>NC_138046.1:96786259-97488005 GCF_964194185.1 Rhinolophus hipposideros
ATGCTATAAGAAAAACAGTGCTGGGTTTAAACAACAAACATTTATTTCTCACAGTTCTGGAAGCCAGGAAGTCCAAGATCAAGATGTCAGTAGACTTAGTATCTGGTGAGATGTCTGGCCCACTTCCTGGCTCATAGATAGCCATCTTTTCACAGCAACCTCATATAGTGGAAGGAATGAAAGATCTCTCTGGGGTCTCTTTTTAAGAGCCCTAGTCCCATTCATAAGGGCTCTGCCTTCACGACCTAATCACCTCTCAAAGGTCCCACTCTCACCATCATATTGGGGGTTAGGGTCTCAAGATATGAATTTTCGTGGGACACAAACATTCAGTCTGTATCAGCTAGAACCCTAGAGAGATGGTGTGGGGACAGAGCCAGGAGTGCAGTTTCCAGGCTCAAGGCCTCCCGTGGAAAGATGCTGGCTCGGGTAGTAAATGGCCATCAACTGTGATCAGATGGCCATCAGCTGTGGCTAGTTGGCCGTCAGCTGTAACCTGTAAGCCATTGGCCACTAATATAATTGCTGTGGCTACGCTAGCAGAAAATGGGGGCTAGCAAGAGCGGATTGCAGAGAGGCGGATGCCGCCGGTGAGAATATAGTGATATGACTCCGCTACCTATGGCTCCGTGGGTGTTCCTTTTTGGCCTCACCATGTCCTGCGTTCTTATGTGGGGAGCGGGGACAGAGACCCCACAGGCCGCCCTGCATGACACATGGTGCAGCGAGCAGGGGACGGTACTGGCCAAAGCTCTCCGAAGGGCGGTGGAACAGTTTGTGCCTATGAATACTCAGTCTCAGGAAGACCAGGAGGAGCAGCTGCTGGAGAGCTGGACCCCTGAGGAGGGGTGGAAAGACGCGGACAGTTCCCCAACCAGCATAAGCCAGAGAAACCGAAGGTCCTTGCAGCCCTGTGGGCTGGAAAGTGCTTCCTGAGGCAGCCCGGATGCAGGACTTGTAGTCCCAAGAGGAAACACTTGCTGAGTCTTCTGTGGGAGATGAGGGTGAGGTCAAGGTCGTCCCTTACCCCCAGGACAGCCCTGGCGAATGACTATGGACTATGGGGAATTGCCTTCCATGGACCATTTAATGGACAACTTGACTGTTTGTTTGGGAACATAACACCATGTAGTGGAACCGGTGGATGTTTGCTTTTGTGTCTTGACCGATCGCCATCGAGAATATATAAGCACCTTGACTGTGAGCCGCTGTTGTTCCAGCATGGTACCCTGAGAGGCCCACAGAGAGTGGCAGTGCCCTGAAAGCCCTGGCTGTGCCTAGGGAGACCAGTGGTACCCTAAGAAGCCCAGGAAGTCTGGCTGTGCCCACAGAGAGTGGCGGTGCCCTGAGAACCCTGGCTGAGTCCAGGATGTCTGGCTGTGTCCAGAGAGAGTGGCAGTGCCCTGAGAGCCCTGGCTGAGTCCAGGAAGTCTGGCTGTGCCCAGAGAGAGTGGCGGTGCCCTGAGAGGCCCTGGCTGTGTCCGGGGACACTGATGGTACCCTAAGAAGCCCAGGAAGTCTGGCTGTGCCCAGAGAGAGTGGCAGTGCCCTGAGAGCCCTGGCTGAGTCCAGGAAGTCTGGCTGTGCCCAGAGAGAGTGGCAGTGCCCTGAGAGCCCTGGCTGAGTCCAGGAAGTCTGCCTGTGCCCAGAGAGAGTGGCAGTGCCCTGAGAGCCCTGGCTGAGCCCAAGTAGTCTGCCTGTGCCCAGAGAGAGAGAGAGAGTGGCAGTGCCCTGAGAACCCTGGCTGAGTCCAGGAAGTCTGGCTGTGCCCAGAGAGAGTGGCAGTGCCCTGAGAGGCCCTGGCTGTGTCCGGGGACACTCATGGTACCCTAAGAAGCCCAGGAAGTCCGGCTGTGCCCAGAAGGACTGGTGGTGCCCTGAGAAATTCTGGCTGTGTTCAGAGAGCCTGGCTGTGTGTCCAGGATATTGCATTCACCTCCAAGCTCCTCGCACAGGGCCCCTCGCGGAAGACGCTTGTCGTGTAGATTGTGAGGCAAGACCCTGTAGGGGTGGAGTGTGGGGACAGAGCCCCAGAAAGCAGTTTCCAGCTCTCGGCCTCACATAGAAAAGTGCTGGCTCGGGTAGTAAATGGCCATCAACTGTGAATGGGTGGCCAGCAGCTGTGGCTAGTTGGCTGTCAGCTGTAACCAGTGAGCCATTGGCCACTAATATAACTGCCATGGCTTCACTGGCAGAAAATGGGGGCTAGCAAGAAGATGGTGGCTGAGCTAGCAAGTGCAGATTGCAGAGAGACAGATGCCGCCAGCGAGAATATAATAGTATGACTCCCCCATCTATGGCTCCATGGGTGTTCCTTTTTGGCCTCACCATGTCCTGCGTTCTTATGTGGGGAGCGGGAGCAGAGACCCCGCAGGCCGCCCCGCATGACAGATGGGAATTGCATTCAGGAGAATCTGGCATTCTGTGTCCAATTTATCCCTTGAGGCATCTGGTGATTCCTAAGAAATTTGGGTGCCAAGAGCCTAAGTAGCCAACTACAAAGTGGCAACTAAGACACTGGGAAGTGAAATGGTGTTTTGGAAGTCTCAGAGCATGAGGAGAAAAAACTTGGAGTTCAAGGCTATACAGGAGGCCAGAACTTGAGGGGCCAAGATTTCAGAGAGAAGAGAAACATATCGAAGTAAATGCAACATTCTTGAAGGCATTTGACACAATGTCCTTTTCTGTATAAAGATACAACAAGGTAGAAAGTAAAAGGATGGGAAAAGTTATACCACGCAAATATTAACCCAAAGAAAGCTTGTATTGCTTTAATAATACCAAATAAAGTAGACTTAAAGGCAAGAAGCATTATAAGAGATAAAGAAGGACATTTGTTTAAAAAGGGTCCATCCAATAGGAAGATAAAACAATCCTATGTGTATATAATAACATAGCCTCAAAATACAAAGCAAAAATTGACAAAATAAAGAGAAAGCAGACAAATCCACAATTGTGGTGGGGAATTTTAATGTAACTCTCTTATTCTTGAAAATCCAAGACCACCAGCAAGTCTTTAGACCACACTTTCCCAAATACAAATATTTCTGGCAAGCAGGGATTTGTCTAAAACAATTCCAAGGAATGTAAAATGTAGGTATGTACTTTATTCTGAAACATGGATTATTTTACAATTTCTGTCTTGTTAGTTATTCCCCTTCATAAGCAATAGAGAGAAAAAACAGGCAAAAAAAATCAGGACTAATATGGAAGATTTGAACCACACAAATAACAAAATTCACATGTACACACACGCACACACTCACACACACACACATTTCAAGTATGCATAAAATTTATCAAAATTGAATATATGCTAGGCCATAAAACACATCAAAACAAATTTCAAGCAATTGAAATCACTTAGAACATGTTCTCTGACCACAGTTGATTAAGCTAGAAACCAATTTAAAATTATTTAAAAAATATAACTAGAAAATCATCAAATATTTGGATATTAAATATTATACGTCTACATAGCCCTCAGGTAAAAGAAGAAATTAAGTAAAAATTAGAAAATACTTTGGACTTGAGAGATCCAAAATGGCGGAATAGATAAACATTGTGCCTGCTGCCTTTTGTGAATACATTAAAATTACAATTAAGTTATAGGATAATCAACCTGGAGAACCATTTGAACATTAGCTGAACAGAAGTTTTACAACTAAGGATAAAAAGAAGAAGCCACATTGAGACTGGTAGGAGGGGCAGAGATATGAAACAGCCTGGCCCCAAACGTCCATGTGGCAGTTAAGAATCAGAAAGGATATCTCGGCTGTGGAGTTTCCCTCCCACAGGAGTGAGGGACCCCAGTCTCACACCAGGCTCCCCAGCCCAAAGTACTGATGCCAGAAAGAGGAACCCCCACAACATCTGGCTGTGACAAAAAGTGGGGATTCCAACTGCCCAGGTGGGATGGAAGGCTGCAGGAAACCCAGACGTCCTCTTAAATGACCTGTATACAGACTCACTCTCTCACAGGCACTCATCTTGGGCTTCCACGGAGGGACAGTGACTTGGGAGGGTGACAGAGGCATATGGCGGTCAGACTGAAGTACGTTGCTTCAGAGAGTAGGCTGGAGAACAGTTGCCATTTTCCCTGTGTGAGTTCCTTCTCCTGTACACCCAGTAGGCGAGCACATCTTTCCTGTGTTGAGCCCACCCCCATACAACCAAATCTGAATATGATTGGTCTGGTGAGCTGAGCTGCTCTGCTACACTGTTCCACTCTGCTCACTCACTGGGATGCCATCCCTTCCAAGTTCCCCAATACCGGAGGCACTTTGCACTCTTTCTTGGAAAACTATCTGAGTTCACAGCTTCTAGGCAGGCAGTGACTGGCTTCAGTGTTCTCTGAGACTTTCTGAGTAGCTTCAGGCTCAGCACTGGCACCAAACCAGAGTCTACATTAATCTGGCAACCACAACTCTTCCCACTCTAGTGATGCCCTGAGACCCTGCCTCACCCAACTTGTGTACCACAGGAGGCTTTATCAGTGGCTGAACATTAAGGGAGCCAGCAGATGGCAATAGTTCTCAGGGTGTCCTGGCTTTTTGTGTAGCTATCCCAGGCCCGGTACTGGTGGCAGCCATCCTTGGTTCGCAACATGGTCTCTCCTACATGCCTCCAACTTTAACACAGGCAGCAAACAACTGTGGATTGCTTTGTAGCTCCTACCAGGTAGTCCATGGCCAGTCACAAGCAGTGGGTGACCTGGGACTGCACCGGAGCCCCTGAACCAACATACTTGGAGGTTGGCTTCAGACCACAGCAGAGCACTGCCCAATTAGCCCCGCAAGAGGCACACACAAAGGGCAGTCTAAACAAGGACCATAGCCTTGGGGTAAATCCCACTTAGTAGGGTAAGCCCCCCTGAACAGCAGCCTGTCAGCTGTGGATGTGACCAAACCCCAAACCCCACAGTCAATAATCCTGAGGGCCAATGCCACCCACTGGCATGCCAATAGCAATTAAGGCTCAGCTATAACAGGAGGGCACACACAATCCACACAAAGGACATTCCTGGATCACTTAAAGCACGTGACCAGGGAGACTGTGCCACTGGGCCCCATAGGGCACCTGCTACATAAGGCCATCTGGCCAAGACTGTGAGATATAGAAGATCTACCTAATACATAAAAACAAACAGAGAGGCAGCCAAAATGAGGAAACAAAGAAATACATACAAAAAGAAAGAACAGGAGAAAGCTCCAGAAAGAGAACTGAATGAAATGGAGGCAAGCAACATACCAGAGACAGAGTTCGAAACACTGGTTATAAGGATGCTCAAGGAACTTAGTGAGAACTTCAGCAAAGAGATAGCAAGCATAGAAAAAGGACATAGTAAGCATAAAAAAACAGTCAGAAGTGAAGAACACAATAACTGAAATGAAGAATGCACTAGAAGGAATCACCAGCAGACTAGATGAAGCAGAGGATCGAATCAGCAATTTGCAGGACAAAATAGCAGAAAATATCCAATCAGAACAGTAAAAAGAAAAAAGAATCCAAAAATTGAGAATAATTTAAGAGACCTCTGGGACAACATCAAGCATATCAACATTCTCATCATAAGTGTAGCAGAAGGAGAAGAAAGGAAGTGAGAGATTGCTAACCTATTTGAAGACATAATGACTGAAAACTTCCCTAACCTGGTGAAAGAAATGGACACACAAGCCCAGGAAGCACAGAAAATTTTGAACCCAAACAGGCCCACACCAAGACACAATATAATTAAAACGGCAAAGGTTAAAGACAAAGAGAGAATCCTAAAAGCAGCAAGAGAAAGGCAATTAGTAACTTATAAGGGAGCCCCCATAAGATTGTCAGTTGATTTCTCAACAGAAACTTTGCAGGCCAAAAGGGATTGGCACAAAATATTTAATGTGATGAATGAAAAGCAAGGACCTACAAAAAGCAAATACCCTTGAAGGGTACTCTACCCAGCAAGGTTATCATTTAAAATCGAAGGACAGATAAAGAGCTTCCCTGACAAGAAAAACCTAAAGAAGTTCATTAGCACCAAACCAGTATTACAATCAATGTTAGAGGGACTTCTTTAAGGTGGGGAAAAAAAAGATCAAAATTATGAATAATAAAATGGCAATCGCTACATATCTATCAATGATTACTTTAAACGTAAATGGATTAAATGCTCCAATCAAAAGACACAGAAGGGTCGAATGGATAAGAAAACAAAGCTTCTACATATGCTTCCTAGAAGAAACTCACTCAGATTGAAATACACACAGATGGAAAGTAAAGGGATGGAAAAAGTTATTTCATGAAAATAGGAAAAAAAAAAAGGCTGAGATAGCAATACTTATACCAGACAAAATAGACTTTAAAACAAAGACTCTTACAAGAGACAGAGAAGGACCCCAGTAGTCACTCTTCTGGGTATTTATCTGAAAAAACAAATGCTACTTCGAGGGGACTTGTGCATTCATATGTTCATTGCAGCATTGTTTACATTGACCAAGATGTGGAGGCAGCCTGGCGTCAATGGAAAAATGGAAAAAGAGGAGGTGGTATATATATATATATATATATATATATATATATATATCAAAATAATTAAGCATATATATATATATATATATATATATATATATATATATATATATAAACAATGGAATATTGCTCGACCTTGGAAGGGAATGTGTTTTTGCCATCTGCAGTAGCATGGATGGACCTGGAGGGAGTTGTGCTGAGTGGAGTGTCAGAAAAAGACAGATGCTATGTGATTTTACTTATATATGGAATCTAAAGAACAAACAAACAAACAAACAAAAAGCAAAGAAAATAAGCAGTAAGAAACTCACAGATACAGAAAACATTTTGATGGTTGTCAGATGGGAAGGGGTTGGGGATGTGGGTGAAAAAAGGGGATGGGATTAAGACGTACAAATTGGTTGTTAAAAAGTAGTTAGAGGGATGCAGGGTATAGCATGAGGCATATAATAAACAATATTGTAATAACTATGTATGATGTCAGAGGGGTACTAGATTTGTTGGGCTGATAGATTGGAGGGGGTTGGGGACAGTGTGAAAAAGGTGAAGGGATTAAGATGTACAGATTGTAACAAAATAACCATGGGGGTGTAAAATAAAGCATAGGGACTATAGTCAATAATAAGGTAATAACTATGTATAGTGCCAGGTGGGTACTAGACTAGTTAGGGGGATCACTTCTTAAATTTATCAATGTCTATCTACTATGCAGTACACCTGAAATTAATATAAAATAATATTGAATTTCAACTGTACTTGAAAAATTTTTAAATGGGGAATAATAAAGGGGAATAAGATGTCCACATTTCCAGGTAGAAAACAAATAAGTCATGGGGATGTAATGTACAGCACAGGGAATGTAGTCAATAATATTGTGATAACATAGTACTGTGTCAGATGGTTGCTGGATTTATCATGGTGATCACTTCTTTTGGTATATAAGTTTTAAATAACTATGGTGTACCCCTGAAACTAATATAATACTCTACGTTAGCTATATTTTTAATAAAAATCTTAAAAAAATAAAAGTCGATATTTGTTAACAATATAATGTTAACAAATGACAGTCATGTGTTTTGATAGCGTTTAGCTCTTAAAGTGACAGAAGAAAAGAAAATATTTGCACAGAAAGTGAAAATATAGCACAGCAAAACTTGTGGGATCCAGCAAAAGCCATGCTTACAGAGAAATTTATAACCTCAAATTCATAAACTAGAAATTAAGACTAAAGGTCGGTGATCTCAGTATTTATCTGGAGAAGTAAGGAAAATACAGCACATTAAACTCAAAGAAAGTAGAAGGAAAAGAACAATAAAGACATGCAAAAGAACATTCACGTATAATAGAGAAACTATCAAAAACCAAGAGTGGTTCTTTGAAAAAGAATAAATACAATTGGAAAGATTGATGGGAGTTTCACCCAGCCTGAGCTAAGTCAGGACTTAAATCCAGGCCTTGACCAAGTAATCCTCAAGCAGCCTCTCTCGCAGGAAACTCTCAGCAGTTTTGTGGGTATATGACTATGCCCTGGTTGGGAAAGTTGGCAGTAAGACCAGTTGGGGAGTGTCATAGGGGGTGGGGGGGGGGAATGTGACTCACAGCCCAATCATAACACAGCAGATGAGAAGTCACTGGGCCCACTCTTGGAAACTTCAGCAATCCATCAGGGAAAGAGTCTCTCAAACTGTCAGGAGTTTTATTATCAAAAGTGAAAATTGTCACCGACCTACAGCTCTAGTTTTTTAGCTCTCTTTTCTCAAAGTAACTACAGTATCATATGGTTACAGATTAAATCTTCAGTTCGCAATGTACTGACTTGTGTTTTCACGTTCGTCATTCCATGTAACAGGACTAGTCCCCTGGCACCATTTCCTGTAAGGGGGCAGGGCTTCCTCAGGAGCAGGCACCTGCTGAGGGGGTAAGGCAGTGTTAGTTTCAGACCTCTGGAAAACTTTCATTTGAACTAATGCTTTCTTGATTTCCATCTTGCAAAAAAACCCAAGTAGCTTTTGCAGAGAGAAAGGGAACTCTCATTTATTAAGTGCCTACTGTGTTCCAGAGAGACTTTACATGAATTAATCCACTTAATTCTCACCACCCTTCTGGGCTGTGTGCACTTTTCAGAGAAGAAAATCAGAAAACAAAGTGTTTCAATAGCCTCACCACAGTCATAGAGCTTTAACTGGCAGTTTTATGTTTCTTTTAGGCCAAAGCTCACTTCCTTGAGAGATGATCAAGCAAAATAATTAAGAAAATGAGTTTTGCAGTTAGATGGCTCCGGGTATGCCACTTAAACGATTGGGACCTTGGACAAGTTAGCTGACCTCTACTGGAGAATAATGCCAGAACCTACATCCTGGAACTGTTGAGAGAATTAAATGAGATAATCCAGACAAGTGCTAAATACAGTGCTTGATACATAAATAAATGGTTATTGCTCCTATTCCTAGTATTACTGTTACTGTTACTATTGCTATTGCTATTCTTATTACTATTACTTAGCTACAGTGGCACATGTTGCTGTTGTACCAGTATATTACACTGCTTATCTGGCCTATGCTGCCTCCAGACACTGACCTGATGGCTTTCACTAGCTTCATTCAATGCCATTCTAAAGAGCCAAATTCACCAGCCATAAAAAGAAATGAGGAAGTTCCAGCTGATGGTGAAGCATGCAGCCCTCAGGAGTCAGGTCCCATGGGTTTTGTTCTGACCACTGAGTCACATAGTGACCAACAATCACACGGAACATTGGCCAGCAGAGGTACAGACATAAACAAAACCTCCTGCTTAGCAAATGAAAATTCACTACCTGCTGTAAAACGTCCTTGGGGGAAAGGTTTAGGAACCAGAATTAGCAATTTTTCTCAATGGAATCATTTTATTTTCCATCAGGCTTTCCTTTTAACTTCTCATTCCTGGTCTTTTGGTATATCTGAGCAGGACAGCCACTATACGTACTGTGAAAATAATCTTGAAGAATTGGAAAGGATACCAGTTGGTGCAGCCTGAAGGTGTTCATATGTTTGTCAAATGAATATGTGACCACACTGGCAGGCATCCATGTAGTCATTCATTGCATCCAAAGCATTGGAATGCAAAATCTAATTTTTTTTGGCTTTGGCATTCTGTTTGGCCCATGGGCTTTGTGTGTGTCAGAAGCAGCAGTCCCTATGCCAGAAAAACTTCCCAACTGTGCTCCTGATAGAAGCAAGCAAAGGGACAGAGCTCCCGATTTCTGTGGTGTTTGGCCTTTTAGCACTTACCAGAATTACAATTACTTATTTTGTGACTGATTACTTGATAGGTCCATCATGGAGCACAGAAACTGGCACATAGAGGATACTTGCTGAACACAAGTTGAATGAATGAATGAGTGAATGAACTAACGAACTACTTACTATTTGACAAACCAATGCTTGGAGAAGATACGTGTTACAGATTTCAACTTAGTGCTACTGCACATCCTATTTTCCTTTCTGAGATTTGATCTCCCAGGCAGGCTGAGGTGCATCTTGCCCACTTTGTTGGATTGAAATTAGGAAACGTGCACTAGTATGAGACTGGCTCCCTCATGTACATTAAAACCCCACCCCCATCAGCACTGGGGTGTTCCCAGGCTCCCCCTGCATTCCCCAGGCACAGAGTCAGGAAAGTAAGTGGCTTCCTATTTGTCCACACAGTGACTCATCTTGCTTTATTGTTGCTTTGTCCTTTGTGAGTGGAAATCTGGCTACTGAGAGAACCACAACCGGCAGAGCCACCTCCTAGAAACCAAACAGGCATCTGGTAGAGCTGACTCGCTTCCAGATTCCACAGAGAGGGGCAGCTTATTTAAATGCTGATTAAGTCATGAGCTGGTGGTATGGCGACATTTCACTATGAAGCACCACAGATCTAGTGAGCCTCAAATAGATGATGCTTCTGTGATTTCTTTTCATTTCTCCCTCAGGGACAGAGATGGCCACAAGGTAGATAAAAATTTAGATTAAAATTGGTGGTCTAACAGACAGTAGTTTAGTGGTTACCAGAGGGTAAGGGGGGAGGGAGGAGGTAGATGAGGGTAAACGGGATCAAATATATGGTGATGGAAGGAGAACTGACTCTGGGTGGTGAACACACAATGGGATTTATAGATGATGTAATACAAAATTGTACACCTGAAATCTATGTAACTTTACTAACAATTGTCACCCCAATAAATTTTTTTTAAAAAGTGGTGGTCTAGAAAGGTAAATGTCCCAAGAAGCAGGGCTGAAGAGGGGCCGGTGGAGCAGAAGGGACAAGATTACATGGGGAGCTTTAATACTTTAAACCTGTACCAAGGCAACTGCTGGCGTGGGAGTTGTACATTCACACGCTCATCGCTCATGCAGGCACAGATTTCTAAAACTCATGGTCTCACTAGGACACATTGTTTCTGACAAAGAATGTCCAGGAAGCTACCCACCTATTGTCTAAAAGACTTTCTTCGTCACTGGTCTTGCAGCTCTTTAACCTGACTACAGATAAAAGCCTGGTTAGGAATAATAGCACTGGTGCCTCCACTCAGATTCCCTTTTTGGCAGGCACACCCAGCCCCAACACCCCCCCCCATGAGTTGTGGGCCATTAACAGCTCACAGCTGACCTCTTCTCCGGAAGATTGGCCTCACCTCACAGGAGCAGAGTCCCCACTCCAACAGCTGAAAGTTACCCAAGATAGGGGTGGTGGTAAAGAGGGTGTGTTGACTTCTGCAACTCCATCATATTGTACACTTATGATTTGTGCACTTCTAGTATGAATACTATACTTCAGTATAAATCTCAAAACGTGATAGAGAACAATTTTGTTAAAAAAAAAAAGCCTCCCTCAATAGACAGGTTGTCTTTTTTTTCCTTTTTCTTCCTTTTTTATCCAGGAGGAACATTATTTCAATGAAGACCAAACCAGTTTCCTTACCGAGTGACCACACTTAAAAGTTCAAATTCCTCAGGGAAGTGTTAAGTTGATCTCTCCTTACTCCTCAATTTCTGTCTTGCAGTGATTTTTAGAATGTTTTCTACGTTCCAATGAACTGGGCCTAGGCCATTTACTCAGAAACTGGAAAACAGTCAAGAAAGGCATTCATTAACCACCATAATAAAATGTCTCTGTCCGTCCCATTCATGTTAACCCAGGGCATGGTTGATGATGGCAATGAGCAAGCAAGGCAGGGGAGGGCTGTGTTACATGGAGCCAGTTAGTGCCAAAGCAGCGGGAGCCCCTGGCAGGCAAGGGCTGTGTTTGTCATCTCCTCCAGG
The DNA here is from genome assembly GCF_964194185.1 of Rhinolophus hipposideros. Classification (NCBI taxonomy): domain Eukaryota; kingdom Metazoa; phylum Chordata; class Mammalia; order Chiroptera; family Rhinolophidae; genus Rhinolophus; species Rhinolophus hipposideros. Next base: position 96,798,055 of record NC_138046.1, read on the forward strand.
GACTGTCCATTCCAATGGAGTTCCCTACCACCCCTTCCTTCTTCAATGCAAGGAGCAACCTCAAGGAAACCAACAATCTAGGTTCCAATAACCCCGTCAATTTATTTCAATACACAACAGGGTCCCTGATGTGGAAAAATCAAATTTGTAGGCCTCTTCAACATCTGTTTTTGGCAATTGCAATGTGTTATCTTTTTTCATTGCAAAAAGCAGCTGGTGAGTCGTCATGCTATTTCATTAAAAAAAAGGGGGGGGGACCGAGTAAAATAAATAACACCTTCTGAGAGATTATTCGTGACTTCACCAGAGAGGAGCTAAAGAAATACTGTCCCTTTACTACGTGGAAGGCCTTTCTCCTGTTAGCATGAGGATAGAGGGTCACGTTTAAGAAAATGTAAATGTGTGGTAATGATTTGTCACAGATTACCTCTATCTTTTGCCTACAGGGAATGTCTATTTATTCCTTTGTTTGTTTCACAAACATTTCTTGAGCATCTACTATAGGTCAAGCATTGTCCCAGGTGCTGAGGACATGACAGTGAATTCGACAAAGACCCTATCTTCTGGGAGCTTAAAATCCCCCATGAAAGGTCTACTTGGAACAGAACAAGTTGCTGTGCCAGGACTATGCTCCTCCAGCAGAACTTGGATCTCCTTTAGCATCGAAGCCTTCATTAATAAAGACATGTCAACTCTCAGTCTCCCTGCCGTGGAATATTTTCCTCTCACAGCTGATGTTGTTCAAGATGCTTCTCGAACTTTTCCCTCAGGATATATCTGTGCATGTAAGCAAAGATGGAGCACACTTGTAATAGAAGGTCCTGGATGATCTGAACCCTGCCAACGTTTTTAACCACATATCTTATGACCCTCCCTCTTTCACCTTGTTCACTTTCTGGGATCACACCACCACCCTTCTGATCCTCAAACATGCCAAGCTCTTGACCACTTTAGGACCTCTCAGCCAGCTGTCCTCCCAGCTAGATTGTCTTGCCCAGATCTTCTCAAAACGTACTTCTACAATAGCTTCTTGTTACTAAAATACCAGCTTAAATAACAGCCCTCAAAGAGGCATTTCCTAACCATCACCTAAAATAACTCCCGCCCCATCACCCCCCGTCACATTATCTTGGTGCTTCCTGGTTTGTAGATGCGTGTATTGGCTGTCCCCCCAGTCCCCATAGAATGTAAGTGCAATACCATGGGAATCTCATCTGTAGTTCACCACTCTGTTCCCAGCACCAAGAACATTACCTGGCGCATAGTAGACACTGGATACATATTTCTTGAACAATTTAATGAACAAAATAATGAACAGAAAATATTAAAAACCATGTAAAAGTCCAACAATTAGAGATCTGTTACATAATTGTGGTTATCTCTAAAAATAGGTTGCTGTCTATCCAATAAAACTGATGTTGTAGCTTAGTGTTTTTTGAAACTACACCTTGTGATCTATATGTGCGAGTCATGTAATCAATTAGTAAATCATGAAATAGTGTATTCTATTATATACTATTGCATTATAATGTGAAATAGAAAAATATAGGCGCACCATACCTAAGGGCAAATATTAGGCAGTTATGTGTACGTGTGTGTGTGTGTGTGTGTGTGTATGTTTACTGAGTAGCAGTGTAAATATGTTTTTTACTATGGATCAAAACATTGGGAAATCACTGTTGTATAAGATTAATGACAAGGAAATATATTCATAATAAATTAAATGGAGAAAAGTCAGCTGCAAAAGATTAAAGACAGTATATGTATGTAAGATAAAATATTAAATTAAAACATTATTAGTTTTGAAAAAAGCATAGGCAAGCATAGAAAACCAACTGAGAAAATATTAACCAAAATGTTGAGTAGATTTTTCTGGGTGATTTTATTGTTTTCTTTCCATATTAATTTTTGTTTTCTAAATTATCTGTGTTGAACATGTAATTATTAAAATGTAAGTTATTTCTAGAAGACACTATATAATACTCTTTAGAACACCAGGCCTATTACTTTTCTTTTTTTCTTTTTTTTTCTTTCTTTTTGTGCTCAAATTTATTATCTCTCATGTTTTCTGTGGGTTTGAAATTTGGGAACTTCTTTCTCAGCTGAGTAGTTCTCACTTAGGCTATCTCATGCAATTGCAACCAGGTGTTGGCTAGGGCTGCAGTCGTCTAAAGGCTTGACTGGAACTAGTGGAGCCACTCTTTTTTCCTGTTCTTTTTTTTTAAATTAGTCTCAGGCATACAAAGCAATGTAATAGACATTTACACCCCTCATAAAGTGATAGCCCCCCATTTACTACCCCTCTGACATCGTATATAGCTTTTACTATATTCCCTATGCTATACTTTTTGTCCCATAACTATACATATATAAATATACACACAAGACACACACACACACACACATATTTAATTTTAGCTGACGTTCAATACTACTTCAACCACAGTCCATGAAATGATCCCCTGATAAGAAAACAGGCTCTTCTTTAATAAAAGTATCTCAATGACAATGCCATGAATTATTGCAAATAAGTTTTTAAGTACCTATAGAAAGCATGATTATGACCGAGAGTTCTCTATACAGAGTGTTTCATCTCACATTATCGTGTCTAATCTCCATAATGAAACACCAAAGGAGGCAAGGAGAAGTTATCTTTATTTCACAGAAGAGGAAACTGAGGCACAGAGAGGTTAAGTGGCTTCTCCACAGTCACACTACAAGTTAGTAGTTAGTCTGGCAGAAAGCCCCGAGTTAATCCTCTCCCTGCTGTCCCTGCCACTTCACCTGTTATACAGAAACCTTGATACTTTGTTGTATGGTCTGAGGCATAATTATCCCCTTTTCACCTCTGTCGTGAAGAAATGAGGTTTCCTTCCCTTGTTCTTTCATCCCACTTCTAGATCCTCTAGGCTGCCAGCTCTAGAGAAAGTTTCAGCCATTCCATCCATCAGCCATATTTCTGTCCCTAGAGCCACTAGGGTACTGCCATTTCTGTGTGTTCATTGGGGACACTATAATACAAGGGTTAAGAGCTATCGGAGTCTAAATCCTAGTTCTGCCACTTACTAGGTCTGTGATCTTTCATTTAACTTATTTATTTAACTTCTTTGGGCTTCGATTTCCTCATCTGTAAAATGGGGATAATGATGATAATAATTGTTTTAACTTCATAGGGTTGTTGTGTGGATTAAATGAGTTAATACATGTAAAGTACCTAGGTAACATCTGGCATCATACTCAACATACATTATTGCCAAGTATTGCCGCTGCTATTATTATTATTGTTGTTGTTGTTGTTATTTAGTTTTGGAGGATACTGTGACCAAACCATTTTCACACTGTGTCCTCTAATTTTCCTAATTTTCCTCCTGTCCTCACCACTCAGAGTGTAATCCCCTCTGTCACCCTCCTTGTATTGGCACTGATTTCAAAACTCTTCTTGGTGTTCTATTCCAAAAAAAACTCCTGACTTACCCCTCTTGTGTTTGAAGCTGCAGCTGCCAATGCTGGCTGTTTCCTATGTTTATGAATGTGTGAGTCCCACAGAGAGGGTGGAAGCATCTTAGAAGAAAATTAATAGATGTCCATGTTACATCCACATTCAATTTGCCTTCCAGTATCCCTCAGCCCTTTTTCCAGCAACACCCCAGATTTCTGCTTTGGCATAGAACCTGGAGGTAAATGATCTAGGTGGAGCTCCACCTCACACACTAGGGTATAGAAAAGAGAAAGAGAGAGGAGGTCACTTTCTGGTAGCTCCTGTCAATGTCTCAAGTTTCCCTCTGATTGGACTAGCAAGATTTGGAATTGAGAAAATAATAAGAAGCCATTGCTAGTGCCCTACCACCTTATAAAGTCTGAGACTCAAGCCAATGGATGGAGGGGAATGAAGCAGAGCCTCCAGATGAAGAGAAATGAGTTTTAGTGATGGCACTGGAGCCTCTGAATCAAGCCTTACCTGAAACCAGCCTGTACCCTGAACTTCTCTGTTGTATAAACCAGTGCTTCCTGTAACTTTCCCTTAAGACAGTTGAAGTTGGATTTTTGATACTTGTAAAGAGTCGTAGCTAATAAATTCTTGCAGCAGAAATGTCTTCAGAATCATAAGTGAAAAAATAGCTGAGATAGCCTACAGAAAAATGGAGCAAAACAAATGCCTGAGAAAAATTAAACATAAAACATGGCAAATAGGTATTACAGTCTCTCTGGGAAAATCTAACTCAAATATCTTTTATATGACTCCAGCTTCCACCTGCCTTCATTTGAAAATGCTTTATTCAGTTACTTAAAGACTTTCTACCTAGCCTAGTTGGACCCAAAGAAATACCAGAGAACAACATTTTCAGCAAAGAATGAAGCAAATGTGGTTGTCACAGAATTTGAAACACAATAGAGTTGTGTACAGCAAACACACGAAGTCCATAGCATTAGACTCCCTGAGAATTAATAGCTACTTTAGGTTAGACAGTTGAAGACCTGAAGAACTACTGGGTTCACCATTTCATCTTAAAAGCCAAAGCCTTTTTAGTCCAAGCCTGTGGTCCTCAGAGGGGCTGGGTTGGCTGAGCTCATAATATTAAACATATTGCCTACAAGTGAGTATCTGGACTATCTATTTAGTAGACCGCAATGGGCAACCTCACAAGAGAATGAGATCCCATCACTGGAAGCATTTCAGCAGGGTCTGAGTGGCCATCAACAAGGGTTACTGGGGAGAGAATTCCTGCACTGGGAAAGCATGTGTATATGTGTATGCACATGCAGATAATACAAGCCTGGGAAAACAAGAGAGTATAAAGTTGGGGGAGGAAATCTTTTATTTTTGTTGACTTTAGATTGGACCCTCTCCCACTCCCAACTCACACCCCTCTCCCACTGACATGTCACATGATTGAGTTACTTCTTAGAGAGGCAGTACTTAGTCCCAGCATCAGTTTCATTTCCCCTCACCTCTGACATGCAGAAAAGTCTCCCATGCACAAAGCTATGCACTTTCATTCTTAAGAGTAGCTGGTAGACCGGAATGGCAGCTGTCTGGGAGAAAATGCAAGTCATCAAAAGCAGGAAAAAGAGGAGAGGTGGGACAGCTGGCTCACCCTGTTACCTTTTCACCTTTTCACTACATCTTAAACTACCCTCTTGGGTGCCTTGTTGGCAGGTTTGAACTGGAAAAGGCAGCTTGTGATGCAAAGTGAAGCCCAGAGGCAGTGCCTCCCCTAGTCAGTCACAGGCTTTATGTTGGGAGCTCACACACCAAGCCAGGCAGCCTGAGAATGAGAATTCCTGGCTAGAGAGCTTTGGTGCAATACCGACCTTCTATCAAGTAAAGAACAGAGAAATGCCAGGCTTGGAACTGCTTTCAGTGGCCCCACACTTGAAATCCCAGAGCATTTGATTGGTGCAATGAGCCCTTTGCATTGCCCAAGGAGTTCAAAAAACGAGGCCCCCTGTGAGGGGGAGGGGTCAAGTGTAGTTTTATTTCACAGTCCTAAAAGCAAGATGGCAGTCATTTCTGAAATCTACTTTGGGGGCCCAGCATTTCAATGTAAGTCCACTTCAGTCTCTTCTGAATATTGAATAGAGGTGAGAAAAGCAGCAGGAGGGGAGGGTAGAGAGAGCAAAGAACTGGAGGGAGGGAGTAGGCTGTTATCAGACAAAAGTGGAAGATCTTCCACAGTTCTAGTGCATTTCTGTAAATGAGAAATTTATCCTACTCCTCCTAGCGAACACGGGCAGAATCCTTCCTTCTGAGACTTCAGCCTGGGAGTGGTTTCTAATCATTCGCTTCAGTTTGATAATAAATCACAAACAGCTTGGTTTTTTTTCTGAGACAGAAGTAAGGGACTGAGTGTGGGGAGTACGTGTGCATGTGTGTGTGTGGTAGCGGACAGTGTAAAAAGAAAATAGATATTCCATTAATTCCCCAAATATATCTTAAAAGCAGTCTCATTAAACCTTATGACTAAAAGCCATTTAATTAACAAACTCTTCCTCGGAGGCTCATAGCTTCTACCGTGAACTGTGGGAGAGAAACCTTGACAACAGTGTCCGGATGGGTTTATATTCTCTGTCCAGGGATGTCAGCCAATATACTAGATCTCAGAAACTAGGTATGAAATTTAACAAAAAGAAGACAGCTTGCATCTCTAATTCCACACCCAAGCTATATCAAAGAAAGCCAAGGCAAATGATTACCCTGAGTTTTGGGGACAACACTGATAATCAAATAATTGGGTAATCCAGGCTAGAAAGAAAGAAAAAAGGTTTCCTCCTTTATTCAGAGAATACAGCATAAATGGAGATTTTTCCCATTATCCCCTAACTGTAGCTATGTAGACTTCGTCTTAGTAATAGACAGCTCCTTGTGAGTCTTTTAAAAATCCTTTCACATGAGCTCAAAAGTTCATTTTTGGTGGCTTACATTGTTTTCGCTAGGCTTTAAATTGATGGATTTTGAGAAAGATTTATTGTAATTGCAGTTGGGATTGTTAGAATGTTTTATTTTGCAGCTATAGATATATTCAATGCATGGGGTTTAATAGATATTGCATCATTCATCTGTATTCTGCTTTGTGCCTAAATTCTCTCCAACACAGGACTCTACCCATGTAACAAAAGAGATATTACTGTTGTATTAATGACAGCCCTGCCTTTATATAAATAAACAGAAAAAGGTGTCCAAGCTCCTCATAACTGGACTGTGTCTCATATTTTGGTGGGTTCCCGGTGCCCATTACATTCCTCCATACAAAGCTGATGCCTAATAAATATTTGTTGAATTGAATGCAGGGGATTTCATGAGTTCCAAGCCAGTTGTGAGTCAACAGCCAATTGATAGTCATGACACAGGATACAAACAGAACTAGGCCACGTGGGGACTATGAGGCCACCTTCTCTCCATAACCAGGGTTGCTCCAAGCGTGGCCCACCCACCGCCAGCAGCAGAATTACTAGAGTGTTCGCTAAAAATTCAGATCTCTGGTCCTTGTGCTTAGCAAATGAGAATTTTGAGGACGGAGCCCAGGATGCTGTGTGCTAAGTTGGAGGAACTGTGTTCTACACCCTGCGTTGGGATGGTGCTTAGGAGAAAATACTACTGCCCAGTAGTATTTTGAGGTTACAAGCTTTAACCCCAAAGAGCGAGTCTCACTGAATCTAAGGCACTGTCAGTTGCTGGATGCAGGGGTATTTTCTGAGACACCTTGAGAAAAAAATAAAGGTGCCAACCCCACTGGCTGTATGACACATCCTTACTTCGTGGATGGGAGGTGTCTTAAAATTGCTGAAATATGGAATCTGCTTCCTTCACTCTGCAAAGCTTATTAACCCCTTAACTAGCATGTGTGTGTGCTTCTGCGTGTGCATGTGTGTGTGTGTGTCTGAGTGAGAAATGCCTGGGCTGTCTCTGCTATATGTACATATGTTCACTGGATCTTTATTTTTCATTAATTTGTTCTGATTTTTTGGTTTGTTTTCTAAGGAACTGTAATGAATAAATGCCAGGATTCCCAATGCCAAATAAAGGTGTCATATTTATTGAGAGAGAGAGAGAGAGAGAGAGAGAGAGAGAGAGAGAGAGAGAGAGAGAAGAGAGAGGGAGAGAGAGACAGAGACAGAGACAGAGAGACAGAGAGAAACTCAATTGAAGAGAGACCAGAGGAAGGCTTGATTAAAGGATGCATAAATATGTGCTATAAGAAAATCCTATCCTAAAGGAAATCCCCTAAATAGAAGGCCTCAAGGTTTAGGAAGACACTACAAGTGCACAAAGGAATGCAGCTTTCGGAGGAGAACTAGGCAGACGCACTGCTCTAAATTTCTGTCTCCAGAAGACAAGGAAGGCATGCTGTGCTGGACAACCTCATAAGTCCCCTCACTCCATCACCAGCAGGCTTGCCTCTAACTGACATCCTCAGGACTGAGCCAAGAGTACAAATGGAGGCCCACATATCATGTGTCTGAATGTTTGCAAGTTATATATCAAGCTAACAAATGTTTACATTGAAAAGTTTCTTTCTTTCTATTTTGACAAATAAACTTGGAGGGTCAGGTGTGAATTTAGAATTTGAGCGCTCATTAGGGTTCCACACTGGGATTTGGAGGAGCAGAGAGCTGGTACTCAGACATCCTCCTTCTTTTCCCACCTGCAGGTCCATCCTACACTGAGCTGCCATGGTCACATGGATATGGATATTTCAGCCTCCTCGCCAAGATTCTTCCTCCTCCCTCCAAACACCCATACCTGGCCACCCCTCAGACCTAGAGGAATGCATACTGGCTCTGCAGTCAGCCCTATGTAGGCCCTGGAAGCAGGCTCAGGACTTTGGGACAGGGAATTTAGGAAACCAGAAACTCAGAGAGTGTTCTAGAAGGAGGGCATGTCCTGCGTAGGCATATTCACTTGGCCCTTCAGAATCTTGCTTGGTGGAGAGGGGCATGGCCAGAAAAGAGGGCCTCTAAAACTGCTTCTCCAACTTTCTTGTGCACCTAAATCATGTGGGAACTTGTTAAAATGCAGATTCTGATTCCTTAAGTCTGGAGTAGTGCTCCAATGTTCTCATTTCTAACAAGCTTCCACGTGATGCTGACGTTGCTGGCCCATGGACCCCATTTTCATTAGCAAGGGTCTATAGCCCCAGGACCCACGGCCGACATCCCTCTAGCTCTGGTCTAAGGATGGATGGTACTTCACATACCTCTGGGGCCAAGAGATGTTTAATGAACTGTTGTTCCGTTATACGGATTACTTGGTAAAAGAGAGGGGGCAGGGAGGAAGGAGGAAGGGAGGAAAGAAGAAGAGGGATAAAGGGAGAAAAGATGGAGGAGGGAAAGTAGGAAAGGAGGAGGGGAAGAAGAAAATCTTTCCCCTGGAACCAGACATCATTTGTGTTAATATAGCATGTCTGTGTCCACTGTCACTTGCTTGATATTATCAATCTTTTACACATTTATTTTTTCCTCTTTTCCCCTCTGTTTGCCCTCTGATTTTCTAAACCCCTCAAGGACATTGTCCAAGTATTTAAGCTCTTTTCTAAGCACTCGCTCACTTTCAGCAAAGCCAAGACTGAAACTCAGGTATCTTGGCTCACAGTTGTAGATTCTCCTCCATCACCACTGTGTCCACTAAATAGAGGAAACTTTAGTTTGGAGAGGCTGGGAATCTTCTGGAAATTTCCATATCACTGAAGATGCAGAAAGTCAGTTCACATTCCCTCCGTACCCTTTACTTATTAAATCATAAACTTTAATTTAAGGCATTTAAAGGGCCCAAAGGAATTTTAATTTGATGTGAATGACTTTCAAATCTGAATAAAAATCAGATCGTATAAAACGGTGCAATCTCTATTACTTTTAAATAATAGAAGAAGTTTTAAAATAATCAACAGCCAATGTAAGACTCCTGTATAATTCCACTGAACCCTTGTTTTCTGGGCTAATGAAGGAGGCAGTGAGGAGAGTAATTTCAAATCATTTGTATGTGACTTTGGATAAGATGGACACTTTTACTTCTATGTTACTTAAGTGTCTGCTTAAATTAATGACACTCTTTAAGAAAAGGACAGCTGTGGCAGGATAGTCGAAGCAATACCTAGGAGATATACGCCTGTGGCCTTTAGCAGTAAAACGCAAACCAAGAGGTGAGTGTTCATGAAGCACATCAGAAGACAACCCCCCTTGATAAAACAAATGGTTTCCTGTATAGACATATAAGAATATATTACCCTAGACCTCTTTTGAGAGCAAACATAGGGTGACCATCTACTGAGGAGAGTTTAGTGTGTTAAGGGAGAGGAAGAGCTATCCCCTATGCAAAGATCTTTGCCCCACTACCTATCAGTGTGGTGGCAGAGAACACTCAGACACCACCATTGCTACCACACATCCTAACATAGCTCCTCAGAGCAAAGCACCCCTTTGCTGTGTTCTTTGCTCAGAACAACCCAGAGCACCAGACAATAAGGAGCCATTGGATCCAGAGAGTGCATGAGGTCAACCTATATTGAGCTCAGTCACATGGGGCACCCCTTTGCTTGAGCCCACAGGTTGGAAGAACAGTGGTTCTCAAATGTGAGCGGGTATCAGCATCACCTGTCAGGTTTATGAAAACATAGATGGTACCCCAAATGTCGCCATTAGAGGTCTGCTCCTTTGGACTTGATCCCATTAAAAAGAGGTCACTGTTAAAATATAAAAACACCTGAGAAAGGTCCAATCTTGTCAACCACCACTTTAGTGCAGGGCTTCTCAAATTTGAGCCACTGAAAACTACGTGAGACACATTAAAATGCTGATTCCTGGGCCTTACCCCATGATTCTGGTTTAATTAGTCAGGGTTAAGACCAGTAATTAATAGCTTCCAAAGTTCCCTCAGGTGATTGTAATTGACTTAAGTTGGAAACACACTGCTTTAACAGAAATTAACCAAGGTGATGGTGTGGTCAGATGCCAGGACTAGGGAACTGGGTGCTGCAATTTGCGTACAGTGAGACTAAAACGCATCAGAAACAACACTGACTGCTTCCCAGTTTTATTCAGGCCTAATCTTTGCTCCATACCTATGTAGATTTGAAGAAACTACCTCCTCAACTGGGACACAAGCATTGACTGAGCACAGAGTGTAACATAACAGGGGATTGACCCGGTTGTACGGTGTTATTGACACGCATGGTTGCTTCCAGGGCTGAAGCACATCTGCACACACGTCTGGCATTTTTGACATTCTAGAAGAGGGCTGAGGAAAGATGGTCCTGATCGCTATGTCAATCAAGTAACCACCATCTCTAGGCTAAGCAGTAGCTTAGCTACAAAAACTGTATCAGCATCTACTCTTCCCTCCATGAGCTCACAGCATCCTTAGCTGGGAACAGGGTGGGGAGAGGTTGATCAAACACAATATACAACATAGTGGTTAGATATTTATATAATTTATGCAGTGATCCCCCTGTTTAGTCTAGTACCCACCTGGCACTGTACATGGATATTGCAACATTATTGATTGTATTCTCTATGCTGTACTTTACATCCCTGTAACTAAATTATATCAATGTCTAACCACTATGCTGTACACCTGAAACTAATATAAAATAATATTAAATGTCACTGTAACTAAAAAAATAAATAATGAAAAAATAAAACAAAATGAGAATACATGTGCATCATAAGGTTAAGTGATGGTTACATAAATATTTTAAAGCTCTTAGGAAAAATGTATCTACAAAACATTGAAGAGCACAGATAATGAAAAACTCCTTTTTGCTGTCACTTACACATATCCTCGTCACCCTCTTCTCCTCATGTTTTGACTACTGAAGCACCTGACCTGACTCACCTCTCTGTAGCACTGCAACTATCATAATTCTTGGTGGTTTTGATATCAAACACAGATGACCCTGCCAACTCTAGCTTTTCAGATGTTTGACTTTTTCTCCTCCAACAATTGTGTCTCTGTCCTCTCTCAGCCATTCACTCCTGTGGTCACACCCTAGACCTGGTCATTAAAAATGACTGTGTCCCCAACATAATATCAATATTAAGTGTTCCACTCTCCAACTACCACCTCCTGCCTTTCCACATCACTCTCTAATCCCCCAACTCCAACAACTCTTGTATCTTGCTGGGAGTTCTTATCCACTAGTCCTACTAGCTTTTTACTTCCCTTAGAACCCTTTGCAACTTCACTTGCCTCCTCACTTGGCTTTGATTCCTTCATATCACCCACTTCCTTTTCCACTATTCCAACCACCTCAAACCCTCACCCATCTCTCCTGCCTTCACACCCCAGTGCTATTTCAATCAATCTACCTCTCCACTTCTTTGGTGCCTGCACACAAGGAGTTGAGGCAGCTCCATGATGACTGGTCTCACTTTAAATTCATGATCACAAATTTCAAGTCGGTCTGTCATGCTGCTTAGTGTCCTGCGACATTTCCATAGTTAGTCTATTTGTTCAGTCCTTAAAACAACTATCCACTCTTTCTTATCTCTCCTTAAATCTACAATACTCCCCTTTTCATCTTCATTCTCAGATGACAATCTTGCTGTTTTCACTGAGAAAACATGATCAGAAGCAAATTTCCATACCCCACCACCACGAAATTTCCCAGCCTCTCTTCATCTGTGATCATATACTCCATCTTGCCTTTTGCCACAATAGATGAACTGTCCATACTCCTCTCTAAAGCCCAAACAATCTGTACGTGCGCTGGACCCCCCACCCCAGCCTACTCAAGACTTCCCTACTGCCCCGTCCTGCATCATTAAGTTAGTCCACCTCACTAGAGCATCTCCATCAGCATGCAAAGGTCCTCTGATATCAGAAATCCAAGCAAAAATCAACATCCTCCTTTGACCCCATATCCTCCTCAAGGTACTTCCCTGTTTCTACAGTTCCCCTGCAGCAAAGCTCAAGAGTTATTTCCACTTGTTCTCTATCCTTCCTTTTTTTTTTCTTTTTTTTTTGAGCTCATTCTTACAAGGCGTTCATCTTCACCATCCCACTGATACTGCTCTTTTCAGAGTCACCAATTACCCCCACAAGCAAGTCCAAGACTAATTCTCAGACCTCACCCTAACTTGACTCAGAACCATCTTTCCTCAGCCCTTTCTCCTTCTGGAAACATTTTCTTCTCTGGGCCTTGCAGATGCCACACCCTTGGATCTCTTCCTTTCTTGTTGTTCCTTTTCAGTCCCTTTTGCTGGTTACTGCTCGTCTTTCTGACTTCCAAATGTTGAAGTGAACTAGCACCCAGTGCTTGGACTTCTTCTCTTCTCTGTGTACACTTACTTTTCCTAGGTGCTCTCATCCCGGAGTCTCAGGGCCTTAAGTATGACTTATTTATTGAGTGCTCCCAAAGTTAACGCTCTAGTCTTGATGACTCCCCTGAACTCCAGGCTTATATATCCAATTGCTTCCTCAATATCTCTACTTGGATATCAGTTAGGCTCCCCAAACTTAACATTTCTTAAATCAGAATCTCTAATTCCCCTCACCCAAACCTGCTCTTCCTGGGGTCTTTCCCAGGGCAGTAAATAACACCATTCTTCAAATAGCTCAGGACAGTAATCTTGGTGTCAACCCCGAATCTTCTCCTTTGTCTTTTTTTTAAATTAATTTTAATTTTTAAAATTATTTTATTTTCCAATTACAGATGACATACAGTGTTATATTAGTGTCAGGTATGCAATGTAGTGGTTAGACATTTATATACCTTACGATGTGATCACTCCAATAAGTCTGGTACCCATCTGAAATCATACATAATTACTACGATATTATTGACTATGTTCCCTATGCTGTATTTTACATCCTGTGACCACTTTTTAAAAAAATTTATTGGGGTGCCATTTGTTAGTAAAATTACATAGATTTCAGGTGGGGATGGAAGATGAGGGTAAGGGGGATCAAATATGTGGTGATGGAAGGAGAACTGATTCTGGGTAATGAACACACAATGGGATTTATAGATGACGTAATACAGAATTGTACACCTGTGACCACTTTTATAACTGTACTTCTTAATCCCTTTCACCGTTTTCACCCATCTCCTCAGACCCCCTTCCATCTGGCATCTATCAGTTTGTTCTTTCTACCTATGAGTTTGTTTCTGTTTTGTTTGTCCATTTATTTTGTTTTTCTGATTCCACATATAAGTGAAATCATATAGTATTTGTCTTTCTCTGCCTGACTCATTTCATTTAACATAGTACTTTCTAGGTCTATTCATCTTGTCACAAATAACAAGATTTCATTCTTTTTTATGGCTGGCCAACAGACATATAAAAAGATGCTCAATATCACTAATCATCGGGGACATGCAAATTAAAGACACAACAAAATATCACCTCACACCTGTCAGCATGGCCATCATCAATAAATCAACAAACAGCAAGTGCTGGTGAGGGTGTAGAGGGAAGGGAACCCTCGTGTATTGTTGGTGGGATTGTAAATTGATGAAGTAACTGTGGAAAATAGTATGGAGGTTCCTCAAAAATTTTTAAATAGTAATACCTTATGACCCAGCAATTCCACCTCTGGGTATTTATCTGAAAAAATCCAAAACACTAATTCAAAAAGACATATGCACCCTATTCATTACAGCATTATTTACAACAGCCAAGATATGGAAGCAACCTAAGTGTCTATCAATATATGAATAGATAATGAAGACATGGTATATATACACAATGGAATATTACTCTTCTTTTTTTCTTACATCCTACATTCAATCCATCTGAGAATCTTGTCAGTTATACCTGCAAAATATATTCAGAATCTATCCACTTCCCAGCAGAAATTACCACTACCAGCACGGTTTCACCTACAATCATTTTCTTACCTGCACGTTTGTAACAGGCTCCTGGTTGTTCTCCCTACTTCCACCATTGACCCCTACAGTCTCATCTCAGCACAACAGCCAGAGTAATTCTTTTAAACATGTAAGTCACATAATTTTATTCCTCTGCTCATAACCCTCCATGGCCTATTAGCTGATTTAGAATGAAATCTATAGTCCTTTCTATGGCCTGTGAAATCCTACATGATCTTGCTCTACTACATATAGGTCCTCATCTTTTGCCCACTGAGGTCCAGCTACAGTGAATTCCTTGTCATTTCTAGAATGTGCCATATTTAGCCTTACTGTTTTCTCAGCACCAAATTCTCTTCCTCTAAATAGCCACATGGCTTCTTCCTTTGCTGAGTTCAGGTTTCTACTCAGAGATCCCCACTTCATAGACATCTTTCTTAACCTTATCTGTAGTAGCACTCTTATCTCTCCATCCCTCTACTTGATTTATTTTGCTTCATATCGTCTGACGTAATGTTATGTCTTACTTTGGGTCCCCTGAAAGCAGAACCTGAGACAAGGGCTCTGGCACAGGTAGCTTATTTGGGAAGTAATTCCACCAAGCAGGTGTGAGGAAATGGGTAGCGTGAGACATGGAAAGAGGAAAAGTCAAGGTAAGTGTGCTTTATCAAGGTTGCCACTTGGGCCACCATGGACTTGGGTCTCTTGGTCTCGGTTCCACTAGGACCACCCTGAAAAGTGTACAGAATGCCTCTCAGAATTTTTGGCCTGAAACCTTCAACTTACCCCAGAGAGTTAACTCACTTACACAGCAAGGTGACTTGCCTGAAGGCTGAACAGTCCCAAGTTGTTAGAGAAGCTCCAGAGCAGAAAGTGAAAGAACATGGAGTACACACTTCAAAAGAGACACTGTGACATATGAGTTTGCAGGGAACTGTCCCCTGGAGCAACAGGTGAAATCAGAAGTGGGCTGACAGGAAATGTTTGGAGGCACCAAATGGGTGTGCTCCATCTTATATATTTATTTGTTAACATCTGTTCCCCTATTAGAATGTGAGCTGTTGTTTTTTAAAGTCAGGTTTATTGAGGTACAATTTACATACAATAATATTCAGCTTTTTCAAGTGTAGAACTCAATGAGTTTGACAAATGTACTTAGTCATATAGCCACCGCCACAATAAAGATATAAAACATTTCGAATATCCCCAAAAGTTACTCCGTGTCCTTTTGCAGTCAATCCCCTAAAGCCACTGGCAGCCACTCATTTGTTTTCTGTCCTTATAATATTGCCTTTTCCAGGATGGTGTGCTGTGCATGAAATCATGCAGTGTGTAGCCTTTTGTGACTGGCTTCTCTCATTTACGATAATACATTTTGATATTCATCCATGTGGTTGCATGTATCAATAGTTTTTCCTTCCTACTGCTGAGCATTACTCCATCATATGGATATACCACAGCTTGTCGATCTGTTTTCCAGTTGATGAACATTTGGGTTATTTTTATCTATTATGAATAAAGCTGCATTGAACATTTGCATACCAGTCTTTGTGTGGATATATGTTCTCATTTCTTTTAAATAAATGTGCAATGTTAGCTCTGCTTTGCTCACTTCTATATCCTTAGTGCTTACCTCATTTCTTGGCACATACGTAGTAAGATCTCAATAACTAAATAAATGAACATAGAACAAGCATATTCAAAGTGATGAAGACCAATTTTCATGCCAGGAGGACTCAAGTCACAGCTGAGAATTAAACTACCTGTACACTACACAGATGTTTATAAAAATCTTATCTGAATAACTTCTGGGACAACATCTCTTTCCATTATAGAATTCATGGAACAGCACTCAACTATTCCATCAACTAATCCCCAGACTTCAGCAGGCTCATACTGCACAGAGGTAGAGGGGTTTTTAATGCACTGCCCTTTATACCACTTGCACTTTGGTTTGCTTGTTTGATTTAAATTCTAATTTCTCTCTCCACCACTTGATTTCTTTCAGGCCCTAGGCCTATGGGCTCATGCTGACTTCCGTGGCCACACTATCAACAGTCACAGGAATGACACTGTTAAAACAAATTCATATCCTCCTCTCTCCTCCTGACCAGTATGATTTCCCACTGGCTAATGGAATTCTATGGGTAGCCAACCTATTCTAGAAGTTTCTGAACTTTTAACTGAGATGCTCCATCTTTCGATGCTTTCTTTATGACATGTTTTCTCACAGATATTGTTATTCCTTGAGTTTCCCCCAGCCAAAGAAGTGGTACTAATGGATTTATATCACAAATAACAGCAAAGCTTTCACTCACCCCTGCCTTTATCTGCAGTAGTTCTAGGAGGCCCAGGGTGTCTCACATGTGCTTCTGAACAAGTTTGTTCAGCTATTCCTGTGTCTAGCCACCACTCCTCACTGGGAGCCATATTTGTTCTATTACTTCCCACTGAGCACCATCATTGAAGTCTGGAAACTTGAGCAGTTATCTGGAGCAATAATAGGTGAAGAATACCTCTCAGATTTTTGAGGTACCCTCTATTAGAGGGATCCCATAGCAACGTGGTTTGTATGACACTGGGTTCCCAATTTAAGTGTCACAACTCTGTTAGGTTTTTCTTACAGCCCTTTTGAGAGTCAGTCACTCAGGAAGCACTTATTGAGCACATATGATACACCAGGCAGTATTCCAGGGTCTGGGTGATAGAGAAATTAAAAGACAGGCAGCATCCTAGGCTCATACACCTCATGTACATTCAGCCTCATTGCCAATCCCAGCCATGGCTACCGTGAACGGTTCCGCACAGGCTTCAACACATTTTACCTACCTGGGTATAGGTTAGAATTTGCCAACAAGAGGGACCTATGTGAGGTTGGAAAGAAAGACATTAGAAGAGGTTATTATTCTTGGGAAGTTATGGAAGCCAGATGTAACACAATTCATGTCCTTCTCCCTAATTTTCAGATAACTTTTGAGAACCTGACATTTCAGTGCTTTGCTCTAGACTGGGATCTTCAGAACTGTTTCCCTGGCCTTCCAGCTTTAGTCTTCTTGACGTTGACTCTCCCACATTCTCCCATATTTGTGCAAGCTTTGAGTCTTATACTCAACTGCTTTATTTCTGTATTGCCTAGAGGAGCTCTGTCTTCCAACATAAAGTATCTGCACCAAACCCTATCTCAGGCTCTGCTTTTAAACGGGAGGTCAAATTAAGACAGACATTATCCTCCAGAAGGATGAGACAATGAATTAGCAACCAAACAAGATCATGCCAGCCAGTGATGAGGGCCAGGAATAAAGCAAAAGGGGTGATGCGAGAAAGTTATGGAGCATGAGAAGGGCAGCCACCCTAGACAGAGGGCTCAGAAAAGGACCATTTAAGGAGGTGACATTTCAATTGAGGCCTAGAGGATGAGAAGATAGAGTATTCAAGACAGAAGGAACATCAAGTATAAAGGAAGTAGGATTAGAATGGGCTTAGTTAAGAATGAGAAAGACATCCTAAAACATCAGACTATTCATTTTTTCTAGTGTACATGGAACATTCTCAAGGATAGACCATATATTGGGACATAAAACTAGCCTCACCAAATTTAAGAAGATTGAAATCATACCACGCATATTCTCTGATCACAGGGCTTTGAAATTGGATATCAACTGCAAAAAGAAAGCAGGAAAAACCACAAATACATGGAGAATAGACAGCATACATTTAAAGAACAACTGGGTCAAAGAAGAAATTAGAGGAGAGCTAAAAAGATACATAGAAACAAATGACAATGAAAATACATACTACCAAAAATGTGAGGATGCAGCAAAAGCAGGTTTAAGAGGGAAATTTATATCATTACAGGCCTATCTCAAGAAACAAGAAAAATCCCAAATAAATAACCTCACTTTACACCATAAAGAACTAGAAAAAGAAGAATAAATGAAACCCAAGGTCAGCAGAAGAAAGGAAATAATAAAAATCAGAGCAGAACCAAATGAAATAGAGAACAAAAAGACCATAGAAAAAATTAATGTGACAAAGAGCTGGTTCTTTGAAAAGATTAACAAAATTGACAAATCCTTGGCTAGACTCACTAAGATAAAAAGAGAGGAGACTAACAAACAAAATCAGAACTGAAAAAGGGGAAGTTATCACAGACACCACAGAAATACAAAGGATCATCCAAGAATACTATGAAGGACTATATGCCACCAAATACAATAACCTAGAAGAAAAGGACAAGTTCTTAGAAACATATAGCCTTCCAAGGGTGAACCATGAAGAACTGGAAAATCTAAACAGACCGATTACTGGTAACGAAATTGAATCAGTCATCCAAAACCTTCCCAAAAGCAAAAGTCCGGGACCAGAAAGCTTCACTAGTGAATTCTACCAAACCTTCAAAGAGGATCTAATACCAATCCTGCTCAATTTTTCTTCCAAAAAAATTAAAGAAGAGACAGCAGTCCCTAACTCATTTTATGAGGCCAACATTACCCTGATACCAAAACCTGGTAAGAACAACACAAAAAAAGAAAACCACAGACCAATAGCTCTGATGAATACAGATGCAAAAATCCTAAACAAAATTCTAGCAAATTGAATACAACAAGGCATTAAAAAGATTATTCACCACGACCAAGTGCGGTTCATGCCCGGGGTACAAGCATGGTTCAACATCCGCAAATCCATCAATGTAATATATCACATAAACAAAATAAAAGACAAAAATCATATGATTATATCAATTGATGCAGAAAAAGCATTTGACAAGATACAACATCCATTTATGATTAAAACACTTAATAAAATAGGTATAGAAGAAAAATAACTTAACATAATAAAGGCCATCTATGAAAAACCCTCAGCTAATTTCATAATTAATGGTGAAAAACTGAAGCCCTTTGCTCTACGTTCAGGAACACGACAGGGCTGTCCCTTATCACCTCTACTTTTCAACATAGTGTTGGAAGTCCTCGCCAGAGAAATCAGGCAAGAGAAAGAAATAAAAGGCATCCAAATTGGGAATGAAGAAGTTAAATTGTCACTCTTTACAGATGACATGATGCTATGTATAGAAAACCCTAAAGACTCCACCAAAAAACTATTAGAAACAATCAACGAATACAGTAAAGTTGCCGGCTACAAAATCAACGTACAAAAGTCCATTGCATTCGTATATACTAACAATGAAATCTTAGAAAAAGAAATTTAAAAAAAAATTCCTTTTGCAATCACAGCAAAAAGAATAAAATACCTAGGAATAAACTTAACCAAGGATGTGAAAGACCTATATGCTGAAAGCTATAAGACATTTTTGAAAGAAATTGAAGAAGACACAAAGAAATGGAAAGACATTCCGTGCTCATGGATTGGAAGAATCAACATAGTTAAAATGGCCATATTACCCAAAGCCCTATACAGATTTAATGCAATCCCCATCAAAATCCCAATGACATTTTTTAAAGAAATAGAACAAAAAATCATCAGATTTGTTTGGAACCACAAAAGACCCCGAATAGCCAAAGCAATCTTAAGAAAAACGAACAATGCTGGAGGTATCACACTCCCTGACTTTAGCTTGTACTACAGGGCAACAATAATCAAAACAGCATGGTATTGGCAGAAAAACAGACACATAGACCAATGGAATAGAATTGAGAACCCAGAAATAAAACCACATAAATATGGACAGATAATTTTTGACTAAGAAACAAAAAACATACAATGGAAAGAAGACAGCCTTTTCAATGAATGGTGCTGGCAGAATTGGAAAGCCACGTGCAAAAGAATGAAACTGGATGGCTACCCGTCACCATGTACCAAAATTAATTCAAAATGGATCAAAGACTTAAGCATGAGATCTGAAACAATAAACTGCGTAGAACAAAACATTGGTACTAAACTTATGGACCTTGGGTGCAAAGAGCATTTCATGAATTTGACCTTAAAGGCAAGGGAAGTAAAAGCTAAAACACATAAGTGGGACTATATCAAACTTAAAAGCTTCTGCACAGCAAAAGAAACCTTCGACAAAATAAAGAGGCAAGTAACTGAATGGGAGAAGATTTTTGCAACAGTGCCTCCGATAAGGGGCTAATATCCAAAATATACAAGGAACTCATGAAACTCAACAACAAAAAAACAAACAACCCAATTGAAAAACGGGCAGAGGACCTGAATGGAGACATTCAGGAGACATTTTTCGAAATGGAGAAATGTCCATTTCTCCAATGGAGACATTTCTCCAAAGAGGACATACAAATGGCAAATAGACATATGAAAAAATGCTCAACATCACTAATCATCAGAGAAATGCAAATAAAAACCACAATGAGATATCACCTCACCCCAGTCAGAATGGCTGTCATCAACAAGACAAATAGTAACAAGTTTTGGAGAGGCTGTGGAGAAAAAGGAACCCTCATACACTGTTGGTGGGAATGCAGATTGGTGCAGCCGTTGTGGAAGGCAGTGTTGTGCAGGGCGTCCAGCGGGGTCTCTGCTCCCGCTCCCCACAGGAGCGCAGGACATGGTGAGGCCAAAAAGGAACACCCACGGAGCCATAGGTAGCGGAGTCAAACCAATATATTCTCGCTGGCGGATGGGCTGGAGACACAGGAAGCAGGATCTACATAATCTGCAACCCGCCCGTCCTAACAGCAGTCCGTGCTTGCCAGCCACCATCTTCTTGCTAGCCCCTATTCTTTTCTGCTAGCCTAGCCACAGCAGTTATATTAGTGGCCAATGGCTTACGGGTTACAGCTGACGGCCAACTAGCCACAGCTGATGGCCATCTGATCACAGTTGATGGCCATTTACTACCCGAGCCAGCAGCTTTCTATGTGAGGCCGAGAGCCTGGAAACTGCTTTTTGGGGCTTTGTCCCCACAGCAGTGTGGAGGTTCCTCAAAAAATTGCAAATAGAATTACCGTATGACCCAGAAATCCCACTCCTAAGTATCTACCCAAAAGATCTGAAAGCATTTATCCATAAAGACACGTGTGTTCCAATGTTCACCGCAGCTTTATTTACGGTGGCCAAGACATGGAAACAACCAAAATGTCCTTCGATAGATGAATGGATAAAGAAGTTGTGTATATACACAATGGAATACTATTCGGCGGTAAGAAAAGATGAAATAGGACCATTTGTGACAACATGGATGGATCTTGAGAGTATAATGCTAAGCGAAATAAGTCAGACAGAAAAAGCAGAGAACCACATGATTTCACTGATACGTGGTATATGAACCAAAAACAAGACAAACAAATAAGAAACAAAAACTCATAGACACAGATAATAGTTTAGTGGTTACCAGAGGGTAAGGGGGGTGGGGGGTGGGAGATGAGGGTAAGGGGGGTCAAATACATGGTGATGGAAGAAGAACTGACTCTGGGTGGTGAACACACAATGGGATTTATAGATGATGTAATACAGAATTTTACACCTGAAATCTATGTAACTTTGCTAACAATTGTCACCCCAATAAACTTTAATTTAAAAAAAAAAAAAAATGAGAAAGAAGGCCCTGTGGCTGAAACAAACAAGGCAAAGGGGAGAGAAGTACAAGATGAGGTGGGAGAAGCAGGCATAAACTGCTTAGGTAGGATTCTGTAGGCTCCCTGATTGGGAGTTTTATTTACGACTGCATGGAGTAGAAAGCCATAGAAGATTTTTAAGCAGAGGAGTGGCATAATCTAATTCATGATTTGAACATTCTTATCTACCTGCTAAGTGACAAATGGAATCTGAGAAGGGGGAGAGGCAAGGACGACATCTCATCTCTCACCAGTACCCAGATATAAGTTCAGAGGCACAAAGGGTCAGCTTAGTGCCAGTGACCACACAATTTGTAGTCATAATCACACCTCCTTCAAAAGTCCGGAGCTCTCCTACTAGGTCAAGTCCCTTAGACCTGGCTGCTTCTTCTCTAGCTCATTGTTCTTTTAGCGGTTGTGCTCTCTTAAGGGGCTCCTTAGTTCCTCAAACACAAAGACTTCCAATGGGCTTGTCCCTGTAGCCCTCCAGACATTCCCAGGCCATCTGAGTGATAGCTGAGGTGATGGTGGCACCCCACCATTGTATCAGGAGTACTCAAGTCAGAGGCACCCATGTGAGTTAAAAATTGGTCTGGCCTAGTTCAAAGAAACCAATGAGAAAAGCAGACACCTATGTTCAACAGAGCTGTAGCTTCTTAGACACACCAAGCATCTGGCAAAAGATGTGAGAAAATGATCTTGAGATTGTTAATGGTACAGAATCATAGAAAATATGATGGGATCAAAACATCTCCAGTGATAGACTCAAAATGGAGTTTTCTATTTTGGGTTGAGAAACAAAATGGGGGGGGGCTGGCTTTCAGGAGACAGCCTCTATTTCCATAATTATGGGCAATTGCGTAAGTTACTTAGAAAACACGCGAGTCATAAGGCTGGACTGTTTTTAGACCAAGCCATAATTTAGATGTGGGAAGTGGTTTCACATCTTTGTACCATCACCACAATATGTGCTGTGTTTCAATCTATCAGGAGCTCAAATTTGATCAGCTTTTTTTTCTTTTTTTAAGAAATGTGCAGCAAATTGCTTTTCCTAATTAAGGTAGATGAAGACATAAGCACGCATACTACTTACCACTCTGGGATAAAATTGACTTTCAAATGATATTTAATGGACCAGCCTGATGGTAATGTTCTGCAGTTCCAGGCAGGAGGCCTGGATTTGATTCTCTTACTGCAGAAAGAAAGAGGAATGTGAGTGTGTGTGTGTGTGTGTGTGTGTGTGTGTGTGTGTTTACAGCAGTAGCAAGTGGGAAGCAAAAGGTGAGGATAATTTCTCAAGAAGTCTTTCATCCTGCTGAAAAAAAATGTAACCTGTTATTCCAAAGGAAGGCACGGAAGAGAAAATCAAATGAAATGGTGGGCATGTACATTGACTGGGAGTGAAGTAGAGAGGTTTTATTGTGAATATTTTCAGTCTTTTATATAAGGATTTTCTTAGTTTTTACTAAAATTAAAAACAACTATGATTGACCTCTCTTATAAGAGGAAGTCTTAAATAATAATAATAATAATAATAATAATAATAATAGCTACATTATTCATGTACAATAAACTGCACTAAAAACTTTGCATATGTTATTGAGTTTAATCCTCACTTAACATAGAAGACGAGTGTTTCTTGCAGAGGTGAAGGGACTTGCGCCAGGTAAGGAGCTGAGCCAGAGTTCAAACTCAGACCAGGCACCAAAGTACGATCTCTTGCCTACTACACCACACCACCTCATTCAGGCTCTCGAAACCATGGAAGTGCTCCACTTGCAGAGTCACCATCTTTCTCATACGCAGATATGTCTGCAATATGGTGACAGGGGACGGTGAGCAAGTGGTAGTTGGAGTAATGCAAATAATGGGGCAAGCAATGACTTCTGCATAAGGTCAGAACAGGAAGGATGCTCCTCCTCAGTTAGCTCAAATCCTGGTTTCTACCCTTCAGCTCCACTCCGAAACAGGGCATCTTCAGACGTCAGAAGTCAGCTAAAACGGGGGGAGGGTTCTGGGTCTCACTGGGTCACACTCACACCTCCTGCAATTATACAGAAGCCAAATATAACTGCATAACATCTGGGCCTCCACTCCCTGGGGGTCTAGGTAAACTCCAGCCCCCAGCTCTATGTGCCGCAGAAGTCCAAAACCCTCCACAGGACTTTCGAGACTCCCCAGAGGCCTGAGGCTCTCAGGGCTCCTACAATTGCCTGGATAATCAGCAAGATTCAATTCTCAAGTGTGTAAATCAGGCCCTTCTTCAAAGGCCATAGAAAGTCACCTCTTGTAATACATTCCAGAACATACCAGACTTTACTGAAGGGTTCAGAGGGTGACAGAGAAGTGGTTGACATCACATGCTGCAAACGCCTTTCTGCGTTAGCGTAGGCATCACTGGCTTTAAAGTGCCCTGTGGCTACCTCACCCTCATGGCTGCTCTACCCTCACCTTGTTCCTTCCTTCCAGGCTGAGTCCCTCTCTGCTCCAACTGCTTCCGCCTCCCTGTTACCGGAACAGTCTGCTTCCAAACTTAGATAACCAGACAAAAGAGGTTTGTATTTCATGTAGGAGTTCTTAACCTGGAGTGAAGAGTTCAGAGGGTCCACAAACTCAGATAGAAAATGTTGCTTCTTTATTTTCATGAACCTCTAAGTAACATGTAGCATTTGTTTCTATTATGAGTGTAGACAGCGAACCACAGCAGTATTAGCAGTACCTAAGACCATTGCCATCAAGAGGAGGCACAGATATTTTCACTTCGCATTACAATTGTTGCAGCTAAATCATTACCTTTGTTCATCACCAGTTTGAAATTATACCAGTTATTAGTCCTGCCTGCTAAGTTTTGCTATGAATACATGAATTAAGAAACTCATACAATACTATTTCACATATTTGATCCTTAAAAGTTTGAAAACAAAATTTCAAAGTAATTGGCTTCCTTTGAGAGGCTATGTATTTTATTTTATGCATTTAAAAACCTGTTTCTGAGAAAGGATCCATGGATTTTGCTGGACTGCCAATGGGATCCAAGGCTGTTTTAAAATACAGAAATTCATGTGAATTTTACTGCAATAAAAAAAGCAGCCCAAATTCTGGTTTAGGCCCTCCTGAGAAAGCCATTGTGCTTTCCAATAAATATTTTTGGTCCTTAACTTGAGTTCTTTATTTTTCTTTATTTCTTTCTTCTTTAGGAGGGTGCAGCTGACAGTGGCTTAGGCGGGGATCACACTGGCAACCTTGTTAAGAGCACTGCGCTCTAACCAACTGAGCTAACTGGCCACCCCAGTTTCCACATAATTCTAGAAGCCAAACTCTTCCAAAGGAACCTGAAGCAGTCTCCGTTCACTTGCATGGAGTGGCTTTGTATATTAAAGGCTGTTTGCAATGCCAGAAAGGCTAGCTGATGGAAGAGGATCTGGCCAGACCCTTGCCTTCTCTGGGCTAATGGACAATCAATATAAACCTCTTTTGGGGTGCTATGGATTGAAGGTTAGTGTTTCCCACAGATTCATATGTTGAAGCCTAATCTGCAAATGTGATGGTATTTGGATGTGGGGCCTTTGGGACAGAATTAAGTTTAAATGAGTTCATGAGGGTGAGACCCTCCTGATGGGATTGGTGCCCTTATAAGAAAGACCAGAGCCCTTTCTCATCCATGTGAAGATACAGAAATAAGACAACCATCTGCAGTCCAGGAAGGGGGCCTTCCTAGGACAAGAACAGGCTGGCACCTTGGTTTTAGACTTTTCTGCCCCCAGCACTGTGAGAAATAAATGTCTGTTGTATAAGCCACACAATCTATGTATTTTGTTATAGCCACCCAAATGGACTAAGACAGAGGTTTACTTTCTTATGGACCATTATCCAGATGCCTTGGTTACCATAGACAAACTATGTAGATCACGACCAAACCCTGTGCTCACCTACATTTCACTGGCAGCACAACTTTGGCCCTTCCAATTCCACCTTACTACTCATTTGAAAGCTTGCCCCAGTATTTGATGTTAATTTACCTTTGCTTTGCCAAACATTGTGTCCTTGCTCGAAACATAAATCCTTCTGATCAAGGATCTAAGCTTAATTAGAAAAACATCTATAATAAATAAAATTTTTAAACACAATGATTATTTTGGAACAAGCCATCAGAAAGTAATTGCCTACCATCTGTCTTCTGTTGACCGGTATTCAATGGAAAACAGCAGTAACCCTGGCTAGAGAGACTATGCTGTGGCCACACATCTCCACATGGGAGCCCTCTCTGCCCCTGAGCTCAGCTGGCATCATGAAAGCCACCCTCCACGCACTGAAGGGAGTGAATGGCAAGGGGGAAAGGGTCATTGGACACTAAGGCTGTCATCAAAATTTCCTGGATTCTATTGTAATGATACTATTGAACTCACCCAAATTTCCACCTTTCAATTATTTTTATATCAGTTAAATTGCACTCTGTTAATATTTTGTCAGTGTCTTCAGTTTGTCTTTTTTATTTCTTTCTAAAAATGTTATTTGTTGCAAGTAAAGCTCCATATGAAAGGTTGGAGACAATGGCCGCATTAAGGCAGAATGTAGCAATCCTTGTCAATGACAGTCTTTGTGGGCCTGGGAAGGGAGAAAGCAGTGGTGCTCCAGTAGGGACTAATATAAATTTTCCATTGAGAAAAGGATACTTATGTGAACAGAAACAATCATCTCTAAAGGCTCTCTCCCAGGGGCAGCACCGGAGGAGACCTCAAGAGATTTCAATGCATAGCCATAGCAAGGAAACGTGATTTGTGGATTCTCACATTATAAAAGCTACTTCTGTTGATTTTCTGTAAATGTCATGTGAAATAAATTGCTCTGTAGCTTGAAGATTGTTTTGCAAGTAAAAAATGTTTAGAATGGCATTTTCCTTTAGAGGAATGAATTTATACTGAACTAAAAGCTTCGGACAGCTTTTTTTGCTTGTTTATTTTTTTTACATGCAGCAAATGCAGTTTTGCAGACCTCTATAATACATACTGCATATGTTTTGCTGTCCATGTTGGAACATGATGGAAGTGGCAAAGTTTATGGCCCATAAGCACAGGAATTGCTTACATGTTACAATGCAGCCAACACATTTTAGTATATGTGATCATTTTTCTTTGTTTTCTAGCTATAGCCACTATCCCAGAAGCCTGTTTCTTATTGCTACAATAATTTGTGGTCATTTTCTGTAAATCCAAATATCAGCATGCATCTATTTGGCTTCATTGTGTAGCCACAGATAATGAATTTTATGTCACGATCTTTTATGGTTCCACTTTCCATGTTCAGCAGTGGATAAGGCCAAGGAGACTTTTCTCAGTTCTGGTTACCACTCCACCCTCCCCCTCTGGCCCCCCCCCCCACACACACACACAAAGTCTCTGAGAAAGGACTTAGGGTCAGGCCGTTTATTTGGGAGGTGATCCCAGGAAGCACAGTTGAGAGGGTGGAGAAAGTGAGATAAAAAATGGAGAGAAGACAAGAAACGTGTGCTTTAATGAATGAGCTTCTTCTGTGGGCAGCTGGAGCTTAGTCCTGATGGGGACCCTCTAAAGAATGTTGCAGAACATGCCTCAGAATAAGTCCCACCTAAGAACAGGGAAGCTGGGATACTTATGCACCAAGTCCCATTTCTTATTGGTTGAGGGTTGCTCCTGGGACTCATATCTCCCAGCATTTCTGGGCTCCCCTGACAAGCAGTGAATAAACTCTGGAGGTGCCTGAGGGGGGCCCTTGGGCCGAGAAAACAAGAAGACCCAGCACTCCAAATAAGAACCTGCTGATGTGCACAGAACTCAAAGGCAGCTGCAGGCAACCTCAGAGGTCGGGTTTATGGGAATATGAGGCAGGATGTCGAGTGTCTCCTCCAATCACCACCATTCATCGAGCACTTACTATGTTCCAGGCACTGTTCTCTTTCTACTGTGTAAGTGCATGGTGGAAAGTTCACAAACTTAATTGTCCAACCTTCGTATAGTAACTAATTTAATAAAATGAAGGTTTTAGTACCATGTCTCCAAGTACTTTTGAGGTGGTTACTTACATAACTTATTAGCTTCCTTGAAAACAATTAAGTGTTGCTGCCTTCATTAGGCAACAGAGAAAGTAAGTACTCAAGTCACAATAAACTGGTCAAAATAGCCCAAGCCACTTTTTCAAAACCTAAATTAAGTCATTTCTTTCAAGTAGTAAGGAAGATACAGTAGTCAGAGACTTTTCTAAACATAACCTTGGGGTTTCTGTTGGTTTCCTAAAATTTTTCTGAAATGTTTCAAATCCCATTGTTTCTCTGCTTTGATTTCCCTTAGAAGGAAAATATGAGAATCTTTTCTAAAAGCAGGCTTCTCAAGGAGGTCATATTCCTTTTTTTTTTCCAGAGACAGTGAAATGTGCCTTTACACATTGTTACGCATAGTCATTATTACATAACATTTCATCAGGAACACTCAGTGCTTTCTATCAATAGTTTCCCATCTCACATTTCAGTAGTGTTGACAGGAAAGCCAATGCAAGTTTTTGCAGAATTTGTGTTTGTCTTTTATCATCATTCATGCCACTCTGTAAAGTGACAACCCCAGTGGCACAGTGGTATTTATCATTTCCTCTGCTGGGTATTCTGTAAAAGCTGAAATTGGGTAGAACTTTCTAGGTGGCAGTAAATCCCAATATTAGATCGATAGATACAGAGCTAGGCATCCCTTTTCAACTCTTCTGGGCTTACTTGTGCACATGTATATGAAAACACTGAATCTCAAAGCCAGTTAAGAATAAAGTTTCATTGATGATATCTGCTTACCGTGATGGACTAAACAAAAAGTTAGAGAGACTGTTTTTTCCAAGGCCCAGTTCTCAAGGTCTCTTGGTGAGGGGAATCATTTGGGGGCAAGAGAAAAGGCACTAAAGCTTTGTTAATGTTTTGTTTCCATCTTAATTATACTAGTTTTATGTTGGTCTGATGTAGGCTCAACGCATAATTCAATAGTATTTTTCCTAAAACTAATATAGAAAATGGATAGAGCACTTGGCCTACATTAATTGCCATCTAACACCTTACTTTCTGGCAATAGGACAACAGGTTCCCAATTTTAAAATTTAAAAAAGAAATTAGAAAAATCAGGAAGTATTGACCACTCTCAAATAGTATTGGCTACTGACCATATGTGGCTGGTACCCTGGAACATGGAGTCCACCTTTTCCCTAACATGGCTGCTTTGAGGTTGATGTCAACTTATTCAACCACCCTGTCTTGACCAAAATACACCAGTTATGAGTAAAGAAGTCTGTGCTGCTGGCCACCTGTGGTGTGCAAAC
Source organism: Rhinolophus hipposideros (assembly GCF_964194185.1). Classification (NCBI taxonomy): domain Eukaryota; kingdom Metazoa; phylum Chordata; class Mammalia; order Chiroptera; family Rhinolophidae; genus Rhinolophus; species Rhinolophus hipposideros. Next base: position 96,827,222 of record NC_138046.1, read on the forward strand.
AAAGACTCACGACTCTCCTGGAAACTAAGACATGGCACCTTCAGCTCCTGTTTAGATATTTAAATTCCACAAACAGCAGCAACAGCCCAGTGAAAGTCTGCAGAAAGGAGACTGTTTCCCTCAGTTCTGTAGTTTGGGAACTTTCTCAGCAGAAATTGCCGGATCCTAGCGTATGGGGAGAATACGGTGAAGCCCTCAAAGCAAAACTTCTTGATTCATCCGAGTTAGATCCTTATGAAGCCCCAAGAAAACACCCCAGAGATGAGGGCAGCATCCTTATGTTTCCCAGGAACAAGTGTTGCCCCATACACACAGAGGCAACAAAGCCCCTGAGTCAGTAGGTGCCCCAGTCTCACTCTAGACAGTTTTGGGGGTCTGTTTGGACTCCCTACCCTCCTAAGGCCACTATGTAGGCTTTAATCAGAACCCACTCTGCTGGCAGATTAGATGTGCAGTGCAAATCCTCTAATAAAAGACCATTGGGACAGAGGGCAACTTTCAAAATCCTTCAGGAGAGCACCCTAGGACGGTCATGGTTAGTCTTATTTGAGGATATCAGGTGGTGCAGGTACTGTCAATGCACATCTCCGCTGCACTTTCCTCTACACTCGCAAGCTGGTGACCACCAGCAATCTGTGTCTGAGAGCTTTGGTTTCCTTAACAGAATATTCTTTAGAACTATTTTAGATTTACCAAAAAAATTGTAGCTGTTGAATTACAAGTAGTCCACAGAATTTCCATATATCCCACACCCAGTTTCCCCTACTGCTAACGTCTTGCATTAGTGTGGTACATTTGTGTAGTTGCAACGAATAAACCAAGATTGATACACTATTATTCACAAGTATCCATACTTTATTTATATTTCCTTGGTTTTTACTTAATGTCCCTTTTCTGTTTCAGGATAACACATTCCATTTAGTCACCATGATTCCTTAGGCTCCTCTTGACTATGACAATATTCCAGGCTCTCCTTATTTTTAGTGGCTTTGGTGGTTTTGAGGAGTATTGGTCAAGTATTTTGAAGAATGTCCCTCAAATGGGGTCTGTCTGATGTTTTTCTCTTGGTTAGACTCGGGGTTCTGGGTTTGGGGATGAAAGACCACAGAGGTAAAGTGTCATTCTCATCACATTATATCTAGGATACTTACTATCAACATGATAGACGTGTATCACTGTTGATGTTGACCTGGATCACCTGGCTGAGCTAGTGTTTGTCAGGTTTCTCCACTGCCAAGTTACTCTTCCCCCCCCTTTCCATCACTGCACTCTTTGGAAAGAAGTTATTATGTGCAGCCCACACTTGAAGATGTCGGGAGTTACGCACCACGTCTTTGTCGGGGGAGCATCTACATAAATTATTCGGAATTCTTCTGCACTGAAAATGTATTTCTTCTCCTCCATTTATTTATTTACTCAATGGATATTTATTTTGTGCTTTTGTTACTAATCCAATATTATTTTACTTTCTTGCTGGGACTTTTCCAGCTTGACCCTTTCAGTTGGGTCCTGCACCCCCTTGACATACTCCCATAGTTGGAATTGGTTTTAACATTTCCTTACTTTTTTGAAACTGCAAGATGCTCCAGGCTCATCTTGTAAATCTTCTGCCCTAGTCCTAGAATTTATCATGTGCCCTATGTTCTTTTATTTGTATTGTGTTAGAAACTAAGATCCTGGCACTCCGTATGCTTTTACTACTGGGGTGTCATTGCTTCTAGCTCCTCTCAGCTGACAGAGCAAGGAAATGTATGTGTATACTAACTTGTATATACACACATGGCTATAAATATCTCTATATGTAACATCTGTATTCATATTAAGCCAAACATATGTTCAAACCTATGTCTCCAACTTGAATCCATGATGATATGGATCATTCTAGGTTTCTCCCCTTGCTTACCTGTAGACTCCCACTCCAACAGTGAGAAACCTGGCTTCACCCATCCACCAAACATTTACTAAATTGTTCAATTCCAGGATGCATGTGGACCAGAATGAGAATTATTTATCTGGACCCCTGTGGGTACAGTGCTTCTGTGCAGTTCCTTTTGCCTTTCGTCTTATTAGAGAATGCAATCATTTCCTAAATTACTTCCATCAGTACCTCCTCTCACATCCCCTTCAGTGAGGTTGTTTCATACATTTGTAATACATTTAAATTCTTTTGACTGCAGTATGCATTCTACTTTGGGATCTCTTCCTGGGGACTTTTTTTTCTCCAACAGTGGGAAACCAGACTACCATTATCCTCAATATATTTACTCATTTGTTCAAACCTAAAATGCCCAAACAATTTCAAAAACGCTAAGCCTTACAATTGTACAAAGCAAACTTTTTAAGTAAGGTTCAATATTTGTTTGCAGTTTTTTAGGTAAAATTTCCATACAGTAAACTGCACAGACATTAAATGTACAATACGATGAGTCTTTGACAAATGCATATACCTGTGTAACCCATACGCACATTGAGATATAAAATATTTCCGTCACCCTGTAAAATTCTTCATACCCTTTTATAGTCAATTTCCCTCGCCAGTGGTAACTCCATCCCGATATATTTCACCATAGATTAGTTTATCTGTTCTAGAACTTCATATATGAGTAAATGGAATCATATAGTATGTGATTGTCTGTTTCTGGCTTGTCTCATTCAGAATAATGTCTGTGAGATTCATCCATGTGGTTTCTGTAGCATTTTAATGAGTTTAGTTTCTAGGAATAGAGTCAAGCCAGTGTTGTGCTGGTAAATGTTTAACAACCAGCTCTCTGAAAGAAAAAAAAAAGGCTTGATTTGTATATGTGCTAATTTTTGTGAAGTAAATACTCTTACCATTGCCAATTTCAAGATTCTTTCAAAAATTTCACACATGGCTTTTGTGAGCCAGGATGAGCAGGCTCCAGCACACCACTGACAGCACAAGCTAGAAGTACCCCTCAGTGGTCTACCAACGACTCAGTTCATCCTTACTGCATTATCTTCTGTAGTGCTGAAGCAACCAAGTGGTGGGCAAGATCATAAGTCTCCAAAAGGTTTTTGGTAACATTGCATGCAGTCAAACATTGAGGACCTATTCTTTAACAGCCACTACTTGGGTGTATGTTCATGAAAAGTCTGCTGTCCTTTGCCTATTAGGCAGCTAGGCAATAAAGGGTCCTGCCTTGCTCCTGGTGGGGTTATCATAAGGAATTGTGGTAGACTTGGCCCACTGAAATTTTTGGCCTTGATTAAGTCTGTGGAATTCTGGATTTTATGAATGCCAAATTAGTCCACTTATGACTACACTGATCCAAACATCTGAAATTTGGAAGATACATCTGCCAGCTCCTGCCTCTGGCAAGTGACAAAATTAGGGTCAGATACAGCTGCATGTTACCTAAGAGAAAGACGACACATCATGTTATGTCAAGAAGATTTTCAAAGAAATCATCCAGAGCAAAATCTTCCGACACTTCAGGAAGGAAGAGCACTTTCCATGTGGCTTTGGCTCACTTAGCAACTGCAGCGTTGACAAAGAATATTGGAGGGAGGGTTTTTCCCCTGGGTGTTTTTACTTTATATTTTTCTAAGTGCTTTTCTTAAAGATGTTTAGAGTTAGCGTCAGGAAAAGGGAAAGAATAGGAATAGGGAAGGAAAATTCTTAGATCCTACTCAGGACTTTCCCTTCAGGTGGAAGTCCCTTTCTAACACAGGGTTGCTAGTGAGAAAAATTTGAGTTCATTAACACCCTCTTCCAAACAACACATGAAAAAGAAAACCTTCTTTTTCCTGTACTGAGCACCAAATTTGTCTTTTGTGCATTTATTGGCTAGTGTGTGACTAGGGCCTTCTGAAGGCTGACAAAGCAGTATAATAAGCACCTAATGCAATCCAAAGACCTTGACTGTCTCATATAGATGCTGCTTGATGGATATAAAACAATAGTTTTCTCTCTCTGCAATCCAGACTTCACTAGAAGCCCTATTTTAATACAATTCCACTCCGGTTATTTCCTCACCATCATTACTAAAATCACATGCCCTACCTACACCACCTGTCTCTTTTCTATTCCTCTTTGGATACACCCTCTCACAGACCATTTCTCCCTATTTCTGATTCAAGACTATGGTCACCCTACCTCTTTGTTTTAAAGTCTATTTTGTCTGATATAAGTATTACTACCCCAGCTTGTTTTTCATTTCCATTTGCACAAAATATCTTTTACCATCCCTTTACTTTTAGTCTATATGTGTCTTTTGATCTGGGGTAGGTCTCTTGTAGATAGCATACGTATAGATCTTCTTTTCTTATCCATTCAGCTACCCTATGTCTTCTGATTGGAGCATTTAATTCATTTACATTTAAACTAGCATTGATAGATACATAGTTATAGCCATCTTATTATTCATCTTTGTGGGGTTTGTTTTCTTTCTTCTTAAAGAAGTCCCTTTAACATTTTTTTTACTACTGGTTTGGTGGTGATGAACTCCTTTAGGTTTTTCTTGTCTGGGAAGGTCTTTTATTTTCACCTTAAATTTTATTCTCACCTTAAATTTTAAATGATAGCCTTGCTAAGTAGAGTAGTGATGGTTGTGGGCCCTTACTTTTCATCACTTTGGAATATTTCATTCAAATCTTTTCTTGCCTGCTAAGTTTCTGTTGAGAAATCAGCTGACTGTCTTATGGAGGCTCCCTTGTACGTAACCGTTAACCAGACTCATCAAGAAAAAGAGAAAGGACTCAAATATATAAAATCAGAAATGAAAGAGGAGAAGTGACAACTGACACCACAGAAATACAAAGGATTATAAGAAAATATTATGAACAATTATATGACAACAAATTGGGCAATCTGGAGGAAATGGACACATTCCTAGAAAATTACCATCTTCCAAGACTGAAATCAAAAAGAAATAGAAAATCTGAACCGACTGAGTACTACTAATGAAATCAAACCAGTAATCAAAAAACTCCCAAAAAACAAAAGTCCTGGACTGGATTGATTCACAGGTGAATTTTACCAAACATTCAAAGAAGAATCAACACTTACTCTTCTCAAACTATTCCAAAAAATTCAACAGGAGCAAAAGCTCCCAAGGTCATTATATGAAGTCACCATTACCCTGATTCCAAAACCAGACAAAAACATTACAAAAAGAAAAAAGAAAATTATAAGCCGATATCCCTGGTGAACATAGATTCAAAAATCCTCAACAAAATATTAACAAGCCAAATTCAGCAATATACTAAAAAGATTATACACCATGATCCAGTGGGATTTATTCCTGGGATGCAAGGTTGGTTAGATATCTGCAAATCAATTAGTGTGATACACAACATAAACAAAATGAAAGATAAAAAAAATATGATCATATCAATAGACATGGAAAAAGCATTTGACAAAATCCAGCATCCATTTATGATAAAAACTCTCAGCAAAATGGGAATAGAAGAAACATACCTCAACGTAATAAAGGCAATATACAACAAACCCACAGCTAACATCAGACTGAATGGGGTAACACTAAAAGCATTTTCCTTAAGATCAGGAAAAAGACAAGGGTGCCCACTTTCATGACTTTTATTCAGCATAATATTAGAAATACTAGCCAGAGCAATCAAATAAAATAAATAAGTAAATAAAAGGCATCCAAATTGGAAAGGAAGAATTAAGCTGTCTTAATTTAGAGATGACATAATAATATATAGAGAGAATCCTAAAGATTCTACCAAAAAACTATTAAAACTGATAAATAAATTCAGTAAAACAACAGGATACAAAATTAATATTTATAAATCATTGCATTTTTATACACCAATAACAAACTGTCAGAAAGAAAAATTAAGAAAACAATCCCATATACAGTTGTATCCAAAAAAATACCTAGGGATAATTTTAACCAAGGAAGTAAAAGACCTGCACTCACAGATACAGAGAACAAACTGTATCCGGACAAGGGAAACAAAAGTAAAAATACCCAAATAGACCACATCAAACTAAAAAGTTTTTGGACAGCAAGGGAAACCATCAACAAAATGAAAAGACAGCCTACTGAATAGGAGAAGACATTTGCCAATGATACATCTGAAAAGGGGTAAATGTCCAAAATTTATAAAGAAGTCATACAACTCAACACCAAAAAACCAAACAATCCAATTAAAAAATAGACAGAGGACCTGAATAGACATTTCTCCAAAGAGGACATACACATGACCAATAGACATATGAAAAGATGCTCAATGTCACTAATCATCAGAGACATGAAAATTAAAACCACAACAAGATATGATCTCACACCTGTCATAATGACTATCATCAGTAAATCAACAGACAACAAGTATTGGCGAGGATGTGGAGAAAAGGGACTCCTTCCATCCTGTTGGTAGAATTGCGAATTGGTGCAGCCGTGCAGCCACTATGGAAAATGGTTTGGAGGGTCCTTGAAAAAAAAAAAAAATATATATATATAAAATATATATACATAAAAATATATATATATATAAAAATATAAATATAAAATATATTATAAATATAATATAAATATATTATAAATATAAAATATATTTATAAAATATAAATATAAAATATATATATAAATATATATATATATATATATATATATACCTTATGATCCAGCAATTCCACTCCTGGGCATTTCTGTGAAGAAATGCAAAACACTGATTTGAAAAGATATATGCACCCCTGTGCTCACTGCAGCACTATTTACAATAGCCAATATATGGAAGCACTCCAGTGCCCATCAATAGACAACTGGATAAAGAAGTGGTACATATATACAATGGAATATTACTCGGCCATGAAAAAGAATGAATCTTACCATTTGCGACAATATGGATGGACCTAGAGGGTATTATGCTCAGTGAAATAAGTCAGACTGGAAAAGACAAATACCACATGATCTCACTTATATGTGGAATCTAAAGAACAAAATAAACAAGCAAGACAGAAACAGACTCATAGATACAAAGAGCAAACTGATGGTTGCCAGAGGGGAGGGGGGTTGAGAGGCTGGGAGACAAAGGTGAAGGGATTAAGAAATACAAATTGCTAGTTACAAAATAGTCATGGGATGTAAAGTGCAGCATAGAGAATATAGTTAATAATGTTGCAACACCTATGTATAGTGCCAGGTGGGTCCTAGATTAATCAGGGGGGATCACTGCATAAATTATATAAATGTCTAACCACTATGCTGTACATCCGAAACTAATATAAAATAATACTGAATGTCACCTGTAACTGGAAAAATAATTAGTTCTTTAAAAAGATCAAAGATATGAAATGAGTGGATGAGGCTCTCTCTTCCCACCTTCCTTTGTTCCACAGGCACTCTGGAAGTTTGGTGGTCAAACGGTCCTGTTTGTACACGTGTACAGGCACAGTCCACAGATTACTATTACTATTTAGAGACATCCACACCCCACAACCCCAATCTTGTAACACAGCACAGCCTGCACCCTCTCATTTCTTAACGTAGCATTGGGCTTACTAAAGAATTCAGTTCAAAAGGCTTTCTATAATAAGTTACATAGGAAATTTTTAAAAATACATTTCCTATACCAGCTGAATATTTTGTGCACTTTTGACTGCAGTCTTTCATGTGTATATACTGAATTTCCTCTCATCTGCGTTCCCGTGGCACTTAAAAATTCATCTCTCTCTCTCTGCTGTAGTGCCATCACATGATTACGTAGCATTTTCTGCAGGACTTCTTTAATGGCCCAGTCTAGGCCCTACCTGTCTTGAATCCTCAGTAGTTAGCACAGATCTTCTACAGATCCTTTACATAAATGTTTGTCAAGTCACTGTTAAATGTTTTCACACAGCACACTGGCAGGATCAAGTGTGAGTCCTCAGGAGGAGGGCACAATATCTGTTTTATTTTCTGCACAGAACCTAACGCATGCTATTTAATAAGTTTCTTGGAAAACTGATGCTGTAACTTGCCTAAACTTTTCCTATATATCTATATTTACTATGCAATTTTTTGTTAGCCATATAAAAAGGTAGGGAAGAAACACAGAGATATCTTGCCTGCTGCTTTTAAAAGCCAAACAGGAACAAATCACTATCTGTGACCTTACTGTTATCTCCTTTGGAAATGAACATTAAAGACTATGGTTTTAGATGAGAAGTGAAAGACATTAAGGCCAGGAAAAGCCTTAATAGATGATTGAGCCCATTTCACCAGCTTCCTCAGGCCACCTGCCAGTGCGAGAAGAACATGAAGTAACCCTATCAGCTGGCTTCACAATTAGAATGAATTCATAAGAAACAAAAGATCTTGTTTTCATGGGAAAATATCCTTTGTGATATCCAACAAAGGGAGAATAATTTTGAAAGCATGTGACTTGGGGTCTTTTCCTTCAGTTCTTGCACAGACAAAACTCTCATTGACTCTATCAATAGAATTGTTGCTACATAAAAGTCTTTTGCAAAATTTCCATGATGCTACAAAGCGCATTTTAAGTGCATCAGCCCCCAGCAACCCACACCCTCTACCATTTTAATAAAGCTGCAGAAGGTTTCTCTTAGATTACCCTATTGTGCAGCAGGAGACAAACCCAGCACAGGATTGGAAGCCAATGGACACCCCTCACCCCAACCCCTGCATATATCATCATACTGAAATCCATAGCAATATAGAGAAGGTCAAATTTCAACTGATCTCTGAGCTTGAATTTTCCATTTCAAATTACTCTTGCCAGGTAGACAGAAAGCGGATTTCTTGCAGGCTTCAATAAATACCATTTCCAAGTAAAATCCACATTTTTCAAATAGATAACAGTATAATGATTGATATTGCTATTCCAGCTATGGTTGAATAGCAAGCAGTCCATTCCTTTTCATGTAGTATGCTCCTTAAGAGCCTCAAAAGATGAAATTGGGCCTTCAATACTGCTGGAATGAAGGACAATGGGCCCGATCTCTTCTTTTGAATTCTCTTAGCAAATGTTCTGCATAAAATAGAATGCAAGGCTAGGAAAGACTTTCTTTCTCATAAAAAATAAAAAGCAGGCAATATCTGTTCTAATAGATTATCCACTCTCACCCACACCTGTGTTGTTGTTCACTCAATTGATGCAATTTTTAGTAAGTAGCATATTCTTAAACTAAGAAGAAATATTCTTACTTTATTTCATGAGTTTTTGCCTAAAAAGGCTACTACTAATAGTTTCAAAAATGGGCATAAAGGAAAATGGGGGCACCTATGGCCTCTTCCCTGGAACTGTAAAGAATCAAGAATATCTTTCCCAGCCTAAAATGGTGTAAGCCAGCAGTTACCTCTCTGGGAGGTATAACCAAATTATGTGACCACTCAAGGGAGACAATTAAGAAGTTCATGAAACCTAAAGCCTTAGGTCTTCAAAAGTATTCCTGAATCTCATATCTCAGTTTCTCTCTCTCTCTCTCTCTCTCTCTCTCTCTCTCTCTCTCTCTCTCTCTCTCTCACACTATAGAACCTTTTCAGTTTTTTTAATTATTAGAAAACTTACACTCTGCTTGATATTTGTCTCTTAGTTGTACACATTCTGAAGTTACTTCACATCCATGTAGCTTGTCTTTTCAACCAAAAGAGACGGAAATTAAGGCAGGAGCTATGCCTCCAATTTCACTTATGTTTTTCCATAAATACTAATATTATTTATGGGGTGGGCCGCCCTATTATTTATTAACCAGGGCGGCCGGTTAGCTCAGTTGGTTGGAGCGGGTGTTGGTAGCACCAAGGTTGCCGATTCGATCCCCACATGGTCCACTGTGAGCTGCGCCCTCCTTAAAAAAAAGAAAAAAATCACAAACACTAATATTAATCAGGATAGCAATTAACATTTATTGAACACTTAATGTATATCTGTTCCAAGATGCTGTTCCAAGTGCTTTGCTTTTATCATCTCATTTAATACTCACTATAATCCCATGGGGAAGGTACAGATCCATTTTATAAATGAAAACAAAATGAGGCAAATAGGAAGTTTTTAGTAAATAATTGTTGATTGGTATAAACAAATGGAGCCCAATAGAAAGTTTCTAAAACTATTAACAAACAAATTGTGGCCAGTGACATTTTAAAAAGTGATTCTGTATTATGCTTGCCCTTAGTCATTAGATATAACAGGGATAGCTATTAGCTTCCCAATAGCCATTCTCTCATTCTTCGTTAGAAACAAAGCCTTGCTTTTCTTCCCCAGAATTCCTTGCATCTAGGTATGCCCTTATGGCTTAGTTCTCACCAAGGTAATTTTTATAGAAGTGTTGTCTGGTATTTCTGGGATGATCTTTAAAGTGATGGAGACAGGCCCATCTTCTTCTCCTTCCTCTTTCCTGCTGTTCAGATCACATATGTAATGTTGGTATTCAGTGGTATTCAGCCATTTTGGACCATGAGGTGACCTTGGAAATTGGAGCCACACACATCTGAACAAGATAAAAGAGTGCTGGAGCCTGACACAGTGAAGCCACCATACCATCTCAGGTTGTCTACATCCAAGCTTTTTTTTACATAAAAGAGAAGTAAACTTCTAGCTTGTTTAAGCCACTGTCAATTTTTTATTTGCTGTTATATGCAGATAAACCTAAAGCACACTAACAGCTGGCATATATACAACAATAAAAATGCTTGATACCTATAACAGAAGGTTATGTTTACATTTGAAGGAGATCAAATGTTTTTTAAAAGTGAACAATTTTTGAGCTTACTCATAAAAAATTGTTTCTGATTATGAAAGTATTATATTTCTATTTTGGAAAACTTTAAAAATACAGAAAAAAATCATTGAGGAAATTATACTTATCTCTAGTCCTACCAATCAGAACAAATGCTACAAATACTTTGGATTTTACACAAACCTATAAAATTAATATAGAAATCATCAAGTCCTATAGTTAAAAGGGACACTAGAAGTCATATTGTCTAGCATTATACCAAAGCTAGGGTCCTCTCAACAGCACCCTCTCTGATGCCTAACCAGTTTCTCCTTGAATAATCCCTATAGAAGAGCTCAAAACTTTAGGAAATAAGTTTAGTCCACAGTTGGAGTCATTTTAAGTTCTATCTTATATTGATAAAAATTTGCTTCCCTGATGACATCTGAAGCAAACCAAAATAAATTTATACTCTTGATACCATGTTCTATTAAACATTTGAAGATAAACACAAAAGCTGTATTTTCTTTTTTTATCTTTTTTTAAAATGTATTTATTTATTTCAGGTGTACAAAACAATGCAAAAGCTATATTTTCCATAGTCAGTTACACACTACGTGCCAAGCATTGTGGCAGGAATGAAAACACAGGTCATGACTTAAAATAATCCAGGTGACAGATACTGAAGGCAAACTAGGTGAGGGCAGAAGTAGACATGTTCAAAAGACTTTTTTTTTTTTTAATGACAGAATTTGGTGACCACCTAAACATGGAGGGTTAAGGAGTAGTCAACAAGGTAGGTGGTGACACATTCAATGAACCAGGGAAAACTCAAGTAGCAACACATGTGCTTCTGCAAATTGGTGGTAAGAGTGGGGAATCAGGGCAAGAGAGTGCAAAGAGGTAGTAAGTTAAATTTTGAAAATAAAATTTTGAGGTGCTATGAGACACTCAGATAGGGATATACAATAGTCAAAAACATACGACTGGGGCAGCCGGTTAGCTCAGTTGGTTAGAGCGGGTGCTCTTAACAACAAGGTTTCCAGTTCGATTCTTGCATGGGATGGTGGGCTGCTGCAACTAAAGATTGAAGGACAATGATTGGACTTGGGACTGATGGGCTCTGGAAAAAACACAGTTACCCCATAAAAAAATTAAAAAAAAAAAACCATATGTCTGGGGTGTAGAAGGACATCAACTATTATATCGTCCTTTTAATCCGGCTGTTAGAGACAGCGGAGGGATTAGGGTGCTGGGCTCTTAAATGGTATTATGATCAAAGAATTGAAGATGTGTATCCTGCTCTAGCTATCTTCCCTTGACAGGTTCATGAAAGAGACACAAACACACACACAAAAATAGAAAAGGAAAACTTAATAAATCTGAGCTTTGACCTCGTCTCCAAAAAGATACTCTGATGTTTAGGCTGGGCCACATCAAGCATGGACCATATGAAACATGTGGCCATGTGGCACATAACCTTTTCCAAGGTTACTTAGTCTAGATGTTTTCAGCCCAAAGCAGGTTTTAAGTGAGGCCTGCTAATATTTCACCTGTCCCCCAATTTTAGATCGTACCATAATCCAGCCCCAAGTAAAGAAAAAAGAAAAGTGAGTTAGTTGGTTGGCTATGCTCCAAGACAGTAGGCCTTGAGTCAGCTTATCACTTCTGCCATTTGGATGGCAGAGAATGAAGGCAAAGGAAGAGACTCTCCCATGGAGGGTAGGCCCTGACCCTTCCCACTTCAGCAGTGTTTCAGGGCGTGCAGAAAAACAGTCAAACCCTAGCACTGACGTGTTAACATGCAGGGAAAGTGCCCACTGGCAAAATGGCATAATCATGTCCCAGAATCTGATGAATCCAAAACAGTACTCCTCCTCCCCAGATGTAGATTGAAGGAAGGAGGGAAAACAGGATATTACTCCTTCAGTAACTTATATAGCCAAAGAAATCATAGCTTTGGGGCATCTTTCTAGTCTTATTGGCTTGTATTAAACTTGGAGACAGACCTCCTGGTTATTTTCATAAGAACTTCAAAGATTTCCTCCATTTTAAACCCATGTAATTAAGATATGAGCCCTTAATGAGAAATTTGCATTTGTCTCTGTTAGTTTTCATCTTGTTGCTTTTGTTTCCTAATTCCAGTTCCTGACAACTATCTTCGAATCTTCATTTCATCATCTACCTAACATAGCCTGACTCTCTCTCCTAGCTTCGGTTTGTTTCTAAATTTGCTTCATGTGTCTTTCGGTCTTCATTCAAATAGCTGATAAAAATGAAAAAAGAAAAGCCAAGGTTAGAGGTCTGGAACCCACAGCCAAAAAGCTGATTCTAAATTGACACCAATCTAATAGTTTTTAAAAGTTCAGGTTACCTTGAAACTCACAAACTGGAGAATTATTTGGCCTTTACTTTTCCCTGTTGTCCAAAAACACATCATGACTACCAAATAGTGGTTAAATCATGCTATTCTACTGGCTAGTCCATTACTCTGCCAATCTTGGAACACTATTTTTAAAAAGGAAATAAAAATAGTTTACTTTTTAATTATATATAAGTATAATTCCAGAAAAATAGGTTTAAAAATGCTCATCACAGTTGTTGTCTCCAAAAATTCAACTCCTCATGTGTAAATGTGACAGATTATATCCCTATTCAAGCCTGGCACAAGGAAATTTTATAACCAGTAGCAATAGATTTTTATGTAAGCTTGCCACACAGAAGCATTTTTTAAAAGGCAGAGCAATTAGCAATTTTATCAGTTTGTTCCTGTATTTGCATGTTGTGTATATTTGCATTTCATATTTAATTTGATGCCCCATAACTTAAAATCTGTTAAAATTAAGCGGACTCGATCAAAATGGCGGCGTGAGGAAAGCCTCTGTAAGCTCCACTGGAATTTACAAATAATCAAACAACAATAACATCACAAAAGACTCCCTGCACAGCAGACAGGCAAGACGAAGAGGCCCTCTACTGAATTCTCCTAAAGGTGGGCAAATCGCACGAGCAGGGGAGGAGGGAAGGGAGAAGTGAGGAGACAGTGCCTCACGGGTGCAGGACACAGAACTAGCTCAGTGCTCAGAGCTCGCTACATCCCGGAACTACCACAGCTGCGGGACAGGGAAGAACTCGGCCTGCTAGGGCTCCGCTTAGGGCCCACAGGCCTGATGGGGCAGCACATAAAACAGCTGAACCCAACACTCACGGCAGAGACCTCGTGAGAAAAGACTGAGAAAAGAAGTGTGAAATGGTGGTTTAAGCCCTCACTGCCGAGCAGAGAACAGAAGCCTTAGGTACTGAGACTAGCTGCCCCCTACCTACCCTCCCAGAGCTCACCCTGCCCTCACCTCCCTGGTTGTAGAAGCGGAACAGTAGCAGTGTCAGATGAAAAGAACAGAATATTTGCTTTTCTGAGAATTCTGGAACGCAGACACAAATTCTCAGTCCAACTACTTCCGGCAAAGAGGACGGAGCTGTGGAAGCGGGACCGGCTGTGGTGGTGGTCACCGACATTGCTCTGGGCCACCTCTCACAACTCACCCTTCCCTTGGCCCCACCTATCTGGGCAGATCCCTGCAGGAGTAAACAGAACTGCTGAAACATACGGGCTCTGAATCTGGTGCAGGAAGAGCTTTGGAACTTCAAAAGCTCTCCGCATACCCACAAGGACACTGCCCTGTGACCCAGGAAAACTATTAACAGAGGAGAAGCTTGTCTCCCAGGGCATCCCCCCATTGTGTGAGAAGCTGGAATAGTGCAGAGAAAACATAGGACTACCGTGTGAGAGAGAAAAAAAGGCTGCAGTTAGAGAGAAAATAAAACATTCTACCAACAAGTACTGGAAAACAAAAGAAAGACTTCTTCCTATCAACCTGTTGCATGAGCCACTCCTGTAGATGTCTAGGGAGAGAAATAATAAATTAGTAATTGCCATAAATAACCAAGGCAACAAGACAGCTCAGAAAGAAAGTGAAAAGTCTCCAGAAAAGGAACTTAAAGATATGGAAATATGTGACTTAAATGACAGAGAATTCAAGATTGCAGTTCTGAAAAAACTCAACGAGATGCAAGAAAACACAGAAAGGCAGTTTAATGAACTCAGAAACACAATCAAAGAACAACATGAGCATTTTACAAAAAAGATTGAAATTTGAAGAAAGAACCAAATGGAATTTCTGGAGATTAAGAACTCAATAGAAGAAATTAAGAATGAAATAACCAGCGTAGGTAGTAGAGTTGACCAGATGGAGGGAAGAATCAGTGACATCGAAGACAGAAACCTGGAAATGACACAGATGGAAGAAGAAGAGACTTGAGACTTAAAAGAAATGAAAGAACTCTACAAGAACTTTCTGACTCCATCAGAAAAGGCAATATAAGAATAATGAGCATACCAGAAGGAGAAGAAAGAGAGAAGGGAACAGAGAATATATTGAAACAAATTGTCGATGAGAACTTCCCAAACTTATGGAAAGAACTGGATCCTCGAAACCAAGAAGCAAATAGAACACCTAATTACCTCAATCACAACAGGCCTTCTCCAAGGCACATTGTATTGAAGCTGTCTAAAATCAACAACAAAGAAAGAATCCTCAAGGCAGCCAGGGAAAAGAAAACAGTAACCTACAAAGGAAAGCCCTTTACATTATCATCAGATTTTTCAGCAGAAACTCTACAAGCCAGGAGGGAGTGGAACCAAATATTCAAACTATTGGAACAGAGAAATTATAAGCCAAGAATAATATATCCAGCAAAGATGTCCTTTAGATATGAAGAAAGAATAAAGACCTTTCCAGACATACAGAAGCTGAGGGAATTTTCTAATACATGACCTGCACTACAAGAAATACTAAAGGAGGCTATTCGACCAACATCAACAGGAACAATTTGTGGCAACCAAAACATGAAAAGGGGGAGAGTAAGGCCTGAACCGGAATATGGGAATGGAGAAAGTAAGCGTGCTGAAGAAACTGGAATACTCTAAATATCAAACTTTCTTTTACATAATCTTAAAGATAACCACTAAAAAAATCCAGAACTGAGATATATACTGTAATAAAAGAAGAAGCAGAGGGAAACATCATAGAATACCACCACACAGAAATAATAGACAATAACAAAAAGGCAAAGAAACAATGGAGACACAGCCTTACCAGAAAACTAAAGACAGAATGACAGGAAATCCTCACATACCAATCTTGAGAGTATAATGCTAATCACCCTATGTAAATGGACTGAACTCACCAATAAAAAGGCAAAGAATAGCAGATTAGATAAAAAAACTAAACCCAACCATATGCTGTCTCCAAGAGACACATATCAGCTACAAGGACAAGCATAGACTCAAAGTGAAAGGGTGGAAATTGACACTCCAAGCAAATGGTACACAGAGAAAATCAGGTGTAGCCATAATGATATCAGATGAAACAGCCTTCAGGGAGAAAAAGATAACAAGAGACAAAGATGGACATTTCATAATGGTAAAGGGGACTATATAACAAGAAGACATAACAGTCATCAATATTTATGCCCTAATCAGAGCGCACCAAAATATACCAAGCAACTACTAACAGAACTAAAGGGAGAAATTGTCCAAAACACAATTATACTAGGGGACTTAAATACATCATTGACAGCTATGGATAGATCATCCAAACAGAAAATAAATAATGAACTAGCAGCCCTAAATGACACATTAGATGAAATTGACATAATTGACATATATAGAGCACTTCATCCTAAAACATCAGACTATACAATCTTTTCGAGTATACATGGAACATTCTCAAGGATAGACCATATATTGGCACATGAAAGCAGCCTCAGCAAATTTAAGAAGATTGAAATCATACCAAGCATATTCTCTGATCACAAGGCTTTGAAATTGGATATCAACTGCAAAAAGAAAACAGAAGAAACACAAATACACGAAGATTAAACAACATACTTTTAAAGAACGACTGAGTGAAAGAAGAAATTAGAGGAGACTTCAAAAGATACATAGAAACAAATGGCAATGAAAATAAATCTTACCAAAATTTTTGGGATGCAGCGAAAGCAGTTTTAAGAGGGAAATTTATCTCATTACAGGCCTATCTCAAGAAACAAGAAAAATCCCAAATAAATAACCTCATGTTACACCTTAAAGAACTAGAAAAAGAAGAACAAGTGATACCCAAGGTCAGCTGAAGAAAGGAAATAACAAAAATCAGAGCAGAGCTAAATGAAATAGAGAACAAAAAGACAACAGAAAAAATTAATGTGACAAAGAGCTGGTTCTTTGAAAAGATTAACAAAATTGACAAATCCTTGGCTAGACTCACTAAGATAAAAAGAGAGAAGACACTAATTAACAAAATCAAAAATGAAAAAGGGGAAGTTTTTTTTTTTTTTTTTTTTTTAATTAATTAATTTATTTATTAGTTTCAGGTGTACAAAACAAGGTAATACTTAGACGTTCATCATTTATATCCCTCACACTGTGAACCCCCCTCCCCCCATCCACTATCCCTCCGACCTCACACTGAACCATCACATTATATATATAAGATTATAGTTGGCATTCATTAATGTTTAGCTTCTGATGTACAATGCCATGATCAGGTATCCACAGTATCCCTGAGGTGGTCTCCCAAATAGGACGCATGTCCATCGGATACCCAACAAAATCTTTACAACATTATAGAATACCTTCCCCAAATTAATTTTCAAAAAAACCCTGAGGCCATCTTGTGGTTACCAGCTGCTTCCAAATCCCTTCACCTTTCCCCTTATCCCCAACCCCCCCCCCCACACCCATCTAACAACTCTCGGTTTTTCCTGAAAAAGGGGAAGTTATCACGGACACCACAGAAACACAAAGGATTATCCAAGAATACTATGAAGGACTATATGCCACCAAATTCAATAACCTTGAAGAAATGGACAACTTCATAGAAACATATAGCCTTCCTAAGCTGAACCATGAAGAACTGGAAAATCTAAACAGACTGATACCAGTAACGAAACTGAATCAGTCATCCAAAACCTTCCCAAAAGCAAAAGTCCGGGACCAGATGGCTTCACTAGTAAAATCTACCAAACCTTCAAAGAGGATCTAATACCAATCCTGCTCAAACTCTTCCAAAAAATTGAAGAAGAGACAGTACTCCCTAACTCATTTTAGGAGGCCAACATTACCCTGATACCAAAACCTGGTAAGGACAACAGAAAAAATAAAACTACAGACCAATATCTCTGATGAATACAGATGCAAAAATCCTAAACAAAATTCTAGGAAATCAGATACAACAATGCATTAAAAAGATTATTCTTTATTTTGTCGATGGTTTCTTTTGCTGTGCAGAAACTTTTAAGTTTCATATAGTCCCATTTGTTTATTTTAGCTTTTACTTCCATTGCCTTTGGAGTCAAATTCATAAAATGCTCTTTGAACCCAAGGTCCATAAGTTTAGTACCTATGTTTTCTTCTGTGCAGTTTATTGTGGCAGGTCTTATGCTTAAGTCTTTGATCCATTTTGAATTAATTTTGGTACATGGTGACAGATAACAGTCCAGTTTCATTCTTTTGCACGTGGCTATCCAATTCTGCCAGCACCATGTATTAAAGAGGCTGTCTTTCCTCCATTGTATGTTTTTAGCTTCTTTGTCAAAAATTATCTGTCCACATTTATGTGGTTTTATTTCTGGGTTCTCAATTCTATTCCATTGGTCTATGTGTCTGTTTTTCTGCCAATACCATGCTGTTTTGATTATTGTAGCCCTGTAGTACAAGCTAAAGTGAGGGAGTGTGATACCTCCAGCACTGTTCTTTTTTCTTAAGATTGCTTTGGCTATTCGGGGTCTTTTGCGGTTCCAAACAAATCTGACGATTTTTTGTTCTATACACAATGGAATACTATTCGGCGTTAAGGAAAGATGATATAGGAACATTTGTGACGACATGGATGGATCTTGAGAGTATAATGCTAAGCGAAATAAGTCAGACAGAAAAAGCAGAGAACCGTATGATTTCACTGATATGTGGTATATAAACCAAAAACAAGACAAACAAATGAGAAACAAAAACTCATAGACACAGACAATAGTTTAGTGGTTACCAGAGGGTAAGGGGGGTGGGGGGTGGGAGATGAGGGTAAGGGGGATCAAATATATGGTGATGGAAGAAGAACTGACTCTGGGTGGTGAACACACAATGGATTTATAGATGATGTAATACAGAATTGTACACCTGAAATTATGAAATTTCATTAACAATTGTCACCCCAATAAATAAATTAAAAATAAATAAAAATAAATAAAAATAAGATTATTCATCACGACCAAGTGGGGTTCGTCCCCGGGGCACAAGGATGGTTCAACATCCGCAAATTCATCAATGTGATACATCATATAAACAAAATAAAGGACAAAAATCATATGAATATATCAATCGATGCAAAAAAGCATTTGACAAGATACAACATCCATTTATGATTAAAATACTTAATAAAATAGGTATAGAAGGAAAATACCTTAACATAATAAAGGCCATCTATAACAAGCTCTCAGCTAATCTCATAATTAATGGTGAAAAACTGAAGCCTTTTGCTGTATGTTCAGGAACACGACAGGGCTGTCCCCTATCACCTCTGCTTTTCAACATAGTGTTGGAAGTCCTTGCCAGAGCCATCAGGCAAGAGAAAGAAATAAAAGGCATCCAAATTGGGAATGAAGAAGTGAAAATATCACTCTTTGCAGATGACATGATGCTATATAAAGAAAACCCTAAGGACTCCACCAAAAGGCTATTAGAAACAATCAATGAATACAGTCAAGTTGCTGGCTACAAAATCAACGTACAAAAGTCCATTGCATTCCTATATACTAACAATGAAATCTCAGAAAAAGAAATACAAAAAAACAATTCCTTTTGCAATTGCTGCAAAAAGAATAAAATACCTAAAAATAAACTTAACCAAGGATGTGAAGGACCTATATGCTGAAAGCTATAAGACATTTTTGAAAGAAATTAAAGAAGACACAAAGAAATGGATAGACATTTGGTTCTCATGGATTGGAAGAATCAACATAGTTAAAATCGCCATATTACCCAAAGGAATATACAGATTTAATGCAATCCCCATCAAAATCCCAATGGCAATTTTTAAAGCAATAGAACAAAAAATCATCAGATTTGTTTGGAACCACAAAAGACCCCGAATAGCCAAAGCAATCTTAAGAAAAAAGAACAATGCTGGAGGTATCACACTCCCTCACTTTAGCTTGTACTACAGGGCTACGATAATCAAAACAGCATGGTATTGGTAGAAACACAGACACATAGACTAATGGAATAGAATTGAGAACCCAGAAATAAAACCACATAAATGTGGACAGACAATTTTTGACAAGGAAGCTAAAAACATACAATGGAGGACAGACAGCCTCTTCAATAAATGGTGCTGGCAGAATTTGATAGCCACGTGCAAAAGAATGAAACTGGACTGCTATCTGTCACCATGTACCAAAATTAATTAAAAGTGGATGAAAGACTTAAGCACAAGTATTGGAGAGGCTGTGGAGGAAAAGGAACCCTCATACACTGTTGGAGGGAATGCAGACTGGTACAGCCGTTATGGAAGGTAGTGGGGAGGTTCCTCAAAAAATTACGAATAGAATTACCACATGACCCAGCAATTCCTCTCCTGGTTATCTACCAAAAAAAATCTGAAAAGACTTATACATAAAGACTCGTGTTCTTCAATGTTCATTGCAGCTTTGTTTACGGTGGCCAAGACATGGAAACAACCAAAATGTCCTTCGATAGATGAATGGATAAAGAAGTTGTGGTATATACATATACATACACACACACACACACACACACACACACACACACACATATATATATATGTGTGTATATATATATATATATATATATATATATATATATATATATATATATACACACACAATGGAATACTATTCGGCGGTAAGAAAAGATGATATAGGAACATTTGTGACAACGTGGATGGATCTTGAGAGTTTAATGCTAAGCGAAATAAGTCAGACAGAAAAAGCAGAGAACCATATGATTTCACTGATATATGGTATATAAACCAAAAACAACAAAAGAACAAGACAAACGAATGAGAAACAAAAGCTCATAGACACAGACAATAGTTTAGTGATTACCAGAGGGTAAGGGGGGAGGGAGATGAGGTAAGGGGGATCAAATATATGGTGATGGAAGGAGAACTGATTCTGGGTGGTGAACACACAATGGAATTTATAGATGATGTAATACAGAATTGTACACCTGAAATCTATGTAATTTCACTAACAATTGTCACCCCAGTAAATTAAAAACAAAATTAAGCAGACTCAAAAGATACTTTTACTTACTAACACCTTGAGTGATGTGCTCTTAAATTAATAATTAGACCTGAGCTCTACGTATGGAACAGATAAACAAAATAAAATTCACTATCAACTGGAAAATTGTTTTTTCCATGCAATTGTCTTTAGTACAATATATACATAGAAGTAAAAATATTGAAACATATATGTCAAAATGTATAACATCCTATGGTAAAAATTTTAAATACTTGTTAGATTATCTGAGGGGCTAATAATTTTCAATGAAATCAATAATATTTCTTCAAGTATTTAGATGAGTTTTTAAAACAAGAAGCTTTGGCTGCACTGTTTTTACCACTGAGCTCTCTCTTTTCCTATAAGTTTTAACAGTGGAATTTTTCCTCTAGTTGAAAAAATTGTCTACCCAGGCTGAGTTGTAAAAATCACAGAAAAGAGTTCAAAATGTTTGGCCATAGTGAATAACACATTCTTCTAAAACTCAAAGTCCCCTCTCCACATCTGATCAGCTGTTGGAAGGACTGGTGCCTGAGTCTCTGATCTAGGATTTTAGGGATTAATTCTAAATTATTTCATGGAGAGTAAGATGAGAACATAATTCATAGAAAAACTTTTGAACCAGCTAACCTGTCAAAAATCCATTGTTTTCAATCAAACTAGCTTTGCTTCCCCAGTGTCACCCCCACCTCTTTGTGCCTGTCCCTTCCGTCTCTGCTAAAATATTTGTTCCAGTGCTCATTTGTTCCAGGATTCCTCTTCCCCAAGCCTCTGTTTCCCTCATCCCATCTCCACCCACACCTGGATAAGCACTTGACACTCTCAGCAGCAGCAGCAGCCGCAGGCCAAAGATACCACCAAACCCTATCACTGTTTGACAACCTGTGACCTGATTCACACACCACTGACATTAGATTAAGTGCTGATCAGTATGTGCAGGACCAAAATTAAGAAAATAAAAATGGTACCAATAAAAATTAATGGGAAAAAAAAGAAAAAAAAATGGCACCCTGAATAGCATGGTGTATTTTGCTCAAAAGCTAAATACCGTGTTTCCCCAGTATTTAGCCAGACCATCAGCTCTAATGCGTCTTTTGGAGCAAAAATTAATATAAGACCTGGTCTTATTTCAATACTATCTAAGACCAGGTATAGTATAATATAATATAATATAATATAATATAATATAATATAATATAATATAATATAATGTAATGTAATGTAATATAAAGACTGGGTCTTATATTAATTTTTGCTCCAAAAGCACATTAGAACTGATGGTCCAGCTAGGTCTTCTTTTCAGGGAAACACGGTAGTAGTTGATGTCCACTTGTTTGTTCATTTGTTCTTTCAATGAATGTTTTTGAGTGTTTATTGTATGCTCTTATCACTAGAGATCCAATATTAAAGCAATTATATCTCTGTGTATCTGAAACTTACATTCTAGTGGACTTACAAAAAAAATCTGTATCCCATTTACCCCACTAAGACTTAGATTCCCACTAATAAACTTTTTCAGTTCCTGAGCACCCCATTTCTCTTTATTACTCTTTACAGTGATTTTGCCTAGGGGCATTTTAACTTCATGGGATATATCCACAGAAGCAGCTGAACCATATAGAAGGTGAGGGTGAGGTGGGATGGCAATTAGAAGGATAGAGAAGCCAGGGAGAGGAATATGAACTAGAGAAAATCCAGGCATATGTAGCGCAAATGAGAGAGAGAGGGAGAGAGAGAGAAACAACAGAAACCACTCTCTCAATTTTTCCCTCTTTGTCTCCCTTCTTCTTTGGCCCCCACTTACAGATATCCCTATGAAAAAAAATCCTGCAAAAACCATAAAGAATTTCTGTCCCCTGCATACTATTGATATAGTGCCCAGTTCTGTATTCACAATTAATATGTCACATCAAACTTCTGGTAAGGACTCAATTCCCTATTCATCATCCATGAATCATCTTTGAAACATAGAGGGAAGTGCACTTAGACTCGTTGCACAAACCCATTCTTAACAAAGCATTTTATCATTTGTTCACGTAAGACTGTGTGGCTTAAACCTTAAAATCCATTTGAAATGTCCTTTTCCTGTAGCAGCTCATCAATGCCCAGAGAGATTAGAGACAAAGGGCAAAATGAACAGCACAAGAAGGAAAGTGATTCCTGAGCAAGATAGAAAAAAAAATCTCAGGACTAGTTTTCTCTCCAGAACTAATTAGATGTGTGACCCTGGAAAGCAACTTAAATTTCCTGAGCCTCAGTTTCTTTATCTATAAAATGAATATATGACTGTATTTCTTCTGAGAACTGAAACTGTCTACCCCACTCTCAGCCTGGACACCAAGCCACACCTTACCGGCTACATGACTTTGCTATTCCACTGTCTTTATTAGTATTACTTCACTTTTTCAGGACTGTCCTGCCCACGCAAATGGTTTCATTATTTATTGTAGGACCTTGCCATCAAAACCATCAACTCTTCAATGAAAAAAACATCAATAGACAATTTGCACGCTAATATTCTTTGAACCCCTCATTGCAAATCTTCACCTTGCTTTTTGCACCAATCCTGGACCCGATTCTAATCAACTCCCCCTGCACTGAAAGACTTGCCTTAAACCAAACTTCCAATTCTCAATAGACTCTGACCTTACCTTTGTCCCTCTGAGATAGTTCCAAAGTAGGAAGTTCAGCTTTGTCTTATCACGTGTTGCATACTTGAATTGCAATGAAAATATAAGTTGGTGGAATGATAATGAGCTAGTCTTTCCTGTCTCCTGTGTGACATCTTTGCAGGGGGCAATGAAGAATACCCCACTAAGTTGGAAGGTGTCAGTACACCAGAAGGGGATGTAAACACCTCTGTGAATGACAACCTCCTGAACACGTTGTAAGATGTTGGGGACTCTTACGTACCTTTGGAAGTAAGGAGAAACTTTTTCAGCTGTACCTGCCATTGGACTGTTCTAATTCACCTGCACAGGCAATAAAGATGCCTCTGTGCAGTTGTCAAGCAAAAGTCGATCTTTTAATCCAGGATATAATCGAACAATGGGGTTGCCAACCATAAGATGCTTCCGCTCAAGGTGTCAAATATAAGACAGGCTTTTCAACCTGAGGGCTCAAAGAACACCAACTTAATTTGGATTAAGTGTACCAGCTCTACACATGCTCAAGTTGCTTAGTTTGGTTTATATGGTTTATATATTCTTCAGCTTCTTCTGGCCACCCAAATGTTATTAATTCAGCACTATACATCTCTTCTCTATACCTTTTGTGTGAGTCCATCCACCCATCTCAGTTTTCTTATGTGCATGAAATTTAAATTCATAGCATAGCAGTTTACTTGTCCAGAATATATAAACATAGCATTCTCGACTCTGAAGAATGTACTCCAAAAAAGAAAGTTGCAAAACAAACTTCAGATTAGCCAAAAGAGGTTAATTTTTAACCAGGAAACCCAAAGTGTTTCACATTATGGTCAAGTCAAGCATCCAGTGTCTGAACATGAAGGGCACTTTCAATAAATGGTGCGTTATTAGAGCTTGGATCGTGTCTGTCTTGAGGCAGATTTGTTCCCATGATATATCTAGTAGTGTCTGGCACAAAAGTGGCACATGATCATATGTATTGATTGACGGGTAGGCAATTTACAAAAGAAGACAAATATATGAACAAATATTCAATGTCACTAGGTAACCAACAAAAGTCATATTTAAATGAGACAGTATTATTTTCCTATTACATTAGCACAGTTACAAAAGATAATAATACACAGTGCTCTCAAGGATGGAGCCAGATGACCAGTGTTATACAATGTTGGCATGGATGCAAATAGATACAACTAGTCTAAAAGGCAATTAAATCAAGCCTTCACAATGTTTATGTCCTTTATTACACTACTAGGAATTTATCCTAAGGAAATCATTTTAAGGGTAGGCAAATATGGCAACATTATAAAGAGCAAAGATATTGGGAACAGACTCCATTTACAACAACTGAGCAATGATTCAGCACTAGCTAACATATATTTCACATTTAGTATCTACAGAAACTATGCCAGGGCTTTTCAGGTATTATCTAATCCTTATGGAAATGAAGTAGTTAATATTATCCCCTTTTTATAAATGGTTAAACTGAAGCCATTTGCCCATTCACAGAACTAGAAGCTGAAGGAATTAGGACCGGAATTAGGCTCTGTCTGATTCCATAGCATTTACTCACACAACAGCTTTAGACTATAGAATAGTATGCATTTAAATTAAATTTTAATGAAAGGGTAAAAATTTAATGTTGAGTGAAGACAAGATAGAAAATTGTATGCATTTCATCTTAACTTTGTAACACACACAAAACACTGGAAAAAAAATTTCATGAAATGCACCAAATATTAACAGTGTTTATTTCTGAGGGGGTGTTCTGTAGGGAACTGTTATTTTTGACTTTTTAATTTTAGCATATTATGCAATTTTCTACTATGATCAATAAATTACTTTTATAAAGAGAAAAACAGAAAGGTTGTTAAGAAAACGCAAAGTAGTGAGAGGCATTCATGTCCCACAGATAAATATGTGCTCACACAACAGTAAAGACCCTTCACCTGCTCTGGAGTCTGGTCGTAGGAGCACCAACATACTTGCTTTGCTGGGACCTCGAAGTAGTATATGTTTCTGTGTGTTCATTTCTGTATCTTCGTCTGTGAGCTAAGCATCATGTGGATGGATTGAGGTGGCTTTTCCATATAACCCTGCTTTGCAGCATGGGTTGCAAGAGGTGACCTGATGCCTCCTCTCCATTCCTTCAAACTAGCAGGTCCCACACACCTTCTGGTGCTTGTGAAGATGCTCAGCCCTCTCCAATTATCAGAGATTCATGTGGTGACCTTACCCATGAGGACAAATTAAGCAGATCATAATCCTCAATCTGAATCACTACAGACATGCCACATGGGAGACACCTGGAAATACAGGGCTTTTGTTACCAGCTCTCTAATACAGCCTGAGCTAAAGAAATGTGGACATACGGCAGACGCCAGGTCCACACAAATGCATACAGATCATTTTTATGATTGTTGTTTCCTTGCTTGCTTGAGACTTGACTGGAATGTACCAACACAGGATAATTGTTAGGTAGAGGTTTGTGGTCCTGTTGTTATCGCATTGTTGTAGAAGCTTCTGCACTTGAGTCATAAAAATAAAGTATTCATTCAGCCATGGCAAGGAAAATATGCTCAACTAGTAGGAGACTGAGCGACATAAACTATGAGGATTAAATTGATTTTTTTTTCCATCTCCTTTTCTGTGACACAATCGCAGGCACATTGAGCTCTGGGCCCAAACTATTCGTTCTTATTTACACATGGTTTCTATACAGATGGTAGAGCTGTCAATTAAAGGTCTGTGACTGTGGCCTTATCAATTCACTACACTTCCAGCTGCCAGTTGGCTACAAATTATCTCCCTTCTCATCCTGTTCGTAGTCCATCAATTGGAGTTACTTTTAACCTCTATTGCTGTTCCTGCTCAGCTTTATTGAACTTATTTTGATACAAATATAATTAACTATTTTTTCCTACATATTCATGAGATATTCAAGTTGGGCATAAACGTGCTTTATGGAATTGTACAAAGGGAAAGAAGATGTAGGAAAACAGAATCAACTTGCATTACTATAATAACAACATCCACACAAGACGAAAAGAATAAAGACAAGTAGCTATTAAAGCTCGTAGGTTGTCTTACAATTGGGAAAGTAGTATGGCATCTAGAGAAGAAACTATAACAGGTAGACTTTTCATGGAATTTTAGAGTTGGACCAAAACATTTTTGAGGTTGTATGATCCAGTGTCCTACTTATAAGACAAGAAATGCAAACCATTCATTGAGATCATTGCTAATTCTCCTCTTAAAATTCTTCCGGAGTGATAACAACACACTCCCAGCTCATTCTTTCCCAAGAAACCCATTCTTGGGTTCTCTGGCCCCAGTTGACAAAAAGTCCTTAGACTTGATGAAATTATCCCCTGTCCTATTATTATTATTATTATTATTATTATTATTATTATTTAGTCTCTCTGGAAGTATAGAGTGGAACTTTTTATGACTCGTCTCTACCACTCCCTGATCACTTTATACTGAGGCAATCATCAACTTTTGAAAGCACAGTCAGATGGGCAGATGGGGAGTGAGGAAGTCCACATGAAAACCTTCCTCCCTATGGTGTAGACAACTGCCCCTGCTCTGATTAATTAATTCTGAACTCTTAGAGAACCACTCATCTAGAAAAGTAACTTCTAAGAAAATCTAGGTGAGAAGTTCCTGGTATCACTGCCAAAACACTGTCTGGAGAGGAGGCAGGGAAGGCAGGGCCCAAGTCATGATATTATAAATTTCTACTGCTAGTTACTAAGGATAAGAGTCTCTAATTTTCTCACTCTTCCATCATCCCTTTTCTTTGTAGATCTGTGCATGCATGTGCTTGGGAAAGACCTGACCTGAAGATATGACCTAGTGGGGCCTCAGCATGAATTTCCCCATACATATAATGCTGTTTTTTTTTTTAATTAGAGGTATATAAGGCTGAAATAGAAACATTACTAATATGGTTCAGAAAACATGGGTCCATTTGGGCAACTTGGGCTGGCTTACAAGTGTCACCACCTCTAAGAGCCTGGCTTTTGTAAGGCACATGACAAGGTGGGGGTCTACCTACCATTAAAGGAAGCACAGAATATCAATAAAGCAGGATCTAGTTTCCTGAGAAAGCACAGAGCTGGAAAACAATTTTGTTGTTAAATCTCTGAGCTCCAAATGTGAACTAAACCTGAGTGAACATAGCAACAAACTAACAAAGAAACAAAAATAAATACAGTATGGAGGGGGAGAGTAGCTGTATTATTTATTGCTGTCTATCATATTACTCAAAAACTTTAAATTAACATTTATTATCTTAGTTTCTGTTGGTCAGAAATTTGTAAGCAGCTTGGCTAAGTGATTTTGGGTCCTGGTGTTTTTTGAAGTTGTGGTGAAAATGTCAGCAGCCAGGGTTGCATTCATCTGAAGGCTGGAATGAGGCTGGAGGATCCACTGCCAAGATGGCTCGCTTTACACAGCTGACAGGTTAATGCTGGTTGTTGGTAGAAGCCTTAGGTTCTCACCACATGGACTTCTCCATAGGACTGCTTGAATGGCCTTACAACATAGCAGCTTCTTC
This sequence comes from Rhinolophus hipposideros, assembly GCF_964194185.1. Taxonomy (NCBI): domain Eukaryota; kingdom Metazoa; phylum Chordata; class Mammalia; order Chiroptera; family Rhinolophidae; genus Rhinolophus; species Rhinolophus hipposideros. Next base: position 96,855,435 of record NC_138046.1, read on the forward strand.
CCCCAGAGCAAGTAAGATAGAAGCTGAAACATCATTTGTGATCCAGCCTCAGGAATCAAACTCCATCATTCCCAAACTAACTTATTAGTTTACTCCAGTCAGCCCTATTCATTTGGGAAAAGACTAGAGGAGGATTGAATACCAGGACATGAGGATCAATGGAGATTCTGTTGGCTGGTTACTACAGTGGCCGTCAAAGATATTATGATAAACTTGTCGGCCCACCAATTTCATGTTACCCAAAAAGATTTGTTGGGTTCATTTATGTGGCAAGTTGCCCCTGTCTCTTCTCCGTTCAAAATGGACAAATCATCCGTTTCATTTCTGGGAACAAAGGGAGGGGAAGATGAAAATTAGTAAGTGATCCTCTGATTCTAAGTTTTATGGTCCCCAAACAGTTTGTAGTTTCTTTCTCCAAAGCTAGAAACTTTCTCCATAGCTGGTGCTCCAGTTATCTATTCTTTCCACATGGTGCATCATTCTTCAAGGCCTCTCTGTATTGCTTGAGCTTCTCACAGCATAATGCTCTCAGGGTTCTCCCACTTCTTAAACGGTGGTTGTCTTCCAGTAAACACGAAATGGAGGCCACATCTTAAGGTCTGGGCCTGAAAATTGACACAACCTCATTTCTGCTATATTCTGTTGGTCGAAGCACTCACAGAGCCTGCCTAGATTCAAGGGGAGGAGACATGGACCCCATCTCCCTATGAAGGAGTGTCAAAAACCAGTGGCCATCTTCAGTCCGCCACAACTGAGGAGCTTGAATGCATTATCTGCCTGCCTGAGGCAATGGAACTATTGGGAATATTAGAAACTTGCACAAATATCCTTGAGCCACACAGTTGTCTGTCCCTACCAGAGTGTCTGTCATACTGTGTGTGGCAGATAGAGCCTGGAGTGAAGCCCACAAGTTCAGCCATTCCTTTGACAAGATTTTGATAAGCACGTCCCATATGCTAGCTAATGTTCCAGGTACTTGGAACAATACATCAGGGAGTGAAATAAACAAAAAGTCCTGTCTTCATGGAGCTTACATTGTGGTGGAACGTAGGTGAAGAAATGGGATAAAATAACAACTTTCATGATTAGGAGCTTGCTGCACACCTGGCACGATATACTTGTGTACTTAGCTGTACAATGTAACATCAAATCCTCACAGGAACCTCCGATAGAAGCACAGCTCTATCCACACAGCTGGTAAATTGCCAAGTGAGATTTAAACCCAGGATGTCATTGACTCCAAAGTCTGTGTTCTTAATCACCACACTACACCATCTCCCTCACGCTAAGTAATTTTCTAAAACCGTAAAGGATCCCAAGATAAAAGTGTCCAAGTAAGTCCCAGGTCAAGATAGAGATCTGGATAAAAACCACCAACATCTGGGAAGCACCTAACCATTTCTAAAGAATTTACATTTATCCTACCGCAACCATCCCATGAGGTTTGAGATTTTCTTTTCTTTGCAGATAAGAAAATGGAAATGCAGGAAGTTTCAGTGACTTATCCAACATCTGGCCTAAACCTTCAACAGATCTGTCCAGATGTGGAGACTTGCGCCATAGGAAGACTTAGGGGTCAGCCCACAATCAGGCAGAAAAGCCTATCTGGCAGAATACAATTGTTCTGCTGCTATTATTACAGAAAGTAAGCAACGTGGCTCACAAAAGTCTCCCAACTGCTCCCACAGGACAACACTGAAAGAGTAATGAGGATGATGAAGCATGTTGAAGAAATATTCCTACCTCCCATTGACCTATATTCCCCTCTTCTTCCAAATAGCCCTTTACCACCATAATCCAGGCTTGGGCCCTTCCTAGGCCAGAATCACTACAATCTGTTTTGTGGTAGAGAAAAGTCTCTCCCATTACAAAATAATGTTTTCCACCTTGATGTTCCTGTAATAAATAACTCCACCATTACACCAGATGGTGCCCACCTTCAAGACTCTGAGTTCCTGGAGAGCAGGGACCAGATCTCATCCATCTTCATGTCCCCAGTAACTAGTTCAATGTGTGGCATATAGTAAGTGCTCAAAAATTTTTTATCGAATTTAATTAAATCTTATTTGGTCTCAGCATGTCCCAAGCAGATTTTAAGGTCATTTATGAGATTGGAGGTCTAGGAGTAGATGGCAATTACTTAATAAAATGTCTTTGGCATGTTTTGGTTAGCAGTATTAAAAACCAACAACAACAAAACGTAAGTCTACAGATTTCTTAATGCTGTATAAGCTCAGTGTCAATACTAACTTATTTTTAATAAATGCTTTATTTCAGAAAAGATTGAGGTTTATAGAAAGATTGCATAGATAGTACAGAATTCCCATACACCCCCCCATACACACAGTTTTCCTTATTAACATCTTACATTAGTGTGATATATTTGTCAGAACTGAACCAATGTTGATACATTATTATTAACTAAAGCCCATACTTTATTCAGGTTTTCTTAGTTTTTACCTACAGTACTTTTTCTGTTACATGATCCCATTCGTGATCTCACATTATATTCGTTACCATTTTCTCTTAGGCTACTCTAGATGTGACAGTTTCTCAGACTATTCTTGTTTTTGAAGCTTTTGCGGAGTACTGGTCAGGTATTTAATAGATTGCCCCTCTATTGGCGTTTGTCTGTGTTTTTCTTATGATTATACTGGTGTTAAGTGTTTTTGGAGGGAAGAGCACAGAGGTAAAGTTAGATTATCATTACATTATACCAAGGGTACGTACTATCAACATGACTTATCACTGTTGATATTAACCTTGATCACCTGGCTGAGATAGTGTTTGTCAGGTTTCTCCACTGTAAAGTTATTCTTTTGTTCCCAAAGTGCTTATTTTTATTTACTTTATTGAGGTATAATTTATATACAATAAAACTAGTGCACCCATTACAAGTGTGCAGTTCAATGAGAATTGATGAATCACAACAGTGGTTCTTAACCAGCGGTGATTTTTGTCACGCAGGAGACACATGACAATGTCTGGAGACACTTTTGGTTGCCACATCTGAGATAAGGGGAGGTGTGACTGGCATCTAGGGAGTGAAGGCCAGGGACACTGTTAAATATGCTATAATGCACAAGACAGCTCTCCTCAAAAAAGAAATAGCCAACCCAAAATGTCAGTAGCAACAATGAAGACATAGTAGCATCCTACAAGTTTCTTGTGCTTCTTTGCAGTCAGTCCTTCATGACCCATCCCTGGAAACCACTATTCTGATGTTTTTCTACCATAGAGTAGTTTTGCTGTTCTTGAACTTCATATAGGTGGAATAATACTTTATTTCTCCTTTTGTCTCTAGCTTCTTTCACTCAGCATAATATTGAGATTCATTCCTGTTGCTTTATGTGTCAGTAGTTTGTTCCTTTTTATTGAATAGTATTTCTTTGTATGGCTATACTATATACTTTATTAATGGGTATTTGGTTTGGTTCCAGTTGGGGGATTTTAGGGGTAAAATAAAAACTGTGTAGAAGTCTTTGTGTGAACATATGTTTTTAGTTCTCTTGGATGAATACTTAGGAATGGAATTGCTAGGTCATATGGTAAGTATACGTTTAACTCAAAGGGCTTATATTTTTAAAATAAGAAAGATAAACTAAATGGTTCTTTATCTCATTTTGGACTATATGGATTCTCTCACTACTTCTACTTTCTCATCTCAGCTAGGAAATAAGTTTTGAATTAAATAAGAAAGTGATGTCAGAGACATCCTCTACCATTTTTTTTCCATCCCCAGGCAAAATTCCCTGGAATAGGTGATCAGACTTCATCAATTCCATTCTCACTTGCACTTTGCTAAGCAAAAGTTGATGTCTCTTAAGATCAGAACCAAAAACAGCTGTGTCTCCAGTTCTTCGGGTAATGCGTGTTTGATTTTTTTTTTTTGAGATGTTTATAGAAAATGGCCTGCGGTATTGGCAGTTGGGAGAACAGATCTAACTTCTGCTTGGAACTGCTATAAATTTTTAAAACAAACCAAACCCTAACATCGCAATATGGCTGTCTAAGGTACCTCCAAGCCAAATCCATTAGATTGGGAATGAAATATTTATTATGATCTGAATGAGACAATGACAAAGAAAGGACTTTGGAGTTTCCTTAAAATTGTACTACAAAAACTTTGGACATTTGTTTTCCTACAAAGAGTTTGGGAATTGAATCTTTGGTTTATATAGAGCCTCAACATGACTATCAAGGAAGAAAAAGTTTACAGAATTCATAAAAGAAAAGTGAAATCGTTTCAAGGTTAAAAGTAAAGATTTATTTGGCTAATCAGCTTTCCTAACCCATGTTCAAGGTAGAGAAAGCTATTTCTTAGGCATAAAAATTATTTATAATATACATTATGAAATTATCCTTTCCCTTAGAAGCTAGTGCTATCCCCCAAATTTTAGAAATTTATATCCAAAGATAAAATTTTAAGAGTATTGGTAAAATTATTAATTTTCTCAAAAAATTAAATAATTTAAATGAAGACAATAAAGAATTCAGTGTAATGAAAGGAACAAAGACTAGAAGTTGAAAGATTTCAATTCCAGTTTTGCCTCTGTCACAGACTAGTTAATGGAAAATGTAGTAGATGATCTCTAAGGTTCATTTCAGCTCTAACCTTTTAAGAATTTCACTGTCTGGTTTTCAATACACACATGAATAATAGACTACATACATGTGTATAAGCCACCTTTTCATCAGAGTGTTTTAACTCACTTCTGAGTAATCTTGGGGTGGGAGAAGCATTAGACTAGAAATATTTGTTAATTTTTTTCTTATGTAGAGTTACTACTCACCTTATAAGAATTATAATACTAAAATGTCTTCATTAATTTTTTAAATTACAATCTGATGAAAACTTAGCATTGCCTTTTACAACTCTATTTTCAGGTAGATTTATGTTCCCCTGTTGTAAGGCTAAGCATTCATACGGCACTTTAACGTTTACTAATTGGTTAAGTATCATATGCAAGTTAATTCTCATGGGAGACTTTTTACAGGCAGCCTGGGTTATTCAAATGGAAAGAAATTGCTTTGGGAAGAAAGTAAGTATAAATGGAGTTAACTTTGAAGGGAATATATGCCACTTTAATTTGAAACCATGAGAAGCTGAGAGGGGGTACAACTGTTGTCAGAGCAAGCTTCTAGCAGAGCACATCGCTTCTGCTTCTAAGGAATAATTAAGGTCATCTCTTGGGTGTTTCATTTTCGTATAGTTAGGATTACCATTTTGGCAACTTTTCCATGCATTACATTACTCTTTTTATATCTGGGTTTTCAGTATTTGACATCTCTTCCATAAAATGTCCCTCCATGACTTACCCTTATTCAGGTGATTGTTTTCAGGTCATAAAATCATCTGGTTTTCCACTGGGCAAAAAACTGTTGGAAGGGACATTTCTTGTGTTAGCCTAATAGTGTGAACCTCCATAATTCTCTTGGTGTGAAAACTTTTGTAAGACCACTAATTCATCCTAGGGACAAATGTAAATAAACAATAAGGTCACCTGAAAATTCTATTTGCCATAAAAATGGAACCTTGACTTCTTTGACTTAGGGATTACAATTTTCTATTCAAATATGACTGTGGTTTATTTTCTGCATTTTAATTTACATGATTTAAAAACAAAAAAACACTGTTGAATAAAATCCAAATATAATAGCTGCAAGCATATGTGACCAAACCATATTTTGAAAACCATGATGTTCATAAGGAGTAGAGATAATTATATTGTTAAAAACAACCAAAATAAATATATTGCCCTAACATGGATACCCAGGTAACATTATCACCTGAGTCAAGAAGTAAAACTTACACAGTGCTTCCTTCTAATATAACAGTGATGCTCGTGATGCTATGAACTGTCAAGACATGGTGTCCACGAACACACAGAATCATCGGCTCACCTCGAAAAGGGAATTTCTACCACAAATAAGAACTTACTCTTTTTAGATAAGATTGTTTTCTCAATTGAGAGAAGAAATAGTTTCTTTTGGCAAAAGGTTGAAATCAACAAATACAGACAATTATTTTCTTTTGGAATAATCATCAGATCTCTGTAACTAACTTCAGACAATAGTGTGTTCCCATGAGAGAGAGTCTCTAGTAAGAAATTAAGCTTTATAAAGATTAGGCTAGAATTCCTACCAGCCATTCATATTAGAGAATTAAGCTGTTTCTACAGATTTACAAACACACCTTTGGGGAGGGAATTAGCTTGTTGAGGTGAGAATGCATTTGATACTACAAAACACAAATATCAAGATGTTTATTTCTACCTTCTGAAAGGCATTTTCCAAAGGAGAAATGTTGAGACTGACTCCTCCCATCTTCTCCTCTCATAGACCTTGGCTCTGACCTTGCATGTGGACTCTCATCTTCTCCTCAACAGCAGGCTTGTCCTCCCAGCTATGCCATGCTCCTCATGGTTCCCTTGCCATCATCAGAGTTGCCGTCCATGCTGGTCATAGTCTCTCATCTTCTTTGGCTCCATTTCCACCATTTGGTACCCAAGCCCCCATCTTCTACATTCCCTTTTGCTATACATGCAGCATACATTTAAATATTTTGCCAAGAGTCCATATCACGGTTGGCTTAAAAGTTTGAAATAATCTCCATTTCCCAGTGTTCCACACCTAAAAGATCCCTATCCTTTCTCCAATCTTCCCCCAAATAGGTATTTGCATAGTAAATCTTTATATGAGTTGGAAATTTTAGAACACATCACTTGTGTTGGCCATGATTTTATTATTGTACCACTGTGTGTCTGAACACAGCAAACCCAGGGGCTTCCTGTTTAGACATTATCCTTATAACAGAATGGGAAACTACACAGCCACACCTCCCCAAAGGAATTTTCATGTATATGAGGTTAGAACAGAGTTTCCTGGTAACTCAGTTGGTGTAACTGGGGGTTCCCTCCACCTCCAACCCATGTGACACCGCTGCAGTGCCACAGGCTGCATCACTTGTGTCACATGGGAGCATTCACATGTTAGCGGCCTAATCGTTGAGTAATATGCATCACCCCTTTGCTATTTGTCAAGCCTTGGGTTTGAGGATGGGGTTTTAGGTACAAGAAAAAGAAATTATAACAGCTAATCATTGTAAAACAAAATAATAGAAAATAAAATTCCTCCTGTCACTCACGCAGCTATAACCAGTAGCTAGCTGGCTGGAGAATATTGGATAGACCTAAAGATTTTTTTTTTTTTAGGAATATATTATAATATGTACATTTTGCTTTTAAAAGGTATTTTTTTAGTTTTCTTAAGTGTATTGGGGTGACAATTGTTAGTAAAATTACATAGATTTCAGGTGTACAATTCTGTATTACATCATCTATAAATCCCATTGTGTGTTCACCACCCAGAGTCAGTTCTCCTTCCATCACCATATATTTGATCCCCCTTACCCTCATCTCCCACCCCGGTATTTTGTTTTTAAAAGGTATTTCTGAACTTGTCAAATTCTTGGAAACGATCCCCTGGTGTTAAGTTTTTTAACTCTAGCAACCCTTGATTTCACTTGTTTATTAAAACAGATAAATTTATATACACATTTCTTTCACAAAGAAGTTTACACCTCAGAAAAACATACTATTACAATTTATTGTAATGTTAAGTCCTGTCTCTCTTTGTAGCAAAGCTTCTCTCACACTTGGGTCTCTTCATTCAAATTGCAATAGGTAACATGTGGTAACATGTGGCTAAAAAGCATTCATGTCCTGTGCTGAAATGAAAATGAAAAAGGAATGGGAAATATGAGAAACTCTGAAAGCGGACACATTTCACACCAAGGCCCAGCAGAACACCTACATCTCATGCCAAATTACACACAGACCACCCTGAATGGGAATGATTACAGAGAAAAGAGAAATAAGGATAAACATCAACAGTAAGACTCAAACTTCACTTTAGTCATAGATTCATCAAAGACCAGAGCTCTGATTTCCTCTCTTCTTTCCTCATGTCCAGGGTTTCCACACCCTCTCTCTGAACTTGTCCTTCCTTCCTCCTACCTTACCAATGTGGCTTGAAACCCAGGCTACCCACCACCCACCTCCCACAATGGAGATGGGCAATGGGGCCTGTGGCTGGTCTGGCAGAGGCTAAGGTAATGGTGAAATCATCAGCATTAGAAATAAGATGCGTATTAGTTACCTTCACCAATATCCATTCCCCCCTTTCTCCTTAGTAACAGAACTCTGATTTTTAGCTGGGAATGTTGCCACCTAAAATAAACAACTGCATTGTCCAACCTTCCTAGCAACTAAATGTGGTCTCTCAATATAAAGGCCAAAGTCCTTCAAAAGGCTTTCAAATTGTAAGTTGTGAGTAAGTTGTAACCCAAGAACTACTCATATACACAGGAATTATTTATGGATGGTCTGAGATTGCTGTTATAATGGAACTGGTTCAGTTGAGAGTTACTTTCTGCCTACCCTCCTGGTGGCAGTGTGAAATATGAACATGATATCTGGGGTGCCAGCCTCCAACTTGTGCCATGAAGTACCTTTAAAGAAGGATACTGGAGCTATGGAAACAAAAAAAAGTCTGAACCTGGGGCCTAATGGCACACCATGGAGTCACAATAGCATCCTTGGATGCCTTACCTTCATGTTTCCTTTATAAAAGAGAAAGAAAGGTTTCTACCTTGTTTAAGTTCCTGTCATTTCACGGTTTTCTCTCATATTGAAGTCTGAGAAAAGAGCATTCCAAAAGAGAGGGCAATAAGAGCAAGGGCCCCCAAGGCTGGAGCATGTCTTACAAGTTTAAGAAAAATTGAAGTAGCTGGTGTGACTGAAATAGAGTGAAGAAGCAGAAGAATATGAGACGAAAGTGGTACTAGAAGCCATTCCATGCAGACTCTTAAAGGCCTTTGCAAGGACATTGGTTTTTATATTGAGAGATATTAGGAGTCGTTGGAAAGTTTGGATCAGAGGGGTGACATTACTTCTGTTTGAACGATATCCAACTGGCTACTGTTGGTGCAAAAGTAATTGCAGTTTAAAAAGTTAAAAATAATTGCAAAAACCTCAATTAGTTTTGCACCAAGCTAATAGATGCAGGAGACCTCATAAAAAGCTGTGAAATAATCCAGATGGTGGCTTGAACCAGCACAATATCAGTGGACGTGGTGAGAAGTGATCAGCTATTTGGCATTTTATGAAGACAGAGCCAAGAAGACTTCCTGACAACTTGGATGTGAGATGTAAGAGAAAGAGGACTCAGGTGTATCTCCAAAGTTTTGGGCCTGAGCAACTGGAAAAAAGGAGTTGCCATCAACTTAAATGGGAAAGGCTGTAGTTAGAGCTGGCTTGCTGATAAGGTCCAAAACTAAAGTCACCCTTCCCTCTAAAATCTGCTCCTTTGCTTCTAGTACTTATCTCACAAATTTAATGCACTTCTACTCAGTCATTCCAAGAAGAATCCCAAAGATCACCCCTGACTCCTTCCTCTCCATAGTCTCCATAACACCCCATCATGTCTGCTGATTTCTACTTCCTAGGTATCTCATTTCTCCATCCACTTCTCTCCTCCATTGCCATCACTTTATTTGAGGTCATGATCATCACTCACCTAGACCATTAAACAAGCCTAAGAACTGGCGATGAGTCCACACCAGACTGAATCATTCAGTGCACTATGGAATGAGACATCATTCAAAAGCACAAAACCCTTCAATGGCTCACCATTTCCTCTTGTCCTCGGATAAAGTCCAAAGTGTTAAACACTTTTTTTTAACAAAACTTTTTGTTTTAAAATAGATTCTGACTTACAGAAAAGTTTCAAAAGTAATGTAAAAAAATCTTTCCATATAGCCCTCATCCAGATATCCTCTCTCTCTCTCTCTCTCTCTCACTCACTCTGTATATATATATATATAGATGGATAGATAAATAGACAGATAGATGTAGATGTAGATATAAATATAGATATATCATTTGATAATCATTTGAAGACTCAATATCCCTTTACCCCTAAATACTTCTTCAGTGTATATTTCCTAAGAATGAGAATAATAACATAACTGCAATACAATTTTCATAATCAGAAAATTAACATTGCTACAATACAATTATCTAATCCACAGACTTCATTCAGATTTTTCCAATAAAACAAATTATGTTCTTTATAGCAAAAGAGATATAGACATAGATGTTGACATTACTGGTCCAGAAGCTGATCCAAGATCACATTGGCATTCAGTTTTCCTGTCTCCTTAATTAACCTCTTTTATTCTGGAATAGTTCCTTAGCCCTTGCCTTTTATGACCTTGACACTTCTAAAGAGTATAGGCCAGCCATTTCGTAGAATGCCTCTCAATTTGGATCTGTCTGATGTTCCCTCATGGTTACATATATAGTGTGCATGTTGGGCAGGACAATTACAGAAGTGATGTGTCCTCAGTGCTTCATACCAGGAGGCAGATCCTTAGCGTGTTCTTGAAAGTTGCTTCATGATGTTGCTTATGTCTCACCTTCATCCCTCATCCTCTACCCATCCCTGCTCCCTGGCTTTCAGACATAGCCCTAGAGAATCCATCCCAACGCCATTTTTACCTGGCTAATCCACGTTGTTTCATTAGATCTCAGCATAGAGGTCACTTTGTCCAAGGGACTGTTCCTCGATCCCCAGGCCTGGTTTATGTAGGACCTTTCCTCTGAGCTCCCATAGGACCTGCACCTCCCTATCATAGCACTTATTAGGTTTTGTTTACTTGTCTGTATCCTCCACTGGACTATCAGTGTCTGAGGGCAGGGACTGTGTAATGTTCACTATCATCACCAGCATAGCCCAATATCTAGCACATAGTAGGTGCCCAATAAATATTTACTGAATGAAGCATCACTTCCATGAAAGCTTCCTCTTGCATGTTCCAGAGCCCTACATAACGCCATTACGTCCTTCATGATGTTGCTGAATTGTGTGTCTACATTTGGTCTTCCCTGGTAGACTAGAAATTTCTGGAACTACATCTGAGCTCTTGCATTTGATTCCAGTGTACCTTAACACAGAAGAAAGAAAAGAAAGAAGGAAGGGAAAGAGGGATTCGGTCTTTGTGTTAGAACTTTGTTCCTTCTGAGTTTGTGTTGAGCAGGTACAGACTGTTTTGGAATGTCTCTCCAAGCTCCTACCCCCCCACACACACCCCACTTCCTGTTTATTCTGCTTCCCAACATCACCTTGGAGAGGGGTGCAGGGTGGGAACCATTTCAGTTCCTTTAGTTGCCTTCTCACTCACTGTCAGCCCCAATTGAGGAATGACTGCTTTGAGGTTGAGTTTATGCTTTTTAAAAGTCTTTATGAGAATTATTAACAAGAATCTAAAGCTTCTAGTGTGAATTCTCATCCGTGCATATACTAATAAGCAGTAAAGTAAATGAAGGAGGAAAAAAGAAAAGAAAGGAAAAAAGAGGGCTGGAAAATTCACAAATTAAATAATTAGAATAATCCAGCATTTAGTTGCATTATCTTATAAAGCCTAAAATAATAAATCGGGTGAAATAAAAGGAGTTCCTTCCTCAAGGGTTTCCTTTTTCTTCTTTCCCTAGTCCTCACATTTAATTAACAACGAACAAATACTCAAAGATTTTTCATGTTATAATCTTTGTAATACCTTGAAGACTGTTTTCCTTATAATAACTTCTTTAAACCCTTATTTCAGTATTAGGATTAGATTTGGCCATGAGCAATAGAAATGGCAGTAGTGGCTTAAACAAGACAGCTGTTTCTTTCTGGCTTTTGAAAACAAAGTCCAGAAGTTAGCGATCTATGACAATCAGAAGCCTAGGTCCCTTCTTTCTTGTTGCTTTGCTGTTCTTAACACATTGCTGCCACCCCATTATCCGAGATGGCTGCTGAAGTACCAGCCATCCCATATCATTCCATTCAACAAGAAAGAGAAAGGAACAAAGTTACTCTCTCATCCTTTAAAGACGTCCCCTAGAAGTCATATATGACACTCTGCCTTCAGCTCATTGGTTAGAACTTTGCCACATGGTCACTTCTAGTTGCAAGGAAAGCTGAGAAGTATAGCTTTTATTTGTGGTGACCGAGTTCCCAACTAAAAATTGAAGGAATAAAGGGAGAACAACAAGCAGCCCTTGACACAATTTACTCATCTGTAAAATAAGAATAATATTAATACCTACTTCATGAGGAAAAATGAAATAATTCATGAGGTTTGCACCAGTCATAGCAATAATGACTTTCTTCTTCCTTTGAAGGAAGTACACAAAATAAGTGTGTACTGGGTGGTAGTCCATTGCTATTACTATCAAGCCTGTGAGGTAATATCCCCATTTTGAAAAACAAAAAATTAAGAATCCAAGAAGCTAACTCCTCCAGGAAACAGAACAAACTGATAGAACTGGGGCTAAATCCAGATTCTTTGACTCTAAATCCAGGTTTTCTTTCACTAGTGGGTGCCACCTATCTTTCTACCTCATCTCGCTACAACCACCTCTCTTATAATCCTCATGTTCACCAAGACAGCATCTAATATGACTCTCTCCATTGAAAACGCTTTCATGCTCCATCCCAGCACTAACTCATCACCATCCAATGAGAGCTAGGAGTACTGGTTACCAGTGGTAAAAGCACCACTAATCAAAAGAGACTGCACAACTAATCTCTCATGCATGGCTGGTGAGAGGGTAAATGGTATAACCACGGTGGAAAACTCTGACAGTTTCTTATAGAGTTAAACACATACCTATCTTACAAACTAGCAATTCCACTCCTATGTATTTATATTAAAAAAAAAGGCTTGAACTAGAATGTTATGCTATTTATAGCTTTAGTCATAATAACTAAAAGAAATAAATTTTTTAAATGGAAACAACCTAAATGTTCATCAATAGGAAAATAAATAAATGGTACCTCCTGACAATGTACAAATTGACATCATGCGCCACTTGATAGGATATGAGGATTCATTGGACAAACCCAAACTGGAAGACAGTCTACAAAACGACTATGTCTTGTAATCTTCAAAAATATCAAGGGCATAAAACTCAAAGACTCATAAACTGTCCCAGATTGAAACAGACCGTGGAGACCTAGCAACTACTTGCAAAGCATGGACCTAGATTGGATCCTTTAGAGGTAATATAAAGCACATAATTGGGACCCTTTGCAAAACTTGAATGTGGTTTCTGGGTAAATATGGGAATTCTCTGTGCTATGCGTGCAAGTTTTCTGTAAGTTTGGAATTGTTTCAAAATAAAACCTGTTTTTTTTTTAAGATTTAAAAAAATGAACTTAGGCAAGAGCAAGGGAGAATCTCAGAAATATTATGTTGAGTGAAAGAAGCAGACCCAAAAGAGTACATACTGTGTGATTCAATTTATATCAATTTCAAGAAAAGGCAAAACGAATATATGGGGATAGAAATCAGAATAGTGGTTGTCTGGGTTGTGAGGGAGAAGAGGATGATCAGAAAGGAACGTGAGGGAACTTCTTAGGTTGATGGTGATACTCTGTACATTTATTGAGGTGTCAATTACAAGGGTATATGTATTTATCAAAAATTAAAAACTATATACTTAAGGTCTGTACATTTTATTGCATGTAATTATATCTCGGTAAAAAATAAAAATAATAATGAGATGGGGTACAGAAATAAATACTATACATAACAATGACAAAATATTTTTAGAAGGGAAAGAAGAATTAAAAATGAAAATAAACAGAGAGTGGGTCCAAGATCTTAACCACAAAAGGCATAATAAATAATGCTGCTATATTTGAAGCAAGCCCTTTCAGTAATACAATGGCAGCACCATAAATAGTGTCTGTTTATGCAGGGCTACTGTCATCAAGATTAGAGCTTAAAAGAAAAATAAAGTCTCTTTCACAAAAGAAGACGAAAAGAACCTTTCAATACTGTTCTCAACAAGTTGTGCTTGAAATTCTATATTTTAGCCAGCCCAAAGGCAATGAATGGATCAAGTTCCAAGAGCATATAACCTTCTTGTTTTCTGTCCAGAGGCCAGAGGCCGAGTGTTTTGGTTTCCTATTGCTTCTGTAACAAATTCCCTCAAACTTGGTGGCTTCAAACAATGCAAAATTATTATAATTCTGGAAGTCACAAGTGTATAATGGGTCTCACTGGGCTAAAATTAAGGTATTAGCAGGGCTGTGTGCCTTCTGGAGGCTCCAGGGAGAATCTGTTTGCTTGCTTTTCCAGCTTCTAGAGGCTGCCTGCGTTTTTCGGTTCAGCCAGCAAGGAAAATCGAGTCTTTCTCACGCTGCGTCACTCTGACTTTGATTCTTCTGCCTCCTACTTCCACTTTTAAAAGACCCTTGTGATTACATTAAGACCATCCAGATAATCCAGGATAATTTCTCCATCTGAATGTCAGGTGATTAGCAACCTTAATTCTAGCTGCAACCTTAATTATCCCTTGCCATGTAAGGTGATATATTCACAGGTTCCAAGGATTAAAACATGGACATTTTTGGAGGACCATTATTCTGCCTACCGTGCTGAGCTTTAACAAAACAGTAAAATGTTACTTGTAGCATCTCTCTAATCATCCATCACTTCTAATCCTTCTACGCTCTACACCAGCCATCAGATGAATGTCTCCAAAGGTTCCAGGTTTATTATAAGCTGTTTATTTGTTAAGTAAATGTGATAAAAATTACCCTGTTCCATAGATTACATTCTACTTTCAATTGTGCTCCCTTAGTTCTACAGTCTCCTGAAATGAGGGCAAAGATCTCTGTTCCAACTATCTATTCCTGTGTAATGAACCACTTAGTGACTCACAGGAATGAAAAAATTTTGCACACAAGTCTGAAATTTGGGCAGGGCTTGATGGAGACAGCTTGTCTCTCCTCCACTTGATGTCAGCTGGAATGGTTCAAAAGCTGAGGGTAGAATCAATGGAAGGTTGCCTCACATGTTTGGTAGTTGATGCTGGCTATTGACTGGGACCTCAGCGGGACTGTCAGCTGGAACACTTACATGTGACCTCTCCATGCAGCCTGGGCTTCCTCACAGCACTGCAGCTGAGGTCCAAAGGCAAGCATCTTTTGTATGGATCTCATAGAAAAGGAAGGTGTATCACCCTGTATGGCCACATTTATTTTCTCCAAGCGACCACAAAGCCCCACCTAAATTCAAGATGAGGAGATGAGACTCTACCTCTTACGGAAGGTGGCAATGTGGTAGAAGAGAATGTAGGTCCAGAAATAACTTGGCAAACTTTTGTAGAAAATACAATTTTCTACAGGTTCGCTGGAAGTTTTCAATTTCTTCTTTTCATTTTAAGTCTCCTCTTTCTTCCATTCTATTTGTCTCCCTTATATAATTGCCCCCTTTGGTCTTTTTTTGTCCCTCACTCCTTCTACCTCAAAATCAGGCCAACCCTGAGATGGCAACCAGTAGTTTCATAAGATGATGAAAGAGGACTGTAGTATGTCTACAGAGGGACACCTAATTGCTGGAATCAGGAATTATTCAACTATCCCGTACTGACAAAAATGGCCTTATCATGTGCTTCGACCTAATTTTTGCTGCCTTTCTAGTCAGAGAAAAAGGCACTACAACCTGCTATCAGAAAAGCATGGTTACCTCCCTACTCCTCAGGCGTCCAGTAGATGCTAATGTCCAAAACACACTTTGCCTTTCTACACCACTCGCCTTATCACACAGACCCAGGGACAGCGGGGTGACATTTGGTAAATTTGGAAAGACTAAATTAGACAGGCTTATCTTGGCGCCTCTCTGTTTCCACTTGGGCCCAATCTGACTACAGGGAGCAGGCCTTTTCCTCTGCTCCCAAAACTGGTGCTGCTGGCTTCTGAGATTCCCCGCCAGCCCCAAACACCTGGGTTAAACATCGAAATTTCTGGAACTTCCCCGCCCCCCTCCAAATATTTAAGCTATGAAAGAATTATCCACAAGTACTTATCACAACAGAAACTAAATTATACCCCCAAAGCATCCATGAGTTACAAGCAACATTGTCAATTACATGCCACAAAATACTACACCTTGTTTTGAATGACTAAAGTACACTAACTACACTCCTTGCATTCTACACATAGTTTGACTACTATAGAACATATACGTGTTCTTTCACAATGTGTATGCTTAATTTTTTAAAAAGCAGGGCTTACAATTAATATCACATTGTGATCACTGGAAAATTTTAAATACCTTGGTCAGAACCAACAATGTGGTACTTTCGTTTTCATCTTTCCTTGTCTACAAAACAGGAAATCTCCTCAATTAGATGTCAGCTAAGGAGAAAAAAAATGCCATTATCCAAGGACACAGCAAGTTCTGTCAGGTGTTTCAACATGGTGGAAGAGTAGTCAGGTTTTAATTGGCCCTATTGAGCTCACCCACAAGCTACAACATTCTTTACCTCAGCAGTGTGGTATTCAGAAGGAAAAAAAACTACAAAGTTAGTTTCTACCTTTGAAAACATCAAATGAATCATGTTCAGTTTCATCCTGTTAACTGAATGCTCGCACCTATCAACACTAGTAAGATTGGTATTGAAAAGTAAAATGGATTCTAGAAAATTCCCCACCACCAACGTTGTTTATTTAGCTAGCTAAAATAAAGAACTGAGTTCTATGTTTTGCTAGTATTTTTTCAGGCTTCTTACCTACTGTGTTAGAAAGCACTTTCTCTAAACAGTTCAAGGTCAAAAAGATACCATCTATATCCCTCTTCTTAACTAAATTATAGGAACTTTCTTTAATCAAAATTCTTACCAGTTTGAGATGATTGAAGTTGGGCATACCAACAGATAAATTTTTAAAACTGCTCAGCAAAGTGTTATGAGACAATAGACCAAAAAGTAATAAAATATAAGAAAAGGAATGGGAAGTTACCAAAAAAGTGTTCCTCTTAAAAACAGAGAATGCCAAAACAGGAAGGGCTGATGAGACAGTTGTGGTTTTAACAGGCCTTGTTTAGACAGATGCACAACCATGACTTTTCGGCTCTACCTTGATCAACATTTTTGACACTAAAAAGAAAACAGCTAACAATGTTTTTTTTTAAAGGATGAAAGAAAATTTGAGGAAGTAAAATCTTCATGGTTTTATGGAAGATGTATCTGTTTGGGTCTTCACTATAATCACCACCATTCAAGCACTGAATAACAAGCAGCTAGAAAAGCTCTGTGCACAAATGTGGTTTTCCTTTTCCTTAACCAACACTTCATCAATTAACTAGCATTCTTTCAATGGATCAGGGAGACTCCAAAGGAATGTGGGAAATAGGGAGAAAAACCATGGCATGCTCATTTGCCAATACTGGAAGAGATCTTAAAGCTTGAGCTGCTTCCACTTAATTTCCTTTCTGCAGGCTTTCAAACCCTTTGTTCATCCTAAAACTCAGGGGTGTCCTCCAGCCAACACTCCCCCCCCTTATTGTCCTATACAAACTTCATCCTTCGACAACCCAGTTTGCATGTCCAACCCCTGTCCGCCATCCCAGCATGTCCACCATCAGGAGGATAAACTCAGGGCAAATGCCTATGAAATCCCTGGAATGGGATCAGGGCCATTTGGATAGGGAACTCTGGGAATCCAAGTACCCAAGTGTGGTCTAGATGTGGGGTACAAGCTCCGGGCCTTACCTCGGCTGTGAGGATTCCTTGCCCTATGTGGAGTCACAAGGCCTTGCAAGAGTCAGCATGGGGGTCCTCTAAAGTGGTGGGTGCAGGGAGTGAGCTCTGGGTGCATGAGGCAAAAGATGATACTGGCTTCCTCATACAGAAATTGTTATTTAATCTCCACCACTTATCATAAAGTTCTACACAGTCCCAAATGAACTAACCGGAGGCCTAATCAAGTGTTCACAGTAACTCAAGAACAACCTTTAAATATGCCTGACTTTTGAAAAAATAACTGGACATGACCTTAAAAGAAAAAAAATCATTTTAAGTTTAAATTATCTTGCAAATTAAAGAAATTTAGTCTTGATCAAAAACGACATAAAGTTTGCAATTTTAGTAAGACAAAGAATTAAGTCTAAGAGAACAATCCAATAGTCTACATGTGTAAAGTTTTCATAAGCTCCTCATCCAGATGTTTTTATTTGTTGAAGGTAAATATTGCTTCTAAAATTTTAAAGAAAACATTGCTTCTGTCATTATTTGGTGCAAAACTTCAAAATAAATCACACAAGGATGTAAAGGTTGGTATAAATGTCCTAGATGTCCCATAAAAAGATAATTACCTTTAAAAAAAACAGGGTATATGATGATATAAGATTTGAGCTCTTGTTCCACCAGAATTGTGTCCAATTTGCAAACATCTGAGAACCCCAGAAGAAAGGGAGAAGGCAGGGAAAGTGGAGAGGAGACACTCTTTCCCAAATTATTTTTGTTCAGCAACTAAAAATAAGGGAAAATGAGGCATGTGCAAATGACAATTACTTTAATTTTTTAAAAAAAATTCTTAAAAAAAAAAAAAAACGAGTTAGACTAGCTTTCGAGTTGGTCCAAACAGTAATCCCAGCTACCGTGACAGGCTCTCTCACAATTAGGTTCAGGTTCAGAGAAAGAGTAAATTAGGACAGACGACTAAGGAACACTGTAAATGTAAAACATGAAAAAGCCCAAGTGAGCAAAGCAGAAAGCCATTTTAGAGGCCAAAGCAGGCCTTTTCAAAGGCTTTGGCGTGGTTTTGATGTAGAAAATTCTTACCAAGTGTAAATGTCTGGATGGTAATCAATTGCAATTTAAGCTGTTTCTTTTTGTCTAGTTCATCTATCTGTACCTGCCCTTTAATCACAAACTGTCATGGGGATGGGCACTGTCAGATAACCAGGATCTGTGAGCACTCTCAAAGAGGTGACACACAATGTGTGCAACTTTGTAAATCTATAAAGTATTTTGAGCTCCCTCAAGAAAGACCTAATGAAAATATAAAGTCCCTTATCACTTTACCTCAGAAGGTAAGCAAAATTTTAAATAACTTGAGAAGTTCTAACAGGAATCTGTTGGGGATTTGACCTGTTTTGTTTCATAAACTGATGAATAAAATAGTAGTTACTATGAGTGGAATAGTACTGATTGGGCCTGGGAAACCTTAGTTTCATAAAAAATCCAATCATTTTTAACAGTGATCATTACACCTAGGTTAGAATCAAATCACTATATATATAACTACTCTTACATAACGTAATATTTTCAAAACTAAAGTTAACATTGATAACTCTCTACTTACAGTTTAGTTTTGCTATCATGTACTTTTGTGTATTCTATAAACTACCGGAAGTCTGAAAACAACTTGCAGTTAGCATCTCAAAATTCTTGCTATTATCTGTCCAAATTTTGACTTTTTGGTTTTAATTCAGGCTCTCCCTCAAGACTTTGAGAAAGGGAATAAGTTTGCCTGTTGTTTCATGTCTGTAATTGAAATTACGCTTTTACTTAAAATGAATTTATTGTCCCGTGCTTCGTATATTCCTGGAGCAGTCAAGGGGGTCAGTGGAGACACCAACAACCCTTCAGGAGTGCCTAAAAAAAACTTTGAAGCCTCAGACTGTCTATGTATCATCTCATTTAATTCTCACTGCAGCTCCATGAAGCATTGTAGTTATGCCTAACGTCAAATGTGGCAACAAGCCTGATGGTTAAATACTCACAATTAATTAGGACTTGAACAATGTTCTAGCTCCAAAATGTTGGTGCTTCTTTCTACCATGTGGCTTCTATAGTGTCCTTTGTATTTTGTGTTCGCGCTTTGATATTTTAAAGGGGATACAAAGCAAGAGGCTGTACACCTTACTTTGGTGCTCCCTAGCTTATCTTTATATATTCACGATTAACTTTCTCTGGCAATGGCAGACACCCGTCTTGACACTTCCCCTTTTTTCACTGCTGCTACAAGCTGATAATCCCCTTGAGCAGTCCACACCACAAAAAACTTTTTTTTAAAGTTATATGTATTTTCAATTCAAGCTCTATGAGTTTAGAGATGTCTCATAACTACAAGTTTGAAAACTGAAGTTGATCTAACATTTATTTCCCCCTAAACAAATAATGAAATAAATACCCAGCAATGTATTGTTGTCGTCCCACCACCCCAGAAAAGCACCATAATGGCATCTAAGTGTTTCCAAGGGCCCTACTGCAGCCGTGACCAGATCTGCTGTCCACAATTGCAGACTGGCTCACTGGAAAACTGGAAGCATTGCTAGACACTGCCTAACAAAGCTTCCCACTTCACTAGAACTAGTGAAAGAGGCCAGAGCACATGTTATAACACATTTAAGTATCTCTTAAGATCAACTTACAACACTTGTAAATAAAGGCCTACAAGGTGTGTGCACTAATATTATCCAGTATTTCTTTTCTAATTCTTTATTGCTCAGTAGCCAAGAGAAATTTCCACCGTTGAAATAAGGTTTCATGCCTCAAAACACTTCAGTTGGGGCTTGATGGTCTTAAAAAAAAATCAAAATGTTAATTAAGGAGTCCAATAAGCTGGTCAACTTGGTTGGAAAACAATATATGTGCCATTCTAAATACTTGGATTATTTATGAACATTTTGTTGAGGTGTATGGGCCTACCTTGGCACTGAATTTGAAATAAGAAGCTTGGAAGTAAATTTTGTCTTGTAGCTACTTCCCAAACAAATCTGAATGCTGAAAGATGATTATCCACCACTTTGAAATACCAGAGGGAAAATAAAATTTACTTGTGTTAAAAACTCAATTTATTTTTATTTATCTACTAAGCCATTGATCAACAGATTAAAGAGCAACAAACTATTGTGAATTTAGTTAACACATTTGCCTTTTTTTATTTTTTAGAATATAGTCTACATCTGGATTAAAAAAATGTTTTAAATAAATTGAAGACATAAAACAACAGTGGAACTCTTCATCATTCTATGTACAACACTGATAGAATGTCAGTTGGTTCAATTTCGGATTAAGTCCACTTTCTCATAATAATGTTATTTCCACTGGCTGAGTGGCAAGCTTTGTACAAGTCGGCACAGTGCCAACTTATACATACTGGGGAGGGGGAGGGGTGGCGTGAAAGGCACAGGGTAGGAGTGCCACAGGACAACTATACTGTGTAACAGAAAATCATTAATAAAGTAGTACCGGTTACCCACAGACAGTGCTGTTTGTGCGCTTATCACAATGGAATTGCCCAAGTTTCACAGCAAGGAGGAGGTTCGAAATACTTAAGATAGAGCCACTATTACAAAAAGAAATAGTGCAAACAGGAAAACTGATGCAATCCTAGCAACGCTGTGGCCTCCACCAGCCCAACCACGGGGAGGCGGGAGGCTGCTGCGCGCCCCGCCTTCTCCAGCGCCCAGCTCCGGGCGGGGCTCCCAAGTGTGGCAACCCAGCGCCGCGCCCTGGCATGGCCCCTTCTCCTCCGGAAAGAACAAAAAAGAAACTCCAGGAAAGGAGGAGGCCGAATGCAGGGCGTCAGCCCAGTCCCATTCCCATTAAGGAAGAACCACCCCGCGGGAAGGAAGGAGGTCCTTGATCCCATCCCCACGCACCCTCCGCCACCACTTCCTTCTCTCTCCTTTCCCAAAAGAGGTCCCCTTCCCCAAGCAGCCCCACCGCGCCCCCTTCAAGTACGCAGCCCTTCAACTTTGCAGTCAGCCCAAGGAGCCCTGCAGCCAGAAAGAAAACAGCTTTGAGAAAAGAGAGGGTGAGAGATGGGGCCGGGAAGGGTGATGGGCAGCCGCGGGCAGCCCGCCTCAGTGGCCCCAATTGCTGAAGCCGATCTCCTGCTTGTATCTGTTGGTGAGGATGTTGGCTTTGCGCGTGAGTTTGGAGAGCACAGTGTGCAGCCCGCGTAGGTGGTAGTGAAACTGCTGTTCCAGGTCCTCCTCGCCGGCGTCCGCGCCCTCCAAGTGGCTCAGGTCCACCAGGATGTCTTTGGACTTCCAGGCGCTGCCCTCCTCGCTCCCCGCTGGTTGTGGGGGCTGGTGCAGGACCCCCCACTCGATGTCGTTGCGGATGGACTTGAGCAGCACGTAGTGGCTGTACATGTCCCGAGAGGGCGCGAAAAAGCTGCCGTTGGCGCTGCCCGGGCCCGGGGCGGGGGGCGTGCGCTCCTCCAGGCAGCCGCCACTACCGCCTACCTCCACGCTGACATCGTTGTCCAGCCCGGGCTCGGCCAGGGGCACGTCGCGCAGCAGGCTGGGCACCATCACCGTCTGGTCCATGTTGTTCACGGCGCCGATGAAGCGGTTCATGGCATTAAAGAGCGAGTGCTTCTGGTTGTAGGTGTCGCAGATTTGCATCATGGTGGCCGCGCGGGCGCCGAAGCACAAGGGCACGGGAGGGCCGGCTGGGGCGAGGGTGTTCCCGCCTTCAGGAGCTCTCAGATGCCCGCGCGGGGAGCCTGGCTATAGCACGAGCCGCGACGAGATTCCCGACACCTCCTCCACACTCTCCAACTCTCGTCTCGCTCACAGCCCGACACTGCGGGGAAGTGCTGCTGCTCCTGGCTTTGGCGTCCGAAAGCTCGCGATGGCGGCGCGTGGTCCGTGGGTCGAGCCCTGGCCTTGTTGGGAAACCGGGACGAAAGAGAAGATTATTCACCCGGCTAAGGTGCCCGGCACGGCCGGCCGCCCGCACCTCTCTCCCCTGATTACTGCTCGCCTGGGACGGTACCCAGGTGGTTCCCCGCAGCCCGGCTGTCCCACCTCCTCTCCCTAGGACCACGGAGAGAAGGAGGGGGTGCTCCACACCCCAGTCTTCCTCCGAAAAGCCTGAGTCCAAGCACTCACGCTGACCGGGACAGAGATGGGACGGGGCACCCACCTCCTCTTGCTCCTGGAGATCCCCTGCTGCTGAGTAGCTCAGTGTTCTCGCTGCTTGCGGCTGCTGCCTGCGGGCGTTGCTGTGGTCAGTGAACCGACTGTGACTGCGGGCGGCAGTGGTGGCGTCGGTCCCCTACCCATCCCAGGTGCTCAATTTATAGAGCCCCAGAAAGGTGTCGCCGGCGCTCAGGGCCACCCCCGAGGTCTCCTCCTCCCGCCTCCCGGCTGAGCAGAGATAAAAGTCCTGAGCCAGGATGACCGCAAGTAACACTCTCCTGGACCTTTCTACAGCGGGGGCGGGGCGTGCCAGGCCAGCTCCGCCTCTCGCCTGATACCCAGGCGGAGGGAGGGCGCAGTGGCGGGGCAGGGCTGGAACAGCAGAGCAGGCGGGCGGGGGAGGGCCGGGCACTGCGCGGGTGAAGAAGGCGCCAGCTTCCGGACCAGCAAGAGGGCGGGTTGGCGTGCCGGGGTTGGGTGGGCCTTGCATGCGCTCCCAGAGTGGGATGACCGAAATGCACGCGCCCAGATTGCAAAGTGAGCCCCTCAACCCCGCATCAATAGTTGCCGCGGAGCGGAAATTACTATCCTGGTTTATTATTAGCCGTCGGGGAAGAGGAACCCGCAGCAGCCGCAACTCTTATCTGGGGTCTCTTATGTAAGAAGGGTGGCTGGGCTTGCTGGGTGCACGTGGACACATAGTGCTCCCCCTGTGGCCCTGGCCTTGGCCAGTTGCTGGGGGAGGGGAGCCTCTGAGGCATTTGCCTCCCTCCTGATGAGGTCTCTCCCAGTGTTTCCTGTTAACAGCTGCTGCCAGGGATGAAGAGAGACCCACCATCAGATCTGAAATTTTTTCAAAGAGATCAATTTTGGCAATGGGAAGAAGTAGCCAAATTCCTTACTTTTGTCCAAGTCCCGTTACTCAGAGATGCTAGAGAGCCAGGTGCAAATGGCCAGGAGAGGGTGACAGTAGTTAGAGCTGGTGTTGGATCTTTCATCATTTAACAGAAAAGTGGGAAGGTGTCCAATAATATTTGGGGGAGGGGAGATTGAAATGTTCCTTTCCAAAGATAGGTATTAAAAAGAAAAATCATTTAATAGGGCCTCGTCTATGTACTAAATCACTGGATTTAACAGCTTTGCACCATAAATTTCATTTGGGACTCCAAACCACAGCCGATTTTCATTTTTGTTTTTATTTTACCATCTCACTTCCCTTGCCATATCCTTCATCTGCCAGTCTTCTCCAGCAGTCCCACAGATAACTCAACAAGACTCAAGTTTCTAATTTTAAAGTGTTTTTCTCTTTAAACCTTCCAGCAGTGCTTTTAGTACAGTATTTTCTTGAAAGACAAAACATGCCAAAAGAAGACAGCATATAATAAAGGGATTTCTTTCCTTCTTTTTTTCACCTTACAATCTATAAAAATTTTTCCATGGCAAACCATCTTCCTAATTGTCTTGAATGAAAATCTGACTTGGTGCAACAAGGACTCACCTGTTGACAATGGAACACAAGTGACCCCTGGAGACAGATCCCAGTCTGGGGAACCCCCTCCCAAGGCTTATTAGCTACAGATTATAGCCCATGTTTTCTTATCTATAAAATTGAAATAATGTTACCTGCTCAACCCAGGGTCTTTGGGAGGATCAATGAAAAGAAAAATATAGAGTAAAAAGCATAATATAAAATTGAAGCATTAAAATAATCTCACTCTCCCTTTTTGCACCCATGGAGACTCAGAAACTTTTTCAGCCTGTTTCTTTATCAATAAAATGGAACTTCTCCCATGGGCTGTGCCAAATTTTGGTTGATGATAATGGATCTAAAAATTATGTAAACTGTAAAGTACTTTACAAAGATTATTTGTACGTAGTATCAGACCTCATCATAGCCTAGAGGTATTTATGGGAAGAATCAGAAACCTTAATAATGTGGAAATATGATAAGCCACACACACCCCTCCTTCCCAGTGCTTAGGCAGCAACAGAGTACAAAATAGTGCAGGTTGATTTCAAATACTTATGTCCAATTAGATACAAAGCACTGCAAGACAAAAACTCGAGAAAAACACATATCGAGTTTGCAGTAGCTGAACTTCTCATTAATAAAAACATACTTTGTCCCCAATGACAGACCCTCTTCATATTTTAGGTATCTATGCCTCTTGATGAAAACTTGGTATTCAGGTCTGAGTAATGAAATACCACAATCCTGCCTTTTCCTCCCAGTTCCAGCAAAATGTGATAGTAACTTGCAGAAAACGCAAATGCAAGTGATCTGGCAAAGGGATTCCAGAAAAAAAAAAAAAAAAAAAGCCCACCTTGGGAGAAAGCCCCTATCGCCTTCTTTTTGGCCTCCGCCCCTTTCCTGATGTTTTTTTCCTTCCTCGGTTCTCGAATTCACTCTCCATCCCCCAGTTTCTTGACTCCAGCCCTTGTTCTTTCACATTTCTTAAACACTATACGAGAAAGATGGCTCATGCACCTGCCTGCAAAACTTCCCAAATCAAGCTTCTTCAGCTCCCCCGGGGTGGCGCAACAACTCACGGCCACTGGGGTAAATCCGGAACGGAAAGGTCTCCAGGTCAGAATTGCGGGGCCCTTGGAATCACCCCACCACCGCCCCTCTGGCTTCAGCCAATCAGGTGCTATCAGACAACGTTATGCAAATAAGCCTTCGCGCCCCAGCCAGTCAGGAGCCTGGGCTCCCTCCCCCAAGCGTCCTCTTTTACCCTAGCCGCGCCGGACTGGCGGCCGCGTCACTGGCAACCGGCGCGCTGCCAATTTTCCCCTACCAGCGACTGAAGAAAAAAAAAGATTCCTTGGGGTTACTTAGGAGGGAAGCGGACCAGCCCTGGCCCTGCGGGAGGTGGGCAGCCTCTCTGGTTGCCCTGGGCACTTTCCCAATTGCGATCTGAAACAGGCTGGAGAGATGCTGAGCAACCAGCCCAGGCCTCCATTTGCCTCCGGTAAACAGAGGAAGTCATGCATTGAGCAAACAACTTTTAAGTACTTGCTATAGGCCAGCAGGCTCAAGGCTAGAGGCCTTTGGTCTCTACTTCCTCCTCAATAAGCCAAATTCTAAGTAAAAGCCTTGTGTGGGCTTGGCGCCCTCCCCACTTCTTGGTCCACAACTCCAACTCTGGAGCTTTTAAGTTCCCGTTTTTAATTCCCACTTTCCCTTCTTACTTCAGCAACCAAGAAATCGTGCTTTGCTGGCCCATCTCCCCAAAAGTGTCCACAAATTACCCCTTTTACTGTGTCCTTTGAATAGTTCGGGAAAAGATGGCATTTTAAATGACCAGAAATTCATAAAGTAGAGCACAAGAGTAAACAGGTCAAATAAAGCAGATTGAAGCAATAGGAAGTTGGTCTTAGAGCTGGAAGGAAGGTGGTATAATTGCAAGGCTAGAAACCAGCCCAACCCAACATAGTGGAGATTCTGGATTACTTTGAGGCAGAACTTATTAGAAAGCACTTTATGAACAGTGTCCTAGCAATATGACATCAGACTGTCTTGTTGAAGGCCAAATAGTCCAATCACTCCGTTGTGCTGAAATCACTCACACAGCATGCCCAAATGGTACCCTGGCCCACATTCTTGTCATTCCATCCTCCATTGTTAATTCTCCCTGTTGGAGCTCTCCAGGAGGCCATGCAGCACACCATTGCATATCTGAAGGTGGATATTGTGTCTCTTGAATCCAGTATTCTTCAAGCCAATTATTTCCAGTTGCTGCAGCAGTTCTTTATATTCTCTTTCCAGTTGCTCATCTATCCTGGTCATTGTCTTTGGAAGTAGCTCCAGTTTGCTTGTAAGTGTGGCACCTGGAATTCATTCCAAGCACCATCTTTTCTAGGACAAAATAGAGTGGCATGGCCACCTACTTTATTGTAAATGGTAACTTTTCTAGATCATATTTATTGCACACAAGAGCTTACAACTTAGACATATTAATGCATTTTAAGTTCACAATAAACTTGAGGGGAAAAAAGTAAGGATTAAAGAATTTTAAGTGGCCAAAGTAGCAGAATTGAGATTTGACCAAGTTTTCTGATGCTAGAACCAATGTTCCTTCCACTACCCGCCAAAATATCTATTCTTACAATGCTGCTTAACATTTAATGGACTTCTTTTAACAGTTACATCCATATGCTGCTGGTTAACAAAACTGCATGTATCCCATTCGTGAGCGGGGCAGAATTTTTTGGACCAAAATACAGAACTTTATACTTACCCTACTTCAACTTTATCTTACTAGTTTCGGCACATTATTCCAGTCTGTTTCAACATTTTAGATTCTAATTTGTGCTCTAATGTAATTGGACCTTACCCATACTTTTGATACCTGTTCTGTATATCCATCCAAGTTATTGATAATAGGTGAAAGGCAACACTGGGCAAAGGGCAAAGTGCTGTAGAACATTTGGAGAGCTCCTTCAGCTTGATATCAGTCCATTAATTAGCACCTTTTGGCGTATGCTGTTTCAGCCAGCTATGAATCATATCCATTGTATAATCATCTAGCCTGTATTTTTCTTCTTGACCACACAATATTACGAGAGACCTTGCTAAATGCCTTGCTAAAGTCCCAAGCTAATAGCCAGGTTTCCTTTTATGGAGTCAGGAAGCAGGGCACTTTTGTCATCTATCACAGAAGAACCACTGTCGCATGATACAAAAAGGAATAAATGCCATCATAATATTTTGAGTTAAAATTGGGGAGTAATCTCATTGTAATTGTCAGTATAGGAAGCACCCTTATGAAGATTTAGTTGGGAGAAGACAGACAGGAAAATGCTAAAACCTAGCAACATGGCAGTAATGAGTCTGATGGCCTCAAACCTTAAACTTTCAAGTGTGTTTTGTTGTTGTTGTTTTTTAAAAAAAAAAAACGTTTTAGCCTCAAATTCAGGAGGAGTAGAGGACAGGAAAGTTGAGAATACTAAAGACTACCTTTTGTTATTCCTCAACATTTCTCCATCTTTGGGAACTGTAAACCATATAGAAAATGATGCATTTAATTTGAATGATAGATAAGAAAAATGCAAGACTCATTATAAGTTTGCTTACCTACCATCCTTTTCAAGTTAATTATTCCAGGATCTCTTAGAATTCCAGGACCATTAGCATAGAATGGTCCAAGAATTCTTGCATCATTAACATAGAAGGAACAAGCGAGAGGCTGTAGCTCAAAGGTTGAACATTTGACTACTGAGCATAGAAGGAATGATGGGAGTGTTCTTCCTTCACGCTATCCTGTTTTAGTGTGTCAATTTGGTTACTTTAAATTCTGAAATTAGATTAAAAGTTTACAAATTATAGTATTAAATTAACATAGGGGAAAAGATATAATTATCAATATTTCATATGTTCAAATCTTAACCTAAGTTTTAAATACAATATATACAGAGGGTGCCACAAAATGTGTACACATTTTAAAAAAGGAAAATTGTATTAAAATTGTAATACTCAATGTATACTGATAACAAAAGATACAAGTCACATTTGACTTCTGCAGTTACAAGAGGTGCTCAAAGTCGTTACCATCAGCATCTAGACACTTCTGATTATGGCAAACTACTGCTTGAACAATGTTGACCAGTGTCCACTTGTATACATTTTTTGGCACCCCCAGTATATATGGTTTTATATAAAACTATACCTATATCTTATTTTATTGTTATATATTATACGTTTATATATAATTTGCATATATACATACTTTCATATATTTATATGTACAACTGGTTTTTGAAGCTACAATGTCATAAATACAATATTATCTGATAGTTTCAATAGTTCAATGCCATAATTTACCCTTTTAACTCTAATAATAAAGGAAATTGGACCTAGGCAATGTGCACTGGAATTGAAAAGAATTCACGTACATCATATTAGGTCTGGATAGAGTACTTATGCTAATCTCATAATCATGATCAAGAAGAAAAGAATAGTATAGCAAACTAAAGCCCCCCAAAAGACAGTATGCCAAAGATATAAATCTGGAAGCAAATACAACCCACATGTTCTTCCAGCTATAGAAGACCTTAGTAAGAATAGGAAAAATAATAAACCATTAGGAAGATTTTTATAAGGAAATTGCAGAGCAAAGGAAACAAAATTTGAACAAAAAACAAACCACTAGAGAGTTAATAAATGAATTAGACACAAAAAGCATGACAGAAAGTTAAATTACCAGCATGTAGTGAAGGGTTCAGACAATCACAGAGAAAAGACACAAAGAGTTAAAGAAAATAGAGAGGAAATGTTGAATATAGAAGACAAAGGTAACATAATATACACATAATTAATGTCACAGAGGTAGCGATCTCAACAAGTGGAACAGAAAAAAATTCAGATGTAATACAGAAAATTTTCCTTGATAAAACACTGTCATCTGCAGATTTAATAGGCACACTGTAGACCAAGTGAAATTATTCAGAAAAGTTGACATTGAAAAACAAGCTAGTTATATATATATATTTTACTTCAAGGAATAAGAAAAAATTTTTCAAGTATCCAAACAGGAAAAGAAGTACCAAAAAGTTGGTGGTTGCAGGGGAGGGTAGAATCAAGCTAGTTTTACACACTCAATCATGGAAGACAATGGAACTACTGTGTTTCCCTGAAAATAAGACCTAGCCAGACAATCAGCTCTAATGTGTCTTTTGGAGCAAAAATTGATATATGATCTGGTGTCATGTTATGTTATGTTATGTTATGTTATGTTATGTTATGTTATGTTATGTTATGTTATGTTATGTTATGCTGTGTTGTGTTGTGTTGTGTTGTGTTATATTATACCCGGTCTCATATTATAATAAAATAAGACTGAGTCTTATATTAATTTTAGCTCCAAAAGATGCATTAGAACTGATTGTCCGGCTAGGTCTTATTTTCGGGGAAACATGGTATGAGAAAGAATATGTGATTCAAGAATATTATATCATTCAAGTTAAAAACAACATTCAGACATTCTCAAACATGAATGCAGAGCTTTTCTTGAAACAAAATTACTCAGTGATAAAACTCTGTTAACTAAAATAATGGATCAAAATAAAGAACTCAGGAATGGAGAAACCCTGAAGAAAGGATTCATGGTGAGCTTGAATCTATTTAAATATAGAAATAAGATTAAACAGTGTGGGTACTATGGTTGCAGAGCAGAATACATATTTTAAACACTGACAATGTAAAAATAATGCAAGCAACAGAATTGGAATATGGGGGAATAAAAAGTAGCAGAGCTAATCAACTTTCATTACAGTCTAAAACCAAATTCTGGGGGTGGCCGGTTAGCTCAGTTGGTTAGAGTGCTGTGCTCTTAACAACAAGATTGCCATTCAATCCCCACATGGGCCACTGTGAACTGCACCCTCCACAATTAGATTGAAACAACTACTTGACTTGGCGCTAATGGGTCCTCGACAAACACACTTAAATAAATAAAAGTTTAAAAAATAAAACTGTGCCATTTAAAAAAATGAAGACACCAACATCTTAATATTTTTTCTGAACTTAGAGGAATCTTGCAGGAACTAATATATTTTGTAGCAAAGAATCTCTTCTAAAGTTCAATATTTCTTTTAGTATCACTTCAGTTACTATTCAAAATTCCAGTAAAATTAATTTTAACATTTCATTTAAAGTAGCATGTATAATAATGTTCTATTTCTTCACCTGAGTGCTAGGTGCTAGTTATTCAAGTGTATTCAATATGTGAAAATTTGTTAAGCTGATACTTATTTTTGAACATTCTTCTTCATATATGTTATACTTGAATAAATGTTTTGAAATTCCATGAATATAAAAATCTCGTGGTGGGGAGGGAGAGAGAGAGAGAGAGAGAGAGAGAGAGAGAGAGAGAGAGAGAGAGAGAGAGAGGGAGAGTCAACAGTCTGGTCTGGTGATCTGGTTTGGAATTAAATGCTCTCAGTATTGTTTTGGTAATAACATTTTTGAACCCAACTATTAAGTGGGAGTAGAAAAGCAGTAAGCCCTTTGAACTTTAGGCTCCTACGTTCTTGCTCTCTGTTCCTGTCAACTGCAGTTTAAGAAGTTGGGAGCTTCCAAGCCTTAATTTTGGACAGATCATATTCTTGGAGACGATTCCATTAAAACAGTATTTTTCAATAAAACTTTCTGAAAGTTTATTTGTACAGCACATTTATCAATGGGTATCTGCCTTTATTATTGTAGTCTCTGTTATTCATCTATTGCAGATGATTTGAAATATCTGGAAGCCTGATATCTACTATTCTTTCTGTGAAGTTTCTGTGAAGTTTGCACTGAAGATAGAAGAATTCATGTTAGTGGAGTTCTAAGAGTATCCCATGCAGTCAGCTACACCTTGAACGTGGCCAGAGGGGTATATTATTTATCTATAGTGCATATACTGCTTAGCACGGTAGTGTACAAAGATTATCCTTGCCAGTTTGGCCTGCAAAGATGGAACTTTAGATCAGCACTGGTTTTAGGCAGTCCAAAATCCAAGTGGGGCACGTGGTCAATTTCCTTTTTTCCTAAATGGTTTCACAATTAGTAGAAATTTGGAAATGAATTCATGTGCACACCATTATAAGCGCCTTAAACTTTGTTACAATTATCATTTTGTTCCTGGAAAAATATTAAACAGGGAAACATATGTTTTCTAACTTTAAGACACAGAGTGTCTCGTGTAATTTCATTTTGTGCAAAGTGTGTAATTACCTTGGTCAGAAGTATAAAGTGTTGGTTTGTGGCATGGAGTTCAGTCAGCAATATTTGTCCTAAATGTTTATTTTGGGCTACAGTGTCCATAGAGATGACTTCCTTGGTTCCTATTGGTGGGATTCAAATATCATTTCAATCCTGACTTAAATTATTAGCAAATATAAGTTGGAATGCTGAGGTGATTTACATAGTAATTAGATTTGGGGTTTTAGAAAGAACACCCTTGATTTACTTAGCAAAATATCTGTAAAAGAAAAAATGAACAACATGGCTAGGTATTAAAACACATGTCTCTCGTTTAGTCTCCTTCACTAGAAGATGATCTAAATCACTGGGCTTGGACTCAGAATCCAGAATATTCCAAACTGAAAATTCTTATGAGTCTATGGAATATTAAACTAAAAAACGCTAAGTGTGGATTTCATGTTTGTTCATTCAATCCTATTTTTTCATTTAGTTTCAGACAGCACACTCAGCTCTGTTAGATCTAGGCTGAAGCAAATTGGATGCCATTAGAATGGCCAGTTCAGCTGCTTTTATAAATTTTTTTCTTGACCTACTGTAGGGACGATGCCTTTCATTCTTTTAACCAATTGGTTCAAGTACTTCACGTTTCTTTGTGCCATTTGTAATTCCTCTATGGCTAGAAAATAGAGTGTTTGGGTTATTACTACCTAATGCCATGTTTGTTCAAAAGTCTATTTTTTATTTATTCAAACATAAGGCATTCATTTGCCTTCCTTCCACAACACAACCCTTGACCTATCCTTCAGACAGAACAGTCTCCTTCTCCCCTCCCCTCTCTTTCCCTCTCCTCCCCTCCCCTCCTCTCTTCTCCACTCCCTCTCTCCATCAGAAAGGACAGAAATTGAAATAGGAGAAATTCTTAATGGGAGTATTATGCACTCTCAACTCCCTAACTATTTTGGAATCCTTCTATAATCCACTCAAAAAAGTAAAATGTACAAGGAGGTCAAGTTCAACTACAAGATACTATTTATAAAGTGATATAATAAATTAACAAAACAGAAAAAACCCACCACATTTTGCAAAGTAAGTGATTAATTCTAAAATGATGACGGTATTCTTTAAAAGGCCATAGAAACACCTGAATAAATTTGTGTTATAATACCAAAATTCAGTGGAAATAAGTTTTCTCTAACAAACATTCTGTTTACTTGAGAGGGTGGGGGCGGCAGAATACATAGTGCAATGAAAAGAGCAAAACTCTGGAGTCAGACCTGTCTGCATCCCCCCCACTCCCCACCCCCGGTGTAAATCACCTCTTTGCCACTTCCTAGCTTGTGAGCTCAGAGAAGACACATACCCTCTGTAAGCCTCAGTTTCCTCACCTTGTAGGGTTAATGAAAGGATTAAAGATGAAGTGTGCACCTTATAGAACATCAGGCATATGGTAGACAGTAAATATGTCACTTGGCTGTGATACATTTTCACTGCATATTCTATAAGTCTATATCATGATGCTATATATGAGAATTGTGAATGGCAATAAACACCTATATGGTTTTTGTAACTCATCTATCTTTTGTAATATGAAGCATTGTTTGGGGTCTTGAAACTTTTCCACTTGCAAGTTTTGGGGATACATGATGTAGTTTTTCTTTCCCTCCCTCCCTCCCTCCCTCCCTCCCTCCCTCCCTCTCTCTCTCTCTCTCTTTCTTTCTTTCTTTCTCTCTGACTCTTGTCAAGGCCCTCACTGTGCTTTCTGTCGGCACACATTTTTGAAACAGTCCACACATTCCTAATCATATATAATGTGAACATTTACAACACTTGTGGTTTAAATCTCTCAAACTATATAGCTGAGAAAGGTGGTATTTGAAGAACAAGTAGTTTAGGAAGAAATCATAAATTAAAGGAAGAGAAGAAGTTAACCATGCAGATACCTTGGGGGGAAATCAGGTTAGACAGAGGGAACAGCCAATGCAAAGGCCCTGAGGCAGAAATATGCTTAGAGTATTTAAGTAATGGCAACCAGACCTGTGTGGCAGGAGCAGATAGAGTGTTAGGTAATAAGATCAGAGAGGCAATGGGGTCAGATCACATAGGGACTTGTAAGCTATTTTAAATACTTTAACTTTTACTGGAAGAAGAAGTGTTATTGAGTGTTTTGAGCAAAAGCATAACATGATTTGATTTACACATAAAAGGAGCCCTGCATTATTCTATGGGTTGAGAATAGTCTTCCTAAAGGAGCAAGGGTAGAAGCTAGATGAGCAGTTAGGAGGCCACTGAAATAATCCACGGGAGAAATAAAAGTAACTTAGATAAAGGTGGCAGTGGTGAGAAGTGGTTTTGTTCTAAGTATATCTTAAAGGTTGAGCCAGTAAAATTTGCTGATGGATCACATTTAGGTATGAGAAAGAGAAAATAATCAAGGAAGACAAGTTTTTGATCCAAGCAACCAAAAAAATCAAGCTAATACTGAAATGGGAAAGACTGATGACATAGCATGTTTGAGTGAGAAGATCAAAAATTCATTTTTAAACATGTTAATTCGGAGATCTCCATTAGACATCGAGTAGAAACACTGCATAAGTGGTCAGGTATAAGAGTTTCAATGATAGTATTTTTAAGTGCTGCCCCAAATTGTAGTTTTCATAAAAGTGCAGTGAATCAGAAAGGTTTTGATTATAAAAATCTACCACCAAAAATAAATATTCCTGGCCCCTCACCAGCTACACCATTTCTCTTTCCTGTCACAGCCTACCTTCCCCAGACTTATCTACCATCTCTGTCATTTCCTATTCATTCCTCAGCCCACTCCACTGTTGTTTCCAGTGCCATCACTCCACAAAAATTGTTTTTGCTGATGCTACTAGTCACTGTCCATGGTGCAAATCCACTTTTCTGTTCTCGTTAATACTTCAGGTTGTCAACATTGGGCAGTGTTAACCACGTACTCATTGAAATATGCTCTTTCCTCAGCTTCGTGTTTTCTTCCTTTCTCTCTTTCTCAGTCTCCGTTGCTAACTGATCCTTCTCTACTCAATCTTTAAATGTTTGAGTTCCTAAGGACTCTCTCTTAGACCTTGTTCTTTTCTGATGTTACACTTTTGCCCTGGCCAGTATCATCCATTCTGGGTGTCAAATATCATTCATAAGTGATTGACTCAAAATACGTGTCTCTAGCCAAGACCCCTCTTTTTAACCTCTGATCCATATAGTCACCCTATTTATCCACGTGATGCCTCCCAGACATCTCAAACTCAGCATGTCCAAAACCATACTTTTATCCCTGCCAAACATGTTTCCCTTAGGTATTACCTTTCTCATGAAATGGCACCACTATCCAGTCAATTAGTTACAGTATTTACGCCAGAAATTTGGAAGTCATCCTCGACATCCCTGTCCTTCATCGTTCACATCCAATTAGTCACAAAGTCCTAAACATATTTCAAATCTGTCACCTTCAACTCCTTTGCCTCTGTCTGGTATCTTCTTGCTTTGTGTATGGCTGGCTCATTATTGTCTTTCAGATCTCAACTCAGAGCGGTCTTCTCTAATCACCCTATCTACGACAAATCCTCATCAGTTATTCTACATCCCAGTCCGGTGGAACTGCTCCTTTGAGCGCTGGGACACCAGCAGCAGCTGTGCTGGACCACTCTTCAAAGGTCTGAGCAGCAACTTCATCAGGCCTCCTCTCTGATCTCTTAGATTTTAGTACTGCCAACCTCTTCTTTCTCGTTCCCTCAACCTGTGAGTGGTAGCTGCTCCTTACAGCTATTATCTCTGCATTGCTTCAATTTTGCCGTTTCGTTCTTTCAGCCTCCACTACCTCTGTAATTAATTCTCCATACTAAAACCACTCTATTAAAATACCTAGTGCAGTTTCTGTTTTCTTGAATGGGCCCTTACTGACAAAACAACTTTGGTTATTAGTCCATTTGGGTTTTTTAAATCTCTTAAGTCATTTTTAATACCTTCTATCTTCCTGGAAAATTATCCATTTCATCCACAGAGTTGTGCCAAGTATTTTCTTCTAGTTCTTTCAAGTTCCTCTGTTTCTCTGATGATAATCCTAATCTCGTTCGTAGATGTTTGCATTTGTTTTCATATTTGGCTTTTTTTCACGTTTAGCCCATCTAGTTTTTTTTTGTCCCACTTCTGAAGAAACAACTGCTCTTGAATTTATTTATGAATTCTGTCATTTTTCTAATTTACTATACATTTTTATTTATTTTATAAATTCCTTTCTTCTATTTTTCTTGGTTGTTTTTTAAAAAAAATACTTATTAGGTTGACTATTTAATTCTTTTTTTTTTTTAACTTTCCTATTTAGCAGTGAAAATGTTTAAGGTGTGGATTTTTCTGATTGCTGCTTTAGTTTTTTTAAATTATTCTTCTTTAGATAGACCCTATTTTTGGCTTCGGTATCTTCTTTGGTCCAAGAGTTGTTTGAAATTTTTAAAAGTTCTATGTAATTAAGTTATTTTGGTTTCCATGCTTACTATTAATTCAGGTTTCATTATTTAGGGTCAAAATATAGGATCTGCATGATTTCCACTTTCAGAGCTTTATTAAAGTTTTCTCTGCTTATGCCTTATTCCTTTCATTCTAATACACATTTTTATTTTACTGACCTTTTTATTGATTCTAAGACACATTTTAATGTCTCTGAAATGGGGAAATCGTATTAAGAATTAGTGGTATCTGAAAGAAACCAAAATTTTGCCACCCTGAAGCTGCTTTTTGGGATATTGATGTTAAGCTGCTTATTAAGAATGAAGTCTCAGAAAGAACCTTTGGCCCTCCCCCATTTCCTGCCCAAGAGATTCAGACAGAGAAACCTGCTTCAGGAAGGAAATCTTAGAATAATGTCTTAGCCTAATTTGAATTAAGTGTGGGAAATAAGAGGACATCAGGCAGGCGCCTTTAGCTAGACACCCCCCGTGTCCCCTTGTTTCTGAGGTGCCCAGCAAGAGTGTTCCTGCCTGTATGTTCCACTCTTCCTTAAGTACCTGTAAATCGCCCATTCTCACTTCTGAAATCCCCCTCTTTTCTCTTTTGTCCAAAATGTCTTATATACCCAATGTTGCCTCACTGTCTTTGGAATTTTCATCACTATGTGAATTCCGCATACGTGTATTAAAATTTTGATCTTCTCCTGTCACTATCTCTATTAATGTGATTATTAGCCCAGCTAGAAGAACTCACAGGAAAAGTGTTAAATTCTTTTACCCCCCCACCCCACACATCTTTCCATTGTAATTGGCAGCGTTTTTACCTTCTTGTTGGACCATCTTACATCTGATGGCATCTTAAATTTGATGAATGCATTTTGTTTAAATCATTCTAAAATTGTAACATACCTCGCAATCTCTATTGAAAGAAATTTACCAACTGTTAGTTTTTCCCTACAGCTACTTTTGAATGATTGGTGTATCTTACTGTTGACGAAATCTTGGAATTAAAGACATAGTCTTTCTTACAGCTTTATGGATGCATAAAAGGAAGAAATACTCCGTTTTCAGAATATAAAGTTCAATATACAAGTATATGTATATATATTTAATCAATTGTCTTTATTATGTTATTGAAATCCTCTATAAAAACCTTATTTAGATTTTGATGATGGTGCTAAATGGGGAGTTGGTGGTATACTTAATCTGTCTTACTGCAGAGTAATTCCAAGTCTCCAAGTTTTTTTTGTTTTTGTTTTTGTTTTTTAAGGAGGGCGCATCTCACAGTGGCCCATGCAGGGATCGAACCAGCGATCTTGGTGTTATTAGCACCACGCTCTAACCAACTGAGCTAACTGGCCACCCCCGAAAGTCTCCAACTTTTGAGCA
This sequence comes from Rhinolophus hipposideros, assembly GCF_964194185.1. Lineage (NCBI taxonomy): Eukaryota > Metazoa > Chordata > Mammalia > Chiroptera > Rhinolophidae > Rhinolophus > Rhinolophus hipposideros. The sequence continues at coordinate 96,892,753 of NC_138046.1, forward strand.
TGTTGTGGATTTCTCATTATACTTCCCTTAGGTTTTAAATTCATGCACTTCAAATATGTATTATCTAGTGAATAAATATGTGTTAGTTCTCTGTTTGGATTGTATTTTTTATCATTAAAAATGGATTCTATACCATTTTTATGTGTTTATTTAAACTTCAACCTTATAGGATATTAGTTTTAGTGACTTATTTTCACTTTGCTTCCATTTGCCTTATGTTTTTGCCCACTGTTTTAATTTAAATCTCTGTATATCAAACTCTTTTTCTGATAGTTGGATTTTACCAGCTTCCCCATTCCTTGTTTTTTAAATTTCAATTCATTTCTTGGTTGGCTGGGTTTTGTCATCAGGTGATTTTTTTTTTCAAGAAGACTTGTGAGTGCATTATTCTCTCAGTTTTTGTATGTGTTAAAATATCTTTCTGTCATATATATGTATATATATACATGTATGTATATATACACACATATACATATATGTATACGTGTGTGTATAGATAGGTAGATAGACAGACAGACAGACAGACAGACAGACAGAGAGAGAGATCAGCTCGATCAGCTAGACTGGCTATAACATTATTGTGTCACTTCTTCCCCACCTCTAGAATTCTAAATACATTGCTCTACTATCTTTCAGGGCTGACTGTGGCGTGGAGAAGTCTGAAGTCTCCCTGATTTATTCCGGCTTTGTTTTATGGATGCATATAAGATTTGATATGTTTATTGAGGTTCAGTAACTTCACTAGTATATATCTGACTATTTACCAATCTAAATCACTTTTTTCCTTCAATTTAGGGTACACTCAATCCACAGATTCATGTCTTCCTTAATTTCAAGCAAGTTTCATTTCATTTTCTCATTGAATTTTTTTTTCCTCCTCTGGGTTTTCTATCCTTTTCTTCTGGATTTTATTAGCATTTTTTGGTCTCTATTTCATAGCTGTCACTTTTTCCCTATGTAGTTTCATTTATTTGTCCTTTTCCAATTCATATTGGATAATTTTTTTCAAGGCTGTCTTCATATTACTCACTTCTGATATCAGTAATATCTGTTCTACTTTGGTCTTTCAAATGTATTTTTTTAGACAATCTGAAATACTTCATTTAAATTTTAAAAAATCATGGCGAATATACCAATATTTTATAAAATTGAGTTGGGGTACATGGGTTGTGTATTATGCTTTATATTTTTTTCTGTATGCTTGTTTGTTTTCTTAATGGACTTTATTTTTAGAGCAGTTTCAGGTTCATAGCAAAATTGAGAAGAAAGTACAGAAAGTTCCCATATGCCCTGTGTCCCCACACACTCAGAACCAACCCCCATCAACATCCCCACCAAAAGTGGTACATTTGTTACAATCAATGAACCCACATTGACACATAATCGTCACCCAAAGTCCATAGTTTACATTACAAATACACTTTTTATTTCTATAATTGTTTTATTATCCATATTTCCTTAGTCCTACCAATAAATTGTATATCTATTTCTCAGCATCTTATCATCCCTTACTATCTCTTTTTGAGCCCCTTTCTTTCTCCTCTTTAAAACAATCTTTTCGTATAACTTATTTATAATTGTGGATTTCTTTTTAATCGAGGGCAGCTGTATTTTCTCAGTTGTGCGTTTTTAACTTTTTATGTCTCTCCCAACTCCACCTTGAACCCATCAATAAATCACTGGGGCTCAAACATCAAAATATCTCCAGGATATGATTGCATTTTATGCCCCCTTGTACCTAGGAGAGGTCAGGTCTGGCCAATGACATGAAACAGGAAGCTTCTCAGTGGCTTTCAGGAAAAACTTTTCAAGAGAGGGTAAACAACACTGCCATGTGCCTTTTGCCTTTTCCTATTTTTCCTTCCCTCTTACCATCAAAAAAAAAAAAAAAACAACAGCTTGGTACCTCAGCTGCAGTATCCATTTATCACCATAAGGAAGATAGCTGCACATACTGATAATAAAGCATGAATCTATAAGAAACTGGGTGTAGATGACATCTATGAGCTGCTCTGTCAGCCACAAACGGTCTACCTTCATATCCCTGTTCCTGAGAAAAACAAATTCCTATTTATTTAAGTTACTGTGTCCAGTTTTCTGGTATATGCAACTGAACACCGTCTTGACTGATGAACGCCATATATACAGTATGTGTTAGTTTCCTGTGGCTGCCATAACAAAGCACCATAAACTTGGTGTTTTAAAACAACAAAAATGTATTCTTTCACTGTCCTGGAAGCCAGAACTCCAAAATCAAGGAGTTGGCAGATTTGCTTCCTTCTGGAAGCTCTGAGGGAGAATCTGTTCCACGCTTCTCCTTTACTGTCCACTGGCTGCTGCCAATCCTTAGCATTCCTTGGCTTGTATATGCACTACTCTAATCTCTGCTTCTGTCTTCACATGGCCTTCCCCTCTGTTTCTCTCTATATACCTTGTCCTTTTCTGTCTCTTATGAGGACATCAGTCATTGGATTTAGGGCCCACCCTCATCCAGGATGATCTCATCTAGAGATCTTTACCTTAATTACATCTGCAAAAGCCGTTATTGCAAATAAGGTCCCATCCTGAGATTGAGAATGGACATATCTTTGGGGAGTGGCACTACCACGTTTCCCCGAAAATAAGACCTAACCGGAAAATAAGCCTCATCATGGTTTTTCAGGATGACATCCCCTGAACATAAACCCTAATTCATCTTTTGGAGCAAAAATGAATATAAGACCCAGTCTTATTTTCGGGGAAACATGGTATCTAACCCATTATGTGTGTGTGTGTGTGTGTGTGTGTGTGTGTGTGTGTGTGTGTGTCTGTACGTACATAGACATAAATGACATAGTATACATGTATTTTTGTTACAGCAGTCCTTTTATTTATATATTTATTTATTTATATTTTACTTTTTGCTTGATTCTTCTCTCTTCCTCTCTTCCCACATCAACCTACATCATACTACTCCCATAGTCCAGGTTACTCTATTGTTGTGGATCCTTTTACTTTTATCCACAGACATCTAATCTATGCAGACAGAATGTACATACACAGATAAACAGGGTAGAGGAGTGAGAGAGAGAGAGAGAGAGAGAGATTTGGTCACTCTTGGCTGGGCTTGCTCATGCATCTCAGCATCAGTTTGGGTCTCTATTCTAGATTGGGTTTGTCTGGAGTAGTTTTTAGCTTTGCTATAGTGACTCATTTCATGTATCTGTCATCCTCCTGGAATCAGTGGGCTAGCTCAAGAATATACTTCCGGGGCCAGCCTGGTGGCTCAGGCGGTTAGAGCTCCGTGCTCCTAACTTCAAAGGCTGCCGGTTCGATTCCCACATGGGCCAGTGGGCTCTCAACCACAAGGTTGCCGGTTCAACCCTCGAGTCCCTGCAAGGGATGGTGGGCAGCGCCCCTGCAACTAAGATTGAACACGGCACCTTGAGCTGAGCTGCTGCTGAGCTCCCAGATGGCTCAGTTGGTTGGAGCACGTCCTCTCAACCACAAGGTTGCCGGTTCAACTCCCACAAGGGGTGGTGGGCTGCGCCCCCTGCAACTAGCAACGGCAACTAAGACTGAAAGTTTCAGACAACAACTTGAAGCTGAACGGCACCCTCCACAACTAAGATTAAAAGGACAACAACTTGACTTGGAATAAAAATCCTGGAAGTACACACTGTTCCCCCAATAAAGTCCTGTTCCCCTTCCCCAATAAAATCTTTTTTTTTTAAAAAAAGAATACACTTCCCATTGCGATAGTGGAAGTACAAGTGGCAAGTCCAATCACACAAGCAGTTTTTAAAGTGTCTGCTTGTGTCACATCAGCTAACATCCTATTGGCTAAAATCATAATCAACAGGTAGGGAAATCTATTCCATCTGTTGATGGAAAACACTGTGAAGTAATACAGCAAGGGCATGGGTACAGGAGGGGCACAAAATTGGGACTATTAATGCAATCTATCTCATAAAGAGATATGAGATACAAACACATACGCCTTCATTTAGTGAGTGATTTACAAAAAAGAATCATATTATCTAATTTATTTGCATGTTGGTTTTCTCAAGGGCACCTCATGGAAATACCTCTAAGTCATCTTATTTATCTCTGATTCTATTTTTAAATGGCTGCATATTATTCCATATTATAAATCTAGTATAATTATTTAACCTCTTGATTAGTATTCAACTTGTTTCATTTCTTCTTTGGTCATTCATTTTGAACAGTGTAGAAAAAAAATCTCTTTGGGGTTTCCTGGGTCAAATATATGTGTATTGTTAACTTTAATAGAAATTTCCAAGTTACTTTTCAAATAAGGCTGCGATGGTTCACTTTTACCAGCAATTTATGACATTCTTCCCTACATTGCTGTCAAGAAGTAGTGGCATTGTTCTTTAGTGATCTACCACTTTGTTGTGTATAAAATGACCATTGCATATTTGTTTTTCATTTCTCTAACTCGCATGAATTTGAGCATCTTTTCATGTAATTTTGCCGTTTGAATTTGCACTTCTGTTACTAACCTGTTTATACCATTTTCTCAGTTCCTCTTGAATTTTTTTCATTTTCATGTCAATTTGTAATAACTCTTTGTATATTATAGAAAGTATGTTTTTGTCTTATGGGTTACAATATTCTCCAGGTGTTATTTGTATTGACTTTGTTTATGGTATCTTTGGTCATGCAAAAATTTGTTTGAGGCTGTTTTTACTGTTTAAATATTTATTGAATCAAATGGTTCTAGAATCACCATTATGCCAGCTAAGCCAGTGTAATCATCAGGAGGTTGAGTGGGGGAGGGGGTCATCTCTTGACACTGCCTGGAGCTTCTAAATCCTCAGTGCATGCAAAAGAAATGAAATAGGGCATTTCAATTATACCTCTACAAAATTGAAAAAGGAGAGAGGTAAATGAGAAGTCACAAGTTAAGCACATGTGATTGAGACCCCAACAACTGTTATTTAACAAAAGAAACCCCACTTGGGTTAACTAGAACTGAAGAAGGGGTTCAGCTAGAGCATTATCTTCATTTCCTAGGGCTGCTGTAACAAAGTTCCACAACCTTGATGGTTTCAAGCAACAGAAATGTATTGTCTCACAGTTCTAGATGCCTGAAATCAAGGTGTTAGCAAGTTTTTTTGTGTTTTTTTTTCCTGGAAGCTCTGAGGAAGAGTCTGTTCCATGCCCCTTTTCCTAGCTTCTGGTGTTTGCCAGCAATTCTTGGCATTCCTTAGTTTGTAGACACAAGACTCCAATCTCTGTCTCCATCATTGCACGGTCTCCTTCCCTGTGTCTTCACATGGCCTTCTTATACGGACACCAGTCATTGAATGGGGCCCTCTCTAATCCATTATGACCTCATATTAACCTAATTACATCTGCAAAGACCACGTTTCTAAATAAAGTCACATTCTGAGGTTCTGGGTAGACGTGAATCTTTCAGGGACATCTTTCAACCCAGTACAGTCCAACCTCTGACTTCCCACCCCCCAAATCTCATCTCCAAAAGTCTTAATCATTCCAGCCAGCGTTAGCTCTTCATTCAAAATCTCATCTATATATTATCAACTCAAAAAGTTCCAAATCTCAAAAAGTTCCAAATCTCATCATGTAAATCATCTAAAAAAAACCCATGCATGGGTAAGATGTGGGGTATGATCCATCCTGGGGCTAACTTCTTTTACATCTGTGGACCCCTGAAACTGGAAAAAAGTTATCTGCTTCCAAAATACAATGATGAGACAGGCATAGGATAGGCATTTCCATTCCAAAAGGGAGAAAATGGTCATAGATTTAGTAGTCCTCAGTGGAGAGCCTGATTTTGCCGGCCCACCACTGAGGTTTCTATCCTAGATAGAGTGGTACAATCAAGCTTCCACCATCAACAACTTTCCCTGCAAACTGGATACATTTTTGATTATGTACAGCCAAATACATCTATCTTTTCCTTTATAGCGTCTGTGTTTTTAACTTTGGTTAAAAATGTTATCCCCTACCCTATATTGTAGTCACCTAATTTTCTCTAAAGATTCTAGTTGTTTAATTTTATATTTAAATATTCTGAAATTTATTTTTTATATCATGGAAGATGGAGTCCACTTTAATTTTATTTCAGATGGATTAAAATTAATTATAATGTATTTTTAACAAATTCATTCTTTTCCCAAAAAGTGGTTTGAACTATGACTTTCGTCCTTTATTAATTTCTTATATCTATTGGGATATAATTCTGGATTCTCTATTATTTTACACTGAGTATTTTGTCTCATCTTATGTCAATATCATATTGATTTGATAGAAGTGACCTTTGGGTATGTTTTGATACTCAGTAAAAAATGTCTTCAGACATTTGAGCGCAAGGCTCATAACACCAGCATGGGACAGGAAGCTGTGTCCTACACAACTAGACTGAGAAACAACGACTTGAACCCGAGTGGGGGTGGGAGGTGGAAGAAAGGGGAAAAAATGAGAATACAGAGCTGCACTAAACATTTGGTAACCACTATCAAAATTTAATAAATTAAAATTAAATAAAATTTAAATTAATTAAGTAAAATGAAAAATTCACTTCCTCAGTTGCACTGGTTACATCTCAAGTGCTTTATAGCCATATGTGGTTGATGGCTACCATATTGAACAGCTCAGAGATAGAACATTTCCATCATTACAGAAAATTTTATTGGACAGTGCTGGTCTAGAGTATCTGACAATTTTTTGTTTCCAAGAATGATTTTTCTGATTAAATTCTTCCTCCATCTTGTATGATAGGTTTATTTTCTTCTCTTTCTACTTTTGTAGGTGGGGGAGTGGTAGGGGTACTGATATCTATATATAGGCCATGCAGGATCCTTCCTTCATTTTGCTTATCTTTAAATGATGGCAGTTCTGAAAAAGGTCACTACTTAATAATAATGTGAGGACGATTTCTGCTTCCATTCAGGACAGAGTAATTGGGAATGGACTTACTCTCCAACTACAAAAACTATAAAACTGGAAAAAATATATGAGACAACTGTTTTCAGGCTTTGGACAACAAGAAGTATAGGAGTATGATCCTTGAGAGGAGAGAAACTCAGGAGGTGAGGCCTTCTGGCTTAGGGTACTTTTTGGATCATGATGTAGAGTGAGCAAAGTATGCCATTCTCACTGAGCTGAGGAGATCAGAGTTTGGAGCAGCTGAAGCACATGGAATTTTCTGACAGTGTACTAGAGAAGGAAGCTGAGCAAAGCAAGACTTAGAATAGCCAATACAGTCTTGGGATTTAAAAAAAAAAAAGTTGGAGGACTAACATTTTCCAATTTTGAGGATTAGTATAAAGTTACTAAAATCAAGACAGAAATCAAGGCACAGAGAAAAACAAATAGATTAATGAAACAAAATATAATACATAAATAAATCGATAGCTATAGATACACAGTCAATTGATTCATGATAATGAGGCCAAGAAAATTCAATGGGAAAAAGAAGTCTTTTCAAAAAGTATTTGTAGAACAAGTGGTCAGCCCTGTGTTAAAAAAATAAAAACAAAGAAAACCTTACATGATACAAAAAATTACATCTAGATGAATCATAGACCTAAGCAAACAAGCGGAAACTATAATAAACTTCTCAAATAAAATTTAGGAGACTATCTTTATGACGTTAGGTAGGCAAGGGTTTCCTAATCAGGACACAAAAGACACTAATCATTAAAAATTGTAAATTAGGCTTCATCAAAAGTAAAAACTAATGCTCATCCAACTTCAGTAACTATGTATGGTGCCAAGTGAGTACTAGACTTATTGGGGAGATCATTTTGTAAGTTATGTAAATGTCTAACCACTATGCTGTACACTTGAAACTAATATAATACTGAATGTCAACTGTAATTGAAAAATTAAAAATCATGAAAAGGAAAGGAAGGAAGGAAGGAAGGAAGGAAGGAAGGAAGGAAGGAAGGAAGGAAGGAAGGAAGGAAGGAAGGAAGGGAGAAAGGAAGGAAAAGTAAGTCATGGTCTGGAAGAAAATATTCATAATACATATGTCTCACAAGGGGCTTATATCAAGAATTCATAAAGACTGTCTTCAATACTAAAATAACAAGCAGCCCAATTTTAAAATGAATAAAATACTTGAAAAGATACTTCACAAAAAAATATATGAAGGCCAATAAGCACATGAAAAGGTATTCAATATCATCAGTCATCAGAGAAATGCAAATTAAAACCACAATATGATACTACTTCACACACACTCAAATGGCTAAAATTTAAAAGCCTTATAACACTAAATTTTGATGAAGATGTGGAGTAACTAAAACTCAACATTGCTGTCGGGGTATAAAATGATACAATCATTTCGGAAAACTCAGTTTCTTGTAAAGTGAAATATACACCTGTACTATGGTCAGTAATTTCACTCCAATTTATTCAAGAGAAGTAAAAACTCATGTCCACAAAAAATACTTGTACAAGAATGTTTACAGCACCTTTATCATAATCACCAAAAACTGGAAATCATCCAAATGTCTATTAACAGAAGACTGCATGAATAAAATGTGGTATATTCACACAATGGAATACTAGGCAGCAATAAAAAGGAATGGATTCCTTATACATGGGACAACATGGACGAAACTCAAAAGACATTATGTTGACCAAAAGAAGCCAAACACGAAGGAGTACACACTCTATGATTATGTTCAGATGAAGTTTAAGATTAGGGAAAACTAATCTGTGGTGACAGAAATCAGAACAGAGATTGTGCATAGTTGAGGGGAGGGAAGAAGAGAAATTAAAAATTGACTGCAAGGGGGCACAAAAGAGCTTTATTGGATGATAGAATTGTTCTATTTTGTTCTTTATCGGAATGGTGATTACAGAAGGGTATATATTTGCTAGAACTCACTGCATTGTAAACTGAAAATTTGTGCCTTTTATTGTTGGTAAATTTTACTTTGAACAAAAGGAACACTGTGAGGAAGATAAAAGGAAGTATGCTGTGGTAGCCTGCTGTTTTAAATCAGGTATGGTGGCTTAAAAAACTTTGTGGCCAAATCTGTATCTCATCCCTGGGGGTGACGTGTCTTCACCAGCTCTTAGCACACCCTTAAGGGGAAGATATCGTTCACAGGGGAGATTGGTTGCTTTAACTTTACAGCTCACCGGAATTTTTTCTTTCACGGGCTTATATTTTTTGTCTTGGTTTGGTTTGGTTTGGTTTGTTTTGGTTTGGATTGGTTTGATTGATTGGTTTTTCTTTGTTCTCTAACTCTGGTCGCCAGCAACCTTATGGTAAGCCGTTCTCACCCCTGCCTCATGCAGGTGGTGAAGAAAAGACACCCCTGACTCATCTGGGCTGGGGAAAACAAAAATGGCGTATCCTCGGCGTCCTTTTTCACCATTGCTTTGCCTGTAGCTCTTTAGAGTGGAAATAAATTTGTACAGTGATGACACCTATTCCACCCTGGCCCACTCACTCCCCAGCGCATCCTGGACAGTACATCTAAAGGCTTGCCTGTAGATGCCTCAAAACCCTCTCACTTATGTGCAGAGATATTCACACCCTGCTTGAGATGTGGACAGTTATTTGCTAGCTGCCAGCATTGGCCAATAACTTTGCCCAAGTGTCACTGTACTTGGCAAAATCCTTCACTGTTTGGGTTGTAGTAGCCATTTCTTAGTTTCATTGTGGATGGAGTTTCCTTTAGTTTGCCTAGGTTCAGATCTGTGGCCTTGGAGCAAAAGAGTGTAACAAATATACGTTTACTTCACCATCTTTTTTTTTTTTTAAGATTTAATTGGGGAAGGGGAACAGAACTTTATTGGGGAACAGTGTGTACTTCCAGGACTTTTTTCCAAGTCAAGTTGTTGTCTTTTCAATCTTACTTGTGGAAGGTGCTGTTCAGCTTCAAGTTGTTGTCCTTTCAGTCTTAGTTGTGGAGGGCGCATCTCAGCTCCAGGTCCAGTTGCTGTTTTCTAGTTGTAGGGGGCACAGCCCACCATCCCTTGCGGAAGTTGAACCGGCAACCTTGTGGTTGAGAGGATGCGCTCCAGCCAACTGAGCCATCCGGGAACTCAGCGGCAGCCCAGCTCAAGGTGCCATGTTCAATCTTAGTTTCAGGGACCGCAGCCCACCATCCATCCCTTGCGGGACTCGAGTAGTTGAACTGGCAACCTTGTGGTTGAGAGCCCACTGGCCCATGTGGGAATCGAACCGGCAGTCTTCGGAGTTAGGAGCATGGGGCTCTAACCGCCTGAGCCACCGGCCGGCCCTACTTCACCATCTTTTTAAAAAATCATTTATTTATTTTTTTTAGTTACAGTTGACATTCAATATTATTTTATATTAGTTTCAAGGGTACAGCATAGTGGTTAAACATTTATATAATTTAGTTAAGGGATTCCCCCCATTAGTCTAGTACCCACCTGGCATGATACATAGTTGTTGCAACATTATTGACTATATTCTCTATGCTGTACTTTACATCCCATGACTATTTTGTAACTAGCAATTTGTATTTCTTAATCCCTTCACCTTTTTCACCCAACTCCCCAACCTCCCTCCATTCTGGCAATTTTTGTTGGAAATTCTGAATCACGTGAATGTGAGCTTTTTGAAAACCAGCTTTGGCCCTGCCCCTCCCATGGTCAAAGCCTTTGATTGGCCTCCCACTGCCATTTAAAACATGAGTCTCAAAGCCCTGAAGCCCTCCCTGCCTTGTGCTTAGCTCTCCAGTCTCATCTTGCTTCTGGCTCCCCAAATCTAGGATGCCCCAGTCAGTCTCCCCTTCTTTTATCTTTTTAACATAACATTTATTGTCCTTTTTCAAATTATTAAAGTAACTGTATTCAGTGGTGGAGAATTGGAAAATATAGAGAAGTATACAAAGAAATGCAAGTCACCTATAATCATGCTTTCTAAAAGCCACTAATAATATTTGTCTTTTTTTTCCAGTATTATTTCTATACATAACATCCAGATATTATTTTATATATGTTATAGGTGCCAAAAAATGCATACACATTTTTAAAAAGGGAAATTGTATGAAAATTGTAATACACAATATATGCCAATAACAAAAGATGAATACAAGTCACATTTGGCTTCTGCAATTACAAGAGGGGCTCAAAGTGGTTACCATCAGCGTCCAGACACTTCTGATTACGGTGAACTACTGCTTGAGTAACACTGACCAAAGTGCCCACTTGTATACATTTTTTGGCACCGCCGGTATATATATATATACATATGTCTATATACATATATATAATTTTAAGGCTACAGAGTCTTTCACACTTCTTCCACTCCACTTTTTATTATGAACATTTTTCTTTGCTACCATTTCCCATCGTCACTGTATTTTAAGTTATACTGAATATTAATAAGCACTGATTATGCACCCACTACTACTTGGCTAAGCACTTTACATGCATTTTCTCTTCACAACTACTTATGAGGTAGGTATTATGATATTCCCATTTTACAAATAAGGAAATCAAGGTTTAGGGAGGTTAAGTTACTTGCTCAGAGTCACACAGCTGCTAAATGTGGGAGCTGGGACATGAACCCAGGTAAAGAAAACCTCAAAACTCTCCTGAAGTGTTGATAGAATATTTTTAAAACATTGATTAAATATTGAATAACTACAAAGAAATAATTATAACTTATATGTAAGGTATAAAGAATCATGATACAATGAAAAAAATATTACCCACCACTCAGTTTAAGGCAAATGTACTTGTTTTTGACAGTTCCTCAGTGGCCTTCATTGAGATTACCACAATTGGAATTAATTAACAAATGGGTCCTAGGATTAAAACTCAGTGTAAAAAAGACAATGGCTCCCACAGTCCCTCAGAGTCCAGCAGGCCCTTGCTTCTCCAGACCATCAAGATCAGTTGGTGGCTGTAGGTCCAGTTCTTGTGGATGCTTCTTAGATGCTCCCTTCCCCAGCCGCAAGCAACTTCTGCACTGAGAGAGGCTGAAGAAATCAGAACAAGGCCACCTCGTTGACGTCAACTGAGCAGGCTTGGGAGTGTTAGGTAAAAGTTATTATAGAAAATGTAGAAGGACGGGGGAGGGTGTGAAGGGAGGGGGAGGACGGGGGTTCATAGTGCCTACACGAAAAGCTCAGAACTAGCTTTGATTCACTGCCTCCAGCCACGTATCTGTTTTTACAACAACACATGACAAGAGGTGGTCTGGAGCAAGATAAGGATCTGAGTCAACAGACCTCCACCCACCTTAGGAGGTCACACCCTCCCTGGAAGAGCATGCACCACTTTTCCCACCAAATCAATATGTAAGGCCCTCACGCCACCCAGCAAACTGTAAGTCCTGGGGACAAGAGTTCTCTCTCTCTCTGGCCCTCGAGCTCTCTGGCCCTCGCTGTCTCCCCCTTTCTCTCTTTCTTTCTATCTCTCTCCCTCCATTTCCCCTTCTCCCCCTCTGCCCAACCTGGACTAGGCCCATTCTCTTCCTTGAGAATGTATCTCTAATACTGGGAGCTTATGCTTCTCTCTCGCACCTTACCTAGCCGCTTTCTCTTCCCTGATAACATATCGCTAGTAATAAACCCTGCTTGCATATTAATCAACTTGCTGACCTTTGATTCCTCACTGCCTCAACAAGAAGAATGGAGACTCCGGTAACAGGAGCAATGGCATCAAAGTGGGGAGGTGACTAGGGGATATGCGGTGGTTTGCGCTGGTTACTAGATCAGCTCATGATGAGTGCCCTAGGCGGAGAAAGCAAGGACCCCATCATAACCAGCAATAGCACCTGTGGTGGCAGCAGGAAAATGTGGGTAGCTACTAATCTGAGGAGACAACTTTAATTGCTACCTAATTGAGTGACTCTGAGTCATTCTGGGAGTAGTGGAAGGACCCTGATGTTTTAGGAACCCTGTGAAGTTCAGGGGGCTCAGCGCCAAAGGTCTTTTTGTTATCGTAGCCATTTTTAAGCATACCTTCATCTGTCCATCCTCCTGGCCAGTGTGGGCTGAGCAAGTAAGGATTGATCAGTATTGAATAAAATGCAAGTCTCATTTCCCAGACTATTTACTTCACTCAGCTGTAGTGGGCCTCCCACCACTCTCTATTGTCCCCATGGGTAAACTTTGAAGTTGCATGAATTGTCCTAAAGCAGACAAACATTTCCAGTACGCATGGGCAAGCAGCATTCAGAGGTGATGACTTCGCCCCCACCAGTGTCTGGGCCTCTCCTTCACGTCCTGCTGCCCCCAGTAACGTAGTTCAGGACTCTGATCATTTCTTGTCACCTTATCGTTTCTTGACTGAATTATCACAACAACCTCTTAAGCATCCTTGCTTCCAGTCTCTCTGCTGTATTTGTCACCAGTTTGTTTCCTTTTAAAGTTGTTTTTAATTATCTAAACTATCTCTACATTTCCAATGTCAAAATAATACAAGCTTTGTTCAGAAAAGTTCTGCTTCAATTGTTGGTTCCTCCACCCTGCTTCCTCCCTCTCCTCTACAGGTAAATATTTTTATTAGTTTTTCATTTGTCCTTCCAGTGATTTTTATTTTTGTCAGATACAGCAAAAATGTGTGTCTATACATGTGTTTATTAGCATTTTCTTCCTTTCTTTAATGTAAGATAGCATGCCAAATACACTGCTTTGTGTTTTTTTTCTTAAAGACATATTCTGGAGATGTATTGCTGTATACAAATCATCCTCATTCTTTTTTATAGTGGCTTACTAGCCTATTGTGGGAATGTACTATTCTTTTTCCAACCAATCTCTATATTGAACATCAGGGATATCTCAAATCCTTTTACTGACAACAAATTTAATACAAATAAATTTGGTAGCAATATCACTCCCTTGCTCAAAAATCTCTGTGGCTTTCCATTGTCTGCAAAATCCAAATGCCCTAGGAGGTCTTCTAAAGTCCATCTTAACCTACCTTCCCAAACTTATTTCCCCCCCATTAACCTTGTGTAGCAGCCACAGTGGAACCTGTCTTCTTCTCCATTCTCCAAATTTACCCTGCGCTTTGCTCATGCAGTTCCCTCAACTGCAATTACTCTTCCCTCCCATCCCTTCCCTTCTACTTCTTCCCTCCACATTGGTTAAAATTATTCCTCAATCCCTAGAAGAAAAGTAATCTCTCCAGGACACCTTCACTGATTCCTGTCCCCATTCACACCTTTCCCCAGGTGAAATTAATCACTTCACCATGGTATTCCCAAAGCATTGTACTTATATTTTAGTATTTCATTTTTTGCAATTTACATCATGCAGTGTTTCTGGTTATTTATATACACATCACCCCAGTAGATTATGGAAAAACAATTCCAGCTCAGAGCTTTTACATGGTTAAGTGCTCAATAATACTTGTTGAATTGTTTTTATTAAATGTCTGTAAAAATAAAGCACACATAATAACTAGAGCCAACATTGCTTATGGCTTTAAAAAACAAATGAATGTCACTCATCCTTTAACTTGCTTTGTTTTACTCTACTGGGTGGTGGGTGAGGGCCCAAAGCAATTCCTGAAGAAAAAAGAGTTCTCTGAATAACTAAAGGTTGTTATTTTTGTTTTGTACAGCATATTTATGTAGTTTTAAAATTACCATGTTTTGACACATCAACCTTCCTCTTAATAGCTTTTTGTCAGCGACACTAAATTTCAAATTAAGTTAGTTAGGTTCTATTCAGAATGACTGCCAAGCACTTGTAGAGTTCAAATGGTTTATTGATAACTTAAAATTAACACTTGAATTTAAGGACATAAATTGTCACTGCCCAAAGAAACTGTTATGGCAGATTCAAACCATATATAGGGTCTCTTTAACAGGTGTACAGATCTGATCTCTTGGAAGCTACTAGAAAAATCCTTGGAAATATTTGATTTACTTCTTTCTTGCAAGAAAAAGAAACAAATTTTATTAAGCATCTTAATAAAAGTTATAATGAGCTCTTTCAAATGAATTTAATCAAAACTAAGACAATGCAGTACAAAGTTTCTGATTCTAGAAATGTCTTTCCAGACTTTTTGGAAGATCCCAAAGATCATATCAACACTCATGGGATTCTGTCAAATTCTAACTGACATGAATTATTTTGGTAGGTTAACAAATGTTAGTAGTGGTGGGTCACCTATTTAATATATGAATAGAGCATACAGTCTATACCTTAAAAGGATTACAGTCTTCTTAGGTATATGAGACTTCTCAATGGGAGAACTTTCAAGGAATTTGTGGCCATCTTTAATGTACCACAGACTTGGTTCAGGATAATGACTATGAAAATAAGTAGATCCCAGGCTTAGCTCTAGCACAGAACCCCCATTTATAGCAATTTTCTTGTCACTTAATACATATTTAATGGATTGACAAATAGATATTAGAGATATTGTGGAGAAAAAATCTGAGCTCTGTGGTAAATTGTATGGGGGAGGCCGAGGAGGGGAGGGAGACAAAGGAATGAAGTTATATAAAGTTTGGAAGCTGATGGGCCCTTTGATAGTAACATTGAGCAATTTCAAGAAAGGAATATTATTTCATTTTGTGATGGATTGACTTTCAAAAACCACTAAGACCATTCCCAGAAATTGTAAATTTAAAATATTAATAAACAAAATGTTAGATCATATCTTTTTTTTATTAGTTTCAGGTGTACAAGACAAGGTAATACTTAGATGTTCATCATTTATATCCCTCACACTGTGAACCCCCCTACCCCCATCCACTATCCCTCCGACGTCACACCGAGCCATCACATTATATATATAAAATTATAGTTGGCATTCATTATTGTTTAGCTTCTGGTGTACAGTGCCATGATCAGGCATCCACAGTTGTTAGATAATATCTTAAAGGTAAGGAGCATAGCTGAAGATTTGGAAATCATAGAATTCCAAGCAATGGTTAAAAATGAAACAAAATATTTCATCCATGTGAGAGACTATAGCAGTTACAATTTTAAACAGTCACTGAGCAGCACTATTAATAAACACTATTACAAGAACATTTTTGTTGACCTTATTAGGGTTGTTCTCCCATTGGCGTTAGTAGGTGCTCCGTAGAGATCAGTAATAAAGATAACTCTGAGAAACAGCCAGCCGTTCTCTTGCCAGAATTTCAGGGGCTTCCCAAGTTGTCTTAAATCTGTGATCAGATAAAATACGTTCGACCCATATTCCATTCCATGTTTTCAAGTTTACATTTTTTTATATATAAATGTGGATCTGGCCAACTCTAAGGCAGAGGAAGCAGAAACTTCTTGTGAATCAGTTTTGATCTGGCTGAGGTTTATGGAAAGGGTCTTCCAGTCTTGCATTTAAATCCCTCCCTGCCTTCCTGTAGCACAAGTTGTAAAGTGCTCTGTAACCCCGTGACCAGGAGAAAAGAGAGGCTCTACTGAGACTGTAATCTCCCTCTGAACAGGTCTCTGACGAGGGCTGGTGAGGGGTGATACATCACGCAGCTCTCTCCTCTAAAGGTGCCCAGTGTCACCTCCACAGTGCTCCCCACTCGGGCTGGAAGACAAGAGAGCTTCCTGCGAGCGTCAGATCAAGGCCTCCTGCGTGTAGCACGCATGGCACATTAGCTGCTGAGCAATAGGCCTGGCCCACAGCCTAATTATTAACATTTGAAAGTCAGCTGCTGGGTAACTGCAGGAATAGTTTCTATGACATTTAAAAATATGGATTTTTCTCATCGTTTTTACTGGACAGGCCTATTGCATATTAGTTCCTGGATATACTGTCACTGCTATCGAAGAAGCCATCTCCACCATGACTACTTTGACTATTGATCACAGCAAGGACAAGGCACATTCTTCTGGGGAAAATAAACACTAAACACATATTGGAAAATGAATAAGAGAAATATTCATATTACTACTATTATTTTATTATTTAATGCTAATACTAATATTATATTATTTAAGCATTTAGGTGCTACAGTCTGTAAAGAACAAATAGTACCGAAAACTCATCATTATAGATAGTATCCCTAACCACAGGATATTTTATATTCTGTTTAGATAAGGCAGAGGGGTGTATTAGAACTGTATCTCATACATTCAATCAATAGGCCATAATGATTCATAAATATATAGAGAGAGTTCACTTAAGTGGATGTGATCTTCCAGGCTTGGAAAAAAACCTGCAGAGTTCCCAGGATTTGCTAATATGCGGTTAAGACAGTATTTTAGGCTGGACATATTGCCGAATGCTGTAGAAAGTGGGTTACCTTTTAGAAAAGGAATTTCTTCCACGCCCCGTCCGATAAATGAACCAAGACTGAATGTGGCTCTGGGGAGAGACAGGGGGTGAGTTACACTAGATCCGACATTTTCCTGCAGTCACTGACAGATTCTGAGATAAGTCACATCCTGCGTATGGTTAGCGCTGTCATGTTGCTTCTTTCTTGAGGGAAGCCAAGGACCACTGCATCCACTGAGTGCAGATCACGAGAAGGAAGCATCTGTTACAGAGATGTGCCGAGTGAGATGGTTGGGAAGTGCTCTTCTTAACCCTAGAGAGCACTCTCAGTAAGGGCAGGTGCTTGCCTGATGTCTAGCTCATTGGTTTGCGAGTCATTTTGTACTGTGGCTGCAAGGGGGCAATATACATGTTCAAAGTTGTTCCCTTCATTATCTGATGTTTCAGCTGGTTCATTTAAAAAACTCAAAGAATACGAAGAATATCCCATATAAAGTGGCTATAAAAAACTCATGAACACAAATATTTAAAAAGCACTTTTAAGTAATAATAATAAAAATAATAATACTTTACATCTATAAAATAATGTATACCATGTAATGCTTTGTTAGTCACTTTGCATACATTATACAGGACGTTTAAATCTCGAAGCTAACCTACAAAATGTACAGATACTTTATAAATGATAAATAACTTATACCAAAAGCAAACTAGCTTAAAAATTAACTTTACAGATGAAATTATTTTAAATGAAGAGAAAATCATTCTTTTAGTAATAGAACATTGGCACCAATACCCCAGAAAGATAGACGATTTGACCTCAGCTTTAAAGTTGTCTTCCTTGTTAATTTCCATAAAAACCCTAAGATTTGTCTAATTATAGGGTTCTGCATTCATTGATCTCACTAATTCAACTGTTTTATCTGAGTGCCTCTCCTGAATTGATAAATCTAAATTGCACATTTTCTAAACTGCTAAGCTCAGGAGAAATCGTGAAGGTGGCCCAAATGTCTGTTGGCGTCTTTTGCACCCATCTAGCACCATCTACTGTAACTTCGTAATACTGGATTTATCATCCTTTTCTTAAAACTGTGACGTTTAGATTCCTTTACTCTGTCCTGGCATTACTCAGTTCACCAAAGGTGTGTTTTTATGGTTAAACTGAAAACCAAGCAATTTGGGTGGCAAAACATATAAAAAGGAATTTAAACTTCATGGCGTTGTTCAATTTTATCATCTAGGTACAGGTTTCTCAGATCTCCTGGCTTATCTTGGAATCTGTTGTTGCATAAGCTGTATTTCTGCTAAAAACCTTTTTAAAAGGAATGAGCAGTTATATATGAAAAAAACAGTGAAGCCCTTGCAAGTGCTTTGTCCTGGAAGAATGTGTGTTCACATGATTCACACAACTTATTGTTTTATCATTTATCTGCCTCCCTGGAAATAACAGGACATAAAGAGAATGAAATCAATATTCTTTTCTACTTGCGTAGCACAAATGGATACTTACTTGGGGTCAATAGTCCCTTTTGAGGGTTTTATGTAATGTTCAAAAATACTTCTACACCAGGTAGGGAGAGGCCAGAGGACGGAATGACGGAGGCAACATAGGGTTAGCAGTAGTTATTACCAAGGTCATGGCTTTTGTTTTGAGCTGTGGATTTGCAGGTGATTATTACATTATTCAAACTAACCAAATAAACAGAATGAAAAACTAATTGAAGCAGGCCATGAATGGACCAATGATGAAGTCCGTCATGGACAAAGGATTCTGATAAATCCAATTCTTTGCTTGTACAATCCAGTGCTAAAAGGAAAAAAAAGGAAAGAAAAGATTTCTACTTTGGTTAGAATACTGGAAACCAAAGACGTTCTGCCTAGTGAGTTTTTGACAAGTGAGACAACATCGTGAGTCAGACCCTCAAGACTAGTTAGGAACTGCCTAACTAGTTTCCTGTTCTTCAAAGGAGTTTCCTTGTCACTAATTTCTCTACAGGCTATTCCATCTACACGTGTTGTTGCGTTGCTGCAATGATTAGGAGATGGTACATGTATGCATCAAGAGACAGACACAAGAAGGTTTCTAGCAGCACTATTCGTGATAGCCTCAAACTAGAAATAATCCTTCAACAGTAGAATTAATACAAAGGCGTACTCTCTAAAGCAATGAAAATGAATGAACTACAGCTACCACAGCAACACGGATGAAACTCACAAATACAACACTGAATGTAAGAAGCCAGACACACGAAAGAATATATACTACATTACTGCATTTATATGAAACTCACAACACAAGCAATATGAAACTAGGTTTAAGGAGTGCGTGCTGAGGTGGTAAAACTCTAAAGGAAAGCAATGATGTCATTATCATAACAGATGAGTGGTTACCTTTGCGGGGCTGATATAGTGACTAGGAAGACACATGAGGAGCAGGACTCTGAAGCACTGGCTACGTTCTATTTCCTGACCTGAGTGGTGGGCCCATCAGTGTTTCCTTTATAATGCCCTCACCTATACTCTTATGATTTATACACTTCTCTGAATTTCTGTTGTATTCCACAATTACAAAAACAGTTCAAAAACAATTAATGAAAACCCTGCTATGTTTCTCCACTACCCGCCCAATTCCCCATCTTATTAATTAGAACTCCCAATATCTGCTCCCAGCTCCTAGTCTTATCTGGTTCCCTCTTCTCCCCGTCATGTACACCATCCTCCAATCAGATTATACTCTTCAGTAACTACTTTTTCGACTTCTGTGCCTAAATGCCCATCTCCTTCCTTCAACCCCATTTCTACCCACTGAATTCAACTCCATCTTTTTAAGGCATAGCCAAACCAAGACTTCCTCCGTGAAGTCATCCCTGAATTCCTTGGTCAAAATAATATCTTCTGCCTCTGAATTCTCATTTCCATTTGAGTCTTTCTTATAGCAACAACTATATTTTCCTTGGTCTGGTAGTGTGTGTGTGTGTGTGTGTGTGTGTGTGTCTTTGTCCATAAACAGAACAGTTTTGAACACTGTAGGTGCTTCAATAAATGTAGAATACATTCATTCTCTTCAAAAGGTGAATGAGAATAATTATCCATTTGGCTGTTTGGAACCTGAAATACCTTTGTAGAGGCTTGTTTACAAAAAAAAAAAAAAGGGTCATTGTTTATTATGGCCACGCTGAAGAATAACTCACCCCAGGCAGTTGAGTTTACTGGCTGTTATGAGAGTCGGGTTGTACCATTCTGGGAACTGACCTGCAGCCCCCACGTTGGTTATATAGGTCACTCTATGCTGCTGGTCCTGGGGTTGTGACCCAACTCAGTTATGTGGAATATATCTGGAAGGCCCTAGAAGCTACTGGGTAATTCCTAATACATATATGAAGACACGCTGTCTGCATGTGAATGAGCATTTGTGGAGATCACACCACTTAATCAGCATTTGTATGAGTTTTGGGTGGGGGTGGGCTGTGTAATTACTTTGTAAATCCGCAACTTACAAGTGTATATGTTATTTGATAGAATTGAGAATACGTCACTCTTCCTCCCCTCCCCAAAGTCTTCGGAACAGTCAGAGAAGAGAATAAAACCAGGCATTAGAGAAGACTCTTAAGTCTACTTACAAAGCAATTGGGGAGGGGAGGAAGAGTTATGTATTCTCAATTCTATCAAATAACATGTCCTCTTTTAAGTTGTGGTTAGCTGTTTGCATGCATAAGAGCATTCATGAGTTAGGCATTCCTGAGTCAAGAAATACCTATGTTGTGAGTGAGTGTTTGTGTGCATGTGTTATGGCCTATATTTGTGAACCTGTTCTTTAGCAAATGAGCATCTCTATTTTGGTTGACTTCACAGAATCATCTAAAAGTAACTGAAGTGTCACCACATTCTGGAGGTGGGCTTATAGTAATGCAAGAGTTGACTTTAGTAGAACTTAAAATTGAACAGAAAAAACCGAAACAATAAACCATTTAGAAAAGATTCTGGAGAACTTTGCTGGGGTGACTTTGAAAGGCACATAAAGTATTTTTGGAGGAAGGGTCCTGTTAATCTGTTTTTCCCCAAATCAGAACTAATTGCTCAGATTTGGGTAGGGGGAAGGGTTGGCCTTAGTGGTTATTGGGCAGGGCCATTAGTAGAGCTACAGGATCACAAATAAGTTAGTTTTGCATGTGGAATCTAAAATGCATTATACACATATGGAATATTAGATGCAATGTGTAGCTAATGGCTAACAAATGTTTGAAATTCAAAGCTATTCCAGGAAAAGAGGAATGAAATGAGTCCGTGTTATATTCATTAGGCAAACGGCCTCAAACATTTGATGTGTTTCCCAAACATTCTGTGAATTGCTGGCTTTAACATGTTGCAATTTTGTTGTTTAAAAATTATTGAGAAAATTCAGTAGAAGTCATCAAAATGATATACCACAAAACGATCTGTGAAGAAGGACTTTTAATATAGAAATAGGAGAGCACTCCTGGTGCTTTTTCTCTGGAAATCATGTGATTAGAAAATATCATTAACTTTCCTTGTTACTATGTCATGATTTTTTAATGGTTTGGATAGTTTCTTTACAAGTCCCTTATGCAAACTCTAAATCCAAATAGTTATCTCTGTTTTGGAAAAATTTGGCACTCTCTGTGAATTTTTTCTAGTTGTCCATAAGGAAACAGCAAAAAATCGGTGGCTGTTGAATTTGCTAGTTTAAAAGTATTGCAGCTGCATTTTTCACTGGGGTTCTCTAAAGAAATGTGGAGTTCAGATTTTAAATGTCGAGGTTGTTCTTTTTTTCTTTTCCTTTCTTTCTGTCTTTTTAAATTTTTTTTTTTTTTTTACCATTGTCATCGGCGGTTCACAAGTGTTTTTCAGTTGTGGATGCTGGTGAAAATGAAATAAACCATAATAAAAATAATTTTGTCCAGGTGGTACATAAATCAGTTGAGGAAATACAGTTCTTTGTGGCAAATAAAAAACATATGTATTACACAGTGCACCGAAATGTTATTGTTCATCAAATGAATGTTATAGATGTGTTAGGATTTAGAGACGTGCGGAAGAAGAATATTAGGGTAGAACTTAGCAATTTCGCATATTTTTGCCTAATGTGGAATAATTGGAAACAAATACGTGAGGAATTCTACATGAATTAGGCAAAGCTAAAGTTCATCTCAGGGGCATATGGGGATTTCCCCCCTTAGGAAGATTATCTGCTATTTCCGCTTAATTTATGATTTGTTGAATACTGCTGAATTACTACCAAACTCCAACTAAAGAATTAAAAACTAGAAACTACAGTGAATACCTAGAAAAATACCTGGTTACCAGCGTTATCTGGAAGCAACAGGAATGTCTAATTGTGTGTGTGTGTGTGTGTGTGTGTGTGTGTGTGTGTGTGTGTAGAGTATATGTGTATAAAATATGTGTTTTTCCCCCCAATTACCAGGGTATGTAAATTCTTTTTCTAACGTGAAACACACGTTTTCATCTACGTCCTTTCAGTTTTTATGTATACAGATTATGCTATATTATTTTATTTTACTTATTACTGTGTTGTTTTATTATTTGCTGATTGTTTTATGTATATTGCTTCCCAATTTAATTTCAACTTAGAAATGGTTGGAAACTTTTTAACCCCCCTTCAACTCTTCCCATAACGTGTCTAATACATAAGACATGTAGGTACTCAAAACTGCTTTTAAACAAATAAATGGATTTATTTATTTGCTATTATTTACCAATGACTTATCCTAGGAGATTAGACTGAGGGTTCAAGGATTTGATGCAGGGATATAAAAACAAAAATAAACCTTTAGAATGTTATAGTTTGTTGGCTTTAGTTACAGCAATCATTTTCATATTCTAATATTTTTCAATTCTTTGTGTTTTTCTTATATTTTTAGGTCACGTTTGAATCAAAGCCACCTGGTGATCAGGATATGTTAGCAGGATATGTTACTGATCCTGAGCCTAGTTTAGTGCTTAGAATGCGGTCAAGCATGTTGAATTAATGAGTTAATGTCTAAATGAGGCATGAATGAATCATTTTTTAAAGAATCACCCCAATACACTTGAATTAAAAAAAAAGATTGATCTATTGCCCTTTACAATTCTGGGTCCTCATTTACAAACACATGTAGAGAATAATATTGGTTCTGGAGGTACTTTAGGAAGTCATCGTTCACAGTTAGTGCGTATTTTGTGGAATGTATGAAGAGAGTAATCATGACAGGGCACCTTCTCCACTCTATTTACTTTTGGGACCGGAAAAGGAGTGACGAGTGCTTCAAGGAACTTAGGAAATCAAGAGCTGACACACGGAACTTGGGAAATCAAAGAGCTGGTGGTTCCGGGCACTCAGGTTTTATGACATTTTCAACATCCTCTAACTAACGTAAGAAATGTCACAATGTGTCCGATCAGGGGTCCAACAGTCTTGTGTTCTGTATGGGAAGGTGATACTATTCCCATGTAAGAATGTGACAATTTGTATCCATGACATCATCCTCAGAGTTTACGAATGTAACTTGAACTTGCCTAATTTCCCCTAGTGTACTGATAAGATTCTATTATCCATGAATTGATCCAAATTCTCCTTGACCACATTTACCTTCTCATCCTGCCCAGCTTTGTGGGTGTAATGAGTTCCATGTGTTTACTAGTCACTGCATAAACAAATTCTTCATGTTTGTTCTAAAACCGTGCTGTATATGTTTTAGGATATACTGTACATTCTAGACTTTCATCAATAAGCTCATGTTCATAGTGGCCATACCTTCTTGGTGTTTTACATGTTAATCCTATCCCCTCTATTTTAGGGGAGAATTATTTTTGAAAGGAATGAAGATGTTCTAATACAGTTTTTCACATCTAAGCCCAAATAATATACACCCATGTTATTCAAGTTCTGAAAAATTCTTTCAGAATAAATGTTTTTCAGTGTTGGAGTTTGGAAACTCCCAACTCCCTTACAATAGATTGATTCTGTAGCAAAGAAAAAGATTTGGTATGCAAACACTCCTAGCCAGAGCACATACTGACTTTCATAATTCACTCAGATACACCAGTCTAACCCTCAATATGTGATAAAAATTGATTATCCATTTAAAGTTGTTTCATGGTCCATGCATGTGTTTCCACTGGTATTTTAAGTGGCTTTACATAGAGTGAAATAGCATTACTTAAACAGTAAAGTATAAACATAATATGGCTCGTTTATTAAGGTCCCAATGCTGCAGCTGGAAGGCATCCCAGGCAGTCCTGATGCATAGAAAATGTCAATGTTCTTGGCTTCATCACAGTGAGACAATTGAGACACCTCTATGTGGACTGTGACCCTTTTCTCCTTTGTCTGTAGCTATAGATGAGACACTGTGCTATTTTCTTTTCTTCTAATCTAAGCCATTTCTTGTAAGTTATGCATTGTTTACCTGAGTTGTTTGGTAATAAGTGTTGCAGCTGAAATTTCAGAGTGGATTGAAATCCATTTGATTCAAAAGGTTGGAGTTGTCATGTTTGTTGATGGCTATTGTCAAAGGAAGGACTATGGTTGGAAAGATCATAAAAAAAGGTAAATAAAACTATTGACTTTTTGCATAAAATCCTAATGAGACTTCCAAAATATCTTCTGTTTTGAGAGTTAGCCACACCCCAGGGATGTTTGTCATAGCAGACACTTTTAGTGCCTCACCCATATCCTCTGGGCATTCACCATCCTTGTGCAAGACAACCAGATGGCCTCCAACTGACCACATCTGCAACTCTTTGCCTTCAGCCTTTCTCTGGTTGCCAGAGCCCTGTTGGTTCACCTGTAAGTCAGACTGGCATTGCCAGGGAGTCAATGACAGAAGTTGTCAAACACCCCAGCTTATCTGTACCTTGGGTGGAATATTTCTAAAATGTGATCTTTACTGTCCCCATGAGTTCCGAGTGGGATTGACCTCTGGTTTCCCATAGTGGTACCTGCTCAATACCACATGCCTTGTTGGACTCCTCCCCTCCCTCACTACCCTATCATTACTTCCTGGAATTACCAACCAAATAAACTTGGGTCCTTCCATTTTTGTCTCAAGGTCTGATTCTGAAAGAATTAAACCTCAGACAATTTAAATATATAAATATATATATATATATATGTATAAAAAATATATATATATATAAAAAACATATATATATATATATTTCCATGCTCTGGCTCAACCTCATACAAACTAAATCAGTATCTCAGGGGAGTGAGGCCCAGGAAATCCATAGTTGTGGTTTTTTTAAAGAGTTTTTGTTTGTTTGTTTTTAAGATTTTATTGGGGAACAGTGTGTACTTCGGGGACTTTTTCCAAGTCAAGTTGTTGTCCTTTCAATCTCAATTGTGGAGAGAGCAGCTCACTGGCCCATGTGGGAATCGAACCGGCAGCCCCATTGCCCAGAGCTCGCGCTCTAAACAACTGAGCCACCTGCCCGCCCCGAAAATCCATAGTTTTAACACATACAAGTGATCCTCATGTGCAGCCCAGTTTAGGAAACACTGTACCTTTTCACCACAATCCCTGTCTCCCTGCAGATCTCAACAGTGAGAAGGGGAGCTAAGAATGGCTTCCACAATATGACAGCCAGCAGTGAAGTGGTATTCACAGTGTTAAAAGATGGCTTCCATCACCTTCTTCTTTCTGGGGATCCCACAAATTCTAGGAAATTGTACATGAAGTTTGGATTAACGCAACCTGCCCTCTTAGTTTTAGGCTTTAGAGAGGTCATTCTGTTTATTTCCCATTTGGATGCCATAGGATAAGTAGAAGATTCTGAATTGTTTACAGATCAAAATCACTGGGATGTATTTAAAATCAAACTGCATATTTAGAATTTACTCTGGTTGATTTCAGAAAAAAACAGTGGCCCATTATGCCATTCAAGACAAAAGCCCTTACTGCTTAACATTGAAGAGTAATACTAACTGAAATTAGGGGCGAGACCTTCATTGTGCCTATTAGCATCTTTTAGTAACTAGAAAGAAAAGCTATCCAAAGCCAATCCCAAACCTGTGCCAGACCAGGAGTAATGAAGCATTGATGGTTCAGATGTCATTAAGGCCATTTCTTGCTCCATGACTTTAAAGGTTTAAGGATAATTGGGAGAAGTCTGAACAAAATCACTTTGAAACCTAAAGAAAGAAAATGCATTTTCTGAGGAAAAAAGTCGAAGTATCTATGTTTACTTAATCTGGAGAAGATGCCACTAACGGAAAATAAGACCAAATTGTCATTGGACCGGGTCTCAAAGAATCAGTAGGCTTGTTTGAAGAATACATTTTACATATTTTTATTATTGAGAACAGCTGTGCCTGGGGAAGGATGAGGGAGGCCATCAAGGAAGATTTCAGAGAGAAAGTGACTTTTGTCCTGAGGCTTGAAGACAAGAAAGCATTCCACAGGCAGGGTAAGGAGCGAAGGCAATATAGGCGGTATGTCCAGTGTGAACAAAGCTGGGAAGTTCGTATTTGGAGCTTCTTGCTCACTGTCAATCAAATTCTGTATGTTCCAAACATTTTCTATTCTCCCCTAGGCCACAAAGCTTTCCCTGACTCCATTTACCTCTCTTCAACATTACAGACATCCATGTGAACTTGCTGACTTTTCTTTCTGGCCACCTCAACATGTCTGTATCTTTTTCCACCTTCTTCTCATCAATCTCAAAGATGACACTCTCAGAAACCAGAAATTCAGCCCACTGGTTGATTTCTTAGGCACAAACCCTCTGCTCTTAGACTAGCTCTTTTCTCTGTATCCATGATCTCATTCACCCCTGGTCTTTGTGATTTTTGAGCCCTCTCCCGACTCTTCTCTGTCATCTGAAGTCTTTCCTACTCCAGTGATTTTTTTTTTCGCTTTTTCTTGAATTGCATATTCAAGTTTCTCCTACCTTTGAAAACAGCTCCCCCAAAATACCCTTCCTTTTACCTTCCTTCTCCTATGAAATGTTAGCCTGTCTCGCATCCCTTCTCCCCCAGTGTTCTAGAAAGCTTAATCTATACCTGCTGCCTCTGCTTCAATACCTGCTCTCTCTGTAATTTCTTGTAATCTAATTCCACTTCCTCATAAACAATCTTTCCCTCATACTACTGGGCTGCACATGCTTCAGGGTTTACCAGGGACACTACTGGTTCTGCAGCCCGCATAACAATTGGCATTGCACGCATGTCTCTACTTTTCTCTTGTCTTTCTTCCTCAGCTTTAAGGGGTGGAATTCACTCCTTCATTCACTAAACATGTTGACCCTATCCAGCTTCCCTGCTGGGTGCCAGCTTGATGCATATACAAATAAAGCCTCTTTTCCCCTTAAGATGCTCACCGACACCCAC
The DNA here is from genome assembly GCF_964194185.1 of Rhinolophus hipposideros. Lineage (NCBI taxonomy): Eukaryota > Metazoa > Chordata > Mammalia > Chiroptera > Rhinolophidae > Rhinolophus > Rhinolophus hipposideros. The sequence continues at coordinate 96,920,261 of NC_138046.1, forward strand.
GTCAATGTGTTGAAATAAAAGCATGTGCTAAAGACTCCTGGAATGCTGACTAAGCAATGATGAAATGGGTCTAGGGGTTGAAAAAGCTTTGGGGATGACCCCAAGGGCAGTTGTAGCCTAAAGAACAGTGTCGACCATCATGCCGTTAAAAGCAGTGGAGAAGGCAGAAGAGGAATCTTTAGTTTGTGGATGATGAGTTCAGATTTGGCTGTGCTGAGTCTGACATGGCAGCTAGATATCCAGGAAGTTGAGCCAGTCCGCCTGGCACAAGATACAGAATAAGAGGTGGGTTTAGTAATTACCTGGCTGGGGTGGGGCTGACACTAGAAGAGTGGGTGAGATCAACAAGAGACAAGGACAGAGAAAAAGAACAGAAGAGATCAGGGCTGGAGCTTTGTAATAAAGAGAGACCAGAGATGCCCTAAGGAGGGCATTGGCCCTCCTTTCACATCTTCCACACCATCATGAGAAGGATGGATTTGAAGCACAGATCTATTCTGGTCACTTCCTTGCTTCCATACCCTCAGTGGCTCTCATAGTGCCTACAAGATAAAACAAACAGAAAAGAAATAAAAAGAACAATCTTCCTAGCATAGGACCTTCAAGGTCTAACCTCTGTGAAAATGACAAACCTGAAGCTGTCCTACTTCGGGCAAATCAGGAGAAGGCAGGCTTCTTTGGAAAAGACAATAATGCTGGAAAAAATAGAAGGCAGCAGAAAGAGGAAGACCAACTAAGAGATAGATTGATTCCATAAAAAAAGCCATAGGAGTGAGTCTGCAGGAGCTGAGACGGGCTGTTGAGGACATGACGTGGTGGACATCGCTCATTCATAGGGTCACCAGGAGTCGGAGCTGCCTCAGTGGCAGGTAGCATACCCTATCACCCCTCCCGGGAAGGGGACTTGCTCTAACCCAGGGGTTCTCTACCTTGAGCTGGCATCAGAATCACAGGGCAGCTTGTTAACACACAGATGGTCAGGCTGCACCTCGAAAGATTCTCATTCAGTAGCTCTAGGGAAGAGTCTAAGAATTTGCATTTCTAACAGTTTCCTAAAGATGCTAATGCTACCGAATGGACCACACTTGAAGGACCACTGCTCTAACCCTTGGAGGCTCCTTTGACTAGGACAGAGTTCTCTGCCTCTGTGTCTTTGCCAAAGATATTCTATGCCTGTAATTCCACCTTCTTTTCACTGTATATGATGATGTTCTAGAAAACTTCCTGGACGATTTTCCTCGATGGCTGTATACCATGGTCCCTCACCCCTCCTATTATTAGTTATTGTGCACCCTTGATAAAGCAGGGATTCTGCTAGATTTGATTTGCCAAGGCAATTCAGAGAGTAATACAATCTCAGCCCTGAGCTACTGCTGGATGGGGCCAATCTTGATATCTTGATGTGCTGCCTGCCCCCTCCTCCCTCCAGCCCCCTCGACCCCACCCCCCGCAGGACCCTGGGTGGTCCTAAGGCTTGCGGGGTGGGGGAAGGCAGAGGGGATCAGCAACTGTAAATGTGAGGCTCTGGAGAATGATCCTGGGGCTGATGGTTGACAGTACTGGTACATTTGTCTTTTGTCCCCCTCTAGAACACAGATTTCTTAAATGCCAGAGTAGAATTCTCTTTGTATTCTGTGCTGCCTACAACTGCCTTGTACATAAGAGGTGCTTATTCTTGAACGAACGAAATGAGAAACAGCAGTGTGTCCAATTTGTTATTTGCTTCTAAGTTTATTTAAACAGAAGAGGCCATGACAGATGACATCTGTGCCATATACATTTGTCACATTTATGTCACATTTATGTTAACATGCAGCTTTTGAAAGTACATTTCATACTATCTCCATTATCTTCTGTTATCCTTCCGTTTTTATCTGATCAATTAGGAGGTAGCTTTTGACCAGCTGGCCATTAGGCAAGGAGACATATATTTACCTACTTGATAGAGCCTAGGAGACTAGGACAATTCAAAATAGGGCATTTCTAAACAATGATTTAAAAAATTAAGATATTAACTTCACATAACTTTGTTTTCCAAGAATAAACAATTTTTTTTAAAGGACAGCTCAGTGGATTTGAATTTTTTGGAAGACATCAGGCTTTTTCGGATTGCAACACAGTAACACAGCACCATTTTGCCATCTAGTGTTGCAGGTCAGTATTACCTGTGACGGAAGCACCGAGTAGTTTTCTTCAGCTTTTACTAAAGCTCGCGAAGATGCCTATGTCTATGGGAGTTGAATTATCTTAGAACACCAAGGATCCTAATTTCTAAAAGCCAGTTTTTCTCATCCTTCCCGTCTCAAAGTCTTTGGTAAACAACCAACCTGAGCTAAATTCATAATATATTGCAATTGTCTCCTTTGAAATCACCCACATGCATCTGCTGGGAGATTTCCTCCTTGAGGGCAACGGACGGTGGAATAGGACAATGCAGACAGAAATAGGTCAAAGTCACCCAGCTTCAGCAGCCATGAGGATGGAGCACAGCCTTAGAAATAGACATCAGTTGATGAGGAAGCCCAGTGTAAAGGTTACACAGGCAGCGGCCGGAACACTACCAGGGTTCAAATCCTTATTCTGCCATTTACTAGCTGTGGGACATTGGGTGAGTCATTCACTCAGTCTCTGCATTTCGATTCCCTCTCCTATCAAATGGGGATGATGATACTATCCACTCATATGAGTGTGGTTATTATTAAATGAATTCATAAATGGAAGCATATATGCTTTCTTTATTGACTGAAATATATATATTTGAAATATTGGTCTACGATTTACTACTTTTGTGAATTTAAGCAAATTTCTTAGCCTCCTTGAGCCTGTTTCCTTATTTGTGGGGATACTCTTTTTGGTTATAAGCAGTAGCATATCTAGTATATTTGACACCCAGAGCAGATATTTTTTAACACTCTCTTCCTCTATATGACAAAATCTTTTTCAGTAATAATCATGAAACGAAAAAAATGATTACAACGGCCAGTGAAGAAACACAGCGTAAAATTTCCTTTTATTAAACTTTCATTCTGGTAGATGAGGGTAAACGGGATCAACTATATGGTGATGGAAGGAGAACTGACTCTGGGTGGTGAACACACAATGTGATTGTGGGGACAGAGCCAGGAGTACAGTTTCCAGGCCCTCGGCCTCACGTGGAGGGGTGCTGGCTCAGGTAGTAAATGGCCATCAACTGTGATTGGATGGCCTTCAGCTGTGGCTAGTTGGCCTTCAGCTGTAACCAGTGAGCCATTGGCCACTGATATAACTGCTGCGGCTATGGAGGGAAGTCGAGGAGAGTGAAGTAGAGTAGGGGAGAGTCGGCCGGTTGGCAGCAAAGCGGACAGCAGGTCGCACGTCGTGTAAACCCAGCCTCCAGTGAGACCATAGTGGTATGATTCCCCTACCTATGGCTCCATGGGTGTTCCTTTTTGGCCTAGCCATATCCTGAGTTCTTATGTGGGGAGCAGGACCAGAGACCCCGCAGGCCGCCCAGCACGACACATGGCGCAGCGAGCAGGGTACGGTGCCGGACGAAACTCACCGAAGCATGGTGGAACAATTTGTGCATATGAACACTCAGTCTCAGGAAGACCAGGAGGAGCAGCTGCTGGAGAGCTGGAGCCCCATGGAGGGGTGGGAAAACGTGGACGGTTCCCCAACCAGCAGAGGCTGGAGAAAGCGAAGATCCTTGCAGCCCTGTGGGCTGGGAAGTGCTTGCTGAAGCAGCCCGGATGCAGGACTTGTAGTCCCAGGAGGAAACGCTTGCTGAGTCCTCCGTGAGAAATGAGGGTGAGGTCAAGGTCGTCCCTCACACCCAGGACAGCCCTGGCGAATGACTATGGACTATGGGGAATTGCCTTCCATCCCTAATTTAATGGACCGCTTGACTGTTTGGGAACATACCACCGTGTAGTGAAACCTGCGGATGTTTGCTTTTGTGTCTTGATGGGCCACCATTGAGAATATGTAAGCACCTTGATGTGAGCCGCTGTTGTTCCAGCACAGTACCCCGAGAGGCCCAGAGAGAGTGTGTCACGCAGGGGACCCTGCTCGCTGCGCCATTTGTCATGAGGGGCGGCAGGCGGGGTCTCAGCTCCCGCTCCCCACGTAAGAACGCAGGACATGGTGAGGCCAAAAAGGAACACCCACGGAGCCATGAGTAGGGGAGTCAAACCACTATATTCTCACCGGCCGCATCCACCTCTCTGCAATCGCTCTTGCTAGCCCCCCCATTCTTTTGCTAGCGTAGCCACGGCAGTTATATTAGTGGCCAATGGCTTACAGGTTACAGCTGACGGCCAACTAGCCACAGCTGATAGCCATCTGATTACAGTTGATGGCCATTTACTACCCGAGCCAGCACCTTTCTACGTGAGGCCGAGAGCCTGGAAACGGCTTTTTGGGGCTTTGTCCCCACAGAGTGGCAGTGCCCTGAGAGCCCTGGCTGAGCCCAGAAAGTCTGGCTGTGCCCAGAGAGAGTGGCAGTGTCCTGAGAGGCCCTGGCTGTGCCCAGGGAGACTGGTGTACCCTAAGAAACCCAGGAAGTCTGGGTGTGCCCAGAAGTACTGGTGGTACCCTGAGAAACCCTAGCTGTGCCCTGAGCGCCCTGGCTGTGTCTAGGATACTGCATCCACCTCTAGGCTCCTCACACAGGGCCCCTTGCGGAAGACGCTTGTCACATAGATTGTGAGGCAAGACCCTGTAGGGGTGGAGTGTGGGGACAGAGCCCCAGAGAGCAGTTTCTAGGCTCTCAGCCTCATATGGAAAGGTGCTGGCTCAGGTAGTAAATGGCCATCAACTGTGATTGGATGGCCATCAGCTGTGGCTAGTTGGCCGTCAGCTGTAACCAGTGAGCCATTGGCCACTAATATAACTGCCATGGCTTTGCTAGCAGAAAATGGGGGCTGGCAAGAAGATGGTGGCTGGCAAGCGCGTACTGCAGTTAGCACGGCAGAGTGCGGGTTGCGGATTGCAGAGAAGTGGACAGCAGGTTGCGGATAGTGTGGCTCCTGCTTCCTGTGTCTCCAACCCAGCTGCCAGCAAGACTATAGTGGTATGACTCCCCCATCTATGGCTCTGTGGGTGTTCCTTTTTTGCCTCACTGTGTCCTGCGTTCTTATGTGGGGAGTGAGACCAGAGACCCCGCCTGACACCCTTGCTGACAGTGATATATAGATAATGTATTACAGAATTGTACACCTGAAACTATGTAACTTTACTCACCATTGTCACTCAAATAAACTTCAATTTAAAAAAGAAAAAAGAAGGGGATCTGATTGGCCTCTACCAGGCTCTCACAACCAGGTCAAGCCAACATTTAAAAAAAACTATTAAAATTGTTGTGCCACCTTAGACACCCTGGACAACACCAACAAAAACAAACAAATAAAACATTTTCATTCTAGTAAAAATGTAAAATAAAATAAAAATGAATATTCCAGTACCAAAAAGGAACAAGAAATTGGATAAATAGTTTTATTGATATTAATGTATTTTTTAAGGAGGGGAAAACCATATGAAGAAATATGTTCAATAGAGTGAACACCACATGCTCCAAAGAGTGATTTATACCTAGAGTGACAGATTGAAGCATCTTACGTTCTATTTCTTCATTTTCACATGAAAATGTACTGTCATTGTGTTTCCCAATCTACCATTTGAAAGCAGGAATATGAAATTTTTCACATGAAAAATGTACTGTCATTGTGTTTCCCAATCTACCATTTGAAAACAGGAATATGTTGCACCACCAGGGCTGAGACAAAACTGCACCCAAAATGAGCTCGGATGATTCTGAACCAACACGAACTTCCTCTAAAACTGAATGTGTGTGGCTGAGTCACATGCCATCTACTGTATAGCTGAGGGTTCTCTGTATCATCTTCCATGCAGAAAACAATGTTTACTAAAGGGTAAGTCATGAAACTGCTCATTTCAAGCTTACGCATACCGGGGGTGCCAAAAAAATGTACTCGTATTGATCTTTTGTTATCAGTATATGTTGAGTATTACAGTTTTAGTACAGTTTTTTCCTTTCTTAAAATGTGTATACATTTTTTGGCACCCTCTGTATGTTGTTTAAAACTCAACAGTTACACCTAAAGCTGAAGCTGAACAATAATGAATGTCAACTACAAGTTTGTATGTATATGTATGTATATATATATATGTGTGTGTGTACATATATGTATATATATACATACATATGTATATATGTGTGTATGTATGTACTTACAAGAAGCGGAGTACAGCATTAGGAATAGAGACAGTGGAAATGTAATGGCTGTATGTGATGTCAGAGGCGTAGTGGGTGGGGGGCGGGGGGTCCACACAGTGTGAGGGATATAAATGATAAACGTCTAAGTATTACTTTGTCTTGTGCACCTGAAACTAATAAAAAAAAACAGTAACCTTGGCAATTTTAGAAATTAAACCAATTAGATATTTGGGACAGGAGAGTAAGAGTATTATGACTTTGTTTAGAATTACTTGGACATGTTGATAATAAAGATATCAACATTTAGTCAGTTTTATTATTCTTTTTAATTCCACAAACAATTCATCCTCTTATTGGAGGTTTGCACCTGGGGCTGATTGCTCCCACCGCCCTGCCCTTGGTACCCATTTCCTGCAAACGTTAAATGAGAAAAGCTGTCAGGACAATGCATTCAATATTGAATATTTAATATATCTAGTATTCTTCCATGAGTTATCTCCTAATCCCCCTCTTCTTACCTACTCAAAGCCTGCTCTCCATCTCCCCCATGCATGCATATGTATATATATACATGAATAAATGATTTTGAGCCTCCAGGTGACCAGACAATGAATGATAAGCCAACCAACAAATCCAGTATTCTAGATTGTTTGATGATAAATAATCAATGGCTTAAGCTTTCATTTGGAAACATGGACCTAGTCTGGATTTCTTCTCAGACATCTCTCAACACCAAAAGTTACAGTTGTTCCAAGGTGTCTTGGCATTAGGGTGTAAAGGTACCTCTAATGCCAAGACAGGGTATGGCCCACGAGCCTGTCATTTGCCTCTTCGCTCTCAGACCTATTCCCAGCCCTTCACATCCTCCACTCTGAATCGCAAAGCACTCCATTTCCCTGGCATGCAGGAAGGTTAGGCCAATAGGAGGTACATGCAGAAAACTGGAAAGAAAGAAGAGGGGAGAAGCCTGTGATTTCCCCATCTTCTCACTGCCTTAGGCATCATCTCTGCAACAGCTATATCTCCTCTACAGAGATATATTTCCTGAAAAGTTAATGAAGCTTAAGCTCCAGGGCCTCTCACTTGTACAGGCCCTTTCCAATGCCCCGTGTGTGTAATTTTTTAACAGCTTTGTTGAAATATAATTTACAACCCATAAAAACCAACCATTATAAGTGTATGGTTCAATGATTTTTAGTAAATTTATCAAGTTGTGCAACCATCACCACAATCCAGTTTTAGAATATTTCCATCACCCCGAAAAGTTTCCTCATGTCTCTGCGGTCAATCCTGGCTCCCAATCTCAGACTCTGGTAATCACTAATCTACTTTCTTCCTCTATGGATTTGCCTATTCTGGACATTTCATATGAATGGAATCATATAGTATGTTGTCTTCTGTGACTGGTTTTCTTCACTGAGCATCATGTTTTCGAGGTTCATCCATGTTGTAGCATGTGTCAGTACTTCATTCCTTTTTATTGTCAAATAGTATTTCATTGTATGGGTATTTCTCGTTTTGTTTATACATTCACCCATGACTGGATGTGAGTATGATTTTATATTTGTAATTTTGCATTCTTTGTCTTAAAAACGGTACCCCAAATTGTGTAAGCTTTGGGCCTCCCCAAACCTGGAGCTGCCTCTGCCGCTGTGGCTGTGACCCTGTGGCAGGCAGCCTTCAAGAGGGCCCCCATCATCCTGTCTCCTGGTATTTATGCCCTTTGTAATTCCTCCTTCTTGAGTGTGGGCTGGACCTAGTGGCTTCGTTCTAAGGAATACAATGTGGCTGGAGGGTTGGGATGTCACTTCCAAGACTAGGTCACAAAAAGACTGTGACATCCATTTTGCTCTTCCTTTCATTTTTATTTCTTTATGTTTTTTTTTATTTGCTCTTCCTTTCTCCAATTAATTCTCTCTCTCTCTCTCTCTCTCTCTCTGTCTCTCTCTCTCTCTCTCTCTCTCTCTTTCAGCCCTTGCTCTAAAGAAAGAAAGCTGCCATATTGTGAGTAACCCTATGGAGAGGCCCACGTGGCAAGGAACTTATGTCTTCAACCAACAGCCAGTGAAGACTTGAGGTCTGCCCATATCCTTATGAGTGGTCTTGGAAGCAGATCCTTCCCATTTGAGCCTTGAAATAACTGTAGCCCCAGCTGAAACTTTGACCACAGTCTTGTGAGAGAGATCCTGAACCAGAACTGCCTAACTAAGTCGCTCCCAGATTCCTGACCAGCAGAAACTGTGGGATAATACATTTGTTGTTTACAGCTGTTAAGTTTGGGGATAATTTGTTATGCACCAATAGACAAATACAAGCCTCCAACTGGTAGCCTCTCCCAGTACCCACTTGACAGCCTTCACTATGTCTCTAGCTCTTGCCAAACGACCCTAGCTTCTGGGCTCTAGTAACGCCACCTCCTCCCATGTCCCCCCGAGTCTTAAGAGTGGTAGCACCTTCCTGCTGTGACTAATCTCCGTGCACCTCTTTGGCCTCTTACTCTTCTTTGACCTATATAACCAGCTGCTGGTATTAACCCCCCTCTGTTTGAAATACCTAGAGTGGTTTCTCTTTCTAGCATTGCAGGAGAAAATATTTCATCTTCTATGACATGTAACCTCACTTGAGCCTTCACAAGTCTATTTAGAGAAGAGAAAAAAATTAGTGTGGGACCGAGAGTCTTGTAGGTCCTAGAATCAGTCTTCACAAATAAAATAGGTTAAGACAGGAAGCCGCCCACTGAGCTACCAGATAGCACAGCAACAGTTCTGAAAGGTGATGACAGTGACTGAGCAGCTGTTCTCACTATTCTAGTCCCCGGTGAGCATACTGGAGCAGGGAGAGAGGGTATGTGAGCAAGAGTGTGTATCTTCCAATGGCAGAAGCTGTCCTTGGGATTCCCCTCTGCAGAGTCTCCCTGAGACTATGGCAGGGCAAGGAGAGGTCTAATGGTTGCACAAGGGGTGGACATGATCATGATCAGGGAAGGCCAAGCCTACCTCCTCTGGGGCCTGGACAGCTTTACGGAGGGCTCCATGTTGCTTATGTCATAGCCTGGCTGCCCTGGAGATGGAGTTCCACCTCCAACATGGTGAAGCAATTTCTATAGACTGCTGGAGCGCTGGTACACCACCAAAGGCGATAGACCCTTTTCCCCTGGGGAACAAAGAAGCTACTCTTTCCTACACCAACCTAGGAAAACAGAAAAGAAGCCTTTGGGCTTGGCCCCTCATCTTTCAGTCCCTAGCTTGGTTGAGAGCAGGGACTGTTAGTTGGGGAAGTGTTTTGCTTGGAAACTCTCTTTGCTTCCAGCCCCTAGTGTGATTATTGCCTCTTCTAGGTGGGGACCCAAGAGTAAACTGAGCAATAGAGTAGTCCCTGGCATCTTTTGGCCGCTAGGGGCTTAATGTCCTGCACAACTAGCTATCATTCTTCATTACACCCTGTAGTCCATGATTCTTTCTTCCCGCTTCTGGCAGCTTCTTCCTTTTTCCTGTGTTATTTCATGGACCAGCACCTTCTGACCCACCCCCCAAGCTTTGACTGAGGAATTGGCAGGAACTTCTGACACAAATGGGCTCAGCAGCTCTCCTCACTCTGCAGAGGTGATGAATTGCCTTGGAGTCATCATGTCCCCCTTAGCAATGCAGACGCCCAGCTGACAGAGGGACATACAGAATGTTTGCAACAGGGAAGCCTAATGTCAGAAACCCTATGTAGAGTTTGTTTCTGAGTGCACAGTCTGAACAGAGAGAAAGGGTGGATAAAGTGGGAAATTAAGAATAAAATGGCTAGGAGGATTATAAGATTAATTTCACTCTAGCTGTAACTGTCAGCTGTTTGGGGAATCTGAGCCAAGGCCTCAGCTAGAGCTGGAGAGAAGTTTAAGAACAATGGCTCATGAGAAAGACAGTTCCCCTCTACAGACCATTGCCGCTTTCTCTTGCTGGAAGAGATTTCACCAAGCAACTCAGTATTAACTCTCATCATTTATATCTTCATTAAATATTAATTTGATATCCTATAATTGTTCATTACTTTTCAATCTGGGCTGGATTCTGTGAGGCACTGTGCTGATTCGCTCTTCTCCTGTTGGGGCTCCTGATCTCTTTGGGACGTTATCGCCAAAGGCTGTTGGGCATAGGATTTGGAACCAATGCAGGACACAAGTTCAGAAACAAGGGAGGTACTCTTTGCTCACCAGTGTGTCTGATTGTTATTACTCATGTGATGGTGAGGAGGAACGTATGTTATGTAGCCTCTCAGGGCTCTGCTGGTGAATTACAGATCACTCTGTCCTTTAGCCTGTTAGCATATTCATAAACTAGAGCCCAGCCTGGGCAGAGTTCACATTGAAAACTACCATTAAAAAAAATCTTTTCAGGCAGCCGGTTGGCTCAGTGGTTGGAGCGCAGTGCTCATAATACCAAGGTCACCAGTTCGATTCCCACATGGGCCAGTGAGCTGCACCCGCCACAACTAGATTAAAAACAACAACTTGACTTGGAGCTGACAGGTCCTGGAAAAACACACTGTACCCCAGTATTTTTCAATAAAAAACAAAAAATCTTTTTGGGGTGGCCTGTTAGCTCAATTGGTTAGAGCGTGGTGCTGGTGGCACCAAGGTTGCCAGTTCGATCCCCACATGGATCGAATGTCCTGCACAACTAGCTATCATTCTTCATTACACCATGTAGTTCATGATTCTTTCTTCCCTGCTTCTGGCGACTTCTTCTTTTTTCCTGTGTTATTTCAACCAGCATCTTCTGACCCACCCCAAGCTCTGACTGAGGAATTGGCAGGAACTGCCAATGTCAGTGGTTCCCTAGATGTAAATGACGTGAGTGAGCTGTGCCCTCTTCAAAAAAAAATCTTTTCTAGTGTCCCTAATTTGGGTCCCAGAAATTAAGGTATCAGTTATCATAAACACTTAATGAGTTGGGAAACAGCAACCAACTCCATTTTGTGAATGGAGAAGATTTAAAGGCAAGCAGTGGTGAGTGTGGAAATGGACTCAGGGTTTGGGGAGGACGCACTCCCCACCCCCAGTGGCAACTTGTGGGGCATCTTGTCAGGCACATTAAAGGAAAACTAGGTTTAGGTTCTATTGAGATATTTGAAAATGAGAGAGCTCCTTCAATGTATTAGTTATAAAGCTTTTGGCTGCATGTAAATACCCAAGTAAAATCTCTTCAACAGTAGGATAGTGTTATTCTTAACTAGTATACTTAAATAATAAATAAATATTCTTATTTAATACACAAAAACTCCAGAGCTGGGTGGTGTCAAGGTCAATTCAGTGACTCCAAAATGGCACCAAAGATTCAGGCTCCCTCCATCTTTCTGCTCTGCCCTCCAAAGGGTATTAGGTATCTAGGCTTGTGCTTTTATGGTTGCAAAGTCATTGTCGTGGTCCCAGGCATTGGATGAAAACATAGCAATATCCAACTGAAAATGAGAGATATTTCCACCCATGAGGGATTTCTCTTTAGAGAGGAAACCTTCCCCAGAAGCCCCCTTCCCCAATTCTCATTGGCCAGAATTGGATCACACGTCCACGCCTTAGCAGCAAAAGAGGCTAGGAAGCGGGAAACTGGCATATTCAGTCTTTGGTATGGGAGGCTCTCTGCCATCAGGAAAGGAAGCTGAAATGGCCTTGTGCTTATAATCAGCAGTGTCTTCCACATTTAGATTCAACTTTTATTGAATTCTTAGCACATGCCTAGTACCCCGTTAGGCACCTTCACATGCGTTACATTATTTACCTAATTAAGCTGTAATAAAGTTAGGATGGTCAGTAAATTACCTTCTGGGGTCTTAGAAGTCACTTATTTATTTTTCTCTGCAGCCCTAGAGCTGGTCATTAGCAAATAAGAATATGACCCAACTAATTCAAATAACCAATGATCTGATAACCAATATTAAAAAGACTGAAAAATCCTATCAACATGACTTCAAAAAATCTGGATTATTGAGACATAGATTTTGTTTTGTTCTAGCAAAAAGTTGCCTAAGGAGACTAAACAGGCTGCTCCTGCCACCCAGAGTAAAAACCACAAGCTAAGAGGTCTTAATTCTTGTTCTTTCACGGTGGGTAACAACCAAAATTGGCCACAAGTATAGACTCACTACAAGGAATGGTTCAGAAATAAAGGATCCAAATACTGCTGTGTTCCAGTTTATTAGCTTAGGTTAACACCATTGGCTGGGTTTATTCATTTGAGCCCACTGAGAATACATTGTTGTTCACCTATGTTTTGCACTGGAGTTTCTGTCAACAAGTAATCAAGTCTCTCCAGATGTTTCACTTGCTATAACAAAGCTACTGTCACAAATAATAACGCACAGATGTTCCTTTTGAAAAGCGGATTAAAAATGTTTTTGTTAATGTTTTCGAATTATCAAATGAATTGTGAAGAATATGGATGCAAAACTGGTTTCAGGACTATCTATTTGAAACTGGAGTTTTTTTTTTTTTTTTTTTTTTTTTTTTTTTTAATTAATTTTATTGGGGTGACAATTGTTAGTAAATTTACATAGATTTCAGGTGTACAATTCTGTATTACATCGTCTATAAATCCCATTGTGTGTTCACCACCCAGAGTCAGTTCTGCTTCCATCACCATATATTTGATCCCCTTTACCCTCATCACCCACCCCCCACCCCCTTACCCTCTGGTAACCACTAAATTATTGTCTGTGTCTATGAGTTTTTGTTTCTCATTTGTTTGTCTTGTTCTTTTTGGTTTATATACCACATATCAGTGAAATCATAGGGTTCTCTGCTTTTTCTGTCTGACTTGTTTCACTTAGCATTATTCTCTCGAGATCCATCCATGTTGTCACAAATGTTCCTATATCATCTTTCCTTAACGCCGAATAGTATTCCATTGTGTATATGTACCACAACTTCTTTATCCATTCATCTATCGAAGGACATTTTGGTTGTTTCCATGTCTTGGCCACCGTAAACAAAGCTGCAATGAACATTGGCGTACACGTGTCTCTATAGAGAAATGCTTTTATATTTTTGGGGTAGATACCCAGGAGAGCGATTGCTGGGTCATATGGTAATTCTATTCGTAATTTCTTGAGGAACCTCCACACTGCCTTCCATAGCGGCTGCACCAGTCTGCATTCCCACCAACAGTGTATGAGAGTTCCTTTTTCTCCACAGCCTCTCCAACACTTGTTACTGTTTGTTTTGTTGATGAAAGCCATTCTGACTGGGGTGAGGTGATATCTCATTGTGGTTTTCATTTGCATTTCTCTGATGATTAGCGATGTTGAGCATTTTTTCATATGTCTATTTGCCATTTGTATATCCTCTTTGGAGAAATGTCTCTTCAGGTCCTCTGTCCATTTTTCAATTGGGTTGTTTGTTTTTTTGTTGTTGAGTTTCATGAGTTCCTTGTATATTTTGGATATTAGCCCCTTATCAGAGGAACTGTTTGCGAAAATCTTCTCCCATTCAGTTGGTTGCCTCATTATTTTGTCAATAGTTTCTTTTGCTGTGCAGAAGCTTTTCAGTTTCATATAATCCCATTTGTTTATTTTAGTTTTTACTTCCATTGCCTTTGGAGTCAAATTCATAAAATGCTCTTTGAACCCAAGGTCCATAAGTTTAGTACCTATGTTTTCTTCAATGCAGTTTATTGTGTCAGGTCTTATGCTTAAGTCTTTGATCCATTTTGAATTAATTTTGGTACATGGTGACAGATAGCAGTCCAGTTTCATTCTTTTGCACGTAGCTATCCAATTCTGCCAGCACCATTTATTGAAGAGGCTGTCTTTCCTCCATTGTATGTTTTTAGCTTCTTTGTCAAAAATTATCTGTCCATATTTATGTGGTTTTATTTCTGGGTTCTCAATTCTATTCCATTGGTCTATGTGTCTGTTTTTCCGCCAATACCAAGCTGTTTTGATTATTGTAGCCCTGTAGTACAAGGAAAAATCAGGGAGTGTGATACCTCCAGTATTGTTCTTTTTTTTTAATATTGCTTTGGCTATTCGGGGTCTTTTGTGGTTCCAAACAAATCTGATGATTTTTTGTTCTATTTCTTTAAAAAATGCCATTGGGATTTTAATGGGGATTGCATTAAATCTGTATATGGCTTTGGGTAATATGGCCATTTTAACTATGTTGATTCTTCCAATCCATGAGCACGGAATGTCTTTCCATTTCTTTGTGTCTTCTTCAATTTCTTTCAAAAATGTCTTATAGTTTTCAGCATATAAATCCTTCACATCCTTGGTTAAGTTTATTCCTAGGTATTTTATTCTTTTTGCTGCAATTGCAAAAGGAATTGTTTTTTCTATCTCTTTTTCTGAGATTTCATTGTTGGTATATAGGAAAGCAATGGACTTTTGTACATTGATTTTGTAGCCAGCAACTTTACTATATTCATTGATTGTTTCTAATAGCTTTTTGGTGGAGTCTTTAGGGTTTTCTATGTATAGCATCATGTCATCTGCAAAGAGTGACAATTTAACTTCTTCATTCCCAATTTGGATGCCTTTTATTTCTTTCTCTTGCCTGATAGCTCTGGCGAGGACTTCCAACACTATGTTGAAAAGCAGAGGTGATAGGGGACAACCTTGTCGTGTTCCTGAACGTAGAGCAAAGGGCTTCAGCTTTTCACCATTAATTATGAGGTTAGCTGAGGGCTTGTCGTATATGGCCTTTATTATGTTGAGGTATTTTCCTTCTATACCAATTTTATTAAGTGTTTTAATCATAAATGGATGTTGTATCTTATCAAATGCTTTTTCTGCATCAATTGATATAATCATATGATTTTTGTCCTTTATTTTGTTTATGTGATGTATCACATTGATGGATTTGCGAATGTTGAACCATCCTTGTGCCCCGGGGATGAACCCCACTTGGTCGTGATGAATAATCTTTTTAATGCATTGTTGTATTCGATTTGCTAGAATTTTGTTTAGGATTTTAGCATCTGTATTCATCAGAGATATAGGTCTGTAGTTTTCTTTTTTTGTGTTGTCCTTACCAGGTTTTGGTATCAGGGTAATGTTGGCCTCATAAAATGAGTTAGGGAGTACTGACTCTTCCTCAATTTTTTGGAAGAGTTTGAGCAGGATTGGTATTAGATCCTCTTTGAAGGTTTGGTAGAATTCACTGGTGAAGCCATCTGGTCCAGGACTTTTGATTTTGGGAAGGTTTTTGATGACTGATTCAATTTCGTTACTGGTGATCGGCCTGTTAAGATTTTCCAGTTCTTCATGATTCAGCCTTGGAAGGCTATATGTTTCTAAGAACTTGTCCATTTCTTCTAAGTTATTAAATTTGGTGGCATATAGTCCTTCATAGTATTCTTGGATAATCCTTTGTATTTCTGTGGTGTCCGTGATAACTTCCCCTTTTTCATTTCTGATTTTGTTAATTAGTGTCTTCTCTCTTTTTATCTTAGTGAGTCTAGCCAAGGGTTTGTCGATTTTGTTAATCTTTTCAAAGAACCAGCTTTTTGTCACATTAATTTTTTCTATTGTCTTTTTGTTCTCTATTTCATTTAGTTCTGCTCTGATTTTTGTTATTTCCTTTCTTCTGCTGACCTTGGGTTTCGCTTGTTCTTCTTTTTCTAGTTTTTTAAGGTGTAACATGAGGTTATTTATTTGGGATTTTTCTTGTTTCTTGAGATAGGCCTGTAATGATATAAATTTCCCTCTTAAAACTGCTTTCGCGGCATCCCAAAAATTTTGGTAGGATGTATTTTCATTGTCATTTGTTTCTATGTATCTTTTGAGCTCTCCTCTAATTTCTTCTTTGACCCAGTCGTTCTTTAAAAGTATGTTGTTTAATCTCCATGTATTTGTGTTTTTTCCTGCTTTCTTTTTGCAGTTGATATCCAATTTCAAAGCTTTGTGATCAGAGAATATGCTTGGTATGATTTCAATCTTCTTAAATTTGCTGAGGCTGATTTTGTGTCCCAATATATGGTCTATCCTTGAGAATGTTCCATGTACACTAGAAAAGAATGTATAGTCTGATGTTTTAGGATGAAGTGCTCTATATATGTCAATTATGTCCAATTCATCTAATGTGTCATTTAGGGCTGCGATTTCGTTATTTATCTTCTGTTTGGATGATCTATCCATAGCTGTCAATGATGTATTTAAGTCCCCTAGTATAATTGTGTTTTGGTCAATTTCTCCCTTTAGTTCTGTTAGTAGTTGCTTGGTATATTTCGGTGCTCCCTGATTGGGGGCATAAATATTGATGACTGTTATGTCTTCTTGTTGTATAGCCCCCTTTACCATTATGAAGTGTCCATCTTTGTCTCTTGTTATCTTTTTCACCCTGAAGTCTGTTTCATCGGAAATCATTATGGCTACACCTGATTTTTTCTGGGTACCATTTGCTTGAAGTGTCAGTTTCCACCCTTTCACTTTGAGTCTATGCTTGTCCTTGTAGCTGAGATGTGTCTCTTGTAGGCAGCATATGGTTGGGTTTAGTTTTTTGATCCAATCTGCTACTCTGTGTCTCTTTATTGGTGAGTTCAGTCCATTTACATTCAGGGTGATTATTGATATGTGAGGATTTTCTGTCATTCTGTCTTTAGTTTTCTGGTAAGGCTGTGTCTCCATTGTTTCTTTGCCTTTTTGTTGTTGTCTGTTATTTCTGTGTGGTAGTATTCTATGATGTTTCCCTCTGTTTCTTCTTTTATTACAGTATATATTTCAGATTTGGATGTTTTTTGAGTGGTTACCCTTAAGTTTATGTAAAAGAAAGTTTGATATTTAGAGTATTCCAGTTTCTTCAGTACGCTTACTTTCTCTATTCCCATATTCCAGTTCAGGCCTTTACGCTCCCCCTTTTTATGTTTCAGTTGCCACAAGTTGTCCCTGTTGATGGTGGTCTAATAGCCTCCTTTAGTATTTCTTGTAGTGCAGGTCGTGTATTAGAAAATTCCCTCAGCTTCTGGATGTCTGGAAAGATCTTTATTCCTCCTTCATATCTAAAGGAGATCTTTGCTGGATATATTATTCTTGGCTCATGATTTCTCTCTTTCAATAGTTTGAATATTTGGTTCCATTCCCTCCTAGCTTGTAGAGTTTCTGCTGAAAAATCTGATGATAATCTAATGGGCTTTCCTTTGTAAGTTACCGTCTTCTTTTCCCTGGCTGCCTTGAGGATTCTTTCTTTATCATTGATTTTAGACAGCTTCAATACAATGTGCCTTGGTGAAGGCCTGTTGGGATTGAGGTAATTAGGTGTTCTATTTGCTTCTTGGATTCGAGGATCCAGTTCTGTCCACAAGTTTGGGAAGTTCTCATCAACGATTTGTTTGAATATATTCTCTGTTCCCTTCCCTCTTTCTTCTCCTTCTGGTATGCCCATTATTCTTATATTGCTCTTTCTGATGGAGTCAGAAAGTTCTTGTAGAGTTCTTTCATTTCTTTTAAGTCTCAAGTCTCTTTCTTCTTCCCTCTGTGTAAATTCCAGGTTCCTATCTTCGATGTCACTGATTCTTTCCTCCATCTGGTCAACTCTACTACCTAAGCTGGATATTTTATTGTTAATTTCTTCTATTGAGTTCTTAATCTCCAGAAATTCGATTTGGTTCTTTTTCAAGATTTCAATCTCTTTTGTAAAATGCTCATGGTGTTCTTTGATTGTGTTTCTGAGTTCATTAAACTGCCTTTCTGTGTTTTCTTGCATCTCGTTCAGTTTTTTCAGAATTGCGATCTTGAATTCTCTGTCATTTAAATCACAAAGGTCCATATCTCTAAGTTCCTTTTCTGGAGACTTTTCACTTTCTTTCTGAGCTATCTTGTTGCCTTGGTTATTCATGGCAATCACTGATTTACTATTTCTCTTCCTAGACATCTACAGGAGTGTCTTCTGCAACAGGTTGATAGGTATGCGAAGAGCTTTTGGAGTTCCAAAGCTCTTTCTGCACCAGATTCAGAGCCCGTTTGTTTCAGCAGTTCTGTTTACTCCTGCAGGGATCCGCCCAGATAGGTGGGGCCAGGGGCGGGGTGAGTTGTGAGAGGTGGCCCAGAGCAATGGCGGCGACCACCGCCACAGCCAGTCCTGCTTCCACAGCTCCCTCCCCTTTGCCGGAACTAGTTGAGCTGCGAATCTGTGTCTGCGGTCCACAGTTCTCAGAGCAGCAAATATTCTGTCCTTTGATCCGACACTGCTACTTTATCGCTTCTAGCACCGGGCAGGTGGGGGCGGGGCGAGCTCTGGAGGGTAGGGAGGGGGCGGCTAGTCTCCGTGCCTAGGGCTTCCGTTCTCCGCTCGGCAGTGAGGGCTTAAACCACCGATTTCAGCCCTCTTCCCTCAGTCTTTGCTCCGAGGTCTGCCGTGAGCGAGCGTTGGGTTCAGCGGTTTTGTATGCTGCCCCCTCAGCCCTGTGGGCCGTAAGCGGAGCCCTAGCAGTCCGAGTCCTTCCCTCTCCCGCAGTTGCGGAAGATCCGGGCGCAGCGGGCTCCGAGCACTGAGCTAGGTCTGTGTCCTGCGCCCGCGGGGCTCCGTCTCCGCACTTCTCCTCTCCCTCCTCCCCCGCTCGCGCGATTCACCCACCTGGAGGTGAATTCCGTAGTCGGCCTCTTCGTCTTGCCTGTCTGCTGTGCAAGGAGTCCTTTGTGGAGTTATTGTTGTCCGATTCGTTGTAAATTCCAGGGGAGCGTTACAGAGGCTCACCTCACGCCGCCATTTTTTTTTTAATTCCGAAACTGGAGTTTTTAAAAAATTAATTAACTATAACCTCTTTGGGTAAGATTTATCAAACTTCACCAAATTAAGTAAAAAAATGAACTTATTGCTTTTTTGTCAGATAAGATATAAGTGATTAGAGATTATGAAATCTGCTTTTCACAAAAGGATTTTATTTCTATGTGACTATTTCATTTTGTTTTTCTGTCCTCTATTTCCCTTACTGTACTTCACATGGAGTCTATTCTCTTTTGTGTTACTTTGAGTCTTCATTTATGAAATGACTTTTTTATTTGCTAATTCTCTCTTAAGTCCTGAGAACTCTTTTGACACCCTCTTCCTGGTTAGCCATAACATTTCAGAGCTTTGCCATTTCTGATTTATGGTGCTCTTATCTTGCTTTATAGTTTTCTTACTTTCTTTTAACTTTATTTTGTATTATTAAATAAGAGGTTTCTTTTTTTGTCATATTTTTCTTTCGTGCCTTCATTATCTGTTGGTATGTTATTTGATTCATTCCTCTTTTTCCTTATAATATCGTTGTAAAGGGTTTGAGCACGATCTTTTTCTATTGTTCATGTTTAAACAAGGTGGGTTTACCTGTGCTTTTAAGAGAAGGATGCTGAATAGAGGGTGGGCAAAGCAGAACTGTTTTCCTAGCTTCCCTCTCTGCTTTGACTAAGAAGCAGGGCTGGCTTCATGACCATGTGGCCTGTGTAGTCGCACAGGATCCTGCTTGGGTTTCTATGCTCTGCTCCTATTCTTTTGAAATTTGTAATAATTCTTTTAACAAGGGGCCTTTGATTTTCAGTTTGCACCGTGCTCTGCAAGTTAAGCAATTGGTCCTGCTAAGGGGTATTAAGACACATGACTTCTCTGTAGCCACCTGTGCGGTTCTGAAGACAGCCCCTTCTGGACCTCTCCTGGCCAGTATATGAAACTTCTCTCTCTCCCATCAGTGTGTCTGGATTGTTCAATTTGGATTCCACTCCCAACAAGATTTTTCTTTTCTCAGGGAGGGTCTCAGTTCTTTTGGATGGTGGATGTTATTGGCTAGCTGAGGTTCTTGTGGGCTTAATTCACCTTAGTACCCTGTGACCTTCCTGTAGAGGACTCCTTAGTGGGTTCTCATGGTCCTTTCTGAACTTACCTGCAAATGGAAACTATGAAGATGTCTCTCAGATGTCTCTCATGTTGTTCTCGGACCTGCTCACTGAACATTCCACTCAAAGTGAAATTCTCTTCTTTTGGAAGTATTTGTTGGCAATTTCTGTGTCCGGAATCTCTTAGGATGATCAGAACACCATTTTATCTTCCCTCTATTAACCTTCAACAGCTACTAAACCCAACCCACATGGGTCCTGCTACTGTCAGGTTTACTGTCAGGGTTTGGACCCACCCACCAATATTCTGGAGTTCATGGGCATATTTGTTACTTACTTTTTTAAAATTTTATTTGTGGAATATTGGGGAACAGTGTGTGTCTCCAGGACCCATCAGCTCCAAGTCATTGGACTTCAATCTAGTTGTGGAGGGAGCAGCTCAGCTCCAAGTTCAGTCACCATTTTCAATCCGTTTTCAATGTTTAGGTGCAGGGGGTGCAGTCCACCATCCCATGCAGGAATTGAATTGGCAACCTTGCTGCTTAGAGCTCACGGTTCTAACTAACCAACTGAGCCATCAGGCCCCCCCTTGCTACTTACTTTTGTTGAAGATGTTGTCCATGGGTTGGGTTGTTTCTTTTGCTATCCTAGCTGTTATGAGGGTATTTGGAGAGATTTAAAAACTACATTGCCATCACATCTTGTCCCAACTATAAGAACTTTTAGATTTGATGCATTTATTACAGAATCATTATCCATTAACTACTACTACACCAGATTTTCAAAGATTACTTCTATAACAGTCTTTCTCCAGGCACACAATATCTAAGAGGCTGAAGTATAAAATAGGAAGAGAAGAGATGTAATTCTAATTAGCAGGGCACACGTGGTCCTATTTAAGCACTGAACATTCAAATCATTTTTAAAATTTGGCTTAAAAAGTAAAAAAACCTTCACAAAATGAACAAAGTTCTAGTCATGAGTATTGTAAGCTGGGAACATACATATGTCCATCATATTCTCCAGATCTCACAAAATAGTAAACCTTGGGATAACTAAAGCAGATAAGAGCTGCCCAATCAACACCGAGCAAAAGATACACCATTGTTTTTAGAAAAATCATTTATATCATAAATAAAATGAAGTAATACTATATAATTTTCACTCAGCGTATGCAGCATTATTTATTTTGGTAGAAGCAGGGCATGTATCATGAGTATTTAGAATCAATACATGATATTCCAAGAAAGTCCTTTTTCAACAAAGTTCACCTGTCATTCATTCACTCATCTACCACACGCATGTGAAATATACCATGTGCCAGAGATATTTCGATGAGATGACAGAGCTCCTGCTCATTGGAAATTAGGCAGGCAGACTTGAAGTTCTCAGAACATGTGATGGGTGCTCAAGCTGGGACGAAAAAGGGAAACCTGCTTAAGTGTAGGAGGTCAGAGAGGGCTCTGTTCCACATTCTGACTTTGGTTCCTGCTATTTTCTAAACCCAAGGTGCCCTCATAACTGAACTACATCACACTTTTCAAGTCTTTACAATTCCACTTATCAGTTTAGCCTTGCCTCCATTTTGTAGTGACATTTATTTCCCTTTCTTTGAATTCTGAAGTCCATAACACCATCTCACGTTTGTCTCTATGTTATTTTAGAATCATTCTACAGTTGTTTTGAAGTGTTTATTTGTACAATTGCTTTTCTCCAGCCGGATTATAAGCTTTTCCACGACAGAAGCCATATCTTGTATTGCCATTTATTTTCTCTAATATCTAATGTGATACTGGGCACACAACAGATATTTAATAAATGCTTGTTAAAGGGGGAACAAGTGACTAAATGAGATTATAGAGCTTAATTGCTGCAAACTAAAACGTAAGATTTGTTTATGTGTGGTTTGCTACATGAAATTTGATAGAACTGGTTATGCATTCTTCAAAATATGGAAGAATGGAGCTGCTTTTGAGACTTAAATGATACAACAATGTTGACTTTCTTTTGCAAGGTACTTAAGGATACTGGTGCTGATATGAAATATACCTTCAAGTGAATTAAACTCTTAATTCAAGGTATACAGTTTGTAGAGCATCTAGGGGAATCAGGTGAACTTTATTGGTGGGAAGAAAATAAGCTTTGGAATCAGGGACACCTAGAGTGAAATGCTGAGATGTCATTTACCAGCTAGGCGGCCCTGGAGAAGTAAATGAGCATCACCCAATTGCCTCATGTCTATGTATATACATTTTGTGTACAATTATAGGTCTGCATTCTTCTTGATATATTCTCAACTCAGACCAATATAATAGGTTTACAGGTGTCAACATTGCATATCAATTGATATTATAAACTTTGCATTGGTGTTCTAAAATTGGGTCGGTGCCTCCGAAGTTTCCATAGTTATAGGACAGATTTAGAGAATAAATATTTAGCTTCCTGTAACAGACAAGATCTTTTATCCCAAGCTCCAGTCATGTACAATTAGAATAGCGCTTGGAAATTGTTCCATCTGCAATTTTTTTAAAACACAGGCCTAATTTTTAAACTTGTCATAGGTGGTCTGACAATTAAGTTCGCGAACTTTGTTGCATTTGTATTGCTAACCTTTTTTGATATCAGAGGGATTATTCATTAGGAATTTGTACCAGCTGGACAAACAGTTAACCAGGTTAACTATTTGGAAGTGCCGAAAAGGCTGCGTGAAAAAGTGAGACCATCTGCGCTTTTCGCCAACAATTCATGGCTCTTGCATTGCGACAAGGCACCAGCTCACAAGGCACTATCTGTGAGGGAGCTTTTAGCCAGTAAACAGATAACTGTATTGGAACACCCTCCCTACTCACCTGATCAGGCCTCCAATGACTTATTTTCCCAAAGATAAAAGAAATATTGAAAGGAAGACATTTTGATGACATTCAGGACATCAAGGGTAATACGACGACAGCTCGGATGGCCATTCCAGAAAAAGAGTTCCAAAATTGCTTTGAAGGGTGGACTAGGTGCTGGCATTGGAGCACAGCTTCCCAAGGGGAGTGCTTTGAAGGTGACTGTAGTGATATTCAGCAATGAGGTATGTAACACTTTTTCTGGGATGAGTTCTTGAACTTAATTGTCAGACCTTGCACATAACAAGGCACTAATCATAGGCTTAAGAATTATACACTTTTGTACCGAGCTTGATGTAAAAAACAAACACCAAAACATCTGTCTACCATATCGGTGGGGTGTCTCAGCCTGATAGAGAAAGAGGTCAGACTCAGTTCATCATTTGTTTGTCATCATTCTGCTAATACAGTTTCTTATACTGTCAAGTTCACAGGACTAAGATCAGAAGAATGTTTAATAAAGTAATGAGTTTCTTTATATGTCAGCTCTTTTCTTGTAAGACTACGGAGTTAATGAGAATGTTTAAATATGTTGACAAGAAAGAAAAAAAGATATTTTTAAGAACTCTTATTTTGTCTAGTACCCTACATTTCATCCTTGCCACCAAAGCCTCAAGCTGAGGTCAAACTGAGAGCTCACAAATTTCATTCATAGATGTTAGAACAAATGTTGCCAATTAGACACCACCCTTCTCTTGTATAGCTCAATAACACAACGAAAATAGCAACATGTGCATAATGAAATCATAGGAGACAGTATCTCAAGCAAACAGGAAAAATAACCTTTATTTCTTTTTAGAAAACTTACACTCTCCATCAATTCTCTAAAGATATGTGCATTTGAGCAAACACTAAGTAAGTCAAATAATAGATGATATAAGGTAGTATGATAATTTCTATATAGTAATTTTTGCCTGATAGTGAGATATTATTTGACATTTTTGAGACATTTTTATAATTAAGTATATAGTCAATTTTTGTATATATTCTTAGGTGTCCTTGAGAAAAATATCTATTCACAGGTTGTTGGATTCAATTCTACACATTTCATTAAATCAAGCCTTTTAATTCTGTTTGACTCTTCTATACACTTAAGTTTTCCTCTTCTTGATCTATATCTTCTAAAAGAGATGTGTTAAAATTCCCACTAAGTGGAGTTTTTAATTTTTCTGTGCATTATTGTTGAATTTTTCTTTTTTTTTGAACATCTATTGTTGGATGCATACCAGTTCGTGACTGTTATATATTTCTATTTTCTTTTTCTTTTATTACTGTGTAATGAGCTACTTAATCATATTGCCTTTTTGCCTTGAAGATTATTTTATTTGGCATAAATATTGCTATGTCCAATTTGTTTTTGTTATTCTTTGGTTGGCATATTTTTCTTCTTCATTCCTTTACCTTCTACCCTTTTCTGTCATCACATTTCAGTTTTTCTGGATTAAAAAATAATCTGAGGTGAGAAACTATTTTATAACTTCTGAGTTGAATTCAGACATATTATTGTGGTTACTGACATATTTTTATTTATTTATTTTTTATTTCTAACATTATTTTGCATTTTCTTTGTACTATGCCTGAATTTCCTTTTTTCTTGAATTGATTTTTTATTGTTTCCTCTTTTTTTATCTTCTAGTTTGGAAGTTATCGTTCCATTTCTATTCTTTTAGGGAACCCTTAAATGTTTAATATGCATATTTGATCCAAAAACTTAATATCTCTACCCTCCTTCAAAACAAGATAAGGATTCGGTACACAATTTGCAAGCAAAATCCTCCCATTTTCCATGTTTTGGTTGTCTAGTACTTAGTTGCCCCTTGTTTAACCTCCCATCACTCATTATCATTGTTATTGTTTTTATAGTTTACAGTTACTCACATTTTAACTGAATGTTCAGCAATGACAATTCATATTGCCTCTTACATCCCACTTTTTCCTTCCAGGTTCAGTTTCCCTCTCTTTTTTTGGAGGAAAAATTAAACTTTATTTGTTTTTTAAAACCAGACCACTAGGAAAATATGTCACAGTCCTGAAATAGCAGACAGGCTATATTATCATTTCAAGTAAGAGACTGGTAAAAAGACAACAAGGTCCTTATCAAAACAGTAAGGTGCCAGAACTGAAGCAGGAACACTGCATGTTGCAAAGGCCCCAGGCAAAAGTAGTATTTGGTAACAGGGGGCTGCCCCTCTTTTGCTCTAAAGGAGCCACAGCTCAGCAGAGTTGCATACTTTTTCTCCTTTGACCTTCCTGTCGCCAAGGGATTGTCTCAGTAGGGCTATTTTATTTCAAGGGGCTAAGTAAGCAACACTGGGTGTAGGTTTCACTCCTGAAAACCACGTTATATCCAAGTCTTGTACTTCATAACTCTCTTAATTAAGCACCCAACAGTCCCTCTTCCGCTGTTCATTCCTGAATACCAGAAATATAGCACAATCAAAAGGTTCTTTCCCTTCAAGGGAGAGTGTCACTGCAAGATGGTCCTGTCAGTCTGCTGCAGACAGCCTCAGGGCCCATCATGGCAGCCAGTGAGAAGGAAGGTCTGCTTCCCATACCCACTGTGACATTTTTCTCATGTTTTTGGACGGCTCCAGGCTGAACGATGTAATGTGTGAGAACTTTATGAAATGCACATCCACATCTAGATGGCCAGAAATGAATATCCAAAGGAACCTTTCAAAGTTCTTACCTAAACCACCTCTCCCAACTCCACATCTTAAATCAACTTCATGCCCTTGTATGTAAGACAACACCAAGCAAAACAAAAGACCCAGAAACCTTTCTTCCCCTTTTAAATTAGTGACCTCATGGACTTTGTTTTATAGCTTATGGAAAATGGTGTGATGCTTCTGGTAAATAGGAGGTTGGCAGCGAACAGAAACAGCTCTCTTCACAGATCATTGGGACATTAGAGGAACCTGTCAGCATATTGGTACCTGTGGACTAAGAAGAATCTGGTACCTTGGAGGGCTCTGGCTTAGTACGAGGGAGATGCTTACTGCCAGGATAAGCATTTACCACAAGAAATTTAGGCTCTCAAAAACTCTCTGACACATATTTTTTTAACTTTTTAAAATGTATTCTAAGTGTGTTTTTCCAGGATCCATCAGCTCCAAGTCAAGTAGTTGTTTCAATCTAGTTGTGGAGGGCACAGCTCACAGTGGCCCCTGTGGGGATCACACCAGCAATCTTGTTGCTAAGAGCACCGCACTCCAACTAACTGAGCTAACCGGCCGCCCTCTCTGACCCAAATGTTAGCACCAGTTTTTCCATTTCATTTTCTCGGATTAAGACATAAAGGAACTAGTGTCCAGAGGCAAGCGACATATGCCTTAAACTTGCTGCCATCCTTAATTTCTTCATTCATAAACTTCATTAAAAAGAACAAAATTCTCACTCTTCTGTTTAAATAGATTCCTGTCCTCAGCACTGATGGCCAATGGCAAGGACTTCGATTTCTGAATAGATGAGACAGACTCTTTCACCTGCCTGGTCATGGTTGGAATGAGGTTCATGTGGTCACACAACTCTCCAGCTGTTGCTTCACCTGAAGCTCTTTACGCCCAGCATGTATTGAATCTTTGGCTTTGTCATCACAATGCATCATGCACCAGGCCAGGTGGTCCTGGAACTTCTCCAGCTCGCTGGTCACAGGGCCTGAGCCAGAGGCGCATGGCAGCACTCAATGCCCCGGTGCACCTGCTGCCTGGTCGCCCGGCTGTCCTCACAAAAGCTAGCGCTGCACGGGCACATGAGGCCCTGTATCTTCCACATGTTGTCTCGCTCTAGACTCTTCACCATGGAGTCCACTGCCTCCTGCACCCGAAACTACTGCAGCTCTGCCATGGCGACCCCACGCTGCACCTGGCCTCGGTGGAGCCCCCATGGACTCCCTTCAGTTTCCCTCTTATTGAAATACATCCTTTGGAGTTTTCTCAGCAAAGGTCTATGAGTGGTCAGCTCTCATTCTTCGTTTTTCTAAAAATGTCTTTGATTTGCCTCAATCTTGAATACAAATCTAGCTGAGTGTGGGGACAGAGTCCCAGAGAGCAGTTTCCAGGCTCTCGGCCTCACGTGGAAAGGTGCTGGCTCGAGTAGTAGATGGCCATCAGCTGTGACTAGTTGGCCTTCAATTGTTACTGGTTAGCCATTAGCCACTGATATAACTGCCGTGGCTGAGCTAGCAAGAGCGAATTGCAGTTAGCAAGTGAGGTTGGTTGGCAGAGAAGCAGACGCGGGTTGCAGATAGTGTGGCTCCTGCTTCCTGTGTCTCCAACCCAGCGGAGACTATAGTGGTTTGACTCCCCTACTCATGGCTCCGTGGGTGTTCCTTTTTGGCCTCACCATGTTCTGCGTTCTTGTGTGGGGAGCAGGACTAGAGACCCCACATGACACCCTGCATGACACTGAGACTACAATTCAAGTTAACAGCTGAAGATAGTAGCCAACTGTCTTCTGACATTATCGTTGATAAGTCTGTTTTCAGTCCAATTTTTCTTCCTTGGTCTTTCCCCGCTGATTGCATTATAATTTTCTTTTTGTTTTTGGTATTTTGCAGTTTTATTCTGATGATCTCTGCCTCATTCTCTCTAATCTCTCCTTCTGGAAACTCTTATCAATATATGGTGGACCTTCTCATTCTCACCTCCATATTTCTTAATCTCTTTGTCATATTTTCCACCTCTTCATTTCTCTTTGCTGAATTAGTTCACAAGTTTGTTTTCAGCTGTTTCCAATATAGGCATTGAGCTTTTTAATTCTGATAACTCTATTTTTTCATTTCCCTTTATTACTTACCTTTTTTCATAATGTCTTTTATTAAGGTTTTGACTCCTTTTACCTAAATGTATCTCTTTAAAGTCTCATTTTATTCGCATAGCTTAAAAATTAAAAAAAAAACATATTCGTCCTCAATAAGTAACTTCATTTATGAGTTTCCTGTGTATCCTCCTGGTGTTTCTTTAGGCAAATATAAGGATTTTCGAATATATAGTCTGGTTTTTCCCTGTTCTTACCATAAGGTAGCATTATATACTATATGAATACTGCCCTGTTTTACCTTTTGCACATAAAAACATGACCTCATTCTTTTTTGAGATGAGATAGCATTCCATTGTGTGGATATACCATGGTTAGTTTAACCCAGGGGTATCCAAACTGTGGCCCACGGGCCAACTGCAGCCCACGATCCATTTTTTATTGGCCTGCAGCAAATTCCAAAAATATATTTAGTTTACTTAAATAAACCAGGTGAGGCAATGCGTACTTCACCTCGAGTGAGTGGCCCGGCTGTTTGTGTATTTTACCGCATAGGGCCCTTGGTGAAAACCGTTGAAAAAAGTTTGGACACCCCTGGTTTAACCAGTACCCTGTACCTGGGTTATTTCTGGCTTTCTACTCTTACAGATAATACTGTAATGAATAAGTTATACATTTGTCATTTTACATGCACTCTGGTGTATCTGTGGGATAGCATCGCAGAGTGGATTGCTGAGTCAAAGGGTAACTATATTTGCAATTTTGATAGTTGTAACCTAATTGTTCTTCATAGGGTTAGAACATTTTGTGTCCCACCAACAATGCATGAACGGTGACTGATTCTCTACAATCTCACTGAGTGTGTGTCAAACTTCTTTAATCATTTTTAAATATTATAAATTAAATGTTATATCTGACATACAGCTTCTTTCAGGTTATTACATTGTCTCCAGTTCTCAGTATCTCCCTGCATATTATCTGTGGACTTCTCCTTCACTGAGAACCATTTCTTCTCATGTTCATAATTTGTATTAGTAAGCACCTTTTTACCAGAGATTCCCCTCCCCCCCACCTCTTTTTTTTTTTTTTTGGTTATCTATTGCTACAGACAAGTTACTCTAAAGCATAGTGGTTTAAAATGACTATTTTATGTTGCTTACAATTTTTGGGATCAGAAATTCAGGGCTTGACTGGGCAGTTCTTGCTTGAACTCTTTTATGTTTTCATAGTCCAATGCCAACTGGATCTAGAGTCACCTGAAGACTTTGCTGGGTTAGTATCCAAGATGGCTCATTAACAAGGCTGGCAGTTAACCTGGTTATCAGCCAACAGCTCAGCTGACATGTAGGTAGGAACACCTACATGTGCACTCTCAAGCATAGCAGCCTCAGGATGGTAATACTTCTTTACATGGAGGTTTAGGGCTCCAGCATGAATGTTTCAGCAACTAAGGTAGTAGGTTCAAGACTTCTTAAAGTCTAGCCTCAGAAATCATGTAGCATCACTTCAGCTGTATTCTGTTGGTCAAAGCAGTCACAAGCCTACCTGGATTGAAGTGAAAGAACATAGACCCCAACCCTCAGTGGGATATAAATAACATTTTGGCCAATATTTCTTTATTTTTTTAAATTAAAGTTTATTGGGCTGACAATGGTTAGTAAAGTTACATAGGTTTTAGGTGTACAATTTTGTAATGCATCATCTATATATCACATTGTGTGTTCACCACCCAGAGTCAATTCTCTTTTCATCACCATATATTTGATCCCTTTTACCCACATTTCTGAAGTCCCAGGTGTCCTGGACTGTAGAATTCCTACAGGATGTGTTTCCATTTCCCTTAGCCAGGGGGCTGAGAGGTATTGTTGGTCTAGAACCAGTTTTTATATTGATTTCTCAGCTTGGAGATTCTCATACCATATAGATAGTGAAAATTCATACTCCACATCCACTTGTGGCATAAACCTGTGGTTTTCTCTTCTAACAGAAACTTTTTAAATCCATCTAGAGTTGTACACAGAGATGACCTCCCTGTTAAATCCTTGAGCCAATCAGGAGAATTTTTCTAGGGTACCTCCATTGAAGGGACAGCTCTTTTGGAATTCTGGCTTTATAAAATAAAGTCCAACTTGTCTTGCATGGACACAAGACATGTCTTCTGTCCCAATATGACCATTAAATTCCAATGCTTGGCCATTAAGACCTATATCTGGGTCTGATGCTTCACCCTATCCACACTTCAAACCCATAGGGTTTGATTTTGATTCCTTCTTAGTTTTGCATTTGTAGGAAGGGATTTCTTTTCCTTTATTTTTAACTAAGCTACATATTTTAAAGTTATTGTTGATATATTCTATCCACCATGTCTATGTGTTACTAGGGGATGGATCATCTACAGTAACTCAGCCCAAGATGTTCCCAGAAGTCCTCAGTTCTCAAATAATTTTTTGAGGTTAAAAGAAGGAAAACTGGGCAGCTGGTTAGCTCAGTTGGTTAGAGCACAGTGCTCATAACATCAAGGTTGCCAGTTCAACCTTGGGCCAGTTCAACATGAGCCAGTGAGCTGCACCCTCCACAACTAGATTGAAGACAACGACTTGGAGCTGATGGGTCCTGGAAAAACAACTGTTCCCCAGTTGTTCCCCAATAAAAAAATTTTAAAAAAGGAGAATTATTGAATGACTGTCCTTGAAGGTAACTTTGAGAGGCCATCATTAGTGGGCAAGGACAAATATTTTCCCTCCACTGGCATGCTTTTCTGTAAGGTTATCTCTTTCTTATTTTCTGATCTAGATCAATAGGTAGATGCCATTTTAGTCGACCTCAAATAGCGGCTGAAGCATGTGTAGTCACTGCCTTTTTGCCATCCATCACAGCTATTCTTCTTGTCATAGGTTTGGCAGGATAATCAATAGGACCCAAATGGCAATCAATTTCATGTGATTGCACTTGGTTTCCCATCGATTTCAATGTTGACTGTATGGTAGAATAATGAGGGAAATCTAATGCCAATCATTGTTTGTGAATGCCACTGCACATCTTTCTAGGTGACTGAACAACATCGAAGAGATAAGGAGAAAGAGACATGCTGGCAAAAAGAAAGAGAGAGAGAACCAAGGGAGCCCCAATGCTGAAGATGAAGAAAAAGATGTTAATAGAGATGTGAAAAGGAAAGCCTGAATTATGACACTTCTCCGATCCAGAACACCACTGCAAAACCTTCTGGGATTGGTACAGTGGAGGATAAAATCAGCCTCGGGGCCACATAGCCTGAGCGAGATTCCAAGGTATGTTTTCCCTAACAATCATGATGTTTAATGGCTTAATCTTAGCGAGGCAATCTTGGTTGTAAATTCACACTTGGAAATCATTAGTCTAATTGCTTTCTGACCATCAAATTATATTTTCTTGAAGCCAAGAATCACATTTTTATTTACCCACAAAGTATTCCACCACCCTCCACTATATGTATTCTCAATGAATAATTAGTAGTAATATATATTGTATCTTTTATGGATATATTTTTCTAACCTATGGGTGTAGTGTGTTATTAGTATTCGCCAGACTTCTCCTGTCAATACTGACATCCTGGTTTGACATATGACAGAATTATTACACCAAGCAAAGGGTCACAGTTGATCTTAATAAGGAGGTAAAGTTAACAATACAATAAAACACATTTAACTTAGATTTCTTCTAAAGCATAAGCTCTACTCCACTCTTCTGTTATTTATCTCTAACTTTGGCAAAAGTTTTCTGTAGAGTACATTCTTAAATTTCATTTATACATTTTTGAAAAGGAAATACATTCACAATAGCCAAAAGTTAAGGTGATATGGAAAGACATATATTAAGGCATATCCCTTCTACCACTGACTCCATCCACTTTTTTCTCCTCTAGTCTCCGTTAGGTAATTAGTCACACTAGTTTATTGTGTTCCAGTGCTTCCTTATGCAAATATAAGCAAATGTGAATAATTATTCTTATATTTTCCATTTCTTATACAAAACAAGAATACTACATATGATGTCTCACCCCTTTTTTCACTGCATATACTCTAGAGATTTTTTTCCATATCGGTACACATAGAAGAACATCTTCATTCTATTTTAGCAGCTACATAGTATTCCATTGTATGGATATGCCAAAGTTTACTTAACCAGTCCCCTATTCATGGACAACTGGGTTGTGTCTAATCTTTTGCAATTACAGTGTTGCAATGAATAATCATGAACATGTCATTTCTTACATGTGCAAGTGCATCTATGCAATAGGTTCGAAAGGTAAACACATTTGTAATTCTGATAGTTAATAGATGTAATGTGTGAGAATACCTACTGCCCCAAAACTTTACCAAGAGAATGTGTTGTTACACATTTAGATTTCAGCCAATCAGAAAAGTTAAAAATAATACCTCAGTATAATTTCAATTTGCATTTCTATAATTATGACTGAGGTTGGGCATATTTTTACATGTTTTAGGGGCCATTAATTTTGTTTTTGTTTTTTTGTAAGCTGTTTGTGTATATTCTTTGTCTATTCACCCATGTTTCTTGAAATGCTTTTATGGTTTCTTTTTTCTTCTTGTTCCTTTTTTTACATTAAAATCTCCAATTCATTTGGAACTTGTTGTAGTGTACAGTTGTACATTTTGAGGTATAGATTCAACTTTGTATTTTTTCAGCTCACAACCCAGTAGTCCGAAATCCTCATGAACTAGCAATTAGGGATGCCATCTTTATCATATATTAACAGCACATACCTGGTTTAATTTCTGCACTTTCTATTCCTTTCCATTGGTCATATTCTTTATTCAAGCACTTTTCAATTGCTGAGACATCCTTGTACGTTTTAATTTCTGGTAAGGTCACTGTCCTTGTATTGTTTCTTTTTCAGAATTTTACTGGTTACTCTTGCTTATTTTGTAGTGAAGATTTCTTATAGTTTGATAGTGATCATTTAACCTTGGGTGTGAGGACATGAAGGATGAAGGAGACTTCTGCATGTGTTATAGGAACTTCTTTTTATAGAGGATTTTTCTCTCCTTTTTAAAAAAAAATTAAAACTGAGGCTAAATGAAATTACCAAGTTTAGATGGAGAGTGTTGTTGTGAATCTAAGGTTAACCTTGAATTGGCCAACATAACCCAATAGAACTTGCTCTGAAGAATTATCTCACCAAGTAAAATAAAGTAGTTGAGCCCACAGTAGTCAGAGCCCCATCTTTCCAGGTCCTAGGATTAACTAAGCCAGTAAGACATAAGCTCTTGGCTTCAGTTCTAACAACCTTAAGACAAGGGTTCAGGAAGCAGCTATTTGGCTCTGATGAATGAAAACTGGGAGCACCATGACTTTCGTGAGTGAACCCTGCACCCAGACTGGGGCAGGTGGTACATGCAGCTCATACCCTACCTTAAGTTACTCTTTCTTCAGATTGAAAACTGGTGGCCCAAGCAGCTGGGCATGGTCCCGGAGGAGCCATTTACAGTACATCAGCTGAACCACAGACATTCATGTCAGGGAAAGCACATTTGGGCATACCTGCCAAGGGAGGGACTGGGGTTTAGGGAGGTCAGGAAGAACATCGAATAGGAGGGTGCACTTGAACTAGGTCTTGAAGGATGAAAGGGAGTTTTTTGATAGATGAGCTTGGAAAGGACATTCTAGACCGAGGAAACAGCACAAAAGCAAAGAAGTTCAGGGATGCACAGTTCATTCTGGGCATGGCAAGTCGTTTGCTTGGGCTGTAATGAGGCATACCGGGGTATGGGTGGTGCCTCGTGGACAAAG
The DNA here is from genome assembly GCF_964194185.1 of Rhinolophus hipposideros. Lineage (NCBI taxonomy): Eukaryota > Metazoa > Chordata > Mammalia > Chiroptera > Rhinolophidae > Rhinolophus > Rhinolophus hipposideros. Next base: position 96,953,702 of record NC_138046.1, read on the forward strand.
AGATCCTGCAGTATTCTATATGTTAATACCTGAACCTTAACTCTAACTCCTTTCTCTATGTGGGAAATCACTGAAGGATTTATTAAGCCTGATATTTATAATAAAAATCTTACTTTCACATAGTAAAAATTTAAATAGCACACAAGTCTTTTTTGCCCCCACTCCTCTCCTCTAAAAAGACCGCTGCTACAATTTCTTATACATTTTTTCAGAATTTTCTCTCCAGAAACATGCAAGTATTATGGGTATCTGTCCTTTTAAAACAAGATTGCACTCGTTTTTTTTTTTTTCACTTTATTACTAATCTGTTCTATAATTGCTCTTGAAAAGCCACACCATTTTTTGGAACGACACCTTTTTTTTGAATTGGTATAGTGACTTTTTTTCCACAACGCATACTAAATAAATGGTCTATGAAAATTTTGACACTATAGTTTCACGCAAAGATACTTTCACCCATTTACTTGAATAATGGTCTCTAGTTAGAAATTATCATGCAGAACTAATTGGAACTGTGCACCATGTTTGGATGAATCCAAAATGTTTTGTTTGGTATGCACAGACCAAGCAAGAGGGATGAAGCAGTATGGCCTGCACACGTCTTCAGTCTGGAGTTCGTGTGTGCTATTTCCACACGATCAAAGCACTGTGTGTTTAGTCTTTACGTCACCCTCACATTATTCTATGCTATCACTTTATGTTTAAGGACAATTTCACGGCAATATAACATGAGCCCACATAAAAGTGAAGAAAATGGGGGTGGCTGGTTGGCTCAGTTGGTTAGAGCGCAGTGCTCATAACACCACGGTTGCCAGTTCAATTCCCACATGGGCCAGTGAGCGCACCCTCCACAACTAGATTGAAAACAATGACTTGACTTGGAGCTGTTGGGTCCTGGAAAGACACACTGTTCCCAATATTCCCCAATAAAAATTTAAAAACAAAAAGTAAAGAAAATGGCACAGAAAACAGAATTCACCTTCCAAGGCAGGACTCCCTTGCGCCCCATCTTCCTCAGGGGTGTCCAAACTGTTTTCAACGTTTTTTACCAAAGGCCATATGAGGTAAAATACACAAACAGCCGGGCCACTCACTCGAGGTGAAGTACGTATTGCCTCACCTGGTTTATTTAAGTAAACTAAATATACTTTTGGAATTTGCTGCAGGCCAATAGAAAATGGATTGCGGGCTGCAGTTGGCTCACGGGCTGCAGTTTGGACACCCCTACTCTTCCCTTTTGGGCAAGAACAGTGGACCTTCACTATGTGCACACTTGCAAACTGATGTTTATTACTTACAGAAACTTGTTTTCATCGTTCACCTGATTTCTTTTTCTATTAGTAAAACATTCTTGGTTATTTGAGGTTGGATTAGAGCACAACACAATTTTCCCAGTAAAGTTGATGTAGGTAGTTTTTCATGAAACAGCTCTTCACTTAGTGGCCAGGCTTTCAGGAGCAGATCACGGTCTTTGAGGGAGGATATGGAGGGTCTTTAAAGGTGTAGATCATAGCCCAGGTCACAACAGCACACCCCGATCTACACCATTTGGTTTATGACTTTCCAGTGTCCAATATCTGTAGATACCACAGTGACTCTAGCCCTCTTACTCTGACCTCTTACTGGATGATCTAGATTTTGTTTCTAAGAAAAGAAAAAGAAAAATCAACAAAAAAATGCTGCACTGGAGATCCTTTTATACACATCTTGAAATGCTTGTGCAAGAACAGCTGTAGGAGAAATTTCTAGGAGTGGAATTGCTGGGTCAAGGAATGTTTACATTTACGATGTGAAAGTGAATGCCAAATTGTCCTTCCGTGAAGATGCACCAATTTACACTGCCATTAACGCTGGAGAAGAGTCCCTGCACCCCTACCAACAGGGAATCATAGAAAACATTTTCAGATGTGAAAAGCAGTCATTTGTCTGTTTCTATATGCATTTCTTTAAATGCTAGTGAAGCATAAGAGTGAAATAAATCATTTTTCATGTGCTTAAGGCTGTTTATAATTATTTTTCTTTGATCTGCCTCTTCATGTCCTTTGCCTATTTTTACATTAACTTGCCACCTTTCTTTTATTGAATTGTAAGACTTAAGGATTTTAAATAGGGGTGAGATTCAATCACATTTTAGAAAATTCTTTTGCTATTTAGTACCACACTGATATCATTTAATTGACAAATGTAACCATATTTTAGTGATTTCTGAAGAATCTGGGCATAGATTTCTCTGCGGCTCTCTGAAGGAGAAAAGTTACTATAAAAGTATAAACTTTATAGAATCCCATAGGCTAAGTCTCACTGAGGGAGAATTTTATTCTTTTTTTGAAGTTTGAGGGTTACGCTGAAAATAACAGTAACCAGAAATTTGACAAAAAAGAGCAGAAAACCATACTTTCTGAAAATAAATTGATTTGTCAGACTGTTTCAAAAGTGGAAAATAAAAGATAAACCAGCATTGTATTAATTTCTCTAAAACACTGCTTTCATTCTCTTGGAAGGTCAGAAACATTTCATCTTACTGTTCTTTGCAGGATACACACTTAGCAACTGCTTGTTAATGAAGGCAACCCTTTTCCTGTACTGAACTTTCCATTTCCATTTATATGGAATCTGAACTCCCCAGGCAGACAGACATTCATGCCGTTTTCAGACCTGACTTTGAGCTACCTTTCCAGTATGATCCATCTCTGTTCTCCCATGTGAAGTGGCTGCTCTATCCACAATAGCCATTACATTGTCCTCGTCTTGGTCTTGGTTGTCATGTTTCCTTTCCGTGGAGAACCCTTCCCCCATGGCCCACCCAGTCCCAAGGTCAGCCAGGTCCTGATTCACTTTGAGATTTTGGTTCCCTCGCTCCCACAGTCTTCCTGACCTCACCCTCCTTGACTGTTTGCCTTTTCCTAAGGCTTTCATTTAACTTCTTTTATGAGTGAGCTTTGTTCCCTCAACTAGATTCTAAGGCTCATTTTTGTTGTTTATTTCATCTCTATTTTTTTAAATGAAATTTATTGGGGTGACAATGGTTAGTAAAATTACATAGGTTTCAAGTGTACAATTCTGTAATACATCATCTATATATCAAATTGTATGTTCACTGCCCAGAGTCAGTTCTCGATTATAAGGCTCTTGAGGCCGAGTCCTGTGGTAAATTTCCTAGTGGCCCCCTCCCCTCACAGGAACTATCACAATGCTAGGCACTCAAATATTTACTAACTGAATAACATGAGTAGGGTCTTACGATGCTTCTAACCTGTAAGGTGAGGTCCTTCTCAGAACTTTCTACCACCAGATGCTTGCTTCTGACCATTCCTTCCCTGCCCCAGCCTGGTGACCCACATCCTCCACCTATCCCTTCCATACTGGGGTTCTCTAACTATTCAGTCCTTGCCCTTCTGCTCTACTCCTTTTCTGGAAAAATCTCATCTACCCCATATTGTCTGCTACCAGTAACTTAAGAGTGTAGCCTAAACAAACTCCGGAGCCAAACTCAGTATGAGATTCATACTGAGATTCAACTCAGAATCTTCTGGTTGAGATTCACATGCCTACCAGACATCTGCACCTAGGTATCTCTGAGGCACCCAAACTCACCCTTCATAAAATAGGACTCATTGTCATCTCCCAGCCCTTCTCCTGTTCCTGTGTTCTTCATCTCCACTGGTGGCTCCACCACTGTCCCAGTCATCTGAGCTAGAAATCCCACAGTCATCCTTTATTGCTCCTTCACCCACTTGCCATTCCCATATCCAATCAATTACCAAACCCTACAGATTTGAATCCCAATATGTAACCCTTTTCCACCCCAACTCTCAGTGCCTTTGCTGAGGCTGGCATCATCTCTGGATAATGGTAGCCACTCCTTAGTCTCTCTTAATCTCACATCCCTCAACTCCTTCCAATATGATCTATTTTCCCTGCTCAAAACAGTTCCCCACCTCTTTGTTGCCTATAGGGTGAAGTGTCTGATTCTCAGCCTGATATAAGGCCCATAGTGCTCTGTCTCTCACAACTCCCACTGAACACAGCTAAGCAATACCCTATTCTAAATCAGTATGATTTCACATAGAATGCAGAACTGCACTTATGATATTTTTCCTTTTCTGTATCTGGCTTCCCACTTGATTGTGAGCTCCGTGCACAGAACTCATTTTGGTACCCACCCATCCACCCGCCACCAAACCCTATCTTATATTCTTGCCTTGTCTCTTGCTCCAAATGTCTGCGTTGGCTGAAATGCTCTTCCACCTTTTCTTTACCTGGCCACTTCTGTTCATCCTTTAACACTGGACTCGAGGTGTCCTTCCCCAGGAAGCAAAGCATTTTCTGATATCTGATCTTTCCCATTTCAGTTCCCGACTCACAGCTAAGCAATACCCTATTCTAAATCATTATGATTTCACATAGAATGCAGCATTGTACTTATGATATTTTTCCTTTTCTGGCTTCCCACTTGATTGTGAGCTCCATGAGGACATGGTTCAGAGTTTATACATCTTTAGTCTGACACATATTAAGTACCCAGTTCACTGAATGAAAAACATCAGGGTTTATTTCTCTTCAGTGTATAGACAATTGCAATGATATACAGATGAAATTGTTTAGGATACTTCATAATCCACTTCTACTGCCTTATAAAAGGTATGTCTTTGTGGGTTTATGGGGGATAAAGGTTTCAGAAATTGGCATGAATGCCATGATTTATTACATGTATTTGATACTTGTTTATTTGTTCTTTTGCAACTTTTCCTGGCTAAGCTGTAACACAGTATTGCAGAGTGGGAGAAGTGAACTCTATCCCTGTTGTGAAATGATTGTGGTATAGGTTAAATGTGTGTGCCAGTGAGCTGCCTCATAAAATCAGATTTGTTTGGATATTGCTTCTGGGATGGGACCACAAGTTGTCAAGTGATGAGGGAAACCACAAGCAGAAGCCTAAATAAACCAAGTGGCTGTCAGGATGAAGAGGATTGTAAAACTGGAGTTGGAGAGGAACAGAAAATAAAACAGAATTGCTTTGTATTCATGTAACTGCTATTATGGTTCCTGGGTCAGTATTTCTCACCAAATGGTGACTTAAGCATCAGAACAGAAACAGAAAAAGAAAAATAGGCAATTTTATCTGGGTTTCTGGTTCTTAGTAAGGAAATATGATAAATTCAAATTCAACTTAGCATATAGGAGGAAATTATCAGCAGTCTATCTCAAGTCACTCCAAGTGTGAATGGGTTCTCAGGGCAACTTGTCAGTTTCTGTCTGCTTCTGCCCCCTAGTGGTCCATTTATGGCTGTTGACACTTAACCTTGAAGAGTTTTTGGCCTTTTATACAGAGAGGGAAAATGATATTCCCTAGAAATGAAGAAAAGGGAGTATCTCTGTGTACAGGCCCTTGAATTTAAAATTGGAATTTATGGAGTATATTTCATTTATTTTCTAACTATTCAGTAACTACCCACTCCTGAAAGCCCAGGTTAACCTATAAAAAAATATATCAACTATTACTTTACATGCCCTTGAAAAATATGGCTTCTCGATTCTGGGAGAATGATTGACACATTGATTTTATTACCTTCGTCCTGTCTAGAATTATTAATAGTTTGTTGTTCCACTTGATCTTCCTTCCTTGTTAATCTTTGTGAGATTTGTGGTTTGTAATTGTTTTGTAGCCAGCATTCTCAAATAATGTAGTTTTCATTTTACATTAATCTGAAATGGAATGTTATTGGGTAAAATACCCCTTAGGAGTATAATGAAAAGAACCCATTAATTTTCAGGGCAAGAGGGCTAATTACTCCCCTCCCCCTTAAGTCTACATTAATTGCTAATAACTTTTTATAAAATTGAGTACATGAAGCTAATTTTGATTTCTTCTTTCCAATATACAGCATATCTGAAATGCTTGGCCAGAACAAGAAAAGGAGCTTTAGAAGGTCGAGTGTTTAATATGCTTTATGACACTGCAGTTTGTAAATGACTCAAAACTGAAAGAAATTTGGGGCTCCAAGAGAGAATGCTCGTGTTTTTAATTAAAGGGGGGTGTGATTGGGAGTCCTATTTGAAGAGCACACACATGTAGTACTCCATAGGTGACACTTTGTAGCATCGTTATACAAAATAAAGAAGAGGCAGTGTAGCATGGTAGGTGAGTGCAAGGCACAGGTGCGAGTCTGATTCTGTGAGAATCCCAGCTCCATAGTTGACCTTGGGAAAGTTTCTTAACCTTTCTGTTGCTCAGTTTATTACTTGGTAAAATGGAGATAGTGAGAGTTCTTCTTAATTCATATTGTTGCTGTGAAGACAAAATGAAATAATGTATAAAAAGTCTTTAGTGCAGTTCCTGACATTAATGTCATCAATCAATGTTAGCTACTTTTACTATTAAAAGACATTCTCATATTTACAGTCCCATGTTCACTGAAGCATTATTCACAATAGCCAAGAGGCGGATGCAACCCAGATGTCCATCATTAGATAAATGGATAAGCAAAATGTGGTGTATACCTACAACGGCATATTATTAAGCTTTAAAAAGGAAGGAAATCTTGTCACATGCTACAACGTGGATGAACATTGAGGATAGTATGCTAAGTGATATAAGCCAGTCACAAATAGACAAATATTGCATGAGTCCATTGATATGAAGTATCTAAAGTAATTAAATATATAGAAACAAAGTGGAATGGTGGTTATCAGGGGCTGAGGGAAGGGAAAAATGGAAAGTTGTTTAATGGGTATAGAGTTTCAGATTGCAAGATGAAAAAGTTCTGGAGATTGCAAAACAATATGAATACACTTATCACTAGTGAACTGTGCACTCAACAATGGTTAAGATGTAAGCTTTTACATTGTGTGCTTTTTATTATTTTTAAAAAAGATTCACTTCTCAACACGAGGGAATTTCTGGGGAGCTGGAGATATTCTATATTTTGATCCAGGTGCTAGTCATATGAATGTGTTTAGTTTGTGAAAAATCATCAAAAACATGTTTATGATAGGAGCAGTTTCTGTATGGCTCTTACACTTCAGTGAAAAGTTTAAAAACAAAGATATTCCCTTCCATGATGACCTTGCAATCTCATAGCCAGGAAAGGCACATAATTGCTTATAGAAACACATTTTTAAAATATTAACAGACAGAGACATGATTATACAGTGAAATAAAAACAACTATCTAGCAAGCAGGTGTGCTAAGAATTCAAGGAATTCAAACATCCTTCGTATAATGTTACAACCTGAATAAACATTACTTAAGAAAATGTGACACAATGCAGTGGAGACACAATTCTTGCTAACTTGCACAAGGATCTTAGTCACTGTTTTTTACCAGCCACATTTAGGGGAAGACTCAGAAGAACTCAGTGACACAAAATATACCTCTTAAAAAATAATTAACAAACAATAATTGACATACACAGTTTTTTACTAAAACTTTTCTTGTTTTCAATTTTTGGGGAAGATGAACAGGACTTTATTGGGGAACAGTGTGTACTTCCAGGACTTTTTCCAACTCAAGTTCTGCTTTCAATCTTACTTGTGGAGAGCGCAGCTTAGCTCCAGGTCCAGTCGCCTTTGCTAGTTGCAGGGGGCAGAGCCCACCATCCCTTGCGGGAGTCGAACCAGCAACCTGAGAGGACGCGCTCCAACCAACTGAGCCATTCGGGAACTCAGTGGCAGCTCAGCTCAAGGTGCCGTGTTCCATCTTAGTTGCAGGGGGCGGAGCCCACCATCCCTTGTGGGACTTGAGGAATTGAACTGGCAACTTTGAGGTTGAGAGCCCACTGACCCATGTGGGAATCGAACTGGCAGCCTTCAGAGTTAGGAGCATGGAGCTCCAACCTCCTGAGCCACTGGGCTGGCCTGACATACATATTTTTAAAACAGCTGTATTGTGATGTAATTCACTTACCATACAGTTCACCCATTAAAATATACAATTCGGTTATTTCAATATATTCACAGAATTGTGCAACCATCACCACAATCGATTGTGAACCTCAGAAAGAAACGATGTAAGGTTCAGCAGTCAATCCTCATTTCTCCTCAACATACATGCCCCCACACCTAAGCAACCATTAACCTACTTTCTGTCTCTATAAGATATGCCTATCATTTACATTTTATAAAAATAGTCATACAATACATAATCTTTTCTGACTGTCTTCTTTCAAGTATGTTTCAAAGGTTCATTTATATTGAAACATGCAGCAGTAATTTATTTCTTTTTATTATTGAATAATATTCCATTATATGGACTTATTATATTTCATAAGAGAACTTTCTATTATTGATCTCTTTACTAAAATCCCACTGTAGCCAGAGAATATGCTTTGTTTAAGTTTAAATCCTTTTAAATTTATTGAGACTTGTTTTGCGGGCCACAATATGATATCTCTTGGTAAATATTCTGTACAAAGCTGGTTGATTTTGTTGTTCAAGTCTACTAGATCCTTGATGATTTTTTGTTTACTTTTTTTTTCAATTTATTGAGGTGACAATTGTTAGTAAAATTACATAGATTTCAGTTCTACAATTCTGTATTACATCATCTATAAGTCCCATTGTGTGTTCACCACCCAGAGTCAGTTCTCTTTCCATCACAATATATTTGTTCCCCCTTACCCTCATCTCCCACCCCCCACCCCTCTAACCCTGTGATAATCACTAAACTATTGTCTGTGTCTTGAGTTTTTCTTTCTCATTTGATTGTCTTGTTCTTTTGTTGTTTTTGGTTTATATACCATATATCAGTGAAATCACATGGTTCTCTGCTTTTTCTCTCTGACTTATTTCGCTTAGCATTATACTCTCAAGATCCATCCGTGTTGTCACAAATGTTCCTATATCATCTTTTCTTACCACCAAATAGTATTCCATTACATATATACCATGACTTCTTTATCCATTCATATACCAAAGGACATTTTGGTCTTGGCCACCATAAACAAAGCTGCAATGAATATTGGAGCACACAAATGTTTTCAGATTTTTTTGGTAGACACCCAGGAGAGGGATTGCTGGGTCATATGGTAATTCTATTCGTAATTTTTTGAGGAACCTCCACACTGCCTTCCATAGCGGCTGCACCAGTCTGCATTCCCACCAACAGTGTATGAGGGTTCCTTTTTCTCCACAGCCTCTCCAAAACTTGTTACTATTTCTCTTGTTGATGATAGCCATTCTGACTGGGGTGAGGTGATATCTCACTGTGGTTTTTATTTGCATTTCTCTGATGATTAGTGACGTTGAGCATCTTTTCATATGTCTATTTGCCATTTCTATGTCCCCTTTGGAGAAATGTCTCTTCAGGTCCTCTGCCCATTTTTCAATTGGGTTGTTTGTTTTTCTGTTGTTGAGCTTCATGAGTTCCTTGTATATTTTGGATATTAGCCCCTTATCAGAGGCACTGTGTGCAAAAATCTTCTCCCATTCAGTTGGTTGCCGCTTTACTTTGTCGATTGTTTCTTTTGCTGTGCAGAAGCTTTTAAGTTTCTTATAGTTCCATTCGTTTATTTTAGCTTTTACTTCCATTGACTTTGGAGTCCAATTCATAAAATACTCTTTGAACCCAAGGTCCATAAGTTTAGTACCTATGTTTCCTTCTATGCAGTTTATTGTGTCAGGGCTTATGCTTAAGTCTTTGATCCATTTTGAGTTAATTTTGGTACATGGTGACAGATAACAGTCCAGTTTCATTCTTTTGCACGTGGCTATCCAATTCTCTCAGCACCATTTATTGAAGAGGCTGTCTTTTCTCCATTGTATGGTTTTAGCTTCCTTGTCAAAAATTATCTGTCCATATTTATGTGGTTTTATTTCTGGGTTCTCAATTCTATTCCATTGGTCTATGTGTCTGTTTTTCCGCCAATACCAAGCTGTTTTGATTATTGTAGCCCTGTAGTACAAGCAAAAATCAGGGAGTGTGATACCTCCAGTATTGTTCTTTTTTTTTAATATTGCTTTGGCTATTCGGGGTCTTTTGTGGTTCCAAACAAATCTGATGATTTTTTGTTCTATTTCTTTAAAAAATGCCATTGGGATTTTGATGGGGATTGTATTAAATCTGTATAGGGCTTTGGGTAATATGGCCATTTTAACTATGTTGATTCTTCCAATCCATGAGCACGGAATGTCTTTTCATTTCTTTTTGTCTTCTTCAATTTCTTTAAAAAATGTCTTATAGTTTTCAGCATATAAATTCTTCACATCCTGGGTTAAGTTTATTCCTAGGTATTTTATTCTTTTTGCTGCAATTGCAAAGAGAATTGAATTTTGTATTTCTTTTTCTGAGATTTTATTGTTAGTATATAGGAATGCAATGGACTTTTGTACGTTGATTTTGTAGCCAGCAACTTGACTGTATTCGTTGATTGTTTCTAACAGCTTTTGGAGGAGTCTTTAGGGTTTTCTATATATAGCATCATGTCATCTGCAAAAAGTGATAATTTTACTTCTTCATTCCCAATTTGGATGCCTTTCATTTCTTTCTCTTGCCTGATGGCTCTGGCAAGGACTTCCAACACTATGTTGAAAAGCAGAGGTGATAGGGGACAGCCCTGTCGTGTTCCTGAACATAGAGCAAAGGGCTTCAGTTTTTCACCATTAATTATGAGATTACCTGAGGTCTTGTCATATATGGCCTTTATTATGTTAAAGTATTTTCTTTCTATACCTATTTTATTAAGTGTTTTAATCATAAATGGATGTTGTATCTTGTAAAATGCTTTTTCTGCATCAATTCATATAATCATATGATTTTTGTCTTTTATTTTGTTTATGTGATGTTTCACACTGATGGATTTGCGGATGTTGAAACATCCTTGTGCCCCAGGGATGAAACCCACTTCGACATGATGAATAATCTTTTTAATGCATTGTTGTATTCGATTTGCTAAAATTTTGTTTAGGATTTTTGCATCAGTATTCATCAGAGATATAGGTCTGTATTTTTTTTTTTCTGTGTTGTCCTTACCAGGTTTTGGTATCAGGGTAATGTTGGCCTTATAAAATGAGTTAAGGAGTACTGTCTCTTCTTCAATTTTTTGGAAGAGTTTGAACAGGATTGGTATTTGATCCTCTTTGAAAGTTTGGTAGAATTCACTAGTGAAGCCATCTGGTCCCGGACTTTTGCTTTTGGGAAGTTTTTGGATGACTGATTCAATTTCGTTACTGAAGTTCGGTTTGTTTAGATTTTCCAGTTCTTCATGGTACACCCTTGGAAAGCTGTATGTTTCTAAGAAATTGTTCATTTCTTCCAGGTTATTGAATTTGGTAGCATATAGTCCTTCGTAGTATTCTTGGATGATCCTTTGTATTTTTGTGGTGTCCGTGATAACTTCCCCTTTTTCATTTTTGATTTTGTTAATTAGTGTCTTCTCTCTTTTTATCTTAGTGAGTCTAGCCAAGGGTTTGTCGATTTTGTTAATCTTTTCAAAGAATGAGCTCTTTGTCACATTAATTTTTTTCTATTGTCTTTTTGTTCTCTATTTCATTTAGTTCTGCTCTGATTTTTGTTATTTCCTTTCTTCTGCTGACCTTGGGTTTCACTTGTTCTTTTTCTAGTTCTTTAAGTCATAACATGAGGTTATTTATTTGGGATTTTTCTTGTTTCTTGAGATAGGCCTGTAATGATATAAATTTCCCTCTTAAAACTGCTTTTGCGGCATCCCAAAAATTTTGGTAGGATGTATTTTCATTTTCATTTGTTTCTATGTATCTTCTGATCTATCCTCTAATTTCTTCTTTGACCCAGTCGTTCTTTAAAAGTATGTTGTTTAATCTCCATGTATTTGTATTTTTTCCTGCTTTCTTTTCAGAGTTGATATCCAATTTCAAAGCCTTGTGATCAGAGAATATGCTTGGTATGATTTCAATCTTCTTAAATTTGCTGACGCTGATTTTATGTCCCAATATATGGTCTATCCTTGAGTATGTTCCATGTACACTCGAAAAGAATGTATAGTCTGATGTTTTAGGACGAAGTGCTCTATAAATGTCAATTATGTCCATATCATCTAATGTGTCATTTAGGGCTGCTATTTCATTATTTATTTTCTGTTTGGATAATCTATCCATAGCTGTCAATGATGTATTTAAGTCCCCTAGTATAATTGTGTTTTGGTCAATTTCTCCCTTTAGTTCTGTTAGTGGTCGCTTGGTATATTTCGGTGCTCCCTGATTGGGGGCATAAATATTGATGACTGTTATGTCTTCTTGTTGTATAGTCCCTTTTACCCTTATGAAATGTCCATGTTTTTCTCTTGTTATCTTTTTCACCATGAAGTCTGTTTCATCTGATATTATTATGGCTACACCTGATTTTCTCTGGGTACTATATACTTGGAGTGTCAATTTCCACCCTTTCACTTTGAGTCTATGCTTGTCCTTGTAGCTGAGAGATGTCTGTTGGAGACAGCATATGGTTGCGTTTAGTTTTTAATCCAATCTGCTACTCTGTGCCTTTTTATTGATGAGTTCAGTCCATTTACATTTAGGGTGATGATTGATATGTGAGGATTTCCTGTCATTCTATCTTTAGTTTTCTGGTAAGGCTGTGTCTCCATTGTTTCTTTGCCTTTTTGTTGTTGTATATTGTTTCCCTGTGGTAGTATTCTATGATGTTTCCTTCTGTTTCTTCTTTTACTACAGTATATATTTCAGTTCTTGATTTTTTTTGAGTGGTTACCCTTAAGTTTATGTAAAAGAAAGTTTGATATTTAGAGTATTCCATTTTCTTCAGCATGCTTACTTTCTCCATTCCCATATTCCGGTTCAGGCCTTTATGCTCCCCCTTTTTATGTTTCGGTTGCCACAAATTGTCCCTGTTGATGGTGGTCGAATAGCCTCCTTTAGTTTTTCTTGTAGTGCAGGTCGTGTAGTAGAAAATTCCCTCAGCTTCTGTATGTCTGGAAAGGTCTTTATTCCTCCTTCATATCTAAAGGATATCCTTGCTGGATATATTATTCTTGGCTCATAATTTCTCTCTTTCAATAGTTTGAATATTTGGTTCTACTCCCTCCTGGCTTGTAGAGTTTCTGCTGAAAAATCTGATGATAATGTAAAGGGCTTTCCTTTGTAGGTTACTGTTTTCTTTTCCCTGGCTGCCTTGAGGATTCTTTCTTTGTTGTTGATTTTAGACAGCTTCAATACAATGTGCCTTGGAGAAGGCCTGTTGGGGTTGAGGTAATTAAGTGTTCTGTTTGCTTCTTGGATTTTGGGATCTAGTTCTGTCCACAAGTTTGGGAAGTTCTCATCAACAATTTGTTTGAATATATTCTCTGTTCCCTTCTCTCTTTCTTCTCCTTCTGGTATGTCCATTATTCTTATATTGCTCTTTCTGATGGAGTCAGAAAGTTCTCGTAGAGTTCTTTCATTTCTTTTAAGCCTCAAGTCTCTTTCTTCTTCCATTCTTGTCATTTCCATGTTTCTATCTTTGATGTCACTGATTCTTTCCTCCATCTGGTCAACTCTACCACTAAGCTAGTTATTTCATTCTTCATTTCTTCTATTGAGTTCTTAATCTCCAGAAATTCTATTTGGTTCTTTTTAAAAATTTCAGTCTCTTCCGTGAAATGCTCATGTTGTTCTTTGATTTTTGTTTCTGAGTTCATTAAACTGCTTCTCTGTGTTTTCTTGTATGTCGTTGAGTTTTTCAGAACTGCAATCTTGAATTCTCTGTCATGTAAGTCACATATTTCCATATCTTTAAGTTCCTTTTCTGGAGACTTTTCACTTTCTTTCTGAGATGTCTTGTTGCCTTGGTTATTCATGGCAGTTACTGTTTTATTAGTTCTCTTCCTAGACATCTACAGGAGTGGCTTCTGCAACAGGTTAATAGGAAGAGGTGTTTCTTTTGTTTTCCAGTACTTGTTGGTAGAATGTTTTATTTTCTCTCCAACTGCAGCCTTTTTTCCCTCTCTCACATGGTAGTGCTATGTTTTCTCTGCACTATTGCAGCCTCTCACACAATGGGGGAATTCCCTGGGAGACGGGTTTCTCGTCTGTTAATGGTTTGCCTGGGTCACAGAGTGCAGTGACCCTGTGGGTATGTGGAGAGCTTTTGAAGTTCCAAAGCTCTTGCTGCACCAGATTCAGAGCCCATATGTTTCAGCAGTTCTATTTACTCCTGTAGGTTTCTGCTCAGATAGGTGGGGACAGGGACGATTGAGTTGTAAGAGGTGGCCCAGAGCAATGGGACAACCACCACCACAGCCAGTCCTGCTTCCATAGCTCTCTCCTCTTTGCCGGAACTAGTTGGGCTGCAATCTGTCTGCGCACCACAGTTCTCAGAACAGCAAATAGTCTGTTCTTTTGATCTGACACTGCTACTGTTCCATTTCTAGCATCAGGCAGGTGGCTGCTGGGTGAGCTCTGGGAGGGTAGGAAGGGGCGCCTAGTCTTAGTGCCTAAGGCTTCCGTTCTCTGCTCAGCAGTGAGGGCTTAAAGCACCATTTTCAGCCTTCTCTCCTCAGTCTTTTCTCTGAGGTCTCTGCCATGAGCCTTGGGTTCAGCCGTGTTACATGCTGCCCCCTCAGCCCTGTGGGCAATAAGTGGAGCCCTAGCATTCCGAGTTCTTTCCTCTCCCACAGCTGTGGTAGTTACAGGATGCAGCGAGCTCGGAGCACTGATCTAGGTCTGCGTTCTGCGCCCATGTGTCCTCGTCTCCGCACTTCTCCCTTCCCTCCTCCCCTGCTCGCGCGATTCGCCCACCTTTAGGTAAATTCAGTAGTGTGCCTCTTCCTCTTGCCTGTCTGCTGTGCAGGGAGTCCTTTGTGGAGTTATAGTTGTTCGATTTGTTGTAAATTCTAGGGGAAATTTACAGAGGCTCACCTCACGCCACCACATTGATGACCTCTTGTTGTTTACTTTTTAAAATCAATTGTTGAGAAAGGAGCATTGAAATATTCAAATATTCAATAATTGTGGATTTGTCTATTTCTCTTTGTAGTTCTATCAGATTTATGTGATTTATTTATTAGGTGCGTAAACTTTCAAGATTGCTCTTTTTCCTGTTGAACTGATTCCTTTAACATTATGAAATGACCTTCTTTTAGCACTGGTAATAATCTTTACTCTGCCGTCTAATTTGTCTAGTAGTGATGTAGCCACTTCAGCTTTTTGTCAATTAGCTAGCATAGTATATCTTTTCCATCCTTATACTTTTAACTTATTTGTGTCTTTATAAAGTGTGTTTCTTGTAAGCACCATATAGTTGGGTCTTGCTTTTTAAAAAATCATGCAATATGACTATCTCTATCTTTTAAGTGGGGTATTTAGACTATTTACATTTACTGTGATTACTGATATGGTTAGGTTTAAATCTATCATCTTGCTACAAGCTTTCTTTTTGTCCTGTGATTTGTACTTTTTCCTAATTCCTTTTTAAATTGAGTACTTTTAAAATTCTATTTTATCCCACCTATTGACTCCTTAATTATAACCTTTGAAATTTTATTGCTTGCTTTTGGATAGATACATCTTTAAATAAATACAATCTAAACTTCCAGTGATATCATACCACTTCACATATAGTGAAAGAGACTTACAGTAGCATTCTTCCACTTCTCCCATCCCAATCTTTGTGCTATTGTTACACAATTAATTTTTACACATATTATGCAACCCATACTACATTGCTATTTTTTTTGTTTAAACAGTCAGCTATATTTTAAATATATTGAAATGACAGAAATAATTATTATATATTTACCCAAGTAGTTATTTCTGGTGCTCTACGTTCCTTTGTGTAGCTCCCGATTTCCATCTGGTATCATTTTCCTTGTGCCTAAAGGACCTCTTTTAACATTTCTTACAATGTCAATCTATTGGTGATGAGTTCTTTCATCTTTTTTTGTGTGTCTAAAAAGTATTTCCCTTTGCTTTGAAAATAAAGAAGTCTAGGTTAATGGTTTTAAAATTTTTCTTTCCATATTTTAAAGATGTTGCTCCACTATTGTATTAGTCTCTTCTGGCTGCTATAACAAAAATACCACAGACTGGGTGGCTTAAACAACAAACATTCATTTCTCACAGTTCTGGAAACTGGGACATCCCAGATAAAGGTGGTAGCAGACTTGGTGTCTGGTGAGGTGTCTGGCTCACCTCCTGGTTCATCTTTTTGTTGCAACCTCACATGGTAGCAGGGGCTAGGGATCTCTCTGAAGTCTCCTTTATAAGGGTACTAATCTCATTCATGAGGGCTCTTTCCTCATCCCTCAATCACCTCTTAAAGGCCCCACCTGCTAATACCATCACCTTGAGGGGTAGGATTTCAACATATGAATTTTAGAGGAACATAAATATGCAGTCCGTTGCAATGGTCTTCATACTTACACTTTTCTTTCCAAACAGAAGTCTGTTATCATCCTTATCTTTGTTTTTCTGTACATAATCTCTTTTTCCTACGGTGAATTTTTAAGATTTTCTTTTTCTTGCTGATTTCATGCAATTTGCTTATGATGTGCCTTAATTTAGTTTTCTTCTGTTGTTTTTTTTTTGTGCTTGGGGTTTGTTGAGCTTCTTGGACATATGGGTTTAGAGTTTTCATCAAATATTACCCATTGTGTATTTATACGAATACAAAAATATCCAGCACTTGCCTCACTAATGGGGAATAATTAGCCCTAGAATAAACATGGCTCTAGTCCCCCAAAGAATCTTAAAAGAAAGACTTGAAGGGATTTAATGGTTTTAAAGTAACTGAACTGTGTCTCACATCCTTTTGAGTACTTTGCCCAGTGCCCTGTGAATTGTGAGTTTTTCTAGTCTGATGGATGGGAACAGGCAATATTCCTGTACTTGAGTGAGCCCCAAGTACTGTTTCCTTGTTGCCTTTGGGGTGATTTCCCAGCCTCTGGTCATTTTCCGACATGTGTGTACCAATCTCTATTCTACTAAATAGTCAAGGTAGTTTCTTTGTAATCTCTGGAGGTTTCTCTCTGTTCACCTCTCTTCTTTCCAGTATAGGTCCTGCAAACTCTAGCTGCTCTGGCCTCCCTATTATCTCAAACCTGTCTGTGCAACTCAGGGATTCTTCCTCCGTGAGTTCTTGCTCCCTTCATCATGGCCTGGAAACTCTCTCAAGGCAGGCAGATGAGGGAATCACAATGAGCAAAAAGCAAGAAACCATCAAAGTGATTGCCTTCTCTCTCTAGTGAGAGCAGCTTGCCAAGGTAGGTAGAGGGACTTAAAGAACTTTGGCCTCATAACTATGATTATTTTCCTATTTGAAGACATGAGACCACCCACGGCTGGTTTTCCAGGTGCTGAGTTCACTTCACTCTGTGCCACGCCTTTATTCATCAGGCACTGGGCTGAAGATAGCACTGAATTAGGATAAATGTCCCTGCTGTAGCCAATTACTTTCATAATAATCTCACCTATTTGTGAAAAAGCTATAAACTGCCTGAAGGGCAACAAATGTGACTGATCAATTCTCACCTTCTTGCCTATTTAGATTAGTTTTAATATATAGTTGTTTTGAATTTTAAACAGTATCTCCCCCAAATCTCATGAGATCCTCTGGGAAAGGGCACATTTATCCTCATTGCCCAGCCCCTGTCTGAGAAGTTATGAATGACACTTTTTCTTTTTCCCATGAAACTCTTTTGGAGTTAGTTTCTGCTAGGCTGCTCGTTTGAAGGTAGGGGACAGGCTGTGAGTGGCTTTGGAAGAGATGTGGTGGGTCATCCTTGGGCTTTCCTGGGAATTATATTTTTTCAGAATCTCATTTTCAGGAGACTACAGAGATAAGCACAGTAAGGCAGTGTTGATATTGCATTGGAAATAACTCACTACCTGCTGATAGGCTGACAGCGAAAACTTCATTAATGTGTTTCAGCTATAATCTGGAAACCAGGCTGTGGCTGAATATCAGTCCAGAGGAATGCCCGACGTAACCCCTGAATTTTCCTGCCAACATGGACCAATGGCACAAACACATTCTCAAGGTTGCCAATAGGAATTTACTTACCTAAGACTTTTGAGGGAAAGCTGCTGGGTGGCCTACAACATGTGATCTGAAAAAAAGTACTATGTAAAGGGTCATTTTTTTAAATCCTAATTTCTCGTTGACTTATATTACAAATTCAGAGCCATTGTACTTTATTTCTGGTAGATATTCCATTGGCAGTGATACCTAAAACTTTGGCTTTATGTTTCCTTCAACTCTTATTCACCACCACCCACCCCAGGAAAATTGTTACCTTAAGGAATTCCTGTTTTGAAAACTTCAAAAATTTCTTGCAATTTTGAATTTAAAATCTGAACAAGACTAGAGATTGCCTAGCCTTGTAACTACCTTTGTGGTCAGATTTCCTACTTCCAAAGCACACTCCCCTCCAAAATGTCTTTCCAATTCTTGGACTCAGAATCAAGAAGTGAACACACACAAACACACGAACACACACACACACACAATGGACTACTACTCGGCCATAAAAAAGATGAAATATTGTAGTTTGTGACAACATGGATGGATCTTGAGAGTACTATACTAAGTGAAATAAGTCATAGGAAAAAAAGACAAAAACCATATGATTTACTGGTATGTGCAATATACTCATAAAACAAAAATGTAACAAATGAACAAACGAAACAAAAACAAACTCATAGGTACAGACAACAGATTGGTGGTTACCAGAGAGGAAGAGGGGTGGGGGAAGGCGAAATGGGTAAAGGGGGTCAAATATATTGTAAATGATGGAAACTAGATTTTTGGTGGTGAGCATACAATAGAGTATACCCATATCAATTTACAACATTGTACACCTGAAATTTATATAATGTTATTAACCAATGTTACCTAAATAAAACATTGGAAATATCTAATGCAGATTGAATTTGTCGAATCACATTTCTGGGAGACGGAGACGGTAAACGAAGGAAGAGTTTCCCTCCCAAAGGTGTCCTTTTCTGATGTTCAGTCACCTTCTCCCCTCCCTCAACAACCTCTTGCTGTTTGCTTTATGACTTAACAAATGCATAAGGTCATTCTATTTACTGCCTTCAGAGGTTTGAGCTATCCCTGTGGCTTCCTTCCCTGGAGGAATTTCAAAGATAAATTATTGCACACAATTACATAAAATAAATTTAACTGGATAGGGTGAGTAGCAGGCAGGCTAGTCTTTCTGAGTGTTTCTGCTGAGTTAATCCCTGGTGAAGAGGGAAAATCACTGCATATAAATGAGATCTCACTGCTGTCTAAACCAGCTGATAAATGATACCATCTACTAGAAAGGAATTCTCAGTGCCCTTGCCACTGCCCCCCTTACAAGAATAGCCATTCTCCATTCATTATGTACTAGATTTCATACGCAAGGAGGATGTTGGGCTGAGGTGGGGTAGGGGTGGGGGTTCTATATGGTTGACTTACACTATAAACTTGGTTTGCCAGGTGGCCAAACAGCCAATATTTTCAGGATACCGATCAGTCTGTGGCCTAGATCAGTGTTCCCAAACTTGGCTGCACATCTAAATCCTCTGGGGAGCTTTCACTCCCAGGTGATTCCAAAGCAAAGCCAGGATGGGAAACCAGTGGCCTAAATCAGTACTTCTCAAATTTTTATGAATATGAATCCCCTTCAGATTGTGTTAAGATGCAGATTTGGGGTGGGGCCTGAGATTCTGCCTGTGTCACCAGTTCCTCGGCGAAGCCCACACTGCTGAGCTAGGCCACATGTTGGGCAGCTCCGATTCCTCTCAGTAGTGTCATAATTGAACTCAGTGATGTTCAAATCTTTTTCTTAAAGCTATGAAACCCTTTCTTCCAATCCAATCTCACAGGAAAGCTCCATATGCAACACATAGAACTGGTGCAGTCCCCAGGGTGAAGGGCCAGAACTCATCCATAAAGCTAATCAACCATGATTATAGCATGCATAGTCCTTGTTAATAGACACACCGTGCCCATTATCACGCCCTTCTGCATGAGGTTAACTCTTCTTTGCAAGGAAATAGTTATAATTAGAGATTAATTTAATTTCTGGAAGAGTCTTCAGGGTCTTTATTTGGGGAATGTTTTTAGCCTTGTTTGCATAACCACAAATGGCTGATTTTCATATATACAAACAGCCACCTGGGGCCACACTGCCCCACCCAAACTTCAAGTATGTACAAATCTGACTTCAGCCCACCATTAAATTAACTCAGATGAGATGACTGTCAGAGTCTGATTGCCCAGGCTGAAAAACTAATTTAAATATATAGTAAATGTTGGATTGTTTAAAGTAACATCACCAATGTTACCCATTTTCATTTTCTTCCTAAAACACATCACTAATTGTATTCATTCATACATGTATCAGCTTCCTGCTTCCATAAAAATGTAAGGCAAGGGCCTACTTTGTCTTGTCACCACTGTAGTCCCACATTCAGAACAGTGCTTAGCATAGTAGGTGTTTAATAAGTAGTATCTATGGAATGACTGCATAAAGGAAATCCACCAAAAATTCTTGTTTCTTTTCATCCAAACCAGATTGATCTAGACTTTCCCTCAATATAGTGTCCAAGTCAGCCTCACCACTGCCGTCACTCTGGGTTTATATCCTTTCAGCCCTGTGGTTGGTTGTTAGCAACTGACCTGTACAGATCTATAGTTCCAAACATAAGTGTGAGCTGGCTACTTGAAGATGGAAGTCACTGGCATATACATAGTCATTGAAGCAATAGGGGTGGATAAAAATGCCCAGGGGGGAGAGTGTGCAGAAGATGGCTCAGGCTTGAGCTCTCATGAACTCAATATTTCAAGAAGAAAATGTCCGATGTGCTCCACTCCCCTGCACAAAAACCTGCACAACAAGACTACCACAAATTCCGTCAACCATAACATAATTTCTAGAACCCTTACTATTCAGGAGAGTATGTTGGACATATTCATTTATCAGCTTATCAATGTCCTCTTAAAATGTTACTCATTTTGCTACCAAAGAAATTATAAATAAGACAAATAACCCCACTGCTCCATTTCTTTACCTGAACCAATCATCATTTAAAAGAATTAATCCTCATGAAGTAGAGGTAATGGAACAAAGGGTAAAAACCAAATACCAAGTCATTTATTTTTAAAGATTTCTCTTCATGGTTATTTTAACCAAAGTTGTGTGATATCACAGAAATGAGATAACTACTAGATTGTTTTCAAGAGAGAGAGTAGACATGCAGAAATTAGAAAATCTTCTAAGATAACGGAAAAAAACATCTCTGATATATTTGAAAACTTGCAGCATTTGATTTTGCTGATCATCAGAAATTCTAACTCCTAACAACAAATATTTCAGGAGGTAGTGCCAAAAAAAAAAAAAGCCTTGGGTAATAATGAAAGAAATGGAAAACACCAAGATCAATGAGAGTGCAGGGTAAATTTACTTGTAAAACAGTCTTCTTCCTTAGTTTAGTTGCCACTTTCTGTTAACTATGTGCATCGGTGAATAAGTCCCAAAGGGAAGCAAATCAAGCATAGTTGTGGTAGGCAGCCTCTAAGATATTCCCTGATGATCCCAACCTCTTCGTATTCACACCTTTGTGTAATCCCCTTCCCTTCTGCTTGGGCTGGACTTATTCACTGACTACTCACAAACAGAATATTACAGAGGTGATGGCATGTCACCTCTGAGGTGAGGTTATAAAAAAGTGGCTTCTATCTTGAACATTCTCTTACTCCCTTCTCTCATGGATTTCTCATCTCTCATCAAGCCAGCTGCCAAGCACTGCTATGGAGGCATAGGACAGCCCTATGCCTACATGGCGAGAGACCAAGCTTGTCAACAATTACCTGAATGAGCTCAGCAGCTGATTTCCCTTCCCCAGATTGAGCCTTCACAGGAGCTCACAGCCCCAACCAGTAGCTGCAACTTCATGATAGACCTTGAAAGCCAGAGGCACCCAGTTAAGCCACACCTGGATTCCTGATCCACAGAAACTGATAATAAATGTTTGTTATTTTAAACTGCTAAGTGATGGGGTAATTTGTTATAAAGCAATAGATAACTAATACAGCTGTATTTGTAGAAGATGTCATATTGGCCTTTTCACAATCAACTGTACAAACCTGAATTATTCTAGTAGAAAGATTAGTAGCTTGTGTAATCTACTATAGACATAGAAATTGACACTTCTTGAAGACAGACATTTTCTTATGCTTCCTCACATGTTCCATGGTCTAAATCTAGTAGCTGTTCAATTAATTTCCTTTGAATTAAATTATGTTACTCCATGGAATCATCACACAACAGGTCAAAAGGATCCAAGAATAGATAAATGAACTCCTCTCAACCCAGGTAGTTCTCTGCAACAAGCAGTCCTGGGTAATAGGTCAAACTTTATGTACATACATTACCCAGTATTGTTTGTTGCATAGAGCTACCAGGGCTAGGAGGAGTTATCTGTTCTTAGATCCTTTCCGTGTTTATTAGTCTATTTGTAAAAGTTATTTTGGGAGTTCTATTAGGAGACAGAGGACCACTTTCATTCCTCCAAGAAAGAATCTGGCCATTCTGACTATAAGTCTAGATGAGTATACAGGTTGGACCATATCCGTACTACTCTAGGCATGTTGAATTATTTATTTTGAGGATAGTGGGAGAAACTATGACACATCCATGATAAAAGCAGTGATACATTAACTGGAGTACAAGACATGAGGCAAAAATAGAATGCCACAGAATACTAGAGATAAAACAACAAATAGGACTCAATAATAATAAACTAAGAAAATATATGTACCTAAGACCAGTTAAGCTTCTGGCACATAGTTTAAGGACATGGAGGTTATTCATTCATTATTCGTAAAATAATTTGACAAACTGAAAAGTTCTTAGTTATGTGCCAGTCACTATGGTGATATAAAGGAAGTATTGACATTACCCTTACCCTCAAGAACATTACTGAAAGATATTGACTAACTATGAGTGAAATCATTTACACATGAAATAATTAGAGAACAAGAAAGCAACATGTAATATATTGCAAATAACAGAATATAGGTCCTAGCAACATGGCAAACTGAAAAAAACAAAATGAAGCCACACACACCGGGCAGCACATCAAATACTGGATAAAAATATGTTTAAGAATTAAATATACATCTAAAAACAAAAAGATGAATCTTCAAGAGACGGAAACAAAGAAACATAAAGCTAGAACAATAGGCTCATGAGTTGTGTTCCATCAATGAACAGGAGGTGGGGTACAGTGGGAATTTAAACCTACTATACTCCTCAATGCCTTGAGGGTTTAACCCCTACACGGGGTAAAGAGACATGTCCCGGAGCTCACACTGAGCAATAATCTGCATTCTTATGATCTTGCTTAAATCCAGTGAAAGGGGAAATAGCGAAAACCATTCAGAAATAGCTAACCATACACAGGTGTGGAGACAAAATTTATACTCCCTATGTTGTGTGTGACTCCTCAAGCTGATAAGGTAATATGAAATCTGGTTCTGGAGGAGAAAAACTCCTAGGGTGTCTGGCTAAACAAATGCAAAACCTCTTTGTAGGGATAATCATATAAGCCACATTGCATGGTATTGACGGTAACACAGAAAAAACTATAACTTTCTAAATGTAATATGGTATCCTGGATTACATCCTGGAACAGAAAACAGACATTGGAGGAAAAATTGGTGAAATCTGAATAAAGTCTGGAGTTTAGTTAATAGTAATGTACCAGTATTTGTTTCTTAGTTTTGACAAATATACAAGGGTAATTTAAGGTGTTAATATCAGAGGAACTGGTTGGAAATCTCTGTATTATTAGGTTGGTGTAAAAGGAATTGTGGTTTTTGCAATTAATAACCTTCTAAACCACAATTCCTTTTGCACCAACCTAATATCTTTGTAACTTTTTCCACAAATCTATATTAATTCCAAAATAAAAACGTTTATTTAAAAAATCCTTGAGACATCATCAAAATGGCACTGTGAGGTGAGCCTCTGTAAAGATCCCCTGGAATTTACAACCATCGAACAACAATAACTCCACAAAGGACTCCCTGCACAGCAGTCAGGCAAGACTAAGAGGCCCACTACTGAATTCACCTAAAGATGGGAGAATCCCAAGAGCAGGGGAGGAGGGAAGGGAGAAGAGCAGAGACTGAGCGCGCGCGCGGGCGCAGGGCACAGGCCTAGCTCAGTGCTCCGAGCTCGCTGAATGCCGGAACTACCACAGCTGCCGGAGAGGGAAGAACTCGGACTGCTAGGGCTCCGCTTATGGCCCACAGGGCTGAGGGGGCAGCATATAACACGGCTGAACCCAAGGCTCACGGCAGAGACCTCGGAGAAAAGACTGAGGGAAGAAGGCTGAAAACGGTGGCTTAAGCCCTCACTGCCGAGCAGAGAACGGAAGCCTTAGGCACGGAGACTAGCTGCCCCTCCCTCCCCTCCCAGAGCTCGCCCCGCCCCTAACTGCCTGGTGCTAGAAGCGATAAAGTAGCAGTGTCAGATCAAAAGAACACAATATTTGCTGCTCTGAGAACTGTGGACCGCAGACACAGATTCGCAGCCCAACTACTTCCGGCAAAGAGGAGGGAGCTATGGAAGCAGGACTGGCTGTGGTGGTGGTGACTGCCATTGCTCTGGGCCACCTCTCACAACTCACCCCACCCCTGGCCCCACCTATCTAGGCAGATCCCTGCAGGAGTAAACAGAACTGCTGAAACATACGGACTCTGAATCTGGTGCAGGAAGAGCTTTGGAACTTCAAAAGCTCTCCACATACCCACACGGACACTGCGCCCTGTGACGCTGGTGAACTATTAACAGAGGAGAAGCCTGTCTCCCAGGGAATCCCCCCATTGTCTGAGAGGCTGGAATAGTGCAAAGAAAACATAGCACTACTGTGTGAGAGAGGGAAAAAAGGCTGCAGTAGGAGAGAAAATAAAACAATGTACCAACAAGTACTGGAAAACAAAAGAAAGGCCTCTTCCTATCAATCTGTTGCAGAAGCTGCTCCTGTAGATGTCTAGGAAGAGAAATAACAAACCAGTAATTGCCATGAATAACCAAGGCAACAAGACAGCTCAGAAAGAAAGTGAAAAGTCTCAAGAAAAGGAACTTAAAGATTACGAAATATGTGACTTAAATGACAGAGAATTCAACATTGCAGTTCTGAAAAAACTCAACGAGATACAACAAAACACAGAAAGGCAGTTTAATGAACTCAAAAACATAATCAAAGAACAACATGAGTATTTTAGGAAAGAGATTGAAATTTCAAAAAAGAACCAAATGGAATTTCTGGAGATTAAGAACTCAATAGAAGAAATGAAGAACGGAATAACCAGCTTAGTAGTAGAGTTGACCAGATGGAGGAAAGAATCAGTGACATGGAAGATAGAAACCTGGAAATTACACAGATGGAAGAAGAAAGAGACTTGAGACTTAAAAGAAATGAAAGAACTCTACAACAACTTTCTGACTCCATCAGAAAGAGCAATATGAGAATAATGGGCATACCAGAAGGAGAAAAAGAGAGAAGGAAACAGAGAATATATTCAAACAAATTATCAATGAGAACTTCCCAAACTTGTGGACAGAACTGGATCCTCGAATCCAAGAAGCAAATAGAACACCTAATTACCTCAATCCCAACAGGCCTTTTCCAAGGCACATTGTATTGAAGCTGTCTAAAATCAACGACAAAGAAAAAATCCTGAAGGCAGCCAGGGAAAAGAAGACGGTAACCTACAAAGGAAAGCCCATTAGATTATCATCAGATTTTTCAGCAGAAACTCTACAAGCCAGGGGGGAGTAGAACCAAATATTCAAACTATTGAAAGAGAGAAATTATGAGTCAAGAATAATGTATCCAGAAAATATATCCTTTAGATATGAAGGAGGGATAAAGACCTTGCCAGACATACAGAAGCTGAGGGAATTTTCTACTACACGACCTGCACTACAAGAAATACTACAGGAGGCTATTCGACCACCATCAACAGGGACAACTTGTGGCAACCAAAACATAAAAAGGGGGAGCATAAAGGCCTGAACCGGAATATGGGAATCGAGAAAGTAAGCATGCTGAAGAAAATGAAATACTCTAAATATCAAACTTTCTTTTACAAAAACATAAGGGTAACCACTCAAAAAAAATTCAGAACTGAAATACATACTGTAATGAAAGAAGAAACAGAGGGAAACATCATAGAATACCACCACACAGAAATAATAGACAACAACAAAAGGCAAAGAAACAATGGAGACACAGCCTTACCAGAAAACTAAAGATAGAATGACAGGAAATCCTCACATATCAATAATCACCATAAATGTAAATGGACTGAACTCATCAATAAAAAGGCACAGAGTAGCAGATTGGATTAAAAACTAAACGCAACCATATGCTGTCTCCAAGAGACACATCTCAGCTACAAGGTCTAGCATAGACTCAAAGTGAAAGGGTGGAAATTGACACTCCAAGCAAATGGTACCCAGAGAAAATCAGGTGTAGCCATAATGATATCAGATGAAACAGACTTCAGGGTGAAAAAAGATAACAAAAGACAAAGCTGGACATTTCATAAGGGTAAATGGGACTATACAACAAGAAGACATAACAGTCATCAATATTTATGCCCCCAATCAGGGAGCACCAAAATATACCAAGCAACTACTAATGGAACTAAAGGGAGAAATTGACCAAAACACAATTATACTAAGGGACTAAAATACATCATTGAGAGCTATGGATAAATCATCCAAACAGAAAATAAATAACAAAATAGCAGCTCTAAATGACACATTAGATGAATGGACATAATTGACATATATAGAGCACTTCATCCTAAAACATCAGACTATACATTCTTTTTGAGTGTACATGGAACATTCTCAAGGATAGACCATATATTGGGACATAAAATCAGCGTCAGCAAATTTAAGAAGATTGAAATCATACCAAGCATATTCCCTGATCACAAGGCTTTGAAATTGGATATCAACTGCGAAAAGAAAGCAGGAAAAAACACAAATAGAATGAGATTAAACAATATACTTTAAAAGAACGACTGGGTGAAAGAAGAAATTAAAGGAGAGATCAAAAGATACATAGAAACAAATGACAATGAAAATACATCCTACCAAAATTTTTTGGATTCAGTGAAAGCAGTTTTAAGAGGGAAATTTATATCATTACAGGCCTGTCTCAAGAAACAAGAAAAGTCCCAAATAAATAACCTCATGTTACACCTTAAAGAACTAGAAAAAGAAGAACAAGTGAAACCCAAGGTCAGCAGAAGAAAGGAAATAACAAAAATCTGAGCAGAACTAAATGAAATAGAGAACAAAAAGACAATTGAAAAAATTAATGTGACAAAGAGCTGGTTCTTTGAAAAGATTAACAAAATCAACAAACCTTTGGCTAGACTCACTAAGATAAAAAGAGAGAAGACACTAATTAACAAAATGAGAAATGAAACAGGGGCAGTTATCACGGACACCACAGAAATAGAAAGGATCATGCAAGGATGCTATGCAGGACTATATGCCACCAAATTCAATAACCTGGAAGAAATAGACAAGTTCTTAGAAACATATATCCTTCCAAGGGTGAACCATGAAGAACTGGAAAATCTAAACAGACCAAACTCCAGTAACGAAATTGAATCAGTCATCCAAAAACTTCCCAAAAGCAAAACTCCAGGACCAGATGGCTTCACTAGTGAATTCTACCAAAACTTCAATGAGGATCAAATACCAATCCTGTTCAAACTCTTCCAAAAAATTGAAGAAGAGACAGAACTCCCTAACTCGTGTTATGAGGCCAACATTCCCCTGATACTAAAACCTGGTAAGGACAACACAAAGAAAGAAAACTACAGACCAATACCTCTGATGAATACTGATGCAAAACCCTAAACAAAATTTTAGCAAATCAAATACAACAATGCATTAAAAATATTATTCATCACGACCAAGTGCGGTTCCTCCCCGGGGCACAAGGATGGTTCAGCATCCACAAATCCATCAATGTGATACATCACATAAACAAAATAAAGGACAAAAATCATATGATTATATCAATTGATGCAGAAAAAGCATTTGACAAGATACAACATCCATTTATGATTAAAACACTTAATAAAATAGGTATAGAAAGAAAATACTTTAACATAATAAAGGCCATATATGACAAGCCCTCAGCTAATCTCATAATTAACAGTGAAAAACTGAAGCCCTTTGCTCTACGTTCAGAAACGCGACAGGGCTGTCCCCTATCACCTCTGCATTTCAACACAGTGTTGGAAGTCCTTGCCAGAGCCATCAGGCAAGAGAAAGAAATAAAAGGCATCCAAATTGGGAATGAAGTAGTTAAATTGTCACTCTTTGCAGATGACATGATGCTATATATAGAAAACCCTAAAGACTCCACCAAAAAGCTGTTAGAAACAATCAACGAATACAGTCAAGTTGCTGGCTACAAAATCAATGTACAAAAGTCTAATGCATTCCTATATACTAACAATGAAATCTCAGAAAAGGAAATACGAAAAACAATTCCCTTTGCAATTGCAACAAAAAGAATAAAATATCTAGGAATAAACTTAACCAAGGATGTGAAGGATGTATATGCTGAAAACTATAAGACATTTTTTAAAGAAATTGAAGAAGAAACAAAGAAATGGAAAGACATTCCGTGCTCATGGATTGGAAGAATCAACATAGTTAAAATGGCCATATTACCGAAAGCAACATACAGATTTAATGCAATCCCCATCAAAATCCCCACAGCATTTTTTAAAGAAATAGAACAAAAAAATCATCAGATTTGTTTGAAACCACAAAAGACCCCGAAGAGCCAAAGCAATCTTAAGAAAAAAGAACAGTAATGGAGGTATCACACTCCCTGACTTTAGCTTCTACTACAGGGCTACAATAATCAAAACAGCATGGTATTGGCAGAAAAACAGACACATAGACCAATGGAATAGAATTGAGAACTTAGAAATAAAATCACGTAAATATGGACAGATAATTTTTGACAAAGAAGCTAAAAACATACAATGGAGGAAAGACAGCCTCTTCAATAAATGGTGCTCTGAGAATTGGATAGCCACGTGCAAAAGAATGAAACTGGACTGTTATCTGTCACCATGTACCAAAATTAACTCAAAATGGATCAAAGCCTTAAGCATAAGACCTGACACAATAAACTGCATAGAAGAAAACATAGGTACTAAACTTATGAACCTTGGGTTCAAAGAGCATTTTATGAATTTGACTCCAAAGGCAATGGAAGTAAAAGCTAAAATAAACGAATGGGACTATATGAAACTTAAAAGCTTCTGCACAGCAAAAGAAACCATGGACAAAATAAAGAGGCAACCAACTGAATGGGAGAAGATTTTTGCAAACAGTGCCTCTGATAAGGGGCTAATATCCAAAATATACAAAGAACTCATGAAGCTCAAGAACAAAAACACAAACAACCCATTTGAAAAATGGACAGAGGACCTGAAGAGACATTTCTCCAAAGAGGACTTACAAATGGCAAATAGATATGTGAAAAAATGCTCAACATCACTAATCATCAGAGAAATGCAAATAAAAACCACAATGAGATATCACCTCACCCCAGTCAGAATGGCTATCATCAACAAGAGAAATAGAAACAAGTGTTGGAGAGGCTGTGGAGAAAAAGGAACCCTCATACACTGTTGGTGGGAATGCAGACTGGTGCAGCCATTATGGAAGGCAGTGTGGAGGTTCCTCAAAAATTACAAATAGAATTACCATATGGCCCAGCAATCCCTCTCCTGGGTATCTACCCATAAAATTTGAAGACATTTATACATAATGACACGTGTGCTGCAATGTTCATTGCAGCTTTGTTTACGGTGGCCAAGACATGAAAACAACCAAAATGTTGTTCGATAGATGAATGGACAAAAAGTTGTGGTATATATACACAATGGAATACTATTTGGTGGTAAGAAAAGATGATATGGGAACATTTGTGACAACATGGATGGATCTTGAAAGTATAATGCTAAGCGAAATAAGTCAGAGAGAAAAAGCAGAGAACCATATGGTTTCACTGATATGTGGTATATAAACCAAAAACTACAAAAGAACAAGACAAATGAGAAGCAAGAACTCATAGACACAGACAATAGTTTAGTGGTTACCAGAGGGTAAAGGGCGTGGGGGTGGGAGATGAGGGTAAGGGGGATCAAATATATGGTGATGGAAGGAGAACTCACTGTAGGTGGTGAACACAGAATGGGATTTTAGATGATGTAATACAGAATTGTACACCTGAAATCTATGTAATTTCACTTATTGTCACCCCAATAAATAAATAAAAAGAATAACTGCTGTCAAAAAACAAAAGATAACAAAAGCTGGTGAAGTTGTAAAGGGAACCCTGTGCACTGTTGGTAAATTGGTATGTAAATTGGTATACCCACCATGGAAAACAGTAGGCCAGTCCTCAAAATCTTCAACTAGATCAAGCAATCCTATTTCTGGGTATACAGCCAAAGGAAATGAAATCAGGATTTCAAAAAGATATCTGCATTCCCACGTTCATTGCTGCCTTTTTCAAAATAGCCAAGATATGGAAACAACCTAAATGTTCATCTATTAATGAATGGGCAAAGGAAATGTGGTGTATATATACAATGGAATATTATTTAGTCATGAGAAAGAAGGAAACTTGGCCATTTGTGACATGGATGGACCTTCAGGGCATCATGCTAAGTGAAATAAGTCGGACAGAGAAAGACAAACACTGTATGATCTCACTTATATGTGGAATCTAAAAAGGCCAAACTCAGAGAAACAGTAAAGTGGTGGTTACCAGTGGCTGTGAGGTAACGGGAATGGGGAGGTGTTGGTCAAAGGGTACAGACTCCTAATTATAAGATGTACAAGTTTTGGGGATCGAATGTACAGCATGGTGACTATAGTTAACAATACTGCATTATATACTTGAAATTTGCTGATAGTGTATCTTAAATGCTGTTACCACAAAAAATGGTAATTATGTGAGGTGATGGAGGTGTCCAGTAACCCCACTATGGTAATTATTTTGCAAGATAGCAATATATTAAGCCATTATGTTGTACAACTAAAGCTTATACAATGTTATATGTCAACTATATCTCAATAAAGGCTGGAGAACAAAAGAATTGACTGTACACAAAAAAGGCAAGTCACAGGCTGGGAGAAAATATTTGCAACACATATGTGCAAGAAAGGACTTGAAGCCAGAATACATAAAGAATTCCTACAAATGAAGATAAATGAATCTTTAAAAATGCAAAAAGACTTGAACAGCTCATAAAAGAAGATATCAAAATGGCCAATGGCAAAATGAATGTTCAATATCATTACTCATAAGGAGAAGGCAATTTAAAATATCGCTACACACTCATAGAATGGCTAAAATAAAACAGACTGAGATATCAAGTTGGTGAAAATGTGGAACAACTAAAATTTTTTACACTGCAGTGGGAGTATAAATTAGTGTAATCACTTTGGAAAAATGTTAGGCAATACTGTCTAAAGCTAAATATACCTTATTTCTGAGCAATTCCACTCATGTGTTTATGTCTACCAAAAAGCATATACCATAATGCTTATTGCAGTTCTATTCATAGTAGCCAAAACCTGAAAGCAAGCCAATGTCCAGCAGAATGGATAAATTATGCTATATTCATACAGTGAAATCCTATACAATAATGAAGACAAGACTATGTTTACACGTACCACATAATCTTGGGGACAAAATGTTAAGTAAAAGAAGGTACATGAAACAGTCCATATTGCATCATTCCATTTATATGAAATCCAAGAACAGAAAAAACTAACCTATAGTAATGGAATTCCGAGTAGTGGTTACTCTTGGGGTGGTAGTGGTGGTTACTGACTAAGAAAGGGCAGAAGGGAACATTTAGGTGTGCTGAAAATATCCTGTGGCTGTTATACTGGTTTATACATCTGTAAAAATTCAAGCTGCACACTTACATTTTGTGCAACTTATCATACGTAAATGTTACACCTCAAAAAAAGTATTTCAATTTATGTCTTTTTCGTTTCATTTGAAGGAGGAATGTACATTATATACAAGGCATTCAAGGTTGAAACATGAATACTTTACATTTTTAAAGTCAAATCAACCTTGGTCCAAATGTTTCCCATTGAAATTATATGATGATGAGATCTGAACACAATTTAGAAAATGTGTAGATTTCTTGCTAACCAGAGTATACCAATATTAGTATACTAATAGTTTGCAAAAGGATGAACTATGGGTGGGGTTATTTAGGATTTTATAGAAAAGCCTCATTTCAATATATAATAAAATAGAAATTTAAAAATGACACTTTGAAAAGCTTCGAGCTATCTATGTTTCCCTAGAAGAGATCTCCTTTTGAAGAAGAAACAAGTGAAGGTGTGGGACAGTGTCCTTTGTAAGCCTTTTAGGGTTTACCCCATGCAGAGTTCAGGCAAATGAATGCATATAATTAGAACACCATCTTCATCCTAATTACACAGGTTGTTCTACAGAAAAAAGGGAGCTTTTTAGATCCATTTATTTGGGAACAAATCAATATATGCTTTTATTAGTTTTGGATTTTTTTTAAGGTGATGATTCATTACAAGGAAAAAAATAGATCACAGTTAATATATATTGTACCTATTGCTAAAATGCTCTTTAAATGAAGTGTAAGGATTTCATATTTAGTTCAAACCAGGGCATGGGGACCACTAAATTGTATGGTATGATGACTTCTCTGGATTGTGTGTATTCAATTCGAGAAGAAGAAAGGAGGAAGGAAAGAATACATGCTCATTAGAAATGATGAAGGAAAGAATAGATGCTCATTTCCTTTTTTAAAAAATGACATCCAGACTTTAAAAACTCTCCTGAAATGTTTCTGCCTCTAGCCTGAAGGAATATGAAGGTTCCATTTTTGCAACCAACAATATATCCTTCTCATGATCAATGATTCAAGTTTCTGAAATTTCCATAAAAAATTTCTAACCCTTCAACTTTTACGCTGTCCAATGCTATTTTGGTGTGGTGGGGTACGAGCATGTATGAAGGGGTATGTCAGTGTGTAAGGTGGTTGTTAGCCAATCACTTGTGGGATAAGATGGAATAGACATATGTGTTTTAAAACTTGTGCAATAACCATAGAACAAAACCAGGACACAGGAATTTGTAATGACTATTTATTAATACATGTATCACAAATGTTCACAATATCAATGCATTCTTGTTGGCATGCTAGACAGAGGCATTATTTAAGATCTTGGAAAAATATTTTGACTTTTGTTCCCCCTTCATATTCATTTTTCAATTGTCCTTGATGTCTGTAGTGTCAATGCAAAGAAAACATACAGAAAGTAAAATAACACAATAGCAATTAATCGGGGGCAAAACAGAAGTAATGTTATTTCCCTCACGGGAAGCAACAATACAGCTTTGTAATAGGATTATACGGATTTCAACTGAGAGGCATAGGAGCACTAAACTATACATACCCAGGCATGTGACAATAATGAGGAAGGAGGCCACCTACAGCTCAACAATTTCCTTCATGCATCACACATGCTTTTTTTCTCCTCATGAATAATTATGATGTACCTCTTTACATGTCATAGGCAGCCTGGAGAAGGTAGGAAAAAGCCTTAGTAAAGGGCAAACCAAACTAAAGGAGATTAAGTCAAAAGAAGAGAGAGCTGTTTATCTACATCAAGGGGTGTGGCATATGTCAGTCATGATGAAGGGCTAACAGGAGCCTCCTACACTACATGCAAGGCCCAGTGGGGCCAGTGATGGTGCGATCACCAGTCACCTACGATGAGCGGCAGTTGGACCAAGTACAGATGGAGGAGCCTCGGGTGGGGTCCACTAGGACTAGATGCAGGGAATCTGGCTACACTCTGGCACAACAGGGCTTCACAAAATGGAACACTACACATGATTTGGGCTGAAAGGCAGGGCAGAGACTGTGTGGGAGTGTCAGTTGTGCACAGGGTCGGAGGGGGGTTAGGGGGAGCAGGGCAGGTGTAATATGTACTGTGCTCTAACATTCTTTGGAAGTCTTTCAAGGATTGCTGCAGTTCTTTTTTAAACAGGTCTCCTATTCCGTCGTTCTTGAAAGACTAAGAGAGAGAGATGAAAACATGTGAGTGACTCACCATGAATAAGGAGTTAACATAAGGTAATAAGCCAAAAAGAGCATTTGTACATCTCCCACTATGGCAACGATCACAGCTCCTCCCCAGCACCACAAAAATGAGGTTTTGGCACACGGACAAGTACCACTAAGATCAGGTAGTTAAGTGGAGGGACAGTACCCTTGCCCATTTAAAGGGTAGTATGTGCCCCAAAGGGAGAAACCTGAAACTGAACACTCCCTACCTACCGCCACTCACCTTCTCCTTACACCATTTCATACTGGTTGGCCGTGATGAACCGGGACAGACAGCAGGCCAGCAGCATGCCGATAAGCTGTTCCAGGAAGAAAAATGAAAATGGCAATCTCAAGTCACTAAACTACATCCTGCACTGAACCCCCAAATACAATTTTTAACAATGTAGGGCTTTTGTATATGAAGGGAAAGGCACTACAGAAAAAGGTCAAACCTGATTTCAGTTGTGAAACCTATGTCTCAGGGAGTCTAACTACCAGTGAAGGACAACTGGAGGTTCTCAAACTGGCCATAAGGTTCTAGCTCACTTGGGCCATTTAAAAACAAATTTTGACACATAAGTAGTATTAAAATGTGTCCGTGTTATGAGAATAATGAAAAAAATTAAGTACACAGAATTAGTGAGGTATTTTTTTAAATGCCAAAATTTAATTTAAAACCATAAACGCATGCATTGGGAAGACATCTCAATGTACTGTGATACCCCAGCCACACCTGGCTGACTGAAGAGTTCTTTCCTCGAGACAACAAGACACTATTCTTCATCGGGTGAGTTTGCCAGTGAAAAAGTAATAAAGTTATGGTGTGGGGGGGGGTTGGAGGGGAAGAGGGGTTTTCATTTTTTTTTTGTCTCTCAACCATGTAGATACCTTAGGCCTAAATAGGCCCATCTACATCCAAGGTCCACTTCCCAGTTTTTCCGAGGCCCCAGAACAACCAACTGTTAGGGTATCTCCCCCTCCTCAGAAGACCTCAGTCCTCTACCTGTGTTTGTGCTTTGACTTCACCCAGAGCATAGGTAGATGTAATCAAAGCCATTGTGACGCTATCAGGACAGCCTTAAGCATATCTGTTCTGCTCACTGCAAACCACAATTCTCTCTCCTGACTCCAGGCCATCAGCATCCTTTGGACAGGAGCCCCATTGTGTACTTGAGTCTGGAGGCCTACAGCTTCTCTTAGCCAAACGGAGTCCCTTCTCCTTAAGCAATTGACCGTGTTTTATTGGATCAGAGTGGGAAGGACCTTTAGACACTGTCTGGTACAGTGTCGCTCCAAGTGTGGCCCCAAGGCCAGCAGTATCAGCATGCCCTGGGACCATGTTAAAAATGTTAATTCTCAGGCCCCACCGCAGACCTGCTGAATCAGACGTCTTTGGGGGTGGGCCCCAGCAATTGGTGTTTTAATAAGCCTTCCAGGTGAGAGGACCACTCACCTAAT
This sequence comes from Rhinolophus hipposideros, assembly GCF_964194185.1. NCBI lineage: Eukaryota > Metazoa > Chordata > Mammalia > Chiroptera > Rhinolophidae > Rhinolophus > Rhinolophus hipposideros. Next base: position 96,989,304 of record NC_138046.1, read on the forward strand.
CCATCTATCCAGTCACCCTTATCTTACAGGTGAAACACCTGCGGCCACACCGGCCCTCCTGTTGGTCAGGGCAACACCTGAATTCTGTTCTCCCTGGCTCTTTCCCCACCCGTGCAGGTTCCTGTCCACCTGCCTGTCTTTCTTGCTGAAATGCCTGATTCTTGTCTTTCTTTTTAAAATTGAAATTGTGCAGTGAAATATGAAACTGTACCATCTGTCAGGTAAGGAAAAATCACCACCTTATTGGACTTACCCTGACTCCTACCAAGGTTCTGGACAACATCATTTTGTGGCACAAAATACATTGTATCATGCATGTACTGCCAGATGACCAAAGGAACCCTGGCTGTAAATTCCAGAATACTGCGCCAAATGAGAAGCTAAAATTCTCTCCACGAGTGCGAGGAGTTTGAACCTTACAGCTTGTCCCGTCTCATTAGAACTACCATTTTCCAGGACCAACCTACAGCAGAATGCACTTGATACTCTCAAAAACCAGCTTCCAGCCGAAACAAATAAGTACTGGAGATGCATAGCACATTCAGGTATATCAAGTTATTGAATCCTTACTACATCTCTGTGCAATATTAGCATCCCAGTTTTCCAGATAAGGAAATGGGTTCAGGGAAGGTTAAAGAAGCTCCCCCAACCCACACAAGTAACCCACACAGTTGAAGGTTCCACCCTCATCCTCTAGCCAAGAATAGCCCCTTTCCCCCACCCCCACTCCAGCACTAGACCCCTTTCCTTTCCAGAATAAGTCCTAGGTCTCACACCACCAGGGGTTCCTTCCTGCCTTATAATTGCAAACTTTAAGCAGAGGTTTTTCAGTGGGCATCTCTTTATTTGATTTCAAGTTCCTAGACTTTCCTTTCTTTGTAAACCTTATCACGTTAGTTTTTTTCTCATTGCCCTCATGTGTGTTTTAAGCGCTTACAATAGTCGCCATTCCACCTCACAGTTAGCAATGATCCTGGCCAACATGGTAATTCATGAGCCACATGGCCAGGATAGTCTTTAGAACACCTAAGTATTTCTTGTATCTAAAATCTCTGCTTTCAAGCAAATATACCACGTCCCTCCAGCTGTTGTTCTCTCAACACAGGAACAGCATGATTTTTAAGCACTGGACATACTTTCTCACAGAAGCAATAACTTTTCAAAATATAAGGGGAAAAAAACATTTGCTTTTAAACTTACTATATTTTGCATTTCTGGGGCAAGAACATACTTTCTTCTTTTTGCTCATGGAAGAAGACAGATTTTTTAAAATTATTTTTTAATATCTACTAAGAAATTTATTTTCCTCAAAATATGTCCTGAACTGAGACACATATACATAGAAGCTACGTGGAAACAGTGTTTTATATACATTGGCTTTTCAGTTTATTCTAGTGTAAGAAAAACTAGGATTTGGAATAATGTAGGTGTTTTGAATTATTCACAGGACTACTGATTTCAAATTTGTTACTAGTGTTTTCACCATATTCGAGAGAAAACTTTGATTTCTAATTTCCATAAGTACCAAGTTAAGGAAAAGTGGAGGTGGAGGGTGGAAGCACCCTATACTTAATGTCAATTATTACCAAATTATTTTTAAGTACATAACAAAAAGCCTGTTCAGCCTAAAAACATGTCCTCTTCCCCAGTCAGGGGCAGACAAAATGCTCGCTTGCCACTAGACCCAATTACTCTCTAGATAGAAAAATCCATCCTTATACAAATGAAACCTTTTTTTAAAAAAGGTTAAATATATGTAAAAAATGCCTCAAAGAGCAGAGGTAGGCTCTGTGGGATTCTGGGCTGCCCTGCAGAAGAACACTGCTGATATGCATTAAGGCTGCAGTATGTGGACACTTGGACAAACTTCTGCTTTAAACCCTGGAGGGAGACAGGAAAAGGAGAGCTTGGCTCTTATGCTGAACACCCCTCAGGATGGAGACCTTACAGCCACCACTCACCCTTCCCATGGCTGGCGAAATGACTAATCCTGCACAGTCTAGGGAGTTTTCGATCAGATTATTTAATTTGGTTAACTAAGACTTTGTAATTAGCATCCATCTAATTTTTTGAACTAACTTTTTACTTTTACCACTATCTGTCTCATCAGTACTATATTCTGATTTCCTTTGGGTCGTGAAAACCTCTGGGAGCTCCTGCTGCTTTAAGAACTGAGAAGCTAGAGAGGGAGAAAAGAAGGGCCCTCTACTTACAAAAGGCTGATTCCAGGCTTTCTGGAGGTACCCCCCACATAGAGAGCTGAGGGGTCTGGGCAACACAAAGCTCTAGTAACACAGATTGCATCACTGGGGTTCTGCAAATTACCAGTAACGGGCTGACTTCAAAAGGTGGGGTGAGGGGCTAAGAGAGAGGCGGGGCCAAAGTCAACAAAGACATGAGATGTTAAAGGCAAAGGGCAAGGTTCTCTTTCCCTGTAATCACCATGGGAAGCAAACGTGGCCCAATCCCTGATTCCTGAGGGGCAGAGAGAGGACAGCCAAAAGCTGCAAAGGCAACTTTCTTAACAAGATAGTGACGGGCAATAGGTTGAAAATTGAGATTCTTATAATGCCTGTGGAGATTTTATGTTAATGACTTAACTAAGAAACAAAATAAAACTACCATGTCCTTGTGAAAATGCCAAGGAATCTTGTTTGAAATAAAACTGTATAAATGCTATTAGGGACCATCACGAAGGAGTAAATAGTTCCGTTAGCCTTATTCGACCATGTCTCATCAAGGCTATCAACAGCTTTGTCCTGGACTCTACATAGAGAATATGAAGAAGTTCCAGGAAAGAATTCTGGCCCATAATGAATCATCCCAGAAGCTCGTTGGGCTCTGGGAGACGGATGAGGGTCAGGGGATGGATGGGTAGGAGGAGGATCTGTAGTTTTTGATGAGTACCTTTTCCCTTCCGATTCCACAGACTCAAACCCTTTAGGTATAAAGGCACAAAGCGAGTTCTCTTTAAGTGCTATCTGAGGCAAGAGCAAGGGTGATCTTTAGCCTAAATGTTGAATACAGCAGACCAGGTGAGGAAGTCAGAATGGTAATCCTGGACCTATAGTAACCACTCAACCTCAAGCAAGCCACTCTCCTCTCCCCTTCTGCAAAACAGCTCTACTGTCCACACTCAGGACTATAACATTCTGTGATGTGGGGATTTATTCCAGTCTAACAGGTTCTAAGTCTAGTGAAGCCCTGTGTCTACTATTTATATTGGATACAGAAGTGCTAACTACGGAGGTGCAGGGGACACCTCACACCACCACCACCACCACGACTACTCCTACGCACACACACACACACACACACACACGTGCATGAGCACAGACCAAGGCCAACCAAGGTGGGAAGCAGTGTCACAAATGGAGCACTGCAAGTGTTCAGACTCAGACACCCTCATTCTTGGCTTCCAGACCAGGGTGCAGGGGACGTAATGGCCCCGCATTGTGTGTGTGTGTGTGTGTGTGTGTGTGTGTGTGTGTGTGTGTATCTCCTCAAACCCTCTTGAGTGAAAGAGTAGCTGCCAAAAAAGTAGGGATGAGTACCCTATGAAAACACACTCAACCTCCTGCTATAAATTTACAGGGCAGCAAAACCTGCCCATCAAGTCCAAACAAATGGGCTTTTCCTTGAGAGTGTAAAGGCAATGGGAGTTTGTTGAGAGAAATATTAGGTTGGTGCAAAAGTAACTACGGTTTAAACGGTTAAAGATAATTGCAAAACCACAATTACTTTTGCATCAACCTAATATTAAATGCCTGCCAGAATCCTGCTGTCCAAAAATAGAACTCGAGGGCTTTAAGTTAGCTACATTAGCCAATAGGGACAAAGTTCTTGCAGTCTGTTAAAAGGCCAGACTCAGCTTAGTTTGTCTTGTACTTTATACTACCTTTAATTTCCAAGACAACAGATGTGCAAGGCCAGTTTGTTCCAAAAGAGGATAGCATGGAAGTCACAAGAGCAGGTAAAAAGAAGGGCAAGGGGAAGGTAGAAGGCAGGTGAGGAAAGGTAGAAAAAGAGAGAGAGAGAGAGAGAGAGAGAGAGAGAGAGAGAGAGAGAGCTCAGTTGTTTCCTATATGCTTTGATCTCTCTGTAGCCTCTACTCAGTAGAGCTTGCTTTATTGTAGGAAGGCTAAGACATAGGCCAACATGATTGATTCATCAATATTAGCCAACATTTCCTAAGTTTTACTGTGTCATGGGTCCTACAATTTTGAACACATGTAGCTAAAGCTTTGGTTCTGGGTCATTGACCAGAATCAGTATGGTTGCTTCTTCTTAAACAGGCATCTGGTAAGTGGCCACCAGTGTCCCAGAAATGCAGGGGATCTACTGGCATCTGGAAGCCAACTTCAGCTTCCAGGAACTCTGAGGCTGCTGGCACCATTAAAAGCTGTAGTTCCTAACACATCTGGCTAATAAAAGCCAGCCGTGGCCATTCCTCTCCCTACTGAGCATAACAAGACTTAAGTCTCTTCCCCACTGCATCTGTCTGGCCATGTGGGTGAATGATACTGACTGTGCAATGCCACCAGGCTTTGTGCTTTGTTTTCTTATGCCAGCAACTGGGTGATACCTTATCAGACCTAAACTCTCTGCAGAGAGTTTCTGCGTGGTGGTTCCTTGGGACCACAGCCCCTCTCTCACTGCCCCAGAGGGCCACAGAGTAAACTGAACAGTTCCTGTGTGAGGGATTTCTTCAAGGTAGCAGGGAGAGATTAATGCTCATCAGGCCAGATAACCATTTGTCTAAGCACAAATCCCTTCACAGGGCTGCATGAGAAAGAAGTGGAGGAGAGGTATCAGTCAGGCCCTTTATGACTTGGGTCACTTCAGTAATGAAAACATGATTGACCCCCCACCCCATCATGGACACATGGGAATATTCTTGGGTGATAAGATGTTTCACCCATGAGATTCCAGGCTCTTTGAGGCTCTCTTCTCCCCACATAAAGTACTGGCATCATGTCCCTTTATGGCTCTAAGACAGCCATTAGGGAAGACTTTAGCACTATTCCTTCCTCCAAGGGAACATTCCTCCTCCAATGCCTAGCACCAGCCTGTCCTGCATATGGGTGTGAATGCTGCACATACATGTGTAACACAGACTTTATGTGCAAGCTGTCAAATGCACCCTGAACATCTGCACTGAACACAAGATCTGGGATCCTCTCAAACGTCCCCTGGCCGTTAAAGGTAAGTCACTGAAGTGTTAGTACTGAAATACAAGAGCAACCAGAAGAAAGTTCAGGGCAGTAACTACTTTTGAAGCCTCTAGAGACTGGTTCATTGGCACTGTTTGTTATATCACTCTGGTTTGTCTGTGTGTTGGTGTGTTGAGGGTTTAACTTACTTCATGAGCTGCGAAAAACAAAGCACGGCCAAGAATTATGCAACGGCCATAAGAAACACACTCATGTTGGCTGAGTCCACATGCTTTTGTGAGGTGACGTGTCACATGGGTTTTTGTAACTGCTTAGAAAGGAAACTTTGCCACTTATCTAAGGCTAAGCCCTCTATTTCCAAAAACTACCCGGTTAATGTTCAATTCCTTGATCTAAGTGACAGTTACCGGGGTTTGTTCATTTTGTGACAACTAAGCTGTATACTTACAATACTTATAATTTGTTGCCATATTTCAAAAAAAAGTTTTAGGAACAAACTGGAATAAGATTATTGTTCAGTCTGACTTATTTTTTACTAACAATTGTCACCCCAATAAAACTAATAAAAAAAAAAATAGATTCCTAAAAAGCCAAACATGTTGTTTCAGGCATATGGTAGAAGACCTTCTGAAAGCCATGGGGAAAATAAATATTTACATCAAAGTTAAAAAAAAAAAAAAGATTATTGTTCAGCAGGAAAGCAAGAGATACAAAGAAGTGGAAAAAAGTAACTATAGTCTGAGAGAGCCAATACATAATTCAGCCAAGTGAAATTAGAGCCATGGATACATTACTGAGATAATATTAATTGGGCTTTGTTGAAAAAATGATCCGTTGGTCTGAAACAGTTCCACATGAAACATAAATTTGTTATTTGGCTGTTAAGTATATATGCCAATCCTTCCACCTATAGCAATATTACAGCAACAATATATCATTTAGCCAGGAGATCAGAAGCCTGTGGGATAGTATGCTGCCTGGTGAAGGTGGGCAAAATTTTAGATTTAGCTTAACCTTGTTCCATCCTTGAGTATCTTTGGCTTACTTACTTTGCATAATTACTTTTCCCACTGTTTTTAGAGGCTAGGTAGAGATAAAGGGATATAAAATGTAATATGCAGGAAGTCACTTTCCTCTTAAGAAACAATAGTCAAACCTAGAGATTAAAATACTGACCACAAAATGAAGTTGGCTAAATTTAGGCTTTCTTTAAAGGGAGAGGTCTCGTGCATGATCTATAGGAATTAAGAACAGAAAAGGGACAGACAGGTCAAGCAGGGAAAAAGCCTCCCCCTAAATCCCGATCAGCCATTTGATGTTTGAAGTTGTTTATGCTCCAATTAAGCCAGCATTTTTGTTCGGTTAACCTCCATTTGACCTACAGAAGAAGCAAGTTGTTTTTCTGGAGCTAGTCATTAGTTGAACTGTAACCGATATTCCCTTGATGGCAAAACTTCATTTAAGTTGAAAAAGGAAAATCAATAAACAGATGACCTGAGGACTAATGAGCAAGGAGTTCTGACCCCATCTATCAGCCTCTCCCAAGGCACAGGGAGGCAGGCAGAGAGTCTGGAGACCAGGGACGGAAAAGAGAGCAGGAGACAGGGGAAAGGCTTGACCGGACTACACAATTACATAGGCTACCTGGGAGAATGCAATTCCAAAAGCCACTCCAGCGATGATTCCCATGTTAGTCTCCATGAAACTGGTCACCAGATCATAACAACCCTGGAAACAGAGAGAGACAGTCTTGGAGACGTATTTGACCCAGGCCAGACTGGGCTGTGTTAACTTGCAACACTCCCACATGCACTCCAACCTTCGTTCGGCAAATATAATTGTAATGCACCCTAGAAACTTACCACCATTACTTTCACACTTAAAAAAAAATAAAGACTTTCAAACATACAAAAAAGTATAGAGACCAAGTACAATGAACCTGCAAATGACCCTTCTTCTAACATCACAATTAACATATGGCTAATCTTATTTCACTTAAATCTCCCCAACTCTCATCCCCTGGCTAGATTAGTTTAAAGCAAATCATATTTTATATATATATATATATATATATATATATATATATATATATATATATACACACATACATACATACAGTTGACCCTTGAACAACACAGTGGTTGGGGTGGTGACGCACCACCTGCACAGTCAAAAATCTATGTATGACTTTTGACTCCCCTAAATCTTAAATTGTCCCTCAGTATTTGCAGGGGATTGGTTCCAGGACCCCCTGTGGATACCAAAATTGAAGAATGCTCAAATCCCCGGTAAAAAATGGTGTAGATCAATGCATATAGTTGGCCCTCAGCATCTGTGGACTCCCAGCTGTGATCGAAAAGAGTACAGGCATTTATTGAAAAAAGCCTGTGTATAAGTGGACATGCGCAGTTCAAACTGGTGTTGTTCAAGGGTCAACTATATTTTGATCCACAAATGTTTCAGTAGTAGGATTAAATATAGCAAGATAACTGTAAAATCTATGACGTAAACATTGTAGACATACAGAAATAGACTTAAAGAAATGAAAAGGCATTCCACATCCTTGAACAGGAAGACTCAGCATCATAAGCATAGTTACTAACATTTCGACACCAAATGGCAAAGTGTTGTATAAAGTTAAATCATCTGGTTAGAGGGAGATGTTTGAATACCTGCCAAGTTTACAGCATTTTAGGATTCTTCCTAAGGAGACTATTAAGGTTTTTTAAAAATTATTATTAATAGGGAAAACCTGTGTTCTAGAGTCTTTTCCACAGATTTCCTATATGCCCTTGAATAAGTCACTTCCCCTTTGTGGATGTCAATAACTTTATCCATAAAATGAAGGGAATTTAACATATTATGAAATCGCTAAATGTTGAGATTAAAAGCAACACCAGTTTTACCAGTTCCAGTGTTAGTCCAAAACTTCATTATTCACCTTTCTTTAAAAGAAATGATCTGGTTGGCATTCAACAGCGTTGCTGAACAAGTTTTTTGTTCTTGTCATTTTGGATTACATTTTATCAATCTAGTACAGGTAGGAAACACCAAATTTTGTACATCACCAATAATGCAAAGGCAAAAACTAACTCTACCTGTTAAATCCCAAACAGCAGGGGTGACGGGGAAGGGGAAAAGAAAAGGGACACGGGGGGGGGGGGGGGGGGAGGAGAAGGAGGGAAGGGAGAGAAGGAGAAATGGAGAAAGAGGTAGGCGGGGAGAGAGGGGGGGAGAGAGACAGAGAGAGAGACAGAGAGACAGAGAGAATTTATATGTATGTTCATTTGGAACTGGGCCAAATCAACCTAGACTTCTGAACTGATGTATTCAGCTTTGGAAGACATGGTCATTTTCCAGTTTTCTGAAAAAGGGCTTCAACTTGAATGTATAAAGTCTGTGAAAAATCAAGACATTAATTTTATAAACAGAGTAAAATGGATTGTTATTTATCAAGAAAGGCACATTAAATTGCAATAACATCTGAAGAACAAAAACTATGTCTCCCTTTGTTAAATTCAAACTTGAAGAATTTAACATTTCTCATAGCTTGTGAAAATGCTGAATCTTCTAATAAGTGATATTTTATGCATTCACAGTCTGTTTGCAGAGAAAAAGACACATTAACTTAGCAGCAGTGCTTTGACACATGTTTCCAATGCAATGGACAGACTATACTCCATAGTTACCTGATGTAAATTCGAAGGCCAGGGCAGGGGTGGGAAAGGAAATACATTATTGCTCATGGGGAGTTTTGAAATTTGATTCTCTCTTTATAGTAGACGCTTGCTTGCTGAGTTCATTTTTACTAGTGAAACTGTATATCGCACTATTTTTCAAAAGGTCGTGGAAGGGAGAGCCGTTTGGGTAAGGAATAATTCAAAGAGAGAAGAGAGGTGGATAGTCTAACACTTTCCCAAATGGTAGCAGCTAAAATAGTGTTTTGCCGTACTGGCCATCATGACTGTATCATCCTCACAGTGCTGGTCGATGGTTGGGCAGAGGAATGAAGTTCAGACTAACACCAGTGTTAGGTTGGCCCCAAATATGGAAATACAAACCCAATAATAAAAACTAGAAAGAAGTGAGGTGGGCTATTATCTTATTTTGCACAATAGTTTGGCATAGAAGTTTTTTCCTGTGAACTTCAATTCTACATATAAGCTGAATATGTTTTTCTGAAGTATGATTTCTAGTCCATTTTAGGAGATTTCAGAGTCAGTCACATTATTTTTGATATTTTTCTCTCACTCCAACCATTTAAGAGAAATCAGAAAAACGAAGTAGATGCCTGGCATTGGTACAACTGCAGCAAAATCGTTCTCTCTAAACCTTGTTCCTCAAAGTGGGGTTCTTCCACGAGCAGCAGTAGCGATACCTGAGATTTAGTTAGAAATGCAGAATCTGAGGCCCCACTTCAGACCTACTGAATTAGAATCTGCCTGGGTTATTTGTTTTTAATGCATTTTAACGAATATAAGTAATATCCCCTGATGTTTCACATGCCCAATAAAGTTTGAGCAGCACTCTTCTATAAGAAAAGTTCCCCCTCTATTTTTTATTCCAAATAAGAAACCAAACTAATGAATCATATCAGTAACAGGGTTACTTAAAATGAGGAGATAAAAGTGATTTAGCTTCTCTGTTTAAACGATACAAGACCAACGTTAAAATCAATGACTTCTACCTCTGGATTTAGCTCTGTCACTCACCATGTGAACCCACAAGCCCATTTTCCAGATCTCAGCATAGATCTGCGGACTACAAGAACTGCCTTGATACACAAGGCCAGGCCCTGTTTGCATTCCACTTGAAGTTCTCCACTAAACGATGATCTTATCGCCCACAACGATCTCTTTTAATTTCCTAAAATGAAAGCCTGGTTGTCAGGCGTGAGATAAACCTACAGAGGCCTGCTAAGTGTCCTAAGAAACACCCAGAAACAGAACAGGTAATTTGCTCACCCTCTCAGCACATCTAAATCAACACGGTCACCAATGGAAAACATGTGTGAATGGCAGACTTTCAATACCACGAGTAGACAGCTAGTCCCAGACAGGTTCTGGGAAGTGGTATCTCAGTAGCTGCCAACCTGAATAACTCTCATCCTCTTGCTTCTGCTCTGAAAAAATGTCAAGGATTTCCTATGGAGGAGGGACACAGTCAATGGCTATTGACCAACTGAACCTGCAGACATTTCATCATCCTGTTAACAAAAGCAAAACAAACTCCGTCCCCCAAATACAACAATAAATATCCTGCTTAACTGTTCTCCCCTCCTTCCTGCCATCTCCCAGTTATTTGTACAAGGTAGGTTTCTCAGGCTGCCACGTAAGAGCCAAGAGTCGTCTTTCTGTGCTGTCAGAGCAGAGGGTTCAAAACACCAAAAGACCTATGAGGATTTAGAATGTATTTATTCTCTCTATAGGATTCTCTCTACAGGATTCCACATAACTAGAATGAGGCAGTACTAACGCCTCCTGGGGGAGGGAGCCAGTAAGGGGGCTAATCTTTATGAGCATCTACTATTACTATCTCTATTCGTCCCTGTTTCCCACTTTTATAGATGAGGTACCAGAGACTCAGACCTGAGAAGTACCGTGTTTCCCTGAAAAATAACACATAACCAGAAAATAAGCCCTAGCATGATTTTTCAGGATGATATTCCCTGAACATAAACTCTAATGCATGTTTTGGAGCAAAACTTAATATAAGACCCCGTCTTACTTTCGGGGAAACACGGTAATTTGTCTCAGAGTTTCATGTGGGCATTAAATGAGAATATCTAATGAAACTCAATGAATGATTTTCCGTTTTCACTCACTTTTTCTCCTCTCAGGGAGCCAGGCTGCAGAGTATAGGGAAGTGGGAGACATGTTGAGCACCTCTTCCGGGTATTTGCGGTGCTCAGGAAAATATAAAGTAGGATTGTGGGGAGGAGCGGGGAGTGAGGTCAATTTGTAGGTTATCAATCCAATGAAAAAAGGCTACCCTATCTTTCATTCTTGAAATAATTGTCAGGATTATACAAGTGCACTATGGGATATGCCTGTAAACTTGTTTTTGAATACTAACAAAATATCCTTCCTCCAAGGACCAGCTGCATCATTTCTAATAAAAGCCACAGTATGGTACAGTGGAAGGCAAACTTCTCCATCATCATCCTGACGTTTACATTACAGCTAACATTACATGTTACAGTTAATATTTCTTGTGTCCTTCCTCTGTGCCAGGCACCATGCTTGAGACTTTATCTCATTCAATCCTTATATCAATCCTACGGAGCAGGAACTATTATCTCCACTTTACAGATGAGAAAAACAAGACTGAGAAAGGTTAAGGAACTTGATCAAGATCGCATGACCAGCAAGTAGCTGAGACAGAATTTAAAGTGGAGTCTGACTCCAGACCACGTACTCTGGACTTCTAGACACTCCACTTTCACAAAAGAAGAGAACATTTGGGTGTAAAGACTTTTATCAAAGCTTAATGACTGCTGTGTCTATAAACGATCTCCTGAGGCTCTGGCATGCCAACATCTCACGGCCATAAAATGCATCTTGCCTTTTATAAATCGGAGTATCCACCATCTGTTAGACAAGCTGGGCACTTCATAAAATGGCAGCATAATGACATGTATGGATATGCAGTGGGGATATCCATGAAGAAACCAGAAGCTACCTTGCTGCTGAGAGGTGAAGGAGGCCTCCAATTTTGGGTTCATAAGGAAACTCCAGTAGGAGCAGATGTCCTCTTAGCTAAGACATGACACCTTACCTTACCACACCAATAGCAAAGTAATAAGCTCAGAATGACAAAATGAGCTTCCAGAATGGCAACAATGCTTGGCAGCATTTATGCTACAAATACCAATGTTAAATGGATAAAATCCAGAAAACGTCTCTTAAAATTCTAATCTTGAGAGAACGAATGATTCAGTAGTTGGCCCAGATCACATAGAATGTTGAAGATCTTAGAAGAACAGAACTTTATCTTAGTAAGAAAAGAAAATTTACCTGATGGCCACATAACCACAGGTAAACTCAATAGTAGGGTTTTATTCTCCCTTGTGTTTACCAAAATAGATTTTCTACCTGGCATTTCTCTGACTGCTGAAATTTCATTTCCCTCATTTCCACTACATACTCAATTTCACGTTTCTTTTAGCCAGTTTTGTTTTCTCTCTCTCTAATTTCTTTTGGAGTCAGGATGTCGACAGTGAGTTGAAGCGGAGTTGCTGATTTCTTTTCCTATAGCAGTGAACTCCCTAAAATAAAGGCCACCCTCCTAGCAGAAGCAGATGCTGTCTGTCAACTTGACTCCCCCTTCCTGCTAAGGACTGACACCCAGCTGTGAATAATTTCATGTTGAGAAGATATATTAAGCAGAAGAAAGACACCCAGAAAGAAGAAAGCCAACATTCCCTGACATCACCATCAGGGTTAACAGAAACCACTTGCTAAACCTTCCTAACTAACTATATGCCTGGTCCGATTCTTGTGAGAGGAATGGCAGGCTGAGTTGAGTCACAGCTTTCTCCTTCAGAAGTGGGCAGCCTCAAGTGCCTCTCCCAGCCAATAAAGGATCACAAAGGAGTATTCTTGATTCCCTCTTAAGACTACCATGTCTAACCTACGTCTCAGAAACAAAACAGCCCTCCCCAAACATTCACCACTGATCCCATCAGGGAAGAGAGGAAGCAAGTACCTTCTGGTTAACTTTGGTGGCGGCCACAGTCAAGTTGTGCAGATCCTGGGGATTACAATCGGTGTCATTCATGCAGCAACTCGGGGGGATGCCATGCTGCTGGAAGTAGGGGCTGGTGCTCCAGTTGGTGTAGTTCTGCACACCACAGCAGCTCAGCTGTTAACAGGGAAAGGAAAAGAATCAAAGTGTGGCAGATCAAAGACTATGTTCTCCTCACTCACCGCCCTGCAACTTTTCAAAGAGAAACACGGGCCAAGCCTCTAAGTCAACAGGCACAGCTTTGGTGAGTAAAGATGAGCTAAAGCTCCACTAACAATGATGCTCACTGGCAAGCCCATTTGAACTCAGAGAAGGAAGGTCGTCCCCGATGACAGGCCGCGTTGGCTTTCGTAGCACGTCCACAAAGCACAGCAGTGTTTCTCTGGCCTGGCTAGCCATCGAAACCACCTGTGTGTTTGGGTGATGTTCAAGGTATAGAGCAACTCAGTGAGGAATGGTGATGGGGGAGCTGAGGCAAAAATGGTTTTCAAAAGCTCTTCTAAGAATCTATACTGAGAACTAAACAATCGGTTTAAGGAAAGCAAAAGATGCACATAGATGAAGAAAGAGAGCTGCTGCTGGTAAACTCCAGCCCAGCAGCTGCCTGGTTTTGTAAATGAAATTTTATTGCGACACAGCCAGGCCTCTTTCTTTACGTGTTGTCTATGGTGGCTTCTGTGCCACAGTGGCAGAGATGAGTAGTTCTGACAGAGACTGCATGGGCTTCAAATTTACAGAAAAGATTGCCCAACCAGTGACACAGCGAATATTAAAACAAATGGGGCAAAAATATAATTTGTGTATCTGGGTAAAAGGTATACAGTTCCTTGTACCATTCTTGCAACTTTTCTGGATAAGTTTGAAATGTTATCAAAATAAATTACCCCCCAAATTAAAATACTGCTTCTGAAGTAAAACAAAACAAAATAAACAAACAAACAAATGAAAACCACCCCCAAACCAAAAGCCTCCATGGGTGATCCTGATGGGCTTAAGCACTAGCACCTCCCCTCCTGAGTGACTCCAGACCAGAAAACACTTCTTTTCCTCAGATCCTCCGTAAAGCACCAGGCAACCTGGGCCACTCACACCTGACTGATCTTCAGTTTCTTCTAGGTCCGCTCTCCATCCCCACTGCACTGCCCAAGCCAGTGAACACAGCTTACTTGAGCTTTCCACCCAGACTAAAGACACTATTTCCAGAACGTCAGCCTTTGGGAACCAACTCTAAACGAGGCTGTTAATACACTCACTGCCTACCTCTTTTCCAAGGCTTCAGACTTTAAGGGCAAACTGGCTTTCCTTGGGATGCTCACCATCCTTACTGATGAAAAGCAGACCAGAGACTGAGATGCTTCTTGACACTAATTACCTGGATACCCGGACCCTGGATATGTACTGGATATCAACCCTTGGAAACGGAACTGGGCCAAGAGTTGGAAAACTGGAATCAACAGCAAATGCTACTGGTCCAACATCAGCAGCACCCCACAAGGCTAAGGCCAGTTCTTGCAGGCAGTTCCCTTCCCTGGAACTTACGCTGCGCTGTACATGGTCCACCGCCCGGCTCCTTTCATCATTGCCATTGTAATTCTGCATGGCATCCGTGTAGGTCCTCAGGAAGGTGTCCTTGATCTATGGAAGACAAGGAGGAATGCGGTTCTGTTCCACGGCAGCCCAAACCGACTCAAGAGTCTTACCAACTTCTACCCTAAAAGAGCCTCTTCTAAAGTCTCGGAATAAGTTTAGGCAAGGGAGAGAGAATGCCCTGTTTTCTGAGACGAAAGAGCTCAGGAAATTCGCCCAGGAGTTTATTAGCTCAGGAATTTAAAAGAAATCGTTCCCTTTACCCCTAATCCAGAGGAAGCCTGCCTGGTGAAAGAACCCACTGAAGTGGCTGGTCAGTTTGTAAAAGGGCTTTGGTGGTGAACCGCTAAACTTGGGTTTTCTAGTTGCTTTCTCTGAATTAATTAGTGCCCATCTTTCTTTTTTTTAATTTATTGGGGTGACAATTGTTAGTAAAATTACATAGATTTCAGGTGTACAATTCTGTACTACATCATCTATAAATCTCCTTGTGTGTTCACCACCCAGAGTCAGTTCTCCTTCCATCACCATATATTTGATCTCCCTTACCCTCAGCTCCCTCCCCCCAACCCCCTTACGCTCTGCCATCTTTCTTTCTATAACTTTTCTGCCCTTCCTCAGAAGAATGACAAAGGACAAGCCACTGGGGTCAGGAAAACCAATGTTTTGACCAGAAACATCTTTATTCTAGCATAGAGGAGTGGAGCAAAACCAACTTTCACTTATCTGTCTTTACTAAGGCCAAAAAGAAGAGGCTAAAGAACACGAACCTTTCTTGTTAATAAATGGTTAACAAAAACCTTTCTCCTCTGTGAACACATTTGACCTTTGGTTAACTCTCAAGCTCTGTTCCCCCTGGAAATCTGCTGAAGGTGGAGGGTCAGGTGTGTTACCAGACAACCCCACTTCACTGTAAAACGGTCCCTGACTGGTGAAATTACTCTGGACTGGGAGGAGAGCAAATGACAATAATTACCTGGTGGGAGGCTTAGGGCTAAGTATAATGACTCTCCTAACTAGGCATGTTCCTTGCTGAGATACTGGATGCTATGCCACGGGACACTTACCAGAGAAAAGGAGACACTGGTTACATGGAGCTTCTAAGCCCAGGTGGCTACCACTCCCGGCTATGTCCTCTCATTTCACTGTACCTGTACAGTCTCTTAGGGGTGGGTGGGTGTCCACTTTGAGGACTCCCTCTGAAGAAACAAACCCACTGCTGCCCTGCTGTGCTTCTCTTACCATATGCTTGTGAGTAAATGGTGCTAAATGTCACCTATTGTCATCATGTTTAGCCACACTCAAAACCAGTACTGGTGGACAAAGAGTGGCATTGTAAACCCTCCTCACCACTCCCCTACGTGTTTCAGATGAAAAACTTAGGTGGCTGAGGTCGTCCAGGCCCTAGATATCAGGAACTATTAAGAGAACACCCCCTAAGTGGAGTCCAGTCTCAGCAGCACAGGGGAGGAAGGTGGGCAAGGGCTCAGGTAGAAGCCGGCCAGGTTGTGCATGGAGTTCACAACACATGTACTGGGGGTACCTCTAGGGCTGTCAAGGCTGTGACGTCATCAGATTTCACCTCACCTGAGAATAAGAATGGGGCTTCTAATTCCATTGCAGCGTGCATATGAAATGGGTTCTAGAAGTCAGCCCTGGCATCTGAGATACCATGTCTGATAAAGGGAAACACCAGGGCAATAGGGAAAAGGGACAAAAGGTGCATAATGCAGGCTCACTGGGCACTTAACTTGTTCCGAGCACAATAGCAAAACCTGAGACAGACGATGCCAGACTTCCAAGAGCCACAGAAACACGACTTCAGTGTGATTTCCACCTGGATCCTGCTACTTTGTTCCTTTCTGATACATGAGTCTCTATTTCTGGTTTGACTGCTATTTACAGGGTACAATAACGGATTTAGAATAATGGATTTTTAAACTTTTGGAGTTAGAACCAGAACTTTATTGTAGCATACACACTTTCTAACCTATCATCAATATACCGGGGGTGCCAGAAAAATGTATACAATGGACACTTTGGTCATCGTTGCCCAAGCAGTAGCTCGCCGTAATCAGAAGTATCTGGGCGCTGATGGTAACCACTCTGAGCACCTCTTGTCATTGCAGAAGCCAAACGTAACTTGTATTTATCTTTTGTTATTGGTGTATATTATCACAATTTTAATAGTTTTCCTTTCTTAAAATGTATATACACTTTTTGGCACCCTCTGTACACATGTCAAAAGTGATACCACAAGTGGCTACAGGCAGCATGAGAACGTCTTGTCTCTGCATTAGCATTGATCCATCATCTAGAACAGCTACAGTGACAGTATATGAAAGGATGACCACACGAGACACAGGACAGCTGACAGTGTCCTTGAAACCCACCGTTGTGATTACAAAACGGTGTTCAGAATTCTTTTTCCCCAGCTTTAAAAATCTAAAGTTTTACATGTGAATTCAAAACAAGGCGCTGTAGGGGTTTTGGATCACGACTGGCTTCTCCCCTTTTCCCTCAGCACCACACAAAGCAGCTGGGCTCCTCACTACTGGGCTGTGGATTTTACCCCTGGGGTGGCAGGGGAGGAGAGAAGAGAGCACAGGCTGCTCTGGGGACATCTAGTGCTTTGTCTTTGGGCCACAACTAGTTTGGCTTACCTCTGCAATCTCAGAAATCCTGTTATACAGATACACTCTTGGGCCTTGCTAAAGCAGGCTGTTTTAAAAGGAGTCTTTAATCTATATTGAAGGTCACTGCTTTACAACAAGGTGGAGAATCATTTTCTATCATAGCTATATAAAGAAACAGCGTGAGGATCAACACCTAAGGTTCCGAGTTTGGCGAAATTCCTACATTTAAAATCTTCTTGGCATTTCAGCCCGTATTACATGACATTTGGAAAATAACAATACCACTAGAGATGCCAAGTAGCCTATATGCGCCCTTTTTACATTTCATGAGGTTTCAGCATTCCTCCTCCCAAAGACCCTTTAGCTGAGAGCTCCAGTTTGTGTATACGCACCTCATGACGAAACACGAACCCTGAAATGCCAGCTACAAGCTCAGCCAGGAACACCAGGGACAGAAACATGGCATACTGAAAATCAAGTGGATAAGGACAAAGTCAGATATGTCAAGATTCCAAACGATGCTTCTTTGGGGTAGGTTACTTCTTGTCAGGGGGGATCAGACAAATCCTCATATTCCCTACCAATGTTTACGAAAAGTTTAAAACTACTCGTCTCCAGATTTACCCACATGAGCCTCAATATAGGAATGTGTCTGTTTAATATACACAAGCATTTTGGGGCAGACATGCTGAGGAGACCGCATCTAGGACCTGGCCTCATGCCTGTCAGGCTCAACCAGGAGAAATCTGGAAGAGTTTTTTAATACTAAGGTATCCGCCATTTTGAACATTAGAATTTTTGAGCTAGAGGGTACTCCGGAAGTCACAGGACACAGTTCTACTCTGACTGGGAATCCTTCATACCACCTTCCTCATTGTGGTCATCTGGCATCTGCCCACATCCTCCATCTAGCATCTGCAAGCCACGCCGACTCCCTCCACCCACCCACCCCTTGCAATCTATGCAATATTCAAACTGTTCAGCTGCTGGAAAGACTTCCTTTCCCTCGGCCACAGTCTTCCACTTGTAACTTCCACTTGCTGGGGTTGGATCTGCTTTCAGGGGGCACAAGAACCAGCCTAACTTCCTTTTGTTACAACAGACCCTTCAGATGTACAAACAGTCAGGGGCAAACCTGCTCCTTTTCTTCATTTGGACAAACCTCTCTAGTTTCCTTAAGACCATCTCATAGAAAATGGCCTCAAACTCCCTTCCTTCAGCATTGTATCCCTCCCGTCCTGACAGGAAAAGCAGAATGTGCACAGGTTGGCCTTCATCCTCAATACTGCAGTCAGAACTGGATACAACACCCACAGCAGTGGCCAGCGGGCTGCTTACCTCCCTGGTTCTGCACACTACGTGAACTGGATAGCCTTTAAAAAAGCAAATATTTTACGCTACTGACTACCAGTGTTTTCAGACATCTAAAATCCTCAGTGCTTCTTCCTCACTTCATGCTTCCTGTACTTTCCAAGTTGATTTTGTATGTGTGCATGTGCACGGCTAAGTTCAGGGATATTACGTGGTACTTATGAGACATTAAGGGTTTCCATTCTCGTGACTTTGAAAAGTAGATAAAAGGAAAGACAATCTATTCCTTTCTAACGAGGAATATGCCTTAAAAATCTGCTTCTTCTCATCTCAAAATGAAATTCAACAGTCCTCAGCATTTGGAATGGCCCTACGTGATGCTGTACAATTTAGATAGACTGCACATGGCCACATGACTTACTTGTAAAGTATACATACCTCCTGACTGTGTACATAGGTACACAGGACCAAAACTTACTGTTCTCAGCTAGTGGTACATGTTTGAAAGGAAGAAATACTGCCTTAAAATACCACTTTCATTTGAAATATTAACAGAAGTCTCTACACACATTTTAAGTACAGCCATTAAAATATCAAACACAGTTATGAGTAGAATGTCCCATGTACATGACTTCTCTCTCTCAAGTTGGTACAAAAATGAAGGTAGAAGCACAGTTTGTTCCAAGGAGAGTCTCACACCAGGCCTAGACTCCACCAGAAAGTCCCCTGGAAAATTAACTGTCAGGAGGCAGGTGGGAGAAAGGATATTGGACTCCTTTCTTGTGGTCACAAGTCCTCCTAGGTTTGAGTCCTCACCATGCAGACTAACTCTTAGAAAAGAAGCAGTCTCTCGGGGCCTCCGTAAAGTAGAAATAGTTATTTTCAGTTGTTTTGCAATTAATGAGGTGAAGTGACGACTGTAAAATTCTAGATTGGCAGTTAACCAAATGGCTTCTGCTCTCGTCAACCAGATCAGCAATTTTGGGTCTCTAGAAGTCCCCTGCTTCCAAGAGCTTCCAGAGAACAGCTCCTTCACCTTCAGAAGGCCTTGGCCAAAAGCCTATTGGGAAGAGCTTGCACTAAATACAGGTGGTAGCGTTGAAGTTTTCTCCAAATGAACATACCGTAGTAACATAATCCTGACTCTGGAAAGAGACATATAGGGGTTCCAATCGCAGCTCTCCCCACATTAGCTGTGTGAACCTGAGCGGGTCATTTAACCTCAAAGTCTTTATCCCCTAATATGAAAACACCACCTGCATTTGACAGTGGTGGTGAGGAATAAATAAACTGTAGTATGTACCCAAGACAGCAGGTAAAAGGAATAAATGATGGTTTTTAAAAGACCAAAACCAAATACAAAACAAAACCCTAAAAATTTCTCTACTCCTCAAAAGGCTCACCTTCCAGTGAGCTCCCAAGTGTTAGGAGAAAATGACAGTGTGGTATGAAACCACCTTTAGAAGAGGGCAGAGATAACTACTCCGGTATTGTACCCCTCTGCTGCCCCCCCTTCAGTCATAGTATTTGGGCTAGAAGAAACTTTGATGAAGAAACCTTGACCATTCTTTCGTAAATGAAGACAAATGCCCAAAGAGGTTACAACATTGCCACTAAAGTCTTAAGCCAGTTACTGTCAGAATCAGTCAGGTCTCATGACCAGGTCTCCCCTTCTTGTTTGGACGGATGGATTCTTAGCAATCCTTCTTTTCTATGCCTCTGAAATGAATCCTCCTCTTGCTACTCATTGTACTAAACAAGAGTTTCTTGACCCCGGCTGTATAATAGAATCCCCAGGAAAGCTTTTAGAAAATGTGATACCAGAGCCTCACCGCCATAGATTCCAGTTCAGTTGGCTGGAAGCAGAGCCCTGGCAAAGGTATTTTTAAAAAGACACCCAGGTGATTTAAGCACTCATCCAAAGTTGTGGGCTATGACACTGGAGCAAAAAGAAATCCTAGTGCTTGTTAAGAAATACCAGAAGATAGACTCAGGATGTTAGCATAGAGTGGCAGGTGATAGCACAAGAAGTGGTTCCATCAGGCCTCACTATGGCTTTTCCACCAACCCGGAAGAAATCAGTGGTGGTCAAGGCATCTATAGACCAGAACGTGCTGAATCAAGCACTTCTAAGACACTGCCAACAAAGAGACTGACCTGTGCCAGTTTGGAAGGTATTTCCTTTGGAGTGAATTACCCTCATGCCCATATCTGTCACTAGATGGTCTTAAATGTTACTACAAACTAGAGCTAAATAAGGAAGGGCAGACAACACAGTACTGATGGAATCTCTGCTCCCCCCTTTCACCGAAGGAGACGTCTGAAGAAAAAAATCCTTTTAAATAAAATTTTCTTTTGAGGAGAGGCCCCTGTTACCTTTTATCTATAAAATCCTTTAACATGAACTCTTAATGAAGATCGTCGGCAGTGAGTAGAGACTTAGGCAACTAGTCTACCCAAAAGTTAAGAATCATAGGAACAACCTTTTAACAGCCTGCCCTAAACTCTTTGGGAAACATCACTGCTGTCTCTGTCCAATTAGAATAAAGGCACCCAGCACTGGTACTGGTAGCCAATCCACGGCACTGTACCAACCCTCTGCTGAGTGGGGAAACCCTGGCTTAGCTCAACTCCCATAGCACTGAGCCAGGGTGTGCAGGTTTAGAGAAGAGCGTGCCCATTCATCCAAGCATGGCCAAGCTCAAGGAGGCAGAAAGTATTTCTCCAGTGGGAACGTAGAGATGAAAAGCTGCTTATGTTTGGGATACTCCCTCGCCCACCAAAGCTGCATATCACTTGCTTGAAGAGATTTCTAAGACAAAGTTCAAAACTGGAACAGGGAGTTTTGCCATGAGTATATCAATGGCCAATTGGAACTGCGGGCCACTGCTTTGTCATCATCTACCTCGAGGGACCAGAACTAGAGTTTTTTGTGCCAAGCTGTGTGTTTAGGGTCGTTTTTCCCTCTAAGGGATTAAACGGTGGATTATGTAAGAGTCTGGACTAAAATTAGAGTCAATGAATAGGAAGGTCTTGTTTGTGGCTTCAAGAAGCACCAGTTCACTTTCATGGGATTTATATTTTCACAAAAAGGAATTGAGAAAGCAGTATGATGTTAAGACGTACTCACCAGTTTCAGCATCCATGGGCTACCACGGCATGTAGCAAAGCATCCAAACAGGCCAAAAACGACGATAGTGGTGCCAGTTCCGATGAGCACATAGGGAGCATTTGTGGAGTTCTCGGCAATAAGGGAGATATAGGTGCCCAGAGTGAGCTTGCCCCAGACTCCAACGGCCAGCAGGATCACCCCAGTGATCTGAAAAGGGGGCGAGGGAGAAGGGAGGATGAAATCAACACAGCACTGCAGCCTGAATCTGAAGGCTTGCGTTTCCGTGAGCAACGTGGCACTTGCTGTTGGATCCCCTACAGCCATGGAAATGTTGCACAGAGCAAAGACACTTTGATTTTATCCAAGTTGACCTGTCTCTTACCCAATCCCATATGCAGTTACTATATTAATTGGAAGTGAAGTCAACAATAAAGAACTTTTAAAGCTGCTTAAAAAGTACATCCTTATACAGGTTTCAGAGCCTTTTCAGGTCTGGTCTCAGAGCTGCTGCCCAATGCCACGCTGAGTATAACCCCAGTGAGAACATCAGCCACCCTCTTAAATGGCGTGTGTGTATAAAATATGTTTAAAAACATCCCACATGTTTTAAGGAACAAGGTAATTTTTGACTACTTTCACAAAAAATCTTTATAAAAGGAAACATTCCAAATATTTTTGAATCCCTATTGATTCATTGCCTTATTTATAATATTTTATTCAATATAAAACAACAGAAGAATCCAAATAATTCCTGGAATTAGCTGTAATGCGATTTGTCAAACCCCGCTGAGCAGTCCAAAGGATATTCCCACAGCATGCCTAAACTCTAGAACCTTGTGTCAGTCAGGCCGTTACTTCAGGGGTTAGACTTGGGGCTGCACGCTATGCCTTATTTTCCACTCAGTGAAGCTTTAGCTACTGAAGCCAGTGGTTGACTTTGTGTCTCTCTCTAGCTGATGTCTCCTTTAGTTTACCAGCAGCTTAGCAACTCATGCAAATTAACAGGCCTCTAAGTGCCACCACTTCTGAAACCGTATGAGGCTCAAGGAAGCCTGGGTGTCCAAAGGAGCCCTTCCCCAGGTTGGTCCCACCCTATCACCCACTGTCCCCATCCCAAATGCCTCAGTTGCTTCTCCAGCTTGTCCATTCAAGTGCAGAGGCCGGATGAGAAACTGGAGAAAACCAGTATGATACCAATCAATACCCACCTCACCAAGATTTCCCGTCAATCAACAACACCTTGTCCCTTAACACCTATAAGAGAACACCACCAGATATATGCTACATGAGGAACCAAATGGCTGGGCTAGTGAAGGTGCCAAGGCCTCTCCTTTATACTCTGAAAACTCCTTCTGCAGTTTAGCGCCATCAGATTGTTTCTCTGTGCAGGAAAAATAACGGACCCTGCACCTTTCCTATGGCAGGTAAGAGTGGGCGCCACTTATTTGGGGCACAGACAAGAACAACCCCTTTACCCCCACCCCGATAGCCTCTCTACTTTGTAGAACCATCACTATGAAAGACAGAATTAAGAGGTTTAAATCAGAGAAGGATTGAGGAACTAATGCTACTTTTATAAGCCAAAGGTGAATGGAGGTTATACAGTCTTGAAGAGAAAGTGTTGGACACTAATACTTGGGAGACAGTGGCCCAGTGAAGGTCTACTGCCTTTGAAAAGCTCCAGTGGAGGAGAGCCTTCCTGAGTTAAGAAAATCAAGAATGCAGACGTTGCCAAGTCCTCTGCTGACACCTGGTGGTTGCTAAGGAAAGTACCTCCTTTGAACTGCCTCTTCCATACTCCTCCAAAAGGAAACATAAAACGGTCTTCACCCACTAGAATCAAAATTTAAGATTTCATTAGGGGGAAGAATGCACTGGACATTAGGTAGAAAGGGCAGTGCCTAAGCTATCTTTTATTACTCAGTGCTTAGCACAGTGCCAGGCACAGAGTAATTGCTTAATATTCATTGGCAAACAAAATACATCTAATTTCTCTGGATCTTAGAACCTCTATTTTATAAAACAAAGTCTTTCAAATGCCAATACTTACAAAACATTTCCATCAGGTAAATACTATGAGGTAATCACAATGAAAATGTATTGAACAAAACCAAGAATTCAGTTAAACTAGTCACTGTTTACATAGGCTGACTATAAGTCTCATCTAAAGACTTGCAATTTCACATGATTGTCCCTAAAGATTAAGTAACACTTCAGACATACACTGAGCAGCTGCATTCTATACATTACTATTGCCAGTCATTACTGGAATGTGATTGTTTTAATGAAAGTACAGAGGGTGCTAAAAAAAATGTATACACATTTTAAGAAAGGAAAACACTATATTAAAATTGTAATACTCAATATATACTGTTAACAAAAGTCACGTGTGACTTCTGCAATTACAGGAAGTGCTCAAAGTGGTTACCATCAGCGTCCAGACACTTCTGATTACGGTGAATTACTGCTTAAGCAATGTTGACCAAAGAGTCCACTTGTGTACATTTTTTGGCACCCCCAGTACATACTACTGACCAACTTTAGAGTCTGATATTATGTTACATTTCTGTGACCAGTGATTCCATAAAGTTCACTTATTACCATAACAAATTTTATATGCAGTATGTCAAAGTTAAAAGAAATCGTGATGTTAAGGCAAACAGTATTGACATTTTTATTCCTTTTCTCCTTTCAAAAAATAATTTCTTTATCAAATATATGGTGATGGAAGGAGAACTGACTCTGGGTGGTGAACACACAATGGGATTTATAGATGATGTAATACAGAATTGTACAACTGAAATCTACGTAATTTTACTAACAATTGTCACTCCAATAAACTTTAAAAAAATGAGAAAAAAGGGAAAATCTTGGATATCTCAGTTCTCCAAAATAGATGAGGAATACTTACATTTTATTAAAAATGACACTTCTTCGCTTAAAAAAATAATAATTTCTTTGAGTGTAAACATCACTTTGTAGATGAAACCCCTCCTCATGTAAACTACAAAGCCTATAATATCAACTTGCTAAAATGTTCATATAATGTAATTTACACAGATAGTCCTCTTTTTTTGCAAAAAGACTTTTTTTAAATTGAAGTTTATTGGGGTGACAATTGTTAGTAAAGTTACATAGATTTCAGGTGTACAATTCTGTATTACATCACCTATAAATCCCATTGTGTGTTCACCACCCAGAGTCAGTTCTCCTTCCATCACCATATATTTGATCCCCCTTACCCTCATCACCCCCCCCCCACCCCCCTTACCCTCTGGTAACCACTAAACTATTGTCTGTGTCTATGAGGTTTTGTTTCTCATTTGTTTGTCTTCTTCTTTTGTTGTTTTTGGTTCATATACCACATATCAGTGAAATCATAGGGTTCTCTGCCTTTTCTGTCTGACTTATTTCGCTTAGCATTATATTTTCAAGATCCAACCATGTTGTCACAAATGGTCTTATTTCATCTTTTCTTACCGCCGAATAGTATTCCATTGTGTATATATACCACAACTTCTTTATCCATTCATCTATCGAAGGACACTTTTGTTGTTTCCATGTCTTGGCCACCGTAAACAAAGCTGCAATGAACATTGGAGCACACGTGTCTTTATGTATAAATGTTTTCAGATTTTTTGGGTAGATACCCAGGAGAGGGATTGCTGGGTCATATGGTAATTCTATTCTTAATTTTTTGAGGAACCTCCACACTGCCTTCCATAGCGGCTGCACCAGTCTGCATTCCCACCAACAGTGTATGAGGGTTCCTTTTTCTCCACAGCCTCTCCAACACTTGTTACTATTTGTCTTGTTGATGACAGCCATTCTGACTGGGGTGAGGTGATATCTCATTGTGGTTTTCATTTGCATTTCTGATGATTAGCGATGTTGAGCATTTTTTCATATGTCTATTTGCCATTTGTATGTCCTCTTTGGAGAAATGTCTCTTCAGGTCCTCTGCCCATTTTTCAATTGGGTTGTTTGTTTTTTTGTTGTTGAGTTGCATGAGTTCCTTGTATATTTTGGTTATTAGCCCCTTATCAGAGGCACTGTTTGCAAAAATCTTCTCCCATTCAGTTCGTTGCCTCTTTATTTTGTCGATGGTTTCTTTTGCTGTGCAGAAGCTTTTAAGTTTCATATAGTCCCATTCGTTTATTTTAGCTTTTACTTCCCTTGCCTTTGGAGTCAAATTCATAAAATGCTCAAAAAGACTATTTTTGCAGACCTCGAGGGTGCCTCTCGAAGACTGCCAATGGGCACAAACACAGCACTACAAGCACCATATTGCATGGGAGAAAAGCCAACCTCTTGACCTTGACCAAGTCATTCATCCTCCAAGAAAGTCGTCCACTAAATGACATGGAAGCTGGGATAGGTAGGCCCCTTCCAGCACCCGTGTGCTAAGCATCTGAGATCAATCCAGAGAGAAAATGCTTCCTCCAATGTTGAGCTTTTCCTACTCAAACATTCCTGATGCATTAGCTGTGTTTGGAAGCCCAACCTCCACACACCAAGCCCACCTCTTCAGCCTCATCTCCCTCATTACTCTTAATGCACTCTATGTGTTTCCAGGAAAACTGAGCTGTTCCCTATGCACCTTCCATACTTTACCTGCTTCCCAACCTTTGCTCATGTTGATCCTCTTACCTCGATTTCTTACCCTTCCTATCACTACCTGTCTACATCCTAAACTCAAATGGTACAGTGCACCCACTTCTTCCAGCTTCCCTAAAGAGAACTTACTCTGTAGTATGCCATCGTCACACTGTGCCCTATCCCCCTCCCATGTACATCCAGGACTGTGATTCTCTTGAGGGCAGGGGTTGTGTGTCCCGCACATAGTCAGTGTCCAGAATGTATCTGTTGAATGAATGAATAAGTAGCCTATTGTAGATGTCAGAAGGGGAAAGAAGTTTCACATTAGCCATCTACCTGCTATACCCTCGGACCGTCTCTGAGCACCTATCAGAAATGGTAAGAATGCCAAGGTAAGCAGGCATTGTAATCAGAGGAAACAACAATCTAAGGACAAAGAAGTCAGGATTAAATAGACAAGGGAGAAAAAGGTTGGGTTGCAGTGCGCCCTGTGGTGAATAAAACCATACTTGGTGATGGTAGTGGTGGTGAACTTGGAGTGAGTATTAGGGAAAAAATTTCAGTTGAAGGAAAAAACTACAAGCAAAGGGTTAAAGACCCATAAAACACAACAAACTAGTGCTTTCTCACATTTTCCTTACTATAATAATGCTTCTTACCAAGGATAAGAAACATACAGAGACAAGCCAAAAACAAACGTCATTGTTATCTGTATGATTTTTTCCCTTTGGTTCCTGCCAAGATGCATACACTCACCCATACAGATAACTGCAAATAAACACACACAAGGTGAAAAGGGACAGGTTCTTTTGATATCGCTCTTCTACTTTTGGGATGCAATGAGTAGGTTTGGAGCTCACCAAAGCAAGTTTGTGTCTGAGATCCTGAGAGACCTCAAATTTCTAAATCAACCAGTGTGTCACTGATTTAGCTTTCTCATGGAAGTTTTCCTTCTTTCTCAGAAGAATCAATTAGCAAGCAGCCAATAGAGCCCAGAGATAAAGCACACAAATGGCTGGTGAAGGCATCATCACCACCACTTTACATGCTCCCACATCAACCACAAGCCCGGAGGGCAGGCCCAGTGCCCACCAGCAGTTGCCAGGCTGAGGCTCTCAGTCTCTATTCCCAGCATCTCATGGGTACTTGACATTACCTATCTGCTTACAGCACAGCTCAAAATATTGGGTAGGAGTACCTCCACCTACTTCTGATTTAGGCTTGGAGATGAGGCTGAAAAACCTATAATGGTAGCATCAGAAAAGGAAGGTAGATTAGAACTCGAAAAGCTTTTCTGTGATAGTTCATATTACTTTAAAATTACATTCAAAGTCAAGTGTAACTGGAAAAAATAGTTTAAAAAATTATGTTGAAAGAAAAGGACAGGTATGCCAATATACCAACGGGTGTCCAAAATGCTCCGGAAGAGACTTATTGAGGTTTATTTTCACCCTGCAGAGGATATTGGGGAGCAGACAGCAGAGATAAATGATTCTTCTTGCTCCTGCCAGGTCAACACAGCCAATGCTGAGAAATCTCCCTACTGTCCTTGTATTGTAGCGTCCTGATCTTGACAGAGGAGAAAAGGATACTGTACTTCCATCTTTCTCACATGCTCAGAGGCATTTTCCTTGAGCCCACTCCCTTTTCTCCATGCAGACCAGAGACTTTCTGATTAAACCGCAGCAGCTCCTCTCATGCCCACGAAAGGTTGAGCCAGGTTTGGGTCTAACAGTGGAAAGTCCATATATTCTTTTTCTTTCTTTAATTGCATGATATACTAAAAATGAACTTGTGTCATCATTAGAATAATGTCTATATATTCATGTAGAAGATGGGGCTCATGAACCATGTATTCTACAATTAAAGGAAAAAGACAATGGTAAATTGAATTATAGAAGCACAAGTTATCTAGAAGACAGCCCGTTCTATGAAGCCATATGGGGAATAAAGCAGGATCTAAAGCCAGCCAAAAGAAACACAGAAGAAATCATAGGCAGAAATCTCAGCTAGATAGCATTTTAGGTGAAAGCCACAATTCAATCTTCCTAGAGGTTTACAGGTTAATTCACTCACAGCAGCTACACACAGAGGTATTATAAAAAGTTCTTCCCCCACTCCAGATGATTCTAGAACTCAGACCAAAAAATGCATGACACAGAAACTGCATACCTATCATCAATAATTAAAATACAGGGTTCTCAGAAGTTAGCTTTCAAGAAGAAAAGTAGCTAGCAAACTGTGCTTTTGGCTTAGTCTTACTTGACCGTGTATACTAAAGAGAGACAGCAGGCGAAGGTGAATCTTTGCACAATGTTCTGACCTGATTTTGTAGAGGTGGACAAAGCAACCAGAAAGGCAGAGAAACCAGAAGCTTCCAGAATCTTGCAGTCTACTCTTTAAATTTGAAGAAGGAACCGTGTGAATCTGTCATATTTACAACTTAAGATTTTATTAAGAATTATTTGTGTAAATACTTAACATTTTAAAATAGACTAAGAACCAGAATTTATTGGGGTTTTACAGCAGGCTTGAGAACTCACTCCAGATGAGTGGCAGAAGGGGGCAGACGTAATCTTAAAAGATAGGTGAATGGAAGAGCTCTGGGTTGGGGGTTCAGATATCTGTGCTTCAGTTGCAGTTTTGCCACAAACTAGCTGTGTGACTTTGGGTAGATCACCTAACCTTTCTGGGCCTTGGTTCCCTGTTCAGTAGGCTCAGCAGGTGGAAAAATCTGATTTTCAGTGCTTCTCCCAGCTTTAACATTTGGATACAACAAATATGAATCTCAAACTTGACGTGCTTATTGACTCTGAAATATATTTATAGATGTGTCATTGGGCAAATAAGCACATGACAATTTATGAGGTACTCCCAGTGAATGACAAACCATCAGCACTGGGAGTAGGAAAGTTGGTTATTTCTGGACTTGAAGCCCACTGTTCTGCCAGTTTTCTAAGGTGACAAGTGGTTGCTGGGAGAGGGAAGGAAAAATGCCCAGGAAGTCACACATTGTAGTTTTACACAGACATCTAAAAATTCATAAGCTCACTGGCATGACAACAAGCTTTACTTTTTCTTTATGAGGAAGACACTCTAATCTTAAAAGAAACAAGACATATGCCTTGAGCTGTTTCTTGCTAGGCAAGTTATGTTATCCAATTCAGTCCTTCTCTCCCTCAAGTTTATGTCTATGCATATGTGTGGGTACACGTGTACATGTATGTGTGTAGAAGAGAACACACATTACATGGTGAGATTAGTGGTATCATTCAAAATGGATAGGGGAGTTGAGAAGAGGGAGAGAATGGAGGTAATCTTAAATGCTGGTTTGCTAAAACTGAGTTTGAGAACCAATAGGAAACTCAATGGAACCAATAGGAGACCATCTGGTCCAGGCCCTGTTTTCTGTTGGGTTTGAGGTGATCAAAGGCCACATGAGTAACATGTTCAGAAGGTAGTTTTGGATGTAGGACTGGAGTTCAGGAACGAGTCAGAGATGTAGGTGAGGGCTGAGGCCAGAAGTGACAGCTGAGAAAACAGTGTGTCTCAGGAAACAGAAGCAGAAGATGGTGGGGATGGATAAGTACTAAGACTTAAGGAAGATGGGCACTAAAACATGGGACAATACCAGAAGACAGAGAACAGTGAGGATACACAGAACAGAATGGACAAGTCTATGAACATAGTTGCCAGTAGGAAAAGTAGGAGACATGGAAGAAAAGAGATTTTTTTCTCCTCCAAAGACTTACAGCAAACAAAACACCAGCACAGTTCATTGACCCCAGGTATGCCAATGAGCAGACATGGTATGCTTTATTTAGATACTCAGTAAAGCCCACGAAAATTGTATTTTATATTTAAATATTGTTTTATCCTATAGCCAATTCATAGAATTCAAGTTGCAGGAGCTAGGTCATTTCTCACAAACTCTAACTTCTATTTGGATTTTCCCTATGACCATATAGAAAGGACTGCAGTACAGACTGTCTAACAGACCATAGATGCTTTTAAAAGTATGAAAAGGACTTTGAATGGTGCTATGAAAAGTAGGAATTCTGGCTCTGGCTGTGGGCCCACCATAGGGTCTTCTTCATTTGTGTAGTGAAGCCGCTGATCATTTCATAGGAAATGGCTCCAAGAATGCTTTAAATGCAGCAAACAATGTTTCCTTCTCCGAGATGTCTTTCATATGTAACCAGCAGCTTGCACCAGTCCTGTTGCATATCTGTGCTTTAGTTCTTCATCTGTGAAATGACAGGACTGGCTCTAGTAACATGTGTAGGAGCCCTTCGAGGGCTCAAGTTGTATGTGTTTCTTTGAATTGCCCAGTGGTCTTCAGAAGGCCCAAGATGAAGCCCAGCTGTTAGCTAGGACGCAGACCACACTGTTCAACAGCATGCCAGAGGACAGAGGGCTTGTGCTGGCTCGGCTTGGCACGCCGACTGGGAGAGTCCAGCTGGGCAGTGACTCGAGCAGGTGACTGGCTGGAGGCTGGATAACCTCTAAGGGCTCCGGAAGTGGTAGAAACTGATCAATATGGTGATGGTCCTTTCTGAATTAAAAACTGGGTCTCAACATGGTGGAAACATTTGAAATAGGCCTATCATAGAAAATCAGGGCTTCATAGCTACTAAAATCAGAATAGAGAACACTTCTTACAAATAGCCTTTTACTACTTGAATAACCAAACCCCTTTAAATGAGGCCCAAGCGGTTCCACCTTATACTTAATGCCATTATTTAACAAAGAGTCACAGGAAATTTCCAAACGTGTTATTAGGAACTCTGTATATCTCACTAGGAAATGAGAAAGAATGGACGGCCCTGAATTGGGTTCTCGTTTCCTGTATATTACCCTAAAAGATTCTGGACTGTAGGTCTCCTCCCTCTTAAAAAAAAACAAATCCCCAAAGACAGGCCTCAGAAGTAAAAGAATTTCACTCAATGTGCTTATTAGCACACTGAGAAATGTTCCACTGTATCAGGGAGACATTTTAAAGGCAGCTTATCCTGAGCCTCTTGGCATTACTTTTTATTTGTAAGTATTGTTGATGAATTCTCTTTCAAGATATCCAAAGCAGGACTTAGGTTTCTGACTTACACTCACTGGGAGTGTCTTACTCCAACTGCAAGTCTCTGAGAGCATGTAAAAGGAAGAAGTGAGCAAACCAGAAGTTAAGGCTGTCTGGATGGAGCTCAGACCTCTGGTTCCAAGGTTGACCCAGATACATAAATAGATAGCATATAAGTGAATGCCTACTAGGAATTGGGGCCAGCAAAGCTACTTATGAGGAGATTAAAGTGCTTAGAAATCAGCACCAGATGTAGTGGCTAAAGTGACAGAAGCTTAAAGTTTGGGGGATTCCCTCTATGCCACACCTCCTCCTTGGAACCCCCAGTTGATCTCACTCGTATATAAAATCTGTTGACCCAATTAACACACACAAAGGTAGATGAGTTCCAGAAGCACCCACAGCCTTAGTGTCATTAGCAGGTGGCTAACCAAGTGCAGGAAGAGCTGTGTGGAAATACCGCTTCGCTTGCCTCCATTCCTTGGTGACATAGGACTAGACCAGCACTGTGAAAAGATTGATCAAATTCTACACTAATAAGAAAAGATATTTTAAGAGAAGATCGTGTCAGTTGTAAGCTTATAAACAAGAGCTACAACTATATTATTAATGTGTGTTGACAGAAAGTTTCTGCTGATCACACATGTATCCTGCCCTGCATTGTTAATTGTGTGTACATCAAGATTTGAAGAGTCCTGTGGGAGGAAATAAGGTCCTTTACCTCTTTTGTAAACACCAAAGCCTCACCCACATCCTGTGGCTGATTTTCTAAGACAGAATGTCATTCAGGCATTCTGTCCTAATACCCATTTTTAAGTAGAATCACTGCTTGTCTGACAATGATTCTCAACTTTTTATTTGAAAGCCAGTTACTGTGCCATAATGAGTACATAGTGAAAGCTCAATAAATGCAAAATGAACCTTAGTGGTGATCTCGTCTTCAAACTCAGCTCCCTTAAAGTGGCCATATCCTTGGAAGTTACTAGCTAGAAATGAACCTGGAAAAACTAGCCCTAACAATTATTAAATGTGAACCTACATGGAGCAGCACATGTCTCTCTCATGATTATGTTGTTGAACAGATTTAGCTTTCTGGGAGTTCCACTATTTTTGAAAGGGAAAATTTTCATTGGATAATTTCTATATAGGATTATCACCTTCAAAATACCAAAAATAAAACCATAATCCTACATATATACATTATACCTTATACATACCTGTGTTAACAGGAAGAAGCTAGAACTCAGATGGTAAAGAAATCCCTTAAGACCTGTGCTCTATCTGGCTATGAGTTGATGGGGGAGGGGGAGGCGGTGGGGTATTTTGAGGAACTCATGCCTCTTTGCCCATAAAATTGGAGCTGATAACACATGATGCCAGAGGAGGACTTATTATTCAATGACTAAAACAATCTGTGAAAGAAACATACAGGCAGTATTCAATACATTTGTGACAACATGGATGGATCTTGAGAGTATAATGCTAAGCGAAATAAGTCAGACAGAAAAAGCAGAGAACCCTATGATTTCACTGATATGTGGTATATGAACCAAAAACAACAAAAGAACAAGACAAACAAATGAGAAACAAAAACTCACAGACACAGACAATAGTTTGGTGGTTACCAGAGGGTAAATGGGGTGGGGGGAGAGCCATGAGGGTAAGGGGTGTAAGAGGGTAATATGGTGATGGAAGGAGAACTGACTCTGGGTGGTGAACACACAATGGGATTTATAGATGATTTAATACAGAATTGTACACCTGAAATCTATGTAATATCACTACAATTGTCACCGCAATACATTAAAAAAAAAAAGATTCTTACACAAACAGTGAGGTGGTGTTTGTCTTTCAGTGGCCCTAACTTTCTCCTGTGGTGATTTAGGGGTAAAAAAAAACCACTCAATGAGTGATGTAATTGACTTCTCTCTCAACATTCAAATATCCACACTGCACATACAAGTGATACTGCCATCAATAAGACATACAGAGAAATTTCAGATGCCTAATGTTGAGAGGATATTGTGTGGGGGGGGATTAACTTTAAGTAACACATGATCTTGGTAAAAAGAAAAAATCAGTCATTTCAGGAAAACACAAAGAGGACAATTTGCCGTCTCTACCTCTACCTCTTGGGCCAAGCCTCCATCTCTCCCTGTCTTCTGCCATGTCCCCATGCTGTGTTTTCAACATAGCAGTCAAGGTGATCCTGTTCAAACCTAAGACCTTTAATAATATAAATCCTTTGCTCAAAACCCTTCCACACATTCCATTTCCCCGAGTGAAAGCCAATGTTCTCATCCTGACCTGAACTACTCACTAGTTCCTCTGATGTGACCTCTGCTGGCTCCCCTGCTTGCTTACTCAGCCTCACAGGCTTCTTTGCTGCCCTCAAACAGTAATAGCCTGTTTCCTGCCTCTGGGACTTTGCCCTTGCTCTTCCCTCTGCTTGGACATCCAAGAGCTCTCATTTCTTCAAGTCTCTGTTCTTCAATGAGGTCTCCCTGACGACCCTATTTAAAACTAGAACCCTGCCTGTCTAGCATTCCTTCCTCCCTCCCTTCCCTGCTTTATTTTTCTCCACTACACTTATCACCTTTGAACACTATTTAATTTACATTCTTAGTCTGTCTCCCAAAAAGAATGTAAGCTCCATGAGGGCAGGGAATGTTGCCTGTTTTACTGATGTATCGCTAAAGCCAAGACAAAGGCCCACTCATAGTAAGTGCTCAGTAAATATCTGTTAAATGACTGAATACAAGATGACCGGCAGGTGAGCACGTGTGAGCTTTGGAGGCCATTGAGATCTGTCATCACTACTGCTACTCTAAGGAAGCCAAAGAGTGGACTTGACTCTTACAAGGCCCGGGCAGTTGCACTCAGATAAATACCTGTTCTTTGGCCAATCCGCTTCTAATCCAGCACAATGCTTTCTAGATGTCTGCTTTTGATCACAAGGGGACTAAAGGAGAAAGCATGGGAATGGTTCAGTTCTAATCCATCACCATTACTGGAAACATAATCCAAAGCTCTAACATTCTGTAACTCCATGAAGTCTATAATTGATAGTTAGGAGAATGAGCAGTGCTTATACCAGCAAGATTTCTCTCTTTAAAAAAAAAAAAAAAAAAGTCTGGCGGCCGGATGGCTCAGTTGGTTAGAGCATGAGCCCTTAAGAACGAGTTTGCTGGTTCAATTTCCAGATGGGATGATGGGCTGCACCCCCTGCAACTAAGATTGAAAACAGCGACTGGACTTGGAGCTGAGCTGTGCCCTCCACAACTAGACTGAAGGACAACTTGACTTGGAGCTGATGGATCCTGGAAAAACACACTGTTCCCCAATATTCCCTAAGAAAAAAAAATTTTTAAAGCATAATGGTGGGAAGAGAGTAGGCACTTACTACATGCTAAGTGCTTTAATGCTTTATCTAACTCAATCCTCCTAATAACCCTATCCCCTTGTCTAAGGACGTCATCACTAAGTGGCAGAATAGGTACTCAAGGCCCTGGCCCTCAACTAATGCCTTACCTCCATGCCGGCTTAAGTAGCCTGACCTAAAGAAGGTTATTTCTCCCCAATCCTCTACTCCTGACTTTTCTATAAGAAAAGCTCACAAGCCAGTGTCATCCATCCTGGCACTCAACTATGAGAACTTGACTGCTACAACTAAAAAATAAAATCTGCAGGTGTAGTCACTAATTTATTTTAAAATGCTATCCATTATTTCTCCCCTTTCAAGCAGGAAAATCTATAGAAATGTAAACATGTTCTGCTCCAAGCTACAGTTTGATACTTTGAAAACCAGTATGATAAATAAATATCCTGATGTATATGTCAGAATGAGCCAAAAATGTTAAATATCACAAACAGCAGACACAAATTTCCACAGGGACCAATATGAAGAATCACGAAAATTTGACATGCAAACAGGAAACTGCAGCATATTCTGAGGAAAGTTTCAGAAACTAAAGTAGTACTCTGGGTTTAGCCCTGAGAAGAAAAACAAGAGGCTGTGGCTGAAATATACATGAGGAGAACTCACTTTGAAGCCCTTCTTCCGTCTCCCCACCCCACACTGGTTCAAGCCATTGTTTCTCAGCCTAGTTGTGTAGGACAGAGCTCCCTGGCCCATGCTGGTATTATGAGCCTTGCGCTCCCCCTCCCGCCCCCCCCACCCCCCCCGCTGAGGCAGTCGGTCACCAGTCATTGGTCAGCCGCTCACAGCAGCTCATGGCAGCTCTCGCCAGCTGCCGGCCACTCACACTGGCTGCCAGCTGCCCATGGTAGCCCATGGCAGCACACAGCAGCCTATGGTTGCTCACACTGGCTGCCAGCCTCTCATGCTGGTCACTGGCCACTCATGGCAGCACACAGAAGCCCACGGCAGTACAGCAGCCCATGGCAGCCCACGGCAGCTCACGCCAACCTCCAGCTGCTCATGGCAGCCCAGCTCCAGGGAGAGCTGATGTTCACAATCTTAGCTGTAGAGGGCGCAACTCACTGGCCCATGTTGGAATCGAACCCGCGACCTTGGCATTAGGACCACAGCGCTCCAATCACCTGAGCTACCGGGCCAGCCCAAATCATCTGCTTTTCAAAGTAGCTCTGGCCCAAAGCGATGAGCTGAGTCGCCGGCTAAGGCAATGGTGTCCTATTTGCCTGCCCCACAGCCTGGAAGGGGGATGGGATCAGTCTTTCACAAACTAAGGTCACAGTCAGGAAATATAGTTAACTGCATATGCGCCTGGGATAAATGGCATTTACTGAGCTGTACTGTGCTTCTATATGCCTCATCACATTTATTCTTAATCTCTGTTTTACAGATAAAATACAGACTTTGAAAACTGAGGCTTTGAAACATTCGGCAACTTGCTCCAAGTCGGAAAGCTAATAAGTGGTACAGCCCAGGGTTAAATTTATGTTTCTGATTTGAAGGCAGTTTCCCCAACCATCACGAATTCTCTACCTCCTGTGGCAGTGTGAGCAAAACAGCGCAGTTCCTAGGGCTGAGGTTCTCTTTGCCCAGTATTACCCAGTCCCTGGCCCTATCCTCCAGGTAGGTGAGTGATGCAAAGAGAAGCCCAGTTTTCTTTACACTGCCTTAGTGCTTCTTAAGATGAAGAGGGTAAACAGGGTCAAATATATGGTGATGGAAGGAGACTAGACTTCAGGTGGTGAGTACACAATAGAGTACAGATGTCGTATTATAGAGTTGTACACCTGAAATTTATATAGCATTAATAACCAATGTTACCCCAATATGCATCAAGTTAATTTAAAAAGAGTGAGTAATGAGGAAACTAGCATTCTAAACCAATTTCCACAAGTTTTTTTAGACAGTTTCTAATTGTCAACATGCAGGAAACACGGGAAAAGGCAGGGGGAAGAGATGGACTCTACAGACTGACTCGGTGAGCACTGATCTTCTCTCTTCATCATTCCTGGGGCATGCTTCCTGTGTCCCCTAGTGGGCATGCTCCAATTATGAAATGGGGTTGTGCTCCAGAAGATTATTTATACATTGCATGTTTGGAACTCAGAATGCATTGCATTTTGGAAACAGTGTTAGACATGGTACCTGTGTTTCTAGGCCAATCCTTGAAAGTCTATAGTTAAGCCAGTATTGGGGAAGTTATAGGGAGACAGAGTTTTGTCTCAATACAAGGATGAGCTTTCTAGTAATAGACATTGCCCAAAATGGAGTGGGTTGTCTTGCAAATGTGACAACAAAAGGTAGTCAGCTTTCTGGGCATTTCCACAGAGTCTCCAGAGGCAACCATGGGACAGAAGTCCTATGAATGGGAAGCCAGCAAGAAAAGGCAGAATTACCTGAGACGTTCTCTGATCCTATTCTCCTGGAAGCCTTGTGCTTTTCCTAGACAATTATCTCCCTGGATTTTCATACATGAATGAACAGAAGCTTTAACAACACAGGAACCAAGGAAACTATTTCCCCAGACTCTGAGTTATATATTCTTTGAGCTCCAAAAAGAAGTGATAGGTCACATAATTTTGTTACACAAAGAGCAAGACAAATACCTGCTCAACATAATGCGATTGCAACTAAAATGGGTTGTGGTCTTCAAAAGGGGATATGGCCCTTGAAAGAGTGTTTGCCTTATTATTATAATACCTCTTTTTTTCCCTAGGCAACTACATTCTACCATTTGTCAGCTAGAGTACGAATCTTGGTTGACTTTAAAAATCACTGATGCTTTAACAGAAGGAGAAGAAAGAGAGAAGGGAACCGAGAATATATTCAAACAAATTGTCGATGAGAACTTCCCAAACTTGTGGACAGAACTGGATCCTCGAATCGAAGAAGCAAATAGAACACCTAATTACCTCAATCCCAAAAGGCCTTCCCCAGGGCACACTGTACTGAAGCTGTCTAAAATCAACAACAAAGAAAGAATCCTCAAGGCAGCCAGGGAAAAGAAGACGGTAACCTACAAAGGAAAGCCCATTAGATTATCATCAGATTTTTCAGCAGAAACTCTACAAGCCAGGAGGGAACAGAACCAAATATTCAAACTACTGAAAGAGAGAAAATATGAGCCAAGAATAATATATCCAGCAAAGATATCCTTTAGATATGAAGGAGGAATAAAGACCTTTCCAGACATACAGAAGCTGAGGGAATTGTCTAATACACGACCTGCACTACAAGAAATACTAAAGGAGGCTATACGACCACCATCAACAGGGACAATTTGTGGCAACCAAAAGATAAAAAGGGGGAGAGTAAAGGTCTGAACCGGAATTTGGGAATACAGAAAGTAAGCGTGCTGAAGAAAATGGAATACTCTAAATATCAAACTTTCTTTTACATAAACTTAAGGGTAACCACTCAAAAAAACAATCCAGAACTGAAATATATACTGTAATAAAAGAAGAAACAGAGGGAAACACCATAGAATACCACCACACGGAAATGATAGGCAACAACAAAAAGGCAAAGATACAATGGAGACACAGCCTTACCAGAAAACTAAAGATAGAACAACAAGAAATCCTCACATTTCAATAATCACCCTAAATGTAAATGGACTGAACTCACCAATAAAAAGGCACAGAGTAGCAGATTGGATCAAAAAACTAAACCCAACCATATGCTGTCTCCAAGAGACACATCTCAGCTACAAGAACAAGCATAGACTCAAAGTGAAGGGGTGGAAATTGACACTCCAAGAAATTGGTATCCAAAGAAAATCAGGTGTAACCATACTGATATCACATGAAACAGACTTCAGGGTGAAAGAGGTAACAAGAGACAAAGATGGACATTTCATCATGGTAAAGGGGACTATACAACAAGAAGATATAACAGTCATCAATATTTATGCCCCCAATCAGGGAACACTGAAATATACTAAGCAATGGCCATATTACCCAAAGCAATATACAGATTTGATGCAACCCCCATCAAACACCCAATGGCATTTTAAAAGAAATAGAACAAAAAATCATCAGATTTGTTTGGAACCACAAAAGACCCTGAATAACCAAAGCAACCTTAAGAAAAAAGAGCAATGCTGGAGGTATCGCACTCCTTGACTTTAGCTTGTACTACAGGGCTACAATAATCAAAACAGCATGTTATTGGCAGAAAATAGACACATAGACCAATGGAATAGAATTGAGAACCCAGAAATAAAACCACATAATTATGGACAGACAATTTTTGACAAACAAGCAAAAAACATACAATGGAGAAAAGACAGCCTCTTCAATAAATGGTGCTGGGAGAATTGGATATCCACATGCAAAAGAATGAAACTGGACTGTTATCTGTTACCATGTACCAAAATTAATTCAAAATGGATCAAAGACTTAAGCATAAGACCTGACACAATAAACTGCATAGAAGAAAACATAGGTACTAAACTTATGGACCTTGGGTTCAAAAAGCATTTTATGAATTTGACTCCAAAGGCAATGGAAGTAAAAGCTAAAATAAACAAATGGGACTATATGAAACTTAAAAGTTTCTGCACAGCAAAAGAAACCATCGACAAAACAAAGAGGCAACCGACTGAATGGGAGAAGATTTTTGTAAACAGTTCCTCCGATAAGGGTCTAATATCCAAAATATACAAGGAACTCACGAAACTCAACAACAAAAACACAAACAACCCAATTGAAAAATGGGCAGAGGACCTGAAGAGACATTTCTCCAACGAGGACTTACAAATGGCAAATAGACATGTGAAAAAATGCTCAACATCACTAATCATCAGAGAAATGCAAATGAAAACCACAATGAGATATCACCTCACCCCAGTCAGAATGGCTATCATCAAGACAAATAGTAACAAGTGTTGGAGAGGCTGTGGAGAAAAAGGAACCCTCATACACTGTTGGTGGGAATGCAGACTGGTGCAGCCGCTATGGAAGGCAGTGTGGAGGTTCCTCAAAAAATTACGAATAGAATTACCATATGACCCAGCAATCCCTCTCCTGGGTATCTACCCAAAAAATCTGAAAACATTTATACATAAAGACACGTATGCTCCAATGTTCATTGCAGCTTTGTTTACAGTGGCCAAGACATGGAAACAACCAAAATGTCCTTCGATAGATGAATGGATACAGAAGTTGTGGTATATATACACCATGGAATACTATTCGGCATTAAGGAAAGATGATATAGGAACATTTGTGACAACATGGATGGGTCTTGAGAGTACAATACTAAGCGAAATAAGTCTGACAGAAAAAGCAGAGAACCATATGATTTCACTGATATGTGGTATATAAACCAAAAACAACAAAAGAACAAGACAAACAAATGAGAAACAAAAACTCATAGACACAGACAATAGTTTAGTGGTTATCAGAGGGTAAGGGGGATGGGGGGTGGGAGATGAGGGTAAAGGGGGATCAAATATATGGTGATGGAAGGAGAACTGACTCTGGGTGGTGAACACAAAATGGGATTTATAGATGATGTAATACAGAATTGTACACCTGAAATTATGTAATTTCACTAACAATTGTCACCCCAATAAATTTAAAATAAAAACAAAAAGAAAAAAATGAGTAAAAATAAGTACATAGTTCCTTAGAAGAGCTATGTAATTAGCTTTTAGTTAGGGTCATGGGGGTAAACACAGCTCCACATTTTGCCCCTCACGTGACACAGCTGCCACTGCTGAGTTCACTCCTACATGCTGGTTCCACCTGCTAAGTCCCCTTCCCATAGCCAGGTCCTATCTGCCCTCCAAAGCCCAACTAAAATGCATTTTCCATCAAGAGGCCTTTCCAATCACTGCAAGATAATAATCATTTTATCCTCCTCTGAACATGCTTAGGAATATCCACGTATCTCTTATGAGTGGCCAATTACCTTGCGTTTTACATCTCTGTGAAATCCTTACTGAGCCCAAGTACCAACTCTCCAAAACCAGATGAGTCCCTTGTGGGAACTGTGTTATTAACTATATATATCCTGTGGCATCTAGCAGTTGCTTTGGAAAACAAAACATGATCAGAATGAGCACTTTGATAGCAAATGAGCCTCATCTAGGCCACATCAGTGGGCATGCCTCTTGGCCCCTGAGGGTGCTGAGAGGGCACGGGACAGGAGAGGCGGGTTGGGGGCCAGACAGGTGAAAAGGACCGGAGAGACACCAACAGTCAAGTGTAGCACCAGTAGTAAAGGCTGTTGCATTGCTTCCATGTTGCGCTCAGAAGCAAATACTACTCCTGGGGACTTAGGCACATTAGAGTTCAGCAAAGTACAACTTGGTAATCAGGCCCCTCCAACTCAGGAACTGCGAATGTAAGTCTCCCGCCTTCCCTGAAAGTCCCCATCGGCAATTAGGTTGGAAAGCTAGGCTTCTCAGCAAACAGCAGAAATCCTTCCTCACTGACAGTGTTTGCAGCCAGCGACTGGCCCACTGACCATTCTATGAAGGAGCATGGAAGGGGCCAGAATGGCTGAGCCCTCTCATTCCTCCACGCAAGGTAATGATCAAGGACACTCTTTCCTGGGCCTAGAGGAAGCCACCAGATCTCACCATATGTTTGCACTCAAAGCCAAGAGCCCTCTGAAGTACTGGCACACACAGCAAGTGACTGTCACCACAGGACTGCAGTGACTTGCTGGCATTGTGGACCAGCAGGCATTACGGGTATCGTCTGATCTCTGAAACCAATGGGCATTGCTATTTTTGCTAAGCTATTCTTCCAACTCACTTTACCTTGTGGTGTTCAACTGGAAAGTTTCGTAACCATGGACCATATGGCTCCAGGGAAAAGCCATACAAATTACCTTAGCAAAAGGAAGTTCTCTGGAAGGCCCCGGGCATCCTGAGGGCAGTACAAGCAGCTGGTAACTCTAAGGAATGGAGCCTGGGAACCTACCTTTTCCCTCCGCTACAGCGAGGGCTCTGGGATGTGCTTCTCTTGCACATCTGCCACAATCTTTTTCTCCATCTGTGCAGACTGGCTCTCTGTACATAGTGACAAAAGCCTCCCATTGGAGCACCTCCCAATTCAAATATGCATCACAGAGTAACGAACAGCCTTGGACACTGATTTCAAATGGGCAGAGGAGAGGACGTGAAGGGACCATCTCAAGTCAGGTTATCTCTCTGACGTAACTGTCTGTGATGGGAACAGGACCATGTCTCTATGCCCCATGTTAGGAGCAAGAGCTAGGAGAACAGAGGCTCAGAAAAAGCTGTGAGCAGGTTCACCCACTACCTGCCCCTGAGAGAACTGGCCATCCCTTTCCTCCTGGAATAAGGGAAAGGGACTAGGAAGCAGTCTACCTATTCAGCCTTACTTTAAACACTCTGTAGTCTGTGCAGCAGCAGAAAATTCTGGTGGGAGACCAAGACCAAGTCACTGCCTTTCGAGATCGTCCCTTCACCAGCACAGCCCTTTGTCCAGAAGAGGCCTTGGGGAAACTCCACTCTGGTAGCCAGTAGCAGCTTGCAGGACGGGAAGCTCTGGCTGCCTAACTGGGGTGACTGCATGGAGGCCAGATCCTTCCCTGAGCTCCTCCTCAAATGTGGCTCAGGACCTTGACCACATGTGAGGCTCGATGCTGAGTGACCTTAAATAAATGAAGACACTATCCTAAAGTAACCAGCCTATTAAAGACCTCTGTCCTCTAAGGACCATTCAAAGTAGTTCTCTTATAAATGATCCAATGGGGTTGGCAGGATGCTTTGGACATCCTCGGGCCTACACTGAGCCTTGCACCACCATCGGGTTAAACACCATTCCTCTTCTGACTCGCCAGCTCAGTGGACAGTGGCTTCTACTACTACGGTTGGGACTCCACTGACATGAGAACGAGGGCTGGGCTGTTGAGAGAGAAATGGATAAATATAGACAGTACAGTGTAGGCAGAGGTGTCACACTGTTTCACAATCTGTTAACATATTCATTTGGGGCTAGAAAGAGCCTGAGGCTCAAGCACATACAAAATAAGCACCTTCCAAAATGCTAGAAGGGTATTAATAAAAATATTTTTAAGTAAATGATATAATAAATAAAAAAGCAAGTTTTGGGGATTGCACCAGGGGCCCTCCTTACCCAAGCAAAATAACGTAATTGTGGCATCAGTTGATTCGTAAGACATTTCAATTGGAAAAGCTTAAACTAACCTATGGTGATAGAAATCCTAAGAGTGACTATCCATGGAGGGACGAGACGGACAGGCAGGGGCACAGGGGATGACAGAGATAATCTTTATCCAGATTGAGGTCCTCTCTCAAAACATAAGCAGGAAAACAACGAGTGAAGAAATACAATCATTAGAGACAGCAAGAGGAAGAAAATGGCTCTTGGATTTCATATTCACAAGTAAAATTAAATTATTATCTCACACTTGTAATGTGCTTTACAGTTTATAAAGTATTTTCACTCATAAAATTCCACTTAGTACTCCTAATAACCCCACGAGGCCCACATAATCAGCACGCCCACTTACAAAATGAAGAAGCAGGTTTAGAGAAAATTAAGTGTTAACCCAAGTCCCACAGTCTGTAAG
Organism: Rhinolophus hipposideros; assembly: GCF_964194185.1. NCBI lineage: Eukaryota > Metazoa > Chordata > Mammalia > Chiroptera > Rhinolophidae > Rhinolophus > Rhinolophus hipposideros. The sequence continues at coordinate 97,032,553 of NC_138046.1, forward strand.
TGACCAAGAAAGAACTAAAACCTAATGCCCTGACTGCAGGTCAAGTCTTTTTGACTACACCATACCAGGAACTTATAAAGTAGCTTTCTGGTACTTGGTTTAATTCATTTTATGTTATGTAGCCAACTTGTGCCTGCCCTGGTTCTCCAAATTGTAAGTTCTCCTGAAAAAATGAGTTTATTAACATCTTCCAAATGTACTCGAATCAGAGTTGACCATCTGCCTCAAACCACAGGACTCCATCCAAGCCTAGCATCCAGCGTCCAGGGCTCTTCAGTATTCAAACCCTGAGAAGAAAGACTGAACATTAAACAGTTAAAAATAAAACTTTCTCAAATTAATACTGCCACAATTATGTCACTTTGCATATTGTAGTTTTCATCTGTCTTGAAACTGCCAATATCTGATGTCTTGTCATCTTAATAGCAAGCACCCGGGTGACGTTAGGCACTGATCCATTTTATTTTATATTTCCAGTAGCACCCAGTATGGTGCCCTTCTTACAGCACCCACTCCAGAAATGCTTATCTTCTCAACAGATTTAGTACCTTCTAGAAGTTAATAGTGTTAAAAACAGAATCGTCGACACAAAATTCTGTTTTGCAAAAAAACATATTTCAGTAAAAGTCAGGAGAAATTTATTATGATGGTTTACGTATTAACTGCATGTGTTCTCTCCCTTTAATCCAACTGGGGGAATAATTTACAGAGCTTAACTAAAGGTCTCTAGCTAGCAAAACCAACCTGTAGAAATTTCTGTGTTAAAACAGAGCAGTAAGAATAATTTTTTATTTTTATTTTTGAAATTGATTTTTGGTTTTTATTTTTTCAATTACAGTTGACATTCAGTATTATTTTTTATTAGTTCCATGTGTACATCATAGTGATTAGACGTTTATGTAATTTACGAAGTGATCCCCTGATTAGTCTAGTCCCACCTGGAGCCATACATAGTTATTACCATATCATTGATTACATTCCCTATGCTTTGCTTTACATCCTATGAGCCCCTTCCAAATCTCTTTGCTGATCTTCTCCTCCTCCCCTCCCCCAGCACCTTAATGCTCCCTGAAGTTCAGATCATTCTCAAGTTATCTTCTAGACACACATCAGCACTGTTCTTTATAAGTGGAGCATGGGAGAATGTAAGTGCTAACTTCAGTAAAGGGTCACGAACTGAAACAACCTGCTCTCTCATGGCCCCCAGTCTCTGGCAAGCTGACGACACAAATGTCCCAGAAGTAAAGATGAAAGCAATGAAGTTGCTTGATTGCGCATGTGCTTGCTCTCTTGCTTAAAGGCAGAATTTCACAAATTGAATAATACCCCAAATCTATCACTTTAACACATTGTTTTAAACTTTAGGGACATTTCACTTCACATGAATGCATATAATTAATTACAGCATATATCTCACATATCTATGCACTGGAACTGTGAAGTCACTAAAGCTTCTTAACTTTTAAACGGACATTCCTTTTGGTGAGCACAGAAAAGTTCGTGCCCTCCTTTAAGATTATTGGGAATTTCAAAAACTGTTCCAAGTAATGGTAACAGTGAATATACTTCATCCATTTATACTCATCTCTCTCATCTGTTTTCTTACCTCCCATGTTGAGAACCCCTTTTTTACATGCACCATCCCTCCCAATCTTTTTACTCTATTCCACTGTCACCTTAGTTTCGGAAAGAGGGAAGACAAATGCCATCTTCTCAAAATCCCACAGCTACCCATGTTAATTTGCATGAGCCAACTTACCAAACAAAATTTATTAATCAAAGCCACAGCCACATCCCATTGGCCACAAAATCCTGCAGCCTCGCCTTTCTTTAGTGAACATGTAACAAAATGATATTACAGCAAAAGCTCTGTGGTATTGTATCTATATTTTTTGTCGGAAGACGTTTTTCCGACAAAATTTTAAAATCTTTATAGGATTCCTTAGAAAGTGCGTCAACCACTACCAGATTAAAAACCAAAGTTTTAAGTCTATTTGACCAATAAATGTCCGGAACTTGCCAGGTCAGTAACTCACTGCCAGGTGATTGACAAGAAATACTCTAACTTAAACATAAATTGGGCAGACACCAAAAACAACAACAACAAAAACAAAAACAACCCTACACTTCCAAGTTCTTCATGTTTACAGAGGTTCTACTTTATTATTTCATTGGGTTGATGAATATACTCAGCAACCAGTCAGGCCTGGTAAGCAGGAAATGTTAACCAAAAACTGGTTATGCCACTGTTATTTTATTATTAATATTGTTATTATTAAGCTCTTTCAAATATTTCCGCAGCCATGAATGCTACCAAGAATCTGTACTGCCTAGAATCCTTTTATGTTGTGAATTGCCTCGTGGGCAAGTGTTTTATTCTGTTAAGCATCTAGACAGTTATGAATCGAGAGATCTGCTCTGGCGTTTAGGAAAAATAAGCCATGTTGGTTTGAAGCTAGAGAATACCCATCTCCTCATTTTCTGCACAATCATCTCTGCCTTCCAAAGAAAAAGCTTTTTTTCAATCATTTGCAAATTCCTGATAAAGTGTTTTAAATTGAGCTCTTGGAAGAGGTGCAAAGTTTGTCAGCTCCTTCATCTGCAGGTCTGATTTATGATTACTCTGTAGGGACCTTGGTCAAGGCGGTCAGGCCCAGCCAGGCAACAAAGGGCTCCTAGAGTAGCAGGACTAGAAGAAACTTTTGGATGCTCCCTCCATACCCCCAGCCACCTCAAGAAACCCCACACATCACAGGAGCAATGAGCAGCCTGAGTGGGCTCAACCTCATGCTGCCAGAGTATAGTGCTGATGAGTGGGGTGACTTCACTAGAAACGCTGAGCTCATGATATCTCCTAACCCCCCCACTAGATGCCACGTCAGAAGTAACCCACTGTCAGCAAGGGGAGAGTGAGAGGCAGGAGGCGGCAGTGGCCATGAGAACAGGCTCAGCGGCAGTCTTCCTGGGTTAGAATAAACATGTCTACACTACTTACCACCTGAGAGACCTTTGGCAAGTTCCCTGTATGTGTTCCTTCCCCAATCTGCAACATGGAGTCAGTGATGACAGTACCTCCGTGAAAGGGTTGATGGGAAGATTAAGTGAGTTAGTATGTGAAAAGCACTTGGAATCTGCCTGGTGCGGTAGAGGCAATCAATGTTAGCTACTTTCTTCATCAACATCATCATCTAGTCCAACCCTCACAATTTTACAAATGAGATGTCTGAGACCCAGAGAAGCAAAATATTTGCCTGAGATCACACAGCTAGTTTAGAGGCAGAGCCAGGACTAAAATCCAAGCCACTCATTCACCCATACATACTCTTCAAAGCATTCCCTTTAAATACCTTTAAATCATTTCTATCACAGAGAAGAGCGTAAAAGAGTTCCTAGGGAACATGAGTAGATTTATTAGGACTGTTTACAGTGACAATATTTAATTTATTATGAAATTCAAAAATCATTAAGGAAATGCAAAAGAGAAATCAAAAAGGACACTTGTTAAATTACTGAAAAACCAAGCTACAGTATAATGTATAAAGATTGATTTTGATGTTAGTGTGCCTTCTCCCCATTCCCGACCACTGTCCCCTGGTCACACAAGGTTGAAATAAAGACTTCACATCACAGAACGTCACCAGAACAACAGTGTGGTTGTTTCTTAAACTCAAGGTCAGAAGCATCAGCACTTGTCAGCAAAATGGTCCTCAAAACAGGTGACTCAGAATAATTTTAGCCTATATATCACCCTATTGAATCAAAATCTCTCTCCTGTGCATAGTTTACTGAGGTCAGCACAGTTTGGGAAGAGGGGGGAGTTTGAGCTCCACTAATTTTATGACACTCACTGGAGCCATCCATCCTACACCGAGAGAAAAATTCATACTGTTGGAGTGAGAGGAGTACAGAGCATTCACGGGCTGCTAGGAACTCTGGTGACTGACTTTACTAGTCTTTTATAGCAAAGATACCAGCCTTTCCACCCTTCCTTCTCATCATCTTCATTCATTACCACCAAAGCAAGATTGGTTGAAATTCCCAATTTTCCCTCCTTAACGCATGCTTTGTCCTCTTGTCGCTGATCTCTTTCCTCTCACGCCCAACTTCCATCCCCACAGTTTTGCTTTCCTTAATAGAATCTGGGAAACTCTAGTTTATTATAGGCTGAATCTCAATTCCATGTTTTAATATTAAGTCCTTTTCCCTGAATCTTAGCAACCAACCGCATTGCTGAAATGTCCCCCTTTATGACCTTGTTTGCATACTCTTTTATATTTGTTTGAAGAAACAGCCCCAACCCTATACCTTTGTTCATACATTGTCGCCAACCTGAAAAGCATTTCTTTCCACTAATCATTATTCGATTCATCCTTTACAGCCCAATTGGGTCATGTTTTTTTCTGGGGTTTAAATCTCCTACACTCAAGTCTGATGTTTAAACAATACCCAACGAGCTGCAGCTCCCTATAACCCATGCAGCCATTTTGTGTCTTTACTCATTGTCTGCCTGGACATCTTAAAGACCCTGTGCTAAGGACCCACTGTACAACTTTCACTTACCTCCACTCTCTCCTTTCCCAGCAGAGGTTCTCTTCCCCTTCTGTACAGCTCTTCACCATCACTTACATAGCATTGCCATGTATTAGGAACTCGTGTGTGCGTGTGTGTGTTGACTTAGTTAATCCTTATAACAATCTTACCTTCCATGACGTGGATACTATTATTATTCCCCATTTTACAGATAAAGAGGTGGAGGTACACAGTGGTTAAATAAGCTCCCCGAGATCACATGATCAGTAAGTGGCACAGCCAGGATTTGAGCCCAAGCAGTATCATCCAGTCTATGTTTTTAGCCACTGCCTCTAGTTGCCTACTCTTGTATCCGTTTCCATTACATGTTTACACAATACGTTTTAAATTTTTCAATTTATTGGGGTAACATTGGTTGATAACATTATATGGGTTTCAAGTGTGCAATTCTATAATACAGCATCTGTATACTGCATTGTGTGCTCACCACCCAAAGACTAGTCTCCTTCTGTCACAATATACCTGATCCCCTTTACTCTCTTTGTCCTCCCCCCGCCTTTTGCCTCTAGTAACCACCCTTCTGTTGTCTGCATCTATGAGTTTGTTCATTTGTTGCTTTTTGCTTTGTATCACACATCTGAGGGATCACTTGTGTACCCCCTGCCCTTAGGTCAGAGGAGCCCCCCTTAGGTCAGAGGTGGTATCTTATTGAACTTTTTATACATCCCATGTTTGCTGCCCTGAAGCCAATTTCTCAGAGCACCCTCAATTACAAAGGCCACCCTGTTTTTGCGCTTATAGTGTGATGCTTATTCTTTCCTTATTTGTTTCATGTTTTAGGTCTTAGATCACAAAATAGATTATGGGTGGAAGTTGGAGACAACCTCCCAGCCTTTTCTGAGTCCACCACAGCACTCAGCACAGTGATGATTAAAGTGTCACTGTCCTATAAATATCCACTGAAAGACTGGTGGCTTTCCCCTCCCGTGATGGTACTGTCAACTTGCCTTTATTCAACATCATTCTGCTGACTTCTACTACTCATGCTCACCCTGAATCGGAAGTTTAGTCTTAAGATGTCCTAGCCACAGCTGCCCGATTTAGTGGAACCTATCGCCTTGAGATGTGTTCCCCTTAATCCCCAGGAGTCACTGCAGACACTGTTGAAGACAGTTATAAATTCACTCTTGCAAAACAAATGCACACATGAGAGCGTGCCAGACAGAGAACAAAAGAAACTGCTAATGGCTTTCAGGAAGAAAGGTGACAAATATCTACTGTAATAGGAGGAAGGCTCTTCATGTCTAATGGAAATCAGTATTTTATACTTTATAATGAAAATTAAGGGGCAGTAGCAGCATGAGGTGGCAGCGAGTGGAGACAGACCTCACAAATCCCGAGATAAAATGGTAAGAGGGCTTTCCAAAAGACTAAAGGAGATGGTCCAGAGGGGAAAAGTATTTTTCTTTTCTGTTCCTTTTTTAACCTCTCCCTTTACATACTACTTTGCCATTTTTGGTCTGAGCCTCCACCTCTGATCTGTAAAATGAAGATAATCTCTGCCTTGGGGATAAAATGGGAAACACTCTAAAACAAAATGGGAAAGCGCTCTGAGAAGTACCCGAGGAAGTGGTATGAATGAAGGGAGCTCTGCTGTTGGGTAGAGCGGGCCAGAGGGCTGCTACCACCTCCTTCAGAGACTCCTTTCCTCATAGTTAACTCCATCAACGTCACCCTGAAGATAAAAATAAGCCAGAAGTCGGATTCGGCAAGTTACGAACGAGGCACATGACTTCACAAGGGCAGCTTCATTACTAGTTTCGTGCAATTTGCTCTGTTCTTCAACTGTTCTTCAAAACAAACATCTAGAAGGAAAACCAAATAATTTTCATTTGAGAAAGTTCAAAGCCTCTCTTCGGAACTGCAGACAGTAGAAGTACTTAGAGAGGTAGCTGCGTTCTGAGAACAAACGTGCTACAAACATATTTGGGACCTCTCACTAGAAGGCTGTGCACTATTCTCCAAGGCCAAGAACGTACACACAAATCCTATAGCACAAACACTGAGCATGGGCTTTGCCTTCCATCTGACCAGACACAAAACCCAGCTCCCATGACTACCTAACTTTGTGTGTAACCTCTGGCAAAGCCACCCTTATCTCATGTGTCAAGTGGGGATACCATACTTATTTCACGGAGGTATCATGAAGATTAAATAAAATATACCTAAAGTGCTTAGCACTGGGCCTAAAACCTAGAAAGTGCTCAATAAATGTGTTGCTCACTGGTGTTATTTAACCTCCAAGGAAAAATCAGCCTCCACTCCTGGACGGATATCTCCTGCCTAATGTCATTTGAGGAGTATGAGGTGTATGATCTTGCTCTAATCTTTCCTTCACATATACATGTTAGAGTCCCTGAAATTTCACTTTGAAAGGCATATTAACTCTTTCACTGCATTAACTGATTTCAAGATTTTTTTCAAAATGTGTCAGAAATCCCTCCAAAAACAAAAAGTTGATATTTTGACTATTTTATGCATTCAATAATAACAATTTGAGCTGCTTTGTATATAAATGACATTATTTTTGTGTATCAAAATTTCCTATTGTTATTCATTCTTGAAAAAATACAAAAATAGAGAAAACTGTACATCTGCTTTCCTAAACTTCCTTTCTGGAAGTTTCCATCTGTAGTCGGCAGATGGAAATATTCATTTGGATATATCCGACAGTCATGGCAAAGGCTCAAGTTAAATTTTAGCATTTTAAGGGAGAAAAATATCCTTAATAGTCAATACAATAGCAATAGATCACTCCAAGTGTAAGTGATCTAGTCAGCCTTGGCAAAAGGAGGGGGAGGGGTTCACGCAACACTAACTGAAAGAGTGTGCCTCTTATCATACATAGAAAATTCCAGGGCTTCTCCTTGAACAAAAATCCTGTGGACAAAGAACCTTGAAGAAAGGTGGGCCTGGGTTCCAATTCAAGCTTTATCAGCTAGGGACTGTTGTAAACTTGAGCAGCACCTAACTGAGCCTGTTTCCACATCTGTAAAAACAGTGATAAGATGGTATCTTGGGAATGCCCATTTGTTCCCCTATTTTGCTGTTATGCTATTTATGAGTTTTCAAAGGGGGTGGGGAGGAAACCAGGAGGAGTAAAAATGTGGAGCCCAGCACAGAGCAGGGTGTCAGGAAAAGGAAGTTTCCCTTCCCCTATTATAAGTCAAGCACCCTAGATATCCAATCCTGGTAAACCAAGTTTCAATTACCTTCAGACTTTTTAAATGCAATGAAAATCCAATTTTGATATCAGCATATTTTAATCCTACTTCTATTCCTCCTGGCTTCTTCCCCATCCCCTTCCAAAACTCGTGAAAGTATATAACAGCAGAAAATGGAACAGATCTGTTACAGAATAAAAGCTGCCAATTTTTGCTTCTATATATATTTCCAAAAACCTATGCTATTCATGGCTGAGGTTTCTAGAAGAATAACTCTGGCAAATACAGTTACAAACAGAAAATAATGATCCTCATATAAAATTACTTCCTAAAGATTTCTATGAAGGTGAAGGAAAATATTCTCATCCCTCAAAGACAAGAATCGTTGTTCAAAGATGAAGGGAAGGTTCAGCCTGAACTTGAAATTGCCAAAGCAGACCCCACTCATGAAGACAGTAAGTACCTCCTCACCCAAACCAAAGCAGGAGCAATAGAACCATCCATTGAGTTTTGCATCCCAAGAACAGGTAAACCAATACACAGCAGAATGTGACATGACACAAGACGAACAACCATGTGCCACATGGGTACAGAGAACAGGAAATCACTTCTCACCAGGGGTAGCAAAAAAGTGCTTCATGAAAATTAACATCCAAACTAGGTCCTTCCAGGTGGAATATGTGCTGACGGCCGGGGTTGGACAGGAGAGAACATTCCAGGTAGGAGGGAATATACGTGTACAATCACCAAACAAGACAACATTGCATGTGAGTGCTGGGCTCACGTGCTGGACCCATTTGTATTCTTTCTCCACCACTCAGGCAGGCGACCTTGGATAAGTTACTGAACTTCCTGAAGACCCACTTTTCTTCTTTGTAAAAGGGGGATGACGATAGCCACCTGAGAGGGTTGCTAAGAGGACAAGATGAGATCATGTAAACTAAATTACTTAGGCCCATGCCTAACCATCAATACCCAGTAAACTGCCAGTGCTACTAGTTGCATCTCATTCTCCTTCTAAAAACTAAACATGCCTTTGATCAGACTTTCTAGATGTTGCTCAGAAGAGCTTGCCAGAACAATTCCTTTGCTTGCTAGGCAACGGGTGTTGTACAGATAGGTAAATGCATTCCTCATGGACACTAGGAAGCCCCCACCTATTAAAGCATAAAAAGGAAAGGTACCAAAGACTGCCCTTTCCCCAGAGAAGGTCCCTGCTTGTTGTCGCTTGACACTCCTGCACTCTAGGGGTAAGTGTAGATTAACCAAAATGCTTACAGAGTCTCATGCTGGGGTTCACTGAGTTTTCTTATTAACTAAGAATTAATAGAAAACCAATTTGTTTTAAATCATAAAAACGTAAGTCCTTGAGTATATACTTTGCTTCAGAAAGTGCATTGTGTTCATAACTTAATCTGTCTTTGATGATTTAAGACCCAGCAGTGACCCAGGTCCATATAATTAAGGAGGGTTCCGCACGGTTGAGGCTTTGCCGAGCAGGAGCTGGGCCAACTGCAAAAGCAAGTTAATGGGAGTATGAGGCAATTTCAGACTAAGACAGAAGATAGGACCCTCCAACTCATGGGCTTCAGACTTGACCATGCTCGATGTACACAAGAAGTAAGATTTAGACTGAAATCCCGTATACCCAACTTTAAACAGTTTCTCAAGTCAATGCTTACCCTCACTATGAGCATGCATTCTGGTATTTTCTACTCTACTGTAAAAGCTGTTTATAAGTAGCAATTAGGTTTCACCCAGGAGGGCCTGCTGTGTTTTGAGAGAGAGAGAGAGCTCACCATGGTTAAGGTGATAAGTTAATACAATTTCATTATTTTCCTTTTTTTTTCCAGTTACAGTTGACATTCAATAGTATTTTATATTAGTTTCAGGTGTACAGCATAGTGCTTAGACATTTATGTAATTTATACAGTGATCCCCTCGATTAGTCCAGTACCCACCTGGCACATAGTTGTTGCAACATTATTGATTATGTTCTCTATGCTGTACTTTACATCCCCATGACTATTTTGTAACTTTGTAATGCATTTCTTAATCCATTCCCCTTTTTCACCCAGCTCCCCAACCTCCTCCCCTCTGGCAATCATCAGTTTCTTCCCTGTATCTATGAGTCTATTTCTGTTATGTTTGTTTGTTTATTTTGTTATTTAGATTCCACCTATAAGTGAGATCATATGGTATTTGTCTTTCTCAGTCTGACTTATTTCACCTAGCATGGTACTCTCTAGGCCTATCCATGTTGTCGCAAATAGTAAGATTTCAAAATAATTTCAATTAAAAAATGAACAAAAGATTAAAGGCTACAGTATTTTGCCAGAATTGGGGAGTGAGTGAGAAGAGAGGTATAGCTCCCTAAGGTGTAGTTCTAGGGTGCTGCCCTTTCTTCCCCCTCACAGAGTTAGCCAGAGATCCATGTCATGCCCTAAAAGTTAGGGTACATAGTGGAGAATCCTTAACACTTTTCTTCAACAGATGATTCAAACGAGGGGGGCTCTACGGGACCGTCAGGAGCTCCAGGTCTGACATAACAGCCAGTCAACCCTCCTGGGGCTGGGGGAGTCCGTTACCTCTTGTGGGGCCTACAGCATATACTAATTTGGACATATCTTCTGCTTCACCATAAGCCAAAAACCACTACAACATGAAAACATTTTCTGCATCACTAAACTGTCACAAATGTCTGCGGGAACCCCAAACACATCAGAGGTACTTCGCCACAAAGAAACTTCTATCACTGAGGAGCCTATGGTATTGTAGGCCACCTGTGTGGCGCAGCGCTGCCACCCAGGGAAAACAAACTCCTTGCAACTAGAGAAAACCATTGGCAGCCATCCCCACTGGCAAACGGCAGTGTGCATGTGCACACAGAAAGGTTTCCTATCAGCTGGGACTTGCTCCCCTGTGAGGAAAGATGGCTGTGTTTCAAGAAGCCCTGGGAAGGAAAACACTGAGTTCAGCATCCCCAACAATAACTCAGCAGCGCAGAAAGGAAGCGAAGCTCTGATGAGCTGGGCTGCCCGAGGGACCGAGAATGGAAAGGAAGCAATGACTGCCATGACATTCCTAAGTCTAGGACCAAAGACACAAGATCATACAGCTCTTAGATATGTATATGGCCTTGAGCATGTGACACGGAAATCAACTGGGGAAGGAGTCTTCGAGGAAGCCATGATGCACAAGGTTAAAGCAGCATCAGAATAAGCATATTCACGGGCACTCACAGGTCATATGAATTAAAAACAGCACTTTTGGAATCTTACAGGAAGGAGATTTGCCTGTTAGAATACTTAAAGGTCAATTTGCAGGATACCGACAGCAGCAGTAAGATGAAATCCTACCAGGATACAGGAACTTGCGGTGTGGCCAGCTAAGGAAAAACCTCCCAGAAAGTCAGGATGCAACAATGAACTGAGATTATGAAGCAGTAATTTCTTACAGCCACATGCTTTGTGACATCTTGGCAATTGGCCCCATGGTGCTTCTTCAATAGGACCATAGTTTTATTAGAGAATGCACTAGAACAAAATCCCTGCCTGGCCCTCATACTGCTTCTGCTTGTCATAAGGGGCAAAGGCCTGCGGTCCCCCAGCCTGGCCTGTCCCACCAGGCACCTCAGCACTGTCCTCCATTGTTGATGTCATCTTTCACTACTGCTCAACATGATGGCTCTGGTGCTGGAGTTCCAACTTTTTCTGTGATGTTCTACTCTTTGTGCTAATTCTCATCCCAAAATTAACTCGGAAATTTGTTTAGTGGCATCACTGATCCTGAGTGTAAGAAATCTGTTTGTGCAATCCAATTTAAAAATGGGCAGAGGACCTGAACAGACACTTCTCCCAAGAAGACACAGAAATGGCCAACAGATATATGAAAAAATGCTCAACTTCATTAGCCAATAGAGAAATGCAAATCAAAACCACGCCATAACACATCAAACCTGTTAGAATGGCTATCATCAACAAGGCAAAGAATAACAAGTGTTGGAGAGGCTGTGGAGAAAAAGGAACCCTCACACACTGTTGGTGGGAATGCAGACTGGTACAGCCACTATGGAAAACAGTATGGAGGTTCCCCCAAGAAATTACAAATAGAATTACCATATGACGCAGCAATCCCTCTCCTGGGTATCTACCCAAATAATCTGAAAACATTTATCTGTAAAGATATACACGTGCTCCGATGTTCACTGCACCTTTATTTATTGTGGCCAAGACATGGAAACAACCAAAGTGTCCTTCGATAGATGAATGGATGAAGAAGGTGTGGTATATATACACAATGGAGTACTACTCAGCCGTAAGAAAAGATGAAATATTGCCATTTGCAATAACATGGCTGGATCTTGAGATGATCATGCTTAGTGAAATAAGTCAGACAAAAAAAGTCAAGAACCATATGACTTCACTCATCTATGGGATACAAAACTGAAAGCAGCAAAGGAACAAGACAAATGAAGAAACAAAAACTCATAGACACAGACAACAGTTCAGTGGTTACCAGAGGGTAAGGGGGGAGAGGGGTGGCAGAAGAGGGAAAAGAGGGGTCAAATATATGGTGATGTATTATAGAAATGTATACTTGAAACCTATACAATTTTACTAACCAGTGTCACCCCCAATACATTTAATAGATAAAACAAATTTGCTGTGAACAGTGACAACTGTTTGCAATATTAGATGTTTCTCTATGTGGAAAGAAAAAAAAATAGTTAACTCAAAGTCATAATACTGATTATGAAACAATTTAAGCAAGGGGGGAAAAGGAAAAATACTGCTTTTGTCCTACTGCGAAGTGGTGTGAGTTATTAAAGAGTGGAGAGAGCAGATATATTTACGCTATCCTAATTATCAATAGCAAGAGGTTTCTGCACTATTTGGCTCAAATGTGGCCTGTCTGAGCTAGGGTAAAACCCATGTGAGTTTTGCAAAAACATTTCCCCCTAATTAGCAAGTGCATATAAATTAGTGGGGCTGACAGTAAGGAATTTTAAAGTTTTGTCTAAAAATGAGTAATTGAAACCTTTGCCAGAAATAGGATGCCTGCAATGAACTCCATGGGTTACTATTCATAAACTAAGTCCTGCATGGCACCTCCTGGAGTTTGCAATGGGTAGCCACACAGAACCACAGCCCACCTCACCTGGAAGGGCTCACACAGCTAGTGTAAGGGTCTTAGAAAAAGGATGAGAGTCCCACTCTGCAATTTACTGCTGTGGGACTTTGGGCAACTTACTTATTCTCTGCCTCAGTTTCCTTATCTGTTAAGTGAAAATAAGATTAGTATCTTTTTCATAAAGTTGTGCTAAGGACTAAAGGAGGAAACACACAGTGCAGACATACAGTAAGTGTTCAATAAAAATTCACACTCAGCATAACTATTATGGATGATTCCAAAGCTTGCTTTATTTTTCTTTTTTCTGGCCAGGGCATTTCTAAAAATGAAATGGCATGAATCCTTGTCAGCAGACAGTGGGAAACAGTGTCTATTTCATAAGCAATTTCACGAGAGATCTACATCCTTTTCCTCAGGAAATGGAAAGAGTAAAGAAGCAAGATCCTTTCATGACATTGTGTCTGTCCCCCAGTCTTGCCAAAGTGTAACAAGAGACATTCTATAGCATTTTTCTTTATGCAAAGGCACCTCAGCCTCTACTAGAAAACCCTTCCACCCAAGTTAAAGTGGAAAATTCAAACTAGGTCTTGGGGGTATGTTTCCTTTAAAAGTAATTGAAAATTGATTTTATTGACTGGCTTAATTAGCTCTTTTCTCTTCCAACCTTCAAAGTTCCAGGTAAAGATGTCATTTATTTTCACAGAGGGAAGTCATAAGTCACAGAAGTCCCAGCAAATACACGTCTGTGTAAGGCAGCTATCCAACAAGGAGAGGAAGGCGGATCTTCAAAGGCAGTAATAGAGTCTGCATAGAGTCCAGTCAGCAGATACTGAAGTTCAGGATGAGGCAGGCTTCACTGCCTGGAAGTTCACCATGGAGTCAGAATCAGCGCTACAGCCCCGCCTGGTGGGCCACATCCTGCTTCTGTTGTGGCCTTTTCCCTAGATAAGTGTCCTCGTGGGGGAAGGGTTCACTTCCCAGATGGCTCCGGACCATGGCTTCTTATCAGCACGTGCACACAGGCAGCGGAGGTTTAGAGACATCAGACAGCTGAGGTTCAGGTGCTAGTTATTGCACCTCGGAGTCTCAGTTTTCTCATGGCCCTGCCCTATCTCACAAGGCACTGAGAGGCTGGAAGGAAATTTTATGAGGACCGTCTGGATGCTGCAAAGAGCTGTGTCAATAAAATATTAGTCCTTCTAGGATCTACTTTATTCAAATTGAGAAAGCATTTGGAAATGTAAAAGGAAAATGAAAATTAAGAAACCAAATGGCACTAACCCATAAATAAGAAATGTTCAATTAGCTATATAACCCAATAATTAGTTCACATTGACAAGAACAAAATATCAAAATTTCAAATTCCATAACAAATGGATGAAAAGGTAAAGAAAGTGCTTTCTTTGTGAATGTGTATGTTAATGAAAATCATCATGATTAATTAACCAGTTAGGTTTACTTGGGGAAGTAGATGCGTCTCTACCTCAATAAACATTGTAAATATGCTCGTCAGTTAACAAATAGTTTTCTGAGGTAATGATTTTTTTTGCTGAAAACTTAGAGGTTCCTTTAAAAATTAAACTTACTAGCATCTATAGCAGTACCGGTTTTGTGGTGCACTTTGGAACCATCATTTGTGTACATAGCTTCTATTATTAGATTCTTTCCCTTCAGGCCAAATTCAAACATTACAGAATTCTATAAGGCCTTCTTCAAAGTATGTACTCTTTAACCACCTGACGGTTGAATGAATTAGGAGCACTGGCTTCTTACTAGAAAAACTAAAATTCTCTAACAAATAGTTTTAATTGAGTTGACCTTAGTATCAGAAAAAAACCATTATGGATATTTTTAAAAATCTTAAGGTTTATCATATGCAAGTATAAAAAGAAGACTTATTCTGCTTTGCTCGCCAAAGTAAAAACAAGACTGAAAGATGTTTCAAAAAAGCATATTTAAGAAAATTTCTTTGTAGATAAACCTATACTACAATGCCTTAGACTACTTAGCAGAGTCGTATGCTTTCCATCTTTGGAGGTTGGAAGCTTCTTGATCCAGGAAATGGCAGAAGAGACTTGTAAATAAAAAAGAAAAGGAGAACCAAATGACCTCTAGTCTTCTCTCCTTGTGTGGCTGCATATCCTTCTAAGGATACCCTCCTACAGCTTATCTTTCTTTTTATCAGTGATTGGTCTGGTTTATATACTGAGTACTAGAGCAAATTTTTTCTCATCCATAGTGATGACAATAATGAAATCATCACTCAATATTCAAGCCGTAAAATGTTCCCTCCCCGATTAAGAGCCATTTTGTAAATATTCACATGGTAGAGATACCTTCCTGACAGTGTAATGCTGACAAAATGACAGTCAATGAATATTACAGCATTATGTCATGAAATCAAACTGGACATCAACTTTTTCCAAGATTAATTAAGTGCCAGAAGGCCAACCATTTGAAACTCTCACTTCCATTTGCCAGGTGGTAGCCAGAAAGGAACTCGTGAGGGTAGAGTAGCTCAACAGAATCAGCAGCTGAAATAAACTCTCATTCTGCTTGTTAACACAATTCTCTCCCCCAGCTCACACTTAATATTTTAATGTTTCTACTTTTTAGAGCATCTTATACTAGGGTTGCTCAGAAATAAAATTTCCAAAAAAGGCTTAATAGCCACTGATTTTGGGGCAGCTGGGTATAGAGAG
The DNA here is from genome assembly GCF_964194185.1 of Rhinolophus hipposideros. Lineage (NCBI taxonomy): Eukaryota > Metazoa > Chordata > Mammalia > Chiroptera > Rhinolophidae > Rhinolophus > Rhinolophus hipposideros. Next base: position 97,048,142 of record NC_138046.1, read on the forward strand.
CTTTATGCAAACCGAACAAATAAATACTAACTTAGAATCCTACAACTCTGTCCAGTGGAATTTTACTAATTAGCATCATCATTGCTACAGGTACAAATGAAGATCAATTGTCTGAGGCGACTTCAGAATGCCATACTGTTGAAACCTTAACAGCATTATGACACTTAGAAAGTGAAGAGTTCACACCAATTAAGGCAGGTGTAATTTAGAACCAATCCACTAACGAATGTTCTTTAAGTGAGATGTCTTCTCCATAGTTTAACACAGCCATAAGACCTACAAATATAATTGCATAAAATATGTCAAAGATATACCTGAGCTGACAAAGCCTTTGGAAGCTTTACACCTGTTGAAAGCATCATCCTAGAGAAGTAATCACAATATGAGAATCAAAAGTTTAAGTACATTCAACTTTATATTAAGGTATAATGGGTCACAGAGCCAAAAAGCAACTGCTCTTTCTTCAGTCCACATCTAGGGGAGCAATAGATGTAGCAATTACTCCCTTTTAAACCTGAGATTCTGGAAAAACTCAAAACAAAGAGCAAGGCCATGTTTGTTCAAATGGTCTCGATTTAAATAAGTGGGGAAGTGAAATCCCCAAAGGGACTGTGGCAATTCAAAGACACATCCACGCCAATCCTCGCCAACTCTCCTTTAAGTTGTTCTCAAACACCCTCCCATAAAATGCACCACCATTAGGATGCCAGAATAAAAAAACAAAATCATAACTAATGTTGAAAGATTTGGATGTAAACTATCTACTTTCAAGTTTGGTAGATTAAAAGATTAAAATAAAAGCAGCTCATGTTCAAAAAATTATTACACCTATGAATCATGAAGAATTCTAGCAAATGGATCATTTATGATCTAACGGAAAGGGAAAACACCTCCCTGCCCCACTTCGCTCCAAAGAAATGCTGAAATGGGCAGCACAAGCCAAAAGGCTAGAGTCCGAGGTTTCTCCAGTGCTCGGGACTCTACTTCTGCCCTTGCACTGTACACACGTGGACACGAGCAGGGCTCCCTTGTCACACATGGGGCATTTCTGCACAAATGTGCTGCTGGATTGCAGGGGTCTTCTCAAGGTGACTCGGAACTAGAATGAGATCATCTGAATCTATCCTACGCCATACCATAAAGACAGCTGTAAAAGTTGAAAGAAAGAAGAGGGATTATGAAAGAAAGACATGCTGGCCCCTCAGTGGTCTACAGGTATGTAGTACACATAACACAATCACTACAGCAGGAGCGTAGAGCTATACACAAAAACTGCCTTACATATATTTGATCCCCGTCTGTAGCCATGTTTGGATTTTAAGTCACATTATATGGAGGATATTGCTATATCCACAGCCTTTCACCTGGGCATACCAGTGTGGCATAGTTCTCACCATTAGGTCTAACTTTGAGTCTAGATGGAGGGAAATCCAGTCCTACCACGGGAAATAGAAAACTAAACTTTACAAAACTCATTAAAAATATTATCATACTTGTTAGGAGAGGCTTGAGCATTTACCAATCTTTAAGCCCGTAGCTTGTTGATTTTCAAAAATCATTAATGTAAAGACAGCTACAGACCAGAGAGGTATATCCATTACATGTTTTCTCCTGGAAGCAAGTATGCATTTGGCAATAAATCAAAATCATAAATGTAACACTGCATGGCAACACCTTTTAGACTCCATGAGGGACACAACCATTTTCTAAACTGACTTGGACATTTTGGGTTGTAAATAGGCATACAATTAACTAAATTAAAATGGATAAATTATCACGTTTTGTTCTTTTCTCCTTTGTAACATTCTAAATTTTGAAAATGTTTCATTCTTCTTCCTAAGCACAACCACAAGAATCATAAACCTTCCATAGTACAATATTATAAACTGCAAGCCAAACTCATTCTGGCCATAACTATACAATTAGGCCAATTCCAGAGTTGGTCCTCCCTCGCCCCATGCGAAAAAAAAAAGCAAATACCATTTAGATGATGACCTGGTTTCCAGAGTTTATAGACTAAGGCTGCAAAAGTACTCTATCATTGTAGAACAACAAACACTGAACTGAGCAGAGACCTAAAGATGAAAAAAACATCTGGGGGGGTGGGAACCATGAGAAGGCCACTTTTCTGAAAGTCCTACAAACATGTGCAATGCCAGCCATACTTCCAGGCATTGGAGGCCCTCGGGTCAGAGCAGCATTAAGCTGTAACAAGCTCTAATGCTCTTAGGTATTTCAGCTCTGAGTATCACACCTGTCCTTTTTCATCAGAGGAGTGACTAAAGCGGTGAGTCTTTCATTGTGTACACGCAGCCACATGAACCCTGGCTTACATCACAGTCAGGTTGAATCTGTCTGTTTAGCTGTGCTATTCCAAAGCTCTTTCCAGAAAGAGCAGTGGTTCTCCACAAGTTCTCCATCAAGGCTACTCAAAAAAAAAAAAAAAAAAGAAAGAAAAAAAAAAGGAGCTAAAGGGTAATCAAATGAACAATGTGATAATTGTGGATGCAATTTAAACACTGCAAGTGTATCGCCCCAAATTTAATCAAAACGATGCTGCTTAATAACAACAACAATAGAAGTATGAGAACTGTGGTGGGAGATGCTCCACACCGTATCACATCGCCCTCTTAATGCTGTAGATCTGAACTGTCCATTGTCCATTAGGGAAGCCACTACCCACAGTGGCCGTTGAGCACTTGAAATGAGTCTAGTGCAGACGGAAATGTGCTTGAAGTGTAAAATACACACCAAATTTCAAAGACTTAGTATGAAAAATAAGGAATGCAAAATAACTCGTGCATTTTACCTCTGTCTTTTTTACTTTTTAATGTGGGCACTAGAAAATGAAAATGACGTGAGGTTCATGTTCTCTTTTTATTGAACAAACTGTGGTAGGCTTTCTCTTCAAAGAAAACAAAAATATCAATGGGAGAAAGCATTTGAAGTGCATGGCATAGTTCTTCATGATATCTATGCTACTTAGCCCAAACACAAAAACAATCTAAAACCTAAAATGGCGATGAAAAGGTGAATTACCTCCCACATTACACTAATTTCCTTAGGTCAGAGGTTCTCATTTTTACTCAGCAACATGAGGAGGTGCTCTCAATATCTCTAAATATTAACTCCCCTTTCCCTGCTGCTAGCCCTGTATCCCAAAGAAGCCACTAGGCAGGTGGTCTAGAAAAGCAGGCAGGGGCAGTAATGGGGTACATAATTTAGGAAGAAGAAAAAACCCTGGGACCAAGTCAAGTTAGGTCACGGCCAGTGATCTCAGCAGAGGAAGGTGGCTGAGTGAGAGAACTCCCCATTTTGAGCTGTAAGAGCCCCAACTACAGGAGTCATGAACGACACTGCAGTGTCTCACTAGAGTTGTGATCATTGTTTCCAACCCCTCTGGACACTGCAATGACAGTCCCCACTCTGATTTGGATAAATCCTGCTCCAGGCAGCAAGGCTCAGTGGCAGGAGCATTTCCTTAAATAAATAAGCAGAGAACAGGCTGATTATCATTTTTTGAGCTTCTGAAACTGTTTGCCAAGTTTCTGTAATGTATCTGTGTTCCAGTAAATTTGTAAACAAGTTGGCCTCTGGTCAAAATTTAAAACTGCACAGTAGGAATCCACATGTCAACACTTGGCCAATACTAAGCTACATTACTGATTTCTAAAGTAAATAGGCAGAAATTTCTCATTACAGATCTCAGTTTTTAGACATATCCCATATGTCAGTTTTACAAAACAAACCTAAATATACCCTAGTGAATGGCTCTAATACAGATCTGAGATGAAACGTGAAGCAATAAGGCAAATAATGAAACCTTGCATGCAGAAACATTTATTGTGCTACTTAAGATGCATGACATTCATTTGGAAATCTCCACAGATGGCCACTGTGCACCTGGCCACACCACATACTGCTACGGGCACTTTCCCTGTTCAGTAAAATAGGCTGAAAATTGTTTAAAAAACAGAATTGCCACCGCAAAGCTTCCCAGGATGCAAAGGCCATGTTTGGTGCAGTCCCTCTGGAGCCATGTTCATAGTCACAAATGGGTAGCAAATAGATGTGACCAGGATCACTCCAGAAGTCACTTGCATACCTGGCTTGTGACCTGTCAAACCCTCCTGAAAGTCCATTTACCAACATAGTCTCCCTTGCCCATGGTGGGCATTGGGGAGCGGCATAGGAAGAGTCCTTGGGATGAATGCCAATGGGATAGGGTGTAGACCCCTGCATCTGAAAAGCCTCCCCTAATCAGAGGGAAGTTCCGTTTAGCCAAGGGAGGTCAGAAAGTCATCGTAGAGCAAGCCACTCTGGGAGTCAGGCAGGCTCGTTTTCCAGAGTCTAGGCCAGAGGGCTCCAAGCAGGTTCTCTGAAAGAGCTATGAAGTCCTACTATAGCCACCAGAAGACTTAGCAGGGACTGGGTAGAGGACACTGCCCTCTAGAGGAGCCATGCATTATTACTGCTTTAGGGTCTGTCTTCTGGGCTGTCGGATATGAGTCATCCATGCCGTCCACTCCAGGGGCGAAAGCTACTTATTTTGACAGTCTGCTAATGATCAAGAATATTTTTTTCAGGAGACCTGTGGTTGGAGTCACTGAAGTATTGGTAGGGGTTTGAGCCATCTACCATGTTTCCCCGAAAATAAGACCTAGCCCAGACAATCAGCTTTAATGTGTCTTTTGGAGCAAAAAATTAATATAAGACCTGGTCTTATTTTACTATGATATGAGACCAGGTCTTACATAATATCAGACCGGATCTTATATTGAATTTTTGCTCCAAAAGACATTAGAGCTGATTGTCTAGCTAGGTCTTATTTCCAGGGAAACACAGTAGATACAGACTTTATTTATATGGTAATCTGGCCCCAACATTCCTCAGTGTGGCTCTTGTAATCGTGCCTGGACTTCCTCACGTGTTGCAGGTTAGCCATCTGCCAGCTGATTGACGCACACCTACCCCCACATCTTAAGTTCATCATTCACAAAATGTTTTCAAACTTATTACCTCATTGTAGTCTTAACAATCTAAAGAATGTTAACATCCCCATTTACACATAAGGTCAAGAAAGTACTTGGATTCGTACTTTTCCTGAGAGGGTTCAGACTGCCCATCCCCAATCCATCAGAGGGCTACTGGAACCAGCCATTCACCACACCTGTTTCATTTACAAGTCATCCTTGCTTGGTCCTAGAATCAAACCCTCCTAGTCCTTCAATTCCTCTCCTTATCTAGTTTCCCAAAGTGTGGCAGATTACAGAAATGACCCCAATTTCTTATCCTTCCTTATATCCATACCTATGGCCATATAACTTTATGGCTTACTCCGAGCTTAGCTGTGTGACTTGCTTGGACCAACAGGATGTTAGCAAATATGAACCAAGCAGAGACTTGACAAGCACTTGAGCAATCGTGCTTGCTTCCATTCTTGTCTGCTCTCATCACTGTGATAAGGCCATGTTCAGGCTAGTCTACTGGTCCCAGGAAGATGAGAGACACACAGAATAAAGCCAAGTCAGCCCAGCATAGATCAGCTGACAGCTACCCAACCCCCAGACTTATGAGTAAGCCCAACCGAAAGCATTAAACCTACCCACGTGATCCCCATCAGATTTTAGAAACATAAGCAATAAACACTTATTGTTGTACACCCCTGAGGTTTTTTCATTGATTGATAAGCAGCATTAATATGGTGAGAGATAACTGATATATACTGCAAACTCCCTCCAAAGTCTTCCCGTTGAAACTTAGTTCCTTTGTTGAGGAATAAGCTCCTCTGCTCTGAATGTCTCTTTCAACTCCTGGACCTCTGTAGAAGCCAGCTCTCCTCGGAGGATACCATGTCTTCTGCAGCTTTTTCCCCTCTATCCAACACACTCATGGCCATGAAGCTTGTTAGCATTTTTCTCATGATCCAGTGTCACTTCCAGACCATTGCCTTTTCACTCGCAAACAGCCATTCCTTCTACGCTGATGCTCAGACCATCTGGCTATACTGTATACCACACTCTACCTCTTCCTGTTACAGTACCAATCCCTTTATGTTTTTAAAGATTGACCACTGGTTGAGAGTTTTACCCTCTAGTCTATGCCCTATCATCCAGGGTGACTTCCTGCCTTTAGCATTTCAGTCCTGAGGTATCCCCCCAATGGCAACTTCACCTCCATTCCACTGCTACCACCTACTCCCATGGCCACAACACAAAATTTGTCAGCACCTGGAAACATTCTAACTCCAAAGGAGTAAATTAAAAACCCCACTTTCTGCCCATACCCCCCATTTTTCCAGCTCTCACTTCTTTAGTGTCACTATATTTATTCTCCAGTCAACCATTTATTCAAAACTTGCCATGTCCCAAGCACAATGCTGGGCATTGAAGAAAAACAGCAATGCATGAAAAACATAGTCTTTGCAGTGACAAATTCACATGATTTCAATCCTTAGTGAATTCTTGATGCTAACCGCTATTATCTCCCTTGTATCTCTTTCACATTCTCCACAAGGCCTTTTTCAAATATTGTCTCCTCAAACCACCTACACTGCCTTAGGAGGTTCCCATAGGAGACTTATCTCTTATGTATCACAAAGACAACTGAAGCCATCAGAAAAAAAATCACCTTAATTTCCTGCCATACCTCTAAATGTACCTGAATCCACACTCCCTTCGTCCTCCTTCCCAACTGTCAAAATCACAACTCATGTCCTTTCACCTGTTCAACACTAACACTTCCACTTGTGCTCTGGATCCTATACCCCAGGGTCTCTATGCCACTGTTTTCGTCTCTCCATATAATCTTCAGCCTTTCCCTTTCCACTGAATCATTAACGCACAGTGGTCGTGTCTGGGTAGGACCAGCTGCTCAAACAGGTAAACCCCCCAATCTCTTCCCTAACATTATTTTTCTCGTTCATGTAGAAGTATACTGTGGATATTTGGCAGGTGGCCATCCCAAGGTGATCCTCACTTGTAGCCAGCAGGTGAGGATAGAATAAAGGATGATCTGGGGAGGCCAGGCATGGAGGTGGCATATGCTATGGCTGCTTCCATTGCACGGGCTAGAACCCAGTCACATGGCCACACCTACCGTGGAGGGAGGCCGGGAAAGGGAGTCTGACTGTGTGCCTAGCAATGAAATGCCTCTTGCTGAATCCTAACGGACTTTGCCCCAGTGGTTAGACAAAGAAGTTCTGGGCTCAGAAAGGTCAGGGTTCAAATCTCAGACCTGCAACTTCCTGGCCAGGGGATAGTGAGACGGTCGCGGGGTTTAGATACATTAAGGGAGAACACTAATAAGAATCTCCTACACTGAACAGGGTCTGAAATGTATCTGCTCCGTGCTCCTGTAACTGGCTATGTACATGTAGCTAGTGCTCCAGATTCTGGAAAAGCATAAAGTTTAAAAACGAAGGGGAACTGTTTTTCATATCTTCCACAAATGAGTAAAATATATGGAAAATTTCAAGGAGGTTCCTGTCTCTTCCAGAAAACAAAAAATTGTTCAGATATCTTCAAATTATTTTCCAGTCCCTATTATAAGAACTCCCAACCCTTGGTGGCACATTAGAATCCCTGGGGGAGCTTTTAAAAATCCTGATTCTCTGGGGGTGGAACCCAGGCATCCATGTTCCTTAAGCACCCCCGGTGATGCCAATCTGCAGCCAAGGATGAGAATCACCACCTTAAAAAAATGGACACTCAAATTATATTTTTACTTTTTAATTCAAGTGAGCAAGATACAGAAAGATTAAATTCACTACTTATTACCAGGCAAGATAATTCTGCCTTGATAATTTGTTTTCTTCTAGCTTTAATATTTTAGGCTCTAGGAACTATTTCTTGGCAATGTTTCTTAGTTTATCAATACTAAAACCTATTTCTAAGGACCTGTGAACTTACTAAGCCCTATTAAGACCCTACTAAGAGAAGTCGACATTTATTAGTCACCAAGCGAAGAAGTTACTCCACTGCTAGCATAAATAATTTATCAACCTAAAAATAAATACAGTAATTTGCCCTGTCATAGCACCTTTCATTGTGAATCTGGTTTTAAGAGTCTCAAGAGATGTGTATGGTCAGAACCAATCTGGAAGCAACATTTCCTCCAGCAGCTCGGCTCGATGCAGCTTTATGATTCAAAGTTTTAAATAACAGCACTCTTGAGGGCTGAAGATTGTGGCTCACTGGGTAGAAAACAAAAATACTGAATGGAAAATCATGGCTAATACCTGTATATTATTTGATTATACCTTTTGCCTGGAGCCAGCCTGGGCCATTCCATCTTTATATATGACTACACTGAATGGCTCTGGAAAAAAAAAATACCTAAAAACTCACACAGCTATTTGCCAAGAGAACAAGAATCCATGAAACCTGGCTGTGAGACCTTGGGCCTGTGCCCTCAGCCTTAAAATAAGGGAAGTGAATGACAACGTGTTTCAGTTCTAGCCTGAGCTGCTTATTTCTCCTCCATGTGCTTCTACCACATGTACTTGGGGGCGGGGGGAGAAGCATGGAGAAATATCTAAAACATAATTTGGGAGAGAAAGAAGTGGGAGCTTAAGGAAGGGTGCATCTGTGGACAGAACTAGTTCTTCTTTGTTGTTGGTTTTGAGAGATGGGTTCATCCTGGGGACACATTCAGTTGGAGATATCAAAGTAGAAAAGGCTGTGGGATACGAGTTTGGGTTTCAGGAAAATGGGAATTTTCACAATTTACGTGGAATTTAAAAAGTCATGAGATGGGACAAAGTCACCAAGGCAGTGAGCACAGAGAAGAGAGGCACAGACTGAGACCTGGGCGTGCCTATATTAAGAATTGGGGCGAACAGGAAGAACTAGTCAAGGAGGCTGAAAAAAACAGGGAGGTATACGGGCAACCCAGAGAATGGGGTACTTTGGAAGTCAAGTCAAGAGAGTCTCCTAGAATGTATGGTGAGCTTTAAAATTCTTACCAATTGAAGTTCCATCCTCTTGCTTCATTGGAAGGATGGAAGCTGAGCTCCAGGAAAGTCTTTGATCTGACTTCCCACATAGTGTTATTTTCAGTAGTTTGTCTCATCATTCCAATGAAAGCCAAGTTGCTCAAAAACCATAGGATCAGCCAGTAACACTGACAAATGGGAATAAATAGAACTAACGATGATCACGTCAGTGTTTACAAAGTGCTGCCGTACACGGCTCGCCTTCGACCTCCACAGCCGCCCTGTGATGTGAGGAGGGATTGTACTCAAATGTACAGATTAAAAAAAATCTACAGCCCAATTGAGACTTGTTCAAGGCTAGCCACCTAAGGGTGTAGAAAAGCTAGAGGAGAACTTGGCTCTTCTGACCTCCAATCTTTGGTTCTGTCTCCCACACCCTGGTGTATTGCCTGTTATGTAGATGGGGAGAAAACTAGCTTCTTCTGATCCTCAGTAGGCAAAGCTGTACCAAATACAGAGAAATACATGAGCCAATCATGTTTGCATACTGCTCTGTGGATCGCACTATCACACGGTCATCATCAGGGAAAGAAATATAAAGACCCAGGTCTGAACTGAAAGAGTTGGGGAAACCAAAATGAAACACAGGCATGAGAAATAGACCTGTTTTTCTTTGCCTCACCAGTTTTACTTTACACTCTACTGAAGGTGAATTGCCGACATGGTTATCGATTTCTCCTCTTTTCCAAGAGGACTCAGTGCTGATTTAACATGAAATATCACGTACTAGTCAGAGTTTTAACCACAGTTACAGTCTTTTTATTTAGCACCAAGGAAATTTTACTTAGGGCCTGTCAGTCCCAGGCAAATCAAAGAAAGCTCAGATCCTAAAACTAAGCATTTTCAAATTATTTTAAAGAACTAACTTCAAGGCCAATAATCAATAGACTGTGGTCTGGGCAAGGCCTGGCAACTTGATAATTTTCAGACTCACTTCAGGGACCCAGAGCAGAGCACTACATTAAACCAGTTATTTTTGGCTTTATAAATTAGATGTTTATAGGCTATTGGCTATAAAAAGCTAAATGGTAGTATGTAAATGTGGAAGTTACTCATCTATACAGCATACCCTAGATTAAAATTCTGCATCTGCATCTGTTTGTGAAATAAGCCTCGTTGGAAAGTAATTATATCAGCAAAACCAAGTAGGATGGGTTAACACAATCACCATCAGAGGGATGTTATTTTTGAAAGACAAGTGACAGCAATTATTTCCTCTTTCTCATCAAGAAGCTGCTGTGTTTTTGTTTTTAATTAATTTCTGAAAGATCGTAAATGAATGTAACACAAAATTTAAAAGACACAAAGGGATTATATGGTGAAGAGAATCGCAGAACCCCTGACCTCCCAGTTCCCTTTCCTGGAGCCAACCACCATTACCAGTTTGTGTTCAGGGGACACAAATGAAATATTTTAATGAGCATTCCTCTGATCTCCCACTCTTTTCCTTATAGTCTTAGATCTTATTACTTTGTTCTTTGTTCTTTCTCTAGCTGGCTTTTTGTTTAAGATATGTCATTCAAAAACCACCATGAAAAGCCAGGGTTTTTAACTCTTCTCATATCGCTGTAATGGCAGACAATATCTTATTCAGAGGCTCAGGTTTGGTGTAGTAGGATTACTTCCTGAAAGTTAAAAAAACTTCCAATGACAAAATAACCAGGTACACCTCCCCAGGACTTCTCCAATCACTGTGTCAAATGACAGTAAAAAGAAAATTGTCTTGAAAAATAATAAATAAAATTCTGTGTCATGGGCTGATCTTGCTTAAAAACCAGGGAAGCAGCATGTTCTCAGGGTAAATTAGAATGTCTGTCTTGCTAAATCTATGCTGTCCTTGCTGATACCCAGTCTTAATATCTTAAGCCTTCTCACATCAGCATCAGTCTGTTTCTTATAGACAGTAATTTTTCAGTAATTGACTACCAGAATGCAACACCCTTGGTTACCCATTATCACGCCTCCAGGATCCGTGGACTGTCCCAATCTATCCAGAAGGGAAGGCATCCCGAATTCTGGCAGGCTCTAAGTACGTATCTGCTGGGCTTCTACCATGTGCCAGGCATCGTGCTAAATGTCTGAAATAGAGTGATGAAAACACCCATGCTCTGCCCTCCAGGAGTCACCAATTTCAGGACACCACTGGGTAGAGCTGAGTTACAAGTTTTCCTAGAGTCTTTATTCCTTACCAAATGTTGTGCCAAAACATACTAAGACCCCACCTGCCCGATACCTAGCGCTCTGCCTGATGGTAGGTTACCTCACGGCCCTGAGTGAAAGTGGGTTCTGAAGCTGGGGTTGCTCCCTGGAAGGCTCAGAGTGGACAACAGAAGAACTAGCGGCACCTTAGAGCCACTGCTGGAGTTAGGGAGGGAGGCTTCTGACCCCTCCCACAACTTGTTTTCTAGACAGAAATGTAGGCCCATGGTGACAACTCCCTTGCTTCATTTGGGATACAGATTTAAGAACAATCTGGCTGTCAGTTTCCAACAGAAAAGGCAAGCAATTTCTAAAGCAAAGATGATCAGAGGAGGACTTTCAAATGCCACCTGTTCTGTGTCATAGATTACGGGCCTATCTCCCAATAAGGACTCAAAGACCAAGGCAGGACCTTGCTCGACAATGAGACAAGAGTTAGGTCTGGCCATCCCATCTGCTTCCGTAAGGAGGGGAATTCTTTACTTGTTTGTAGTTAGAGTAGTGCGACCCAGGAATAGTAGCTTCCTGACAGCCTGCAGTTGCAACTGAAAGGTAAGGAGACTGTCAGAACTGTGTTCTCGCAGAAGTCAGCCTGCTCCGCTCAAGGATCCCCCACCTGTTTTTCCTCCGTGTCCCATCATTTCTCTCCTAAAATATGGTTTCCACCTTGCTACATAGGCAGACAAGTCCATCCACCCTTGCCATGTCCCTCAGGAACTTCCAAATTGACCTGCATAACAATAAATACATCACACTCATTTCTCTAGCACAGCAGATATCATTGTCTTAGAGAAAAGAATGGGAAAATACATTATCTTTAAATTAGAAAAACCTGAGTAGCTTCGTTTTTCATTTGGATAGCTCATTTTTCTTTTTCATTTCATCTCCCCATGTAGGTTTTAAAAGCGCATGTATTTATTACTATCTACATCCCCCAAACAAAAAGGTGATGTATACAATGTAGAAAAGCCCCCAATAATCCTAAAATCCCATTCTTAAATGGTCTGCAATTTTGCAGTTCAGTGTCAGTGTGCTCTGTGCTGGCAACCTACAAATACAAAATAGAGCACGTCAACACTGTGGAAGTCACGCGCCGCTCAGGTTTCCAGGCTAAATTAGGAACGAGGGTTATGAATCTAAACTGACAGTATGTCCTGTCTGAAAACAGGCTCCTGCCCTTCACAAAGATAGAAGCCCCCATAAGGCTTCCGCGGCTCTAAAAATAAGCAGCCAAGGATCACTTCGGAAACCATACAAAGACCTTTTATAAATTTAGTTTTCAGAGTTGACATACAATATTACATTAGTTTCGGGTGTACAGCACAGTGATTAGATATTTATCTACCTTACAAACGGATCGCACTGATAGGTCTAGTACCCACTGGCACCACGCAAAGACCTTTCAGGTGGCTTTCGGAGAGGGACTCAAGGCTGAGGCCCTGCCTCAGGTAATGAACACAGATAACCTTCCCCATCTCAGATGCCCTTTAGAGCGCAAGCAAGGTGAGAGCCGGAAGAATATCTCGGGCACACAGAGAACACACTATTGCTGTTTTCCAAGGAGAACATAGGAGGCACCAAGTACTCCAAGCAGAGTGACGACAGTAGGGGCTGGCAGCAGTGTGAGGTTCACGTTCGGGCATCCCGAATTCCAGCAGGGAAGACTCTGCTGCTACATTCCTGGCACGACTGGGGCCCAAACAGCTGCCATGGCTGCTTCACCTCTGCCTCCTGGTCACACAAGAGGCCTGGAACATCCCAGGGGCATCTGGATGTTCTTACCATTTAGGCTCTTGACACTATCAGAAAACTGGATTTCTGGGCTGGCTACGATTTCAGAATGAGTGGTAACTTGACATTGCCAGCAAAACAGGCAGGTTCTGAGATACAATCTCAGAGCAAAGACAAGATGGGGGAGGAATCGTTAGTAAGACATGGGTGTGAGAGGAGCACGACGTGCTCAAAGCCAGCATTTCAATGCCAGGAAGCAAAACCATCTGGCTTCCAGTGGAACACAACCATTTGCCCAGTCTGTGACACCAGGCATGCCTCCCTGTGTGCTGCCACCCAGACAGACGACTGGCCACCTACTCCCAGTTCCACACAGGCAGGATGTGTGTCCACTGTCCCTGGAAGCCCCTGGACCTAGCACAGCATCTGTCAGAGAATTACGTGATGAAAAAATGTCTTCCCTTTAAACTGCTGAACTCACTGAGAAAGGGAGTTCACATGAAGGCTCTCCTCTTAGCAGGAAATCGTACTATGTTCAAGGTAGCTCTACGATTAGGGGTACAGTCTGAGGAGCCAGAACTGACGGAAAGACTTGTGGGGGACTGCGCTTTCCTTACTCTCCCACACTGACTCTTACACACAAAGGACTACTCCCACCGGAAAGCAAATCGGAGGGAAATTAAGGTCTCAACCACCCTGACTTGATGGTACTTTCCAGGTACCCCGTATCAAGGACACCCACCCATCCGCCCCTTTGCTTTTTCACACAGAGAAAACCTAGTAAAAAGGAAGTCAGTTTGCTGACAGTCTGGGGCTTTCCTGAACTTCCGCATCCTCGGGAAATGCACAAGCCAGATTTGCTGTTTTGTCCAGGGAGGAACAGCATTTGAGGGAGCAGAACAGCTGCTGGCAGTTCAAAATCTGCAAGAAAGTAAATGTATAATGGATTGCCAACTTACTGAGTTCTGACGTCCATAACGTGCTTACTGAGGTCTGTGTAGTCCTGTTTAAAATCCATGCTTCCTGCTCTTCCAGTCTGTGTTCACCCGACAATCCCTCCCGTGCTGGCCTAAAACTCCCGGTCTCCCTTCCTCCACCTTCCTACAACTGCACAAAGCATTTTTAAGGTTTAATCATCCTCCAGTGCAAACACCCTTTCTTTAGTCCATGTAAACTATTTTTATGATCAATTCAGATTAAATCTCCCTCCATCCCTTTGGTTTTTCTTCTTGACATGAGCTAACAAATAGCAAAGTTAGAAGATGATGAGTTTTCCCCAATAGCCAGCCTTGCCCCGTCCCCACCTACAACAAAGAAACTATTTGTCATCCGTCTAGTCAAATCTTGTGAACCTCACAAGATGAGGGCTGATGTCCCTAAATCAGGGGAGAGGAGTGCAGAGCAGAGAGGAGTATTCCAGGAAAAAGAACAAACAATGCACCTGCATACAGTGTTCCTCCAAGTATGGTATGAAGTCTTGGACCAAAGCTTTGGAGATGCGTTCAAAATGCAGATTTCTCAGTCTAGCAGCAGACCTACAGAATCAGTCTCTCTAGAGTATATAAAATATGTGTCTCACAGGAAAACTGTACATTGTCTTCATATAGCAAATTCCTTCAGACTACTATCAGGCTTCAAGCTTTCATTGCCTGTGCCATTTTGCGGCTCTTTAGGTTATAGGTAACTGATAGACATAAAAACTCTTATTGTCCAGTTTTGATTGACTTCTCTACTGCTTGCAGAAAAAAATCAGTTTTGCCTCCATATGCAATTCAATTCCTTTATTCAATATAAATTTATGCTTTGACTTTATTCCTTTAAAGTGCTTACAGCATCTGCTAGTTTCCCTAATATGAGTAAAATGATATCGTTAACACATGTTCATTTTTATATTTGCATGATATCAATGATGTTACCTTTTCCTGAAACTTATCCTTTAACTGGGGTAACACCCAGGAATCTATTCAAAAACGTATGTTCTAGGTGATTCTACAGCACTGTAAAGAGTCACAACCAGGAGTACTCTGTGGCAAGACTGACAAAACATAGCTTTCAGGTCAAATGTGGCCAGCCAGTTTCTTTTTGTAAATAACGTATTCTTGGAATGCAGCTACACTCATCTTTTTATTTATTGTCTATGGCTAGTGTCAAGCTATAATAGAGAAGTTGTGATAGAGACTCTATGGCCTGTAAAACCTAAAATATTTACTATCCGACCCTTTATAGAAACAGTATGCCAACCCCTGCTCTACGGGAATAGCTTTCAATGATTTGCATTTATCAAGAAAATCTTTCAGTTATTGTAAGGCATTTGGGCCCAGGTTGGCTATGGGCAATAGCCCTGCTATAGAAAAGTTCAGTAGAAAGTTCAACAGGAAATCGGATTTTCTTCCAAAAATTAGCACAAATCCAGAGATTAAGGCGTTGGCACCAGCACCCTAAGGTGAAAGGAGGTACACCGGGGCTCAGGGAAATTGAATAGGGTGGCTCTAAAGAAAAACACGATGTGTGTAGCAAAATGGACCCACCTCAGTAAGTTATGGAAATTTCTTCATACACTCATTCAGCATGCACTTACGGAGCACCCACTCATACATACAGCATGCAATAGGCACCGCAAATGAATGAGGCAGAAACTCAGTCCTGCAGATGACCACAATGCAACACATCATTAGCTGCTGCCACTGTGTGCTAGTTAAGACCAAAGCTCTGGAGTCAGTCTGGGTTTAAAGCCTGGCTCTACCACTTACTAACTGTCTAACCCTCAGCACACTAAACTCTCTGTGCCTCAGTTTTCTCATCTGTAAAATGGGGATGTTATTATAATACTGTACCTTGGAAGGTTGTTATAAAGCTTAATACACATAATACACATGTTAATACACATAAAACCCATGGAACAGAGGCTAACAGGCCACAAACGCTATCAATTAGTGCTACACTATGATTAGAGCATTAGCGCCCCTCAGTTATACACCAGTTGCTGTTGTAGCCCCCGCCCCCACCCCATGTATTCTCTCTAGACCTTACAATAACCATGCAAGTTGGGAATTATCCCCATTTTGCTGACGCAGAAACAAGACCAGAGAGGCCAAGTTGACTTTTCCAAGAATGCAAGTTGTGGGCAGAATTGAAACCTACATCCAACTCCAACATCCAGGCTTTTTCCAGTAGAAGTCCCCTCATGAAAGCTCTAAAGGGATGGTGACCCTGAGATTGTAGGTCTGTGTTGACAAGGTCTTCTAAATTTTTCTTCTGATTCAAAATCTGGCTTTGGTATAGCAGATTTTTCTAATATCAGACACCTAAATATTTTTCTTTGAGTAATAAGAATGGAAAAGATGGCTTTCCATGATGAAAAACGTTAAAAAATAAATTAAAATATAAAACATTTTATTTCTCCCAAATAAAATACTCAAGGCATATATTATCCATTGTTTTCTCTCCTAGGTAAAGATTTAGTTAAGTTTGAAAGCCAGTACTCTAAAGCAGTTTACAGTGTCCTTATAATGTTCTTTACTTTAGAACTTGAGGGAACATAAAAAGGCCCCAAATGTGCATTTTAGAGCAGCTGAAATTGGTCCAGCACTCTTTTAATACTTTTAAATGAAAAGGATTCTCTCCATAGAGACTAAAAATTATCTGGCTTGAAATGCTGTATTAAAATGGAACCGCTGCTAATTTCAAGAGTGTAGCGGCAGGTTGGTATTACTTTGCATTTTTAAAAAAAAAAAAACAACCTTATTTTCAGCTATTTGGTGTTTTATATTTCAATCTTCTAGGCAAAGGACTAGCTATAGTTACGGTAAAGAATATGAACAGAATCCTATTAACAAGCCAGTAGCCATGCTTAAGAGAGCTCACTAAAGCTGAAACCTGTTATAATACTCTCAACAGACAGAAAAAAAAGGTCTCATTGCTTACCGATATTTCTAATACCCTAATATTCAAAGCTGTCTAGTCCATACTTAAAGCTACAGGTAACACTTTAGCTCTGAAGCATAATATTTTTGATACATAATTTGGTCTGAAAATTTGGTTTCAATAAGGTTTGCAAAAAACCATAATAAATAACTCAATCTGTAAAGACTCTAAAGCTCCCATTTACTGCTGTATTTATTTTGCAAATCAATGGCTTCACGCAGTTGCAGTGAAAAGCAAAACTGTCAATAGGGAAATGAGATGCTAGTGCTCATGACATTGAATAGGCAGTGAGTTACCCAGCCCTGTAGCCACACAAAAGACAAGTCCCTCATTACAGCACAGGCTCGACTGTAGGACACATTCTCCTGGGTGGGTGGGCCAGGAAACCATGCACGCTTTGTTCTATGGACGGACAGCACAACTGTACCTATGAATGACCTTCAGCCACACACCAAGTTAGCAGGGAGGGGTGAGGCAGTGCAGCTGGGTAAAGCAGGCACTTCTCACACTTTGTGGGTGCCCCATTCACTTTTCAAAAGCCCAGGCAAGGTGGGCAACCCAACACATGTCAGAATATTTTTCTCCTTCAGAGTCCAATGAATTCAGAGATCCCCATAAAACTCATAGGCATTAGTTCAAATAAGCTCCTGGTACAGAGAAAGCCCTGGGCTTGTAAAAACCTCTCACAAGGTTTCAAAGCCTAAATCTTGGACTGGATTCAGATCGCAGCACTGCCACTTTTTAGCAGTGTCCTTGGGTACATGGTTTAATCTGAGTCAGTTTTGTCTTTTGTAAACTAACATCTATTCCCACTTGCATGTCTACACATGCAAAAGGCTCAACAGCACCTGGCACAAAGGTGTTCCATAAATGGTCAGAAACCTCATTAATGGATGTGGCCTTTGGCTTCACATAAGCAAAAATGTACTGGATTCAATCATGGGGGGGGGGAAGAAAGGAGGGAGGACAGGAAGGAACGGAGGGAAAGAAAGTAGGGAGGGAGGAAGAGAGAGAAAGAAAGGGGAAAGTAAGTTCCAGCTTCCAGGTTAAATTGGTGGACTACACACATGCACCTAATTTCACCCTCTTGTAACCCCACTAAGACCACATAAAGGATTTTTTTCTTTTCGTTTGTTTGTTTGAAGGTAAACCTAGGAGAAAAGGAGAGGGAGCAACAACAAAGTTTTGGAAGCTACAAAGCAGACAGTTGAATGGTAACCAACTCAGCAGGTGAGGCCAAAATTAAATGACCTCAAACCATCACGGCGAAAAGCTGTACATGGACACCAGGCTTCTGGACTGGGGATGAAGAAGGTGGCGAAAGTGCAAATGGCTGGAAGGCAAGTTATCTTAGAAGCCCTTGCTTCTAGCTCTTCACTCCATTCCACTGACTAACTGCCCCTTCCCTGCCCAGGCAAATATCCAGAGTATTACTTTCGGAAGAGGGTAAAACACAGGGCATCTGCTTGGGAGACATAGTGAGGCTACTCTGGTGAAAACAGGGTCTTGAAGTTCCTAGAAAGGTTCATACTGAACCCTGAATGCAGACGCAGCCCCCACCTCAGTCCCCTTTCTCAGGAGCTGCCAGACTGAGTACCAGACCCATCGCTCCCAGCAGGAGACTGGAAGGCTTTTCAAGGGCAGTTAAGCAATCCAAGGGACTCAGACATTGGGGTTTTCCAATAAATGGCCAACCCAGATCACCCTATGGTGAAATAAGTTCAGTAAGCTCCATCCACCTGCTCAGAGTTTCACAACAGCTTTTTAGTCCCCAAGCAATGAAGGATTGCTTACAAAGCACCTGTGAAAAGCCTCCACCAAAGAAGACAGAGATCAAAACAAACAGAAAACAAGTTGGAGGGAACAGAGGCTACAGAGCTTGGAGAAGAGTTAAGCAAATATAGATCATGGATATCTTTGGAGAGATAAGATATTGTATCCACGAATAAGACAATGATAGAAAACAAAACCCAGAAAATTAAAACGCAAAATCAAACACTCTCAGAATTGAAAAAATACTATGAGAAATTACAAGCAATAGAAGTGTTAAAAGATTATCATTCAAAATTAGAGCAAATCCAGAGATTAAGAATGGAAAATCATATAACTGCTATGGAGAGTCCAGCTCCTGAATGTTAGTTTTAGAATGAGAAAACAAATGGAGAATAAAAGGAATGAATATTCAAGAAAAATTTCCCAAACTGAAGAAGTTGAGGTGTCAGAATGAAATGTCATAGACCATCTAGCACAGAGGATGGAAACAAACCCATGTCTTGGACCATTAGTGGGATATTTCAGATCCTTGGGGACAAAAAGACTTTACAAGCTTCCAGAGGGAAAAAGAAGTATCAGGTCCTAAGTAGCCTTTCAGGAATCAGAATGGCCTCACACTTCCTGACAGCAATGGTGGAAAGAGAGGACAATGGAGCAATGTGTTCATTTCCCTTCAGGACTTTGATTTCTAACTTGGAATTCTAGTCCCAAACTGCCAATCAAGCATGATGGTAGAATAGACATTTTCAGGCATGTGAGCCCTCAGAAAATTGACTTCCCACGTACCCTTCCTCACAAAGTTACTGGAGGAGGTACACCACCAAAAACTAGCAAAGAGGAAAACAATACTGAAGGAAAAACAGTTCTAAGACAGGAATGGTCAGGGGCAGCCCCAGATGCATGAAGGATGAGCCCAGGATAATAGCTGGGCCCTGAAAGAAGAGGGCAAACAGTCCAGATGGAGCCAGGTGACTCCAGAGACGGGTCCGCTGAGGACTCTCCTCACAAGATGCTTGCTGCCATGAAATCTGTGGGCAGAATGACCAGGAGAGCAGGGCCCAAATCCTTCCAGTATTGCTTTTCTTGACCATGACTGATGGTTGCCCCACTCTCCCGTCATGCTCTGCTGCCTGCATTAGCAGAGGACTTCATTTCACTGCATGGCAGTGTTCTGCTCTGACCTATTCTCAAGGGCTGGAGGCAGGCCCCAGTGAACTGAAAAGCAGGAAATACCAGTGCCAGCTCCCAATCTTCCCCACCATCTTCCTGCTGGGCATCCAGTATCCGGCTCTACACTACTGCATCGTCAGAGATCCTGAAGGTGAGGAGCCCTGTGTTTCCTTGGAGTCACTTGAGGCCTTGTCCACCAATTTCCCCAGAATAACCTCATGGCACTTGAATCCAGACTTCTCTCAGACTTGGCTCAGCTTACCTTCTCTTGGGACCTTCATCAAACCGAAGCAATGGTTTCCAAAACAGAAAAATACAGTGTTTAGGGATACATACATACATGGGGACACTAAAAGAAAAGGAAGAAAATGAGCAACGAGTCAAGGTAGTGGTTATCTCTGCGAGGAAGGAGTATCACGCAACTGGGGAAGGACGCAGGGAAAGGGTGTTTCCGGAGCTGCTAGCGTCCCATTTCCTAAAGTGGAGCGTGGGCACATGGTGGTTATTCTCTGTAGCGTATTAGAGCTACTAAACATTCTTCTGGATTTAGGATGCATTTGGGAATTTAAAAATTATTTGGGTCACCGATTACATTACACATGCCACAGAATCTGTATCATTTGTCTCTGGTGTCCCCCAAAACAACAGTAGACAGTCTATTCCATTCATCACAATCCTTTTATGTGCTCTAAGACAGCAGTCACAGAAGTGCAAATTCTAGAAGACACTTGACAACAGGAACAAACAGAAACAGGACCTTCTGTCACTAGCTTTCATGTACAGCCATAAGGAGAAATGCCTTCGTGTTCTTGTACCAGTGGAATTCCCATAAGCCAACAGGCTTCTGACACAAACTGAAATGTCTAGTCAGGAGACAGTGTGCTCACCACTTCCCTGACACATTGTCGTCTTGTTTGAACAGAAAGGCAGTTCCAAAATAAATACCCCAAACAACACGTTCACTTTCTCCCCTTGATTCAGATGAAAGAGCAGAAATATGTACCGTTAACTACTGACCCATGTTTGGTAGATTTCCTTAAATGCTATGTATGCTCCGCTCACACCACCATGACTAGAAGTCATGTTTCTTGAAAGGCATTTTGCTATGCCAGGGCACAAAGCTGCTCCAGTAGAAACACTCATTCCAAATTGTTACATGCTCAATGTTTCCCTTCTATGTCCAGTCAAAGAAAGAAAAAAAAATAGTTCTACAGCTCTCTCAGGGAACTGAAGATGCTACAGGCCAACCCTCTTACCCTTGTTCAGCCTTCTGGTTGAGACATGACTTTCCTTCCCGATTGGCAATGATTTTCTGGTACCTCTTGTGGGGGTGACCTGGAGGCTCACATGCAGAAGATCAAAACCACTCCGGCTCCGATTTGAGTAAGGGCATGTATTCCATTCACCCAGGTAATAAAGTGAAACAGCTGGCGAAATTATATTAACACAAATGGATTTACACCCCCGACTCTTCTAAAATATTGTCAGAACCAGAATCTTCAGAAGGAATCATGGTCCCCACACTTCCACTGCCTCCACTCGAAACAAGATTGCTCCTTTGTGAATAATCTCATCTCTTAGAGGACTTGGCGAAGTGAATCAAGACACCACAGTGCTCTCTTGCATCCAATGTTTCTGATAAAGCAATGACCATCAATAATATGTCTTCTTCTAGATCAGAGCTTCTCAACCTTGGCTGCACACTGGAATCACCTAGGGAGCTTTAAAACCTACGAGTGACTGGGTCCCACAGGTTTACCAAGTGAGGGGTGTGGCCTACTACTTGAGTTTGAAAAGTGCCTTGGTGATTCCAACATGCAGCCAAGAGTGACAACTATGGTCAACTAGAGAATAAGGGCGAACAATTTCTTCCTGTCAAAAATATAGACTAACATTTCCCAATACCCATCACTGCTTATATACTTGCATGCCAGGCAGCACAGCTAAATAATTAGGAACACAGCATCTTGAGTCAAGCTGCCTGGGCTTGACTACCCGCTTTGTCACTCACCGAATGAGTATTCTTGGGTGATTTATATAATTGCCCTATGCCTGTTTCCTCACTTGTGAAATGGGCTAATACTAGTACACACACTTCACAGGATGGTGGGTATTAAATTAAGTGATGTTTATAGAATGCTTGCTTACAACAATGGCTATGACACAGGACATGCCTTAGAAATGTTTGTTGAGTGTAATATCAAGCCAATTTCTGTCAAACCCCAAAGTGAAACTAAAAAAGAAATTGGCAATTGTGTTAACTAAAATAATTCAGAATCAGATAAAACTTTCTTTAGATGCCAAATGGGGGACATTTTGGGGACAAAAATCCCTCAAGTTTTCTGTACTACCTCTTATTTACACAATGGAACTTTATCCAGCTCTGGCAAAAAGGGCATTTTTGAGGTCCAAGACAGAAATTTAATGTAACATAGGAACATTCTTCCTTTCTGTGTCCACCCTTCTTTTCATCATTTCAGAAATCCATGTCTTTGTTAATAACATGGTGTGAAATGGGAGCGTTGTATTTGCAGGAATTGGCAAGAACAGCTTTAGAATTCCAAGTTTTTCTTTTCAAAGGAATACGTCCCTGACTCACTCAGAAGATAAAAGAGATAAAGGAGTATTTTTTCAAAGAGTTCTCTGTACCACTGTAGGAAACAGAGGTCCCTGAATTCTTCTAACTTTATTTTTTAAAAAGCTGTATGCCAAGCACCATGTACAGAAATCCGTTAATTCAAAAAGATATTTAAAACAGGAGATCAAAACTGAATACAGTCTTGACATGTCTGAGTAAACAGATATTTGGCTACATGAGCTTTTCAACTACAAGAATAAGTATAAAGTAGTATTTGAGGAAAGATATTTCATACATGCAGCTCCTAAACACAGAGGAAACCCGGTGGTTAAACATGTCAGAGTTTTGCCGACTGTCTTCCACTAATAATAGAACTGGTGGATCAAGGCACTCTGCGGAAAGGTTGTGCGAAGGGAGGGTTCCCAATGATATTCACCAGCAATATATCCAGCTTGCTAATGCTTTCATTCAAAAAACCGGCACTTAAGTTCTCTAATGCCATGAAGCAGCTTCTTAAAAATATTTAAGACCCATTTTGAAACATGCAGATTACTAATCAGATACTGCTGAGAGAGTATGTATACAGGCCCAACATTCCTATAGGGCAAATTGACACTGGTTATCAAAAGCATTTCCAGAGTGTATATACCCTGTTTCCCCGAAAATAAGATTTAGCAGGACCATCAGCTCTAATGCATCATTTGGAGCAAAAATTAATATAAGACCTGGTATAATATAATATAATATAATATAGTATATTATAGTAAATATAATATATATTTATAGTAAAATAAGACCAGTTCTTTAATATAATATAATGTAATGTAATGTAATATAATATAATATAATATAATACCGGGTCTTATATTAATTTTTGCTCCAAAAGATGCATTAGAGCTGATGGTCCGGCTAGGTCTTATTTTCAGGGAAACACAGCACATCCTCTGACCCAGGGTTCAGCTTCTAAAGATTTCCCTTTAGGAATAAATGAGACACACATGTAAAAATGTATACGCAAGTAAGTTCATCACATTGTTTAATAGCTAAAAAGGGAACAAAATTATCATACAGCACTGGTTACCTAGAGGATTCCTGTGGCATAAAACTGTATTGAGAAAAATGGAAAAATATCTGCAATAATGTTAACCAAAAAAAGGTGGTTAAATTATTTGGATAGCAGGACTCCACTGTTGCAGAAAATAAAGATACTGATTATAGAAAAGTGTATGTAAGGATGTACTCCAAAATATTAAAGGAAGTTACCTCTGAGCAATGGGATTGTGGGAGTTTTTCTTTGGTGGAGTAATTTCTAATTACTTGATTATATATGGCTGGTTAAATTAAATGAGTGAGTAAAATATAAAATAAAAATTTAAAAATAAACTGTAATACAAATAAATTGTATAATAAAAAACATAATAGTAAACAAGAGAGCAGATCACTGTTTAAACTTTTCCCACATTTTTCAAGAGCTGTACACAAGCTTCAGGAATAACACCTAGGAAAAGAGAGTTACCCACAGCAGCTGTATCCACTAAGAAATGGCCAGAAAACAAAGGCAGCTTGGAACTGAACATTTTAAAACTAAATACTGTCTTCGGAGGTAAGGGCTGCCCAGACTAGATTCTGCTGTTGGGGTGGTTGGCAGTCAGGTATTTTTTGGAATGTTAGGTTCTCAAGACCCTAACTGCGGTATAGTCTAACAGTTCAGTTACCCTCACTTTGTTCTCTTTAAATTGCCTCTTAAGAATTCTTCTGGAAGTGTGAATTGCCTATAAAAAACAAATGTTTAAAGAGAATTAAAAGCCTAGTGTCCCAAATTAACTTTGACTTATTTCTTACAATGCTCTGCCCTCCTCATCTTCCTCCCCTTTGATTTATTTCCTCTATTATCCCATATTTCCCTCTCTACCAGGGACCAGGCTAAGTCAGGGGAGATTCAAAGGATGCCAGAGTTTGGGGATACCAGGGAAACAAAAAGATAGGGCTTTGAAGCCATTCAAGATTCACTTCATAATCTTAATTCCAATTTAGAAATGGCTTCTGCTCTTTCCCAGCATTTTCTCTCAGGGCTAAAAGTAGACCAGAAACCAGTGCTTCTGTGGACATTAAGCATGGCCATGACTTGGTTTCTGCATGGTCAAGAACAAAGTGAGTCCTAAAGATTGCTGAGCAATTCAATAGTGCTCACTTCTCGTCCCAAGTACATGCCTGATGTTAGAACCTGAAATCAGAGAATTGTAGAACATTGGAGTTGAACGTGGCTTTCTAAATTTTATAGACAAATGCTGCCACAAGTGTAGTTGCTTAGGAGCATCGCTTGGATGCTTGTTAGAAATGCAAATTCTCAGGCCCCATCAGGAGCCTACTAAACCAGAAGCTCAAGGGTGGGGCCCAGGTATCTGCACGTTTACTGGTTCTCCAGGTGCTTAAAACTACCCTAAGTGAAAACTACTATTACAGAATAAGAAACTGAAGCACAGTAAGGGTAGAATTGTTTGTTTTCACAAAATTAGAGGGGGAAAAAGCAGTTATTCTGAGTAAGACATCTAAATAAAGCTATATTGCTTTCCTTGTTTCAAGATCTGCAATATTGTATCTGCTGGTCTCTGGATTATCTTTCATTCCTAGCTGTTTTTTTTCCTTTTTACATCACTACACTGGAGAAACTGTGGCAACCAATACAGAGCAGCCGAATGAAGTCTCTGGAGCATGAAGAAGCGTTTAATTCAAACTCTTTTTACAAATGACTGGATTAATGAAATTCATTATACACTGGAGTTCTGAGATGTCGATTGCATGCAAATAACATTTAATGAGCTAAAGTGCACACTTCTACATTAGCTCCCAGAACATCAGAGCAGCAAACACAAAATAGGAATTTGACTACGCATGAATCTACGAGGAGAACTGGAGCCCCTTATCTTATTTTCTCAGGCTGTCCTCCTCGATAACCCACACGAAGACAGAGAGAAGCTTTGAACTGTCGGCAGTTCTATCTCACAAAAAAGCTGAGTTCCCAAAAGATCATTTTAAATCATTTATTTGAAACCTGGACATATTGCCTCATACAATGTTATAAATTATCGTAGATGTCTAATCACAATAGATTTACAATAAAACGGATACTATAAAAAAAAACTTAACCATTTAAAAAGGCTTCCACTAGGCAAAAAAAAAAAAAAAAAAAAGTTCCAAGCTTAGATGTATCTTCACAAAGGGGACTTCCCTTGTGCAGGGGCTACTCTGGGTGTGGGGGTCACAGCAGTAGCTTCTGGTGAGGCACGAATGTGGGGGTCAAGATGTCCTTTGGGGTATTCAACACCTCCAGGTCATAGGCTACCAATATTATGGACTCCAGATTCAGGATCCCAGGATCAAAAGATCTCTCTTACCATATCAGCTACTACACTAGAAAACTCTGAACTAATACCTTGAGGAAGGCTTGTAGCTGTGGTTCTTGTAGGTACCAAGACCAAAATCAACTGATACTTTATCTTAAACATTTTCCAACTCCCCCTCCCCTCCTCAGTTGGGCTAGTCTTTGTAATTCTAGTCTCCATTTATCACTGATTTTTCTAAAACATTCCTATTTACATTTCCTTTTTATAATAAAAAGATAAATTAAATGCATAATAAGATAGCTTTAAAGTAACATTAAAGAATCCTGTACCCCTTAGCTGTTGCTCCCAAATCCTCCCATCCCCCCCAACTCTAAGTGAATACTAATCTACTTTCTGTCTCTATAGAGTTTCCTATTCTGGACACTTTTTATAAATGGAATCATACAATATATGATCTTTTGTGACTTTTTTTACTTAGCATCATGTTTTCGAGGTTCATCCATGTTGTAGCATGAATCAGTACTTCATTCCTTTTAATTGTCAAATAATATTCCATTGTATGTATATAGCATACTTTATTTATCAATTCATCAGTTGATGGACATTTGGATTGTACCCACTATTTGGCTATTATGAATAATGCTGCTCTGAATATTCATGTATAACATTCTGTATGGAAGTACGTTTTCATTTCTCTTGGGTATATGCATGTAAGTGGAATTGCCTCATCACATGATAACTCTATGCTTTCCAAAGGGGCTTCATCATTTTACATTCCTACTAGCAATTTATGACGGTTTCAGTTTCTCCACATCTTTGCCAATACTTGGTATTGTTTTATTATAAACATTCTAGTGGGTGTGAAATGGCATCTCAGTGTAATTTTGATTTGCATTTTCCAAATTAATGATATCAAGACTTTTTCATGTACTTATTAGCTTTTGGATATCTGCTTTGTGGAAATGTCTATTCAGACTTGACTACTTTTAATTGTATTATTTGCCTTTTTATTATTGACTTGTAGGAGTTATTCATACATTCTTAATACAAGTCCCTTTTCAGATACATGATTTGCAAAACTTTCTCCCATTCTGTGGGCTGTGACACCTGCTTTTTTACTTATCACACTGTGTCTGATTGCATTGCTATATATATATATATATTAAGAAAGGATATATATTAAGAAAGGAAAAAACACATTTTAAGAAAGGAAAAAACTACTACAATTGTTAATACTCAATATATACCGATAACGAAAGACGAATACAAGTCATGTGTATACAATTTTTTGGCACCCCTGTATGTATATATATATATATATATATATATAATTTCTATTTATATAAAGTGTCCAGAGTAATAGAGAATCTCAACATATTCTCTACTATTCCCTAGCTCAGATGATTGCAGCCACACACTGGCTGGCTTTTGTACCACCTCAGGAACTCACCATTGCTCTTACTTCAGCCTGGAACATTTCTAGAACACATGGCCTGTGCCCTCATTTCATTTAGGCCTCTGCTCCAATGTCACCACCTCAGAGAGGCTGTCCCTAAAACTGCAACTCCCCACCCATCTCTCCATTCCCTTACTCTTATGTTATATAAGTGCTATGAAAATATATCGGGAAATGACACTTGTCAGAAACTTACATTTGTTTGCCTTTCTTTGATTACTGATTAAAACAAGTGTTTTCTTAAATGTTTTTTGGCAGCCATGTTTATATTTATATTTCTTCTTTTGTAAATATCCTATTCATGACCTTTTCTGATTTTTCTAGTGGCATGTTTGTCTTTCTTGTTAATTTTTAGGAATATTACCCCTTTGTCTGCTATCCATAATTTCCCCAGCTGCAGTTTCCTTTTTTTTAAAAAAATATTTTTTTAAATTTTATTGGGGAATATTGGGGAACAGTGTGTTTCTCCAGGGCCCATAAGCTCCAAGTCATTCTCCTTCAATCCAGCTGTGGAGGGCGCAGCTCAGCTCAAAGCCCAATCGCCTTTTTCAATCTTTAGTTGCAGGGAGCGCAGCCCACCATCCTATGTGGGAATTGAACTGGCAACCTTGTTGTTAAGAGCTCGCTCTCTAACTAACTGAGCCATCAGGCCGCCCCTCCAGAAACTCAGCAGCAGCTGTTATCACCAGTCTAGTTGTGGAGGGCGCAGCTCACTGGCCCATGTGGGAATCTAACCAGCAACCCTGTTGTTTAGAGCTCATGCTCTAACCAACTGAGCCATCAGGCTGCCCCTAGGTGTAGTTTTCTTGTTTATTCACAGTGTTTACCATATAAGAGGGCTTCAGGATAGCTCAGTTGGTTAGAGTGCGAGCTCTTAACAAGGTTGCCGGTTCAATTACCACATGGGATGGTGGGCTGTGCCCCCTGCAACTAAGATTGAAAACAGCGACTGGGCTTGGAGCTGAGCTGCACCCTCCACAGTTAGATTGAAGGACAATGACTTGGAACTGATGGGCCCTGGAAAAACACACTGTTCCCCAAACTTCCCCAATAAAAAAATTAAAATTAAAAAAAAGAGTTCTTCCTTTTTATGTAGTCTATTAGTCTTTACATAGATTCATTGCCTTTAGTTCCTTATCTTCCCAAGAATACACAAAAGTGATTAGGTTTTATACTTAAGATACTTTTCGTGAAAATCCCTTGGCTAGAGTGTCCTATGACTTCTCATTCACACAGCACATTCATCACACCAACTGCAGAAACTTGGTTTTTCTCCATTCTCAGCTCTCATTCCTCATCACAGCAACCAAAAGCTCTTTGTCCATTTGACTGAAAGCATTTAGCAACTCAAAAGTCTACTGTCGGAGTCTGATTAACACACTCAGTGAGTCATACCTCCCCATATCCGAGCCCTTGTGTAGTCTCCCCTGCCACAATGACTCTGGGCTTGCTGATGTGACTCGCTTTGGCTAGTGGGACTCTGGTAAACTTTATGTAGATAGAGGCATGAAGGGTGCATATGCATTACGTCTGGGAACTCTTCTGCTAAGATGTGAAAAAGCTGAGGCTGGCCTCCTAGAGGATGGGAGAGAATGTAAAGAAAGTGTCTATTGTACCAGAAAGAACAGAAAGCAGCTTTCCTGCTAATTGTGACAGAACATTGCTTTTAGTTAGAAATTATCCAAATTCAATCAGGCAATAAGTTTATGGTACCTGCTAGCTGAACAAACAGGAGAAATGAGGCGTGGAAAACACAAAAACATTGCTAAATTAGAATCTCTCGGGCCTCCTATTTATAGGTCATCAAAGAATAAGATTCCACTCTTATGTAGCTGGGCTGGATAGACGTGACAGAAACAGCATAACATCTCTGGAAGTGACAAACAGCTGGCAGAGCTGAAGAGCTTCCCTTGCAGATGGAAGAAACAGAACAAAGGGCCAAAGAAGAGAATGGCAGTCAGTAAGCCCTAAGTGAGGTGCTTTTCACAAGTGGGACTTCCATTTCTGTGCTGTACAAAAAAAAATTTAAAAAAATAGAGGGCTGGGGAGACAAACAAGATGTAGGGAAATTTAAGACATTTTGTCTGCCTAGGCTTTCCAGCTGGGTACACAACTCACCCAAATATATATCCTCTCTTGCTGTTACTAAAAATATAATGAATAACTCTTTCAGGAGGAAAATGGTCACATATCACCAAGGATACAGGAAGACACTCATGATATATTTTTTAAATGACTTAGGAATCCAAGCAACGCTCGATTCTTCTTCTCTCTGGACTCTGCCAAGAGGGTAAATAAAGCTCCTGCCTAAAAAGAGATAGAATTCAGATAGAATTTTGTCTGTTCATGTCTGATACTGGGAATCAGCTGAAATCTAAAGTGCCTTAAAACTAGCTCATTGTGAAGGCAGACATTCTGGCATGAAAACTAGAAAAGGCTGCCACCGAAATAAATGCACATTGTCTTGCACCAAATGCTGCTAGAAAGAGATTTTCAAGGATTCTAGCAGAAAAGGGAATGCAGGATTGATGAGAAACTGAGCATGAGAGCAAGTACTATTGGGAAAAATGTAAAACAAAATCATTTCAAATGAAGAGTGTCATAAAATTGCAACATAGAAAAGACAGGATGCATACTTTTCTCACAAGCCTCACACAGTTGCTTTTCTTTGAATAGTGAGTGCCCTTGGCTTTCTTCCTGCTGCCAAGAAAATGTAGGACAAGCTCTTACAAGTACCACAAAATGGGGGACTTAAAGGTCTTAAAGCTGATCGCAATCCATCTCCACATCTCCAGTACTCAACTGACTCAAACAAGCCAGGCTATTTGTGCAATGTTCCCATTATCTTCTCACTTTTATAATGCCTATGGTCTTTGAATTCACCACTAATATTACCTTTTATATTTGGTTACTTTATTCACCTTCTTCCCCATATGAAATACTTAAAATTTTTACATATGCGTTTGATTCACCTTCAAGAAAGGGTAAAAGGGTGGAGGCTCCCCCAACATTTCCAAACAAGGATTTTTTAAAGTATAGAACTCAGGTAAAAATAATTGGATAAGTCATGTTAATCAAAATACTTCATGACCACTCATCATGGCCTTCTTGTTCATTTGTGTTTATTATGTTAATATGCACATACATACATGAACCTACATGTGCTCGCTTCGGCAGCACATATATACATACATGAACCTACTCCTTAACACGGACACTAGAACATGGACAATAACTTACATCTCTCCATGTGGTCATCCCCATACCCTTCCCTTCCCTTTCTCCTCCCAAGGTAACCACTGTCTGAATCTTGTGTTGAATGTTGATATACTCCTATCATGTAATCTTGAGGGACTCATTTCCATTTATGATATTAATAAGACATTCACAGTGTTCTATATTACAACACATCATTCATTTTGACTGCTGTACATTATTCACTGTGTGAATCAGGGAAAGGGGAAATTAAAATGCTTTGCTGCATTAATTCATTCTACATTCTTTACTTCTTAACAAACAAATGGTACACTACTGCATCACTTGTTTTAAAACAACTACCATATAAAACAAGTTGCTACTGTTTCAATTGCACTTCATAGCTATTTCTTCATCCTCAATTGTTTCGTTTTGTATTTTCCAGGATTGAATGCTTAGTGTGCATTCTACACTCGGTTTCCTTGGAGATTAGTGATATCAGAACTGGCACAGACCAGGGCTGTTGACATAATGCCCGTCTATTCTGACACTAATAAGATCAGACTCACCTTTAAATTCGCATTTATTCAATACTTCCAGTGTCCTCATGGCCAGACACTCCTAGAAAAGGCACTAGTGGCGCTGAGCTGAACAAAACTATTCCTTTCCGTCAAGGCTCTCACTGCCTACTGGAGGGGGGGAAATCCTGCAATCCCAATACAAGAGGTAATTTTCAACATCTTAGACCAGAAGGTAACTGCCTCATAGATGAAGAAAGTGAAACAAAGGGACAAATCATGCAAAGGCACAGAGGTGGGAGAGGATCAAGCAGTCAGGGATCTTCAAATTTAAGCACAGTGGCAAGGAAGTCAGAGGTCAAATCTCCGAGCATCTTCAATTGTATCCCAAGGTAAATGGGAGTCACTGAGAGACTTCACAGAGGAGAGATAGGATCGCGTGTACTACAGTAGAAAGTGAGCTGTACTGGAGTGGGCTTTAGGTAAGAGCAGGGGGACGTCAGTGTAAGATCCAGGCTATAAACGATGTGGATCTGAAATGAGGCAGCTGCACAGATCACGGATGCAGGTGAGAGGACACGGATTTCTGTGAGATGCAGGAAAACTGACTGAAAAAAGAGGACATGGACCCAAAGGAAAATGAGCTTACCAAAAATGGGTGGTCTACAAGCAACTGTAGTACAATTGTTTCACATGCCATGCCTAAAAGAATGCAACCTCACCCACAGGAAGACAAAAGCCTCCTCCTTTTCATATTGTTTCGATCCCAAGAAAGCCTCTAAATATTGGTGAAGTATGTTTTTGTAAATTATCAGGTATCTTTATTTGAAAGGAGCTCACAAAGTACAACTAAATATTTCTTATAACAAGTTAGTTGCATCACCAGCCATAAGAAAGAAAATGATGCCCAGTTGGAATCCCAGTCTAATTGAATTTTAAACATACCATTAATTCTCATTATTTGCAGCGGTTATGTTTAATAAAGTCACCACAAACACCTTGTTTTATGTGGATTTATGTTCAAAGACACCTATTTAATATATATTGTTGGTTCATGAACATTAACTCATGGTCAAAATCACAGTAACTCATGACTGAACAAAGCTTATCCAATACATGTATTTTCTCCATAAGACACATCACAGCCTTCTTAACACTTTGCAACACTAGTCAGCACTTTAGCACCACACTCGGGAGCCATTTCAAACAGCAAAATCACCAACAAAACGCACAAAAATGGGAATAATGTGGCACTAAATGGACTACGAAAAGGACACTTGTTTACAGGGTGAGAGTTGAAACAAGCACACAGAGTGTCGCCTCGTCCCACTTCATTTGGGAATGTGCACATCAGGCGACTCGAATTTTTCACCACTCTGTGCTTGTCTGTGAATGATTACAAAAGTACTGCAAGTATTGATTTGGGGTTACAAATGGATTTTAGCAAGTCGGCAAATTCACAAATACTGAATTGACAAATAATGAGGATTGATCGTATCTGGAAGAGATCATTCCCTGCCTTGAGGTGTCAAAAGGCACTTTCGTAGGTGGGCTGAGCGAGTCAGTAACAATGCCAAATCTTTAGTTATGTGCTTTCCCCAATGAGTTCAAAATGTCTCCTTAGACATAGCAAAATGACCCCTTTGCTTATCTCCTGTGAGTTTGGGAAAACCTAGTTATAAATCAGTTTTTAAATGAGAGAAAATCGATGCTTTGGAGAATTAAGAAACATGTTCCTGTTTCAGAAAAAAAAAAAAGACCAAAAATAAATTTGAGATGCCCTGATTCCTAAAATTGTCCACTTTCTATGTCCACCTTCTATGTTCAAACTTTACTGTGCTTGTGAATCCCCTGGAGAACATATGAATAATGCAAATTCTGACTCAGAATAGACAATGCCATTTATTTTTCTATCTGTATCTATCAGTATTGTAAAGAAATTAAAACAAAGTACATTAGGATCTCTATATTGCTTTCCAAATAGAACCTCGGGTTTGGGAGTATTTGTCTCCTCTCCCAATGGACCATTAGCAGCATTAAGGAAGTAAAAGAACAATCATCTGAAAGGTACAGAATGCTTCATATGCAGGCAGCTGACATACAAGTGGACAAAGCACCACTTGTCCATTTTAACATGAAGATAAGGGCTAGGATTATTAGGAAGCTATTAAATGTAGATAAAGACATTTGCTTCTCATTGCCTCTGTGCTCTTACCCCAGATACACTATAAATCAAAGATGACTTTGAAACAAAGGTAGTAGAACTGCAGGTCTGGTGACCTATCATTTTGGAAGGAAATCTGGCACCACAGAGCCTGAGAGAACAGATTAATGCAAAAGCCCCAGTGAAAATTTGACTTCTAAGATATAATTCAGAGGAACATTAGTCTCCCACAAAGATTTGCAGAGCTACAAAAATAACTGCAAAGCAGATAAAAAAAAGAATGTGTTCATTGGTGCTTCAGAGGGGCAGACATTTGCAGGCCTTTGGGATACACAAGATTGATCCTTCCAGCACATGGATTCCAACTTGATAGTTTGTGTTTAACAATTTAAAGATTCAAAGTTCTATTTGAGACTAAGTGTAGGGTTCTCCACCACTCAAGCAAGTATGATTTTCCATACAACTTGAGAATTATCCACAGCTGTCTTTTTTCTTGAAACCATGTTTCTTTCAGCACACATGGTACCAGTTGCAGTTAAGAAAAAAATAACTGTCTTCAATCGACTATTTGTCACTGATGAAACACCAGTTTTGTTGTATTTTTAAACCTGACAAAGATAAAATGCAGATAATTATACTTCAGTGAGCAAATCCCAGCTCAAGCTACAAATTAAAGACAGTTCAGAACATATGTAAGAGAGCTCTATGAAAAAAGATATTTAAAGAAAGAGGGGGGAATGACTATAGGAATCTAATGCTCAAAGGATGACAGGTATTAGGAGGAGTGTACTTGAAATACCAGACAAGTC
Source organism: Rhinolophus hipposideros (assembly GCF_964194185.1). Classification (NCBI taxonomy): domain Eukaryota; kingdom Metazoa; phylum Chordata; class Mammalia; order Chiroptera; family Rhinolophidae; genus Rhinolophus; species Rhinolophus hipposideros. Next base: position 97,081,998 of record NC_138046.1, read on the forward strand.
AGGAAAAGTCCTCACCTATATTCCTGTGGGGAAAAAATTTTTTTGTTGTTTCACTCAAGCCATGGGAGGAAGGAAATGCAAAAAGAAATAAAAATAAAAACAAAAACAAAACAAAACCCTGCTATTTTCTGATACAAATCAGAAATTCCTCAGGCAAACAGAGGGACAAAAGGGCTATTTTTCCCAGGAATCCCACTTCTAGAATCTACACTAACGAAACACCTCCAATACAAAAATGCATATGCATAAGATTATTCATTGCAAAGCTGTTTGCAACTACAAAATAATGGAAACTACCTAAATGCCAATAAATAGGAGAGTGGTTAAAACCACACAGTGGAGTATTGTGCTACTGTAAAAAAGAATGAGGAAGATCTCTATGAACTGATATGGAATGAGTTACAGGAGAAACTGTTAAGCAAAATAAGTGCAAAAAATGTATCCATGGTATGCTATCCTTCATATAAGAAAAAGGGGGATATAAGAAAACATTCATGTATCTTCTCATTTGTGCAAAAGTAATATGGTAAGGGTGAACAAGAAACTAAAGAAATTGCTAATCGAAGGGGGTAAATGGGAAGGGGAGAAAAAAGGGGGCAAGGGGAAGGCATAGTAGGGATGAGGAGAGAGTGATACCTGTGAGTATACCTTTTTGTATAGACCTGACTCTGAGAGCTACAGTACTGTTTAATAGATTGAAAATATAAATAATTGAAATCAATCAGGATGTCTGTGTTTTAGGGGAAGAGGGCAAAATGGAATACAAATACTAACAGAAGAACCAAATGTATCACAAGTGAACAACGTAACCACACTGAAGGGATGAGGAAGAAACTGAACTAGCTTTACTAACTGTGAAAAACAGTATCTTGATGGGATACTGTAAATTAAGGCAAAAAAGAACTTTACCCAGAATGGTACTCTAGCTAGTGAATGTGTTTCTCACAAGGGTATGGGTGTGCAGTTTTGAAATTATTTTTGTGTATACTAAGATTAAAGAAATAAGTAAATATATTTGCATATATTACAGATGAGAGCCAGATTTCTCACCATCAGAGAAAGAAGGCTGGAATGAACAATGTGATGTTGGATTAGAATCAGAGGTATCAGTATGAGCTCTTGATTTTGACAGATAGATAGATAGATAGATAGATAGATAGATAGATAGATAGATAGATAGACAGACAAGAGGGAAGCAGGGAAAGAGGGAGGGAAGAAGGGAGGGAAGGAGGGAGGGAGGGAGGGAGGGAGGGAGGGAGGGAGGGAGGGAGGGAGGGAGGGAGGGAGATAGAAAACAGGTATGTTTGCATGGTTAGTATACCGGGGATACCAAAAAAAATGTATACACATGACTTGTATTCATCTTCTGTTATCAGTATATGTTGAGTATTACAATTTCAATACAGTTTTTTCCTTTCTTAAAATGTGTACACATTGTTTTGGCACCCTCTATATTTCCGTATATGTCCTAACCACTGGGAAGGCCTAAAAGCAATGATACTTAGTATCAAATGAGCATACCTAAGACCCAGGTCCTAATTTCTAAACACCAGTCTGCAATAAAAGGAAACAAAAAAGGGTGGGGACAAAAAAATATATTTGCAAATTATTGACCAGAATTTCCCAAATTTTGCACAAACAGTAGCACTTTAACAGAAAAGGGAGAGTCATTTCAACAAATTGATACTGGAACAATTGAACACCCATATGCAAAAAAAATAAACTTTGAGCTATACTTTGTGCCTTTCACAAAAATCAAACCAAAATGGATTATAGACCTAAATGTAGAACATAAAAGTATAAAATATCTAAAAGAAAACATAGGATAAAATGTTTGTGACCTGTGGTTAGGCAAAAATTTCTTAGATATGAATTCAAAAGTGTGCCCTTAGAGGAAGAAATTGATAAATCAGATTTCATTGAGGTTAGAAACTTTAGCTCTTCTAAAGACACTGTTTGTTTTTTTTTGTTTTTTTTATAGTTTTATTTTATTTTATTTTATTTTTACATCCCTCACACCGTGAACCCCCCTCCCCCCATTCACCACCACCCCGACCTCACACCGAGCCATCACATTATACACATAAAATTATAGTTGGCATTCATTAATGTCCAGTCTCTGGTGTACAATGCCATGACCAGGCATCCACAGCATCCCTGAGGTGGTCTCCCAAACAGGACACATGTCCATCGGACACCCAACAAAATCCCCAAACACTATTGAATAAGTTCCCCAAAGTAATTAAAGACACTGTTAAGAGAATGAAAAGTAAGCTACAGAATAGGAGAAAATATTTGTAATTTATGTATGTAGTAAAAGACCTGTATCCAAAACATATTAAGAACCCTTAACACTCAATTGTAAGAAAATAACCCTACAAAAAATACTGGGCGAAAGATTTGAACAGTCACTTCATCAAAGAACATATGCAGATGCCAAACAAGCACATGCAAAAAATGTTTGACATCATTTATCATTTAGGGAAACACAAATTAAAACTGCAATGAGATACCACTACATATCTATTAAAAGAAAAACAAAACTTCAAAAGCTTACCATACCAACTGTTGGTGAGGATATGGAGAAACTGAAACTGTAAATGTGAATATAAAACGGTATATCCACTTTAGAGACCAGTTTGGCAGTTTCTAGAAAAGTTAAACAGATACCTACCATATGATCTAGCTATTCCGCTCCTAGGTATTTACCCAAGAGAAATTAAAACATATGTCCATAGAAACACTTGTACATAAATATATATAGCAGTTTTATTGCTAATTGACAAAAACTGGAAAACGCACAAATGTCTGTCCACCAACAGATGAATGGGTAAACAAACTGAGATACATCCATTTAATGAAAAACTACTCAGGAGTAAAAATGAATAAATTTGAAATGAAATTGAAATGAAAAATGAAATGAAAGAAATACACACTACAACATGGATTAATCTCAAAATCAGTGTGTGAAGTGAAAGAAATCCAGACAAAAAAGTACAAAAAACCCTACAAAAAATACTGGGCGAAAGATTTGAACAGTCACTTCATCAAAGAACATATGCAGATGCCAAACAAGCACATGCAAAAAATGTTTGACATCATTTATCATTTAGGGAAACACAAATTAAAACTGCAATGAGATACCACTACATATCTATTAAAAGAAAAACAAAACTTCAAAAGCTTACCATACCAACTGTTGGTGAGGATATGGAGAAACTGAAACTGTAAATGTGAATATAAAACAGTATATCCACTTATCATATAACAGTATATCATATACAGTATAACACTTATCATATAACACTTATCATATAACAGTATATCATATACTGCATGATTCCATGTATATAAGATTCTAGAAAATGTAAGCTACAGTGGTAGAAAGCAAATCAGTAGTTGCCTGGGAATGGGGAATGGGAAGAGGCATGATGACAGATTTCAAAGGGCATGGGAACCTTTTGGCATGACAGATATCCTCACTTTCTTAATTGTGGTAATAGTTTCCCAGGTGTACACATATGCCAAAACTTAAATTGTATACTTAAATTCTATACTTAAAAAAACTGTATGTCAATTATACATCAATAAAGTTATTTAAAAAACAATCAAGCAAGCAAACAAATATGTGTAGCAAAATCCTACCTTTTTTTTCTCACATTTATAGCATGCACTCCATCACTGGAATATAAACTCCCTGAGAGCAACGACAATCACACACATTTCTGGCCAGGCTAACAGACATGAACCATTCCCAATAAACGTGCTGATGGCATTGCAAAACTAAGAAGACTTAGAAATTAAAAGACAGTATTTATCAGGAAACTTTGATCAAGGACTTACGTAGCAAAGACCAAAAACTTTCTGCAATTAGTAGTGATGACCTTAATACAATAAAGTAACATTCCAACCCAGTTCATGAGATGTAAGGCAATTAGAAAAAAGGGGGCGAGCAGGTTATAAAAGTGCTAGAAAAAAGCAGAATCCAGACCAGACCAGGAAGCCTCAGCTACAATGCCTTAGATTATGCCCAGTTAGGTCCTGATGGAAAAGTAAATGGATATTAATACCAATCTACTCGATAGCATTATAGCTATCTAATGAATTTACATTTTATTTTATCAAATTCATAACTTATATGGCTCATACCTCATAAATTACAAGAGGAATGTCAAATTAGGTAACCTGCAACAACAAAAATGGATTAATAGCTTTAATTTAGAAACACTCATAAAACAATAAAACACCACTAACAGAAAAATGGCCAGAGTAAAGGAACAGATAATTCATAAAATAAAAATAGAGTTTTAAAGTTATACCTTATAATTAAATATATACATACACACGTACATAATTTATCATTTTTTAAATTTATGAATTCTAAAGTTTTAAAAATCTCTGTCAATGGCAAGAATGTGCTATGATTGACATTTTCTCATACAATTAGAAGGGGGATATTGGCAAACATCCTTTCTGAAAGCACTTCCAGCAAAAGTTTTCAATATTTATAAAACATTCACATTTAATTCTGCCAGGAAGTTAGCTTAAGCAAATAGAAATGTGAAGCCAGCTGGGAGCTGCGGTGGACTACTGTGTGTTGCCATGAGCAGCCGGTGACCAGCGTGAGTGGCTGGCAACCATTATGAGCTGCAGTGGGCTGCTGTGTACTGCCATGGGCTGCTGTGTGCTGCTGTGTGCTACCGTGTGCCTTTGTGAGCCTTCGTGAGGGGCCAGCAGCTGGTGACAGCTGGTGACAGCTGCTGTGAGCTGCTGTGAGCTGCCGACTGAGGACCGGCAACGGATTGCCTGGTGGGGGGGGGGGGGTAAGGCTCATAATACCACCATGGGCAAGGGAGTTGTGTCCTACACAACAAGACTGAGAAACAACGCTTGAACTGGAGTGGGGCGGGGGGGGGGGGGAAGCTGAAGAAGGGGAAAAAATGTGAAGCCAAAAATTTAAGTGCAAGGCTACTAATCACAATCTTATATTAATGAAAAACTAGAAACAATCTTATATCCAACAGCAGGAAAACTGTTTAATAAATGAACCTCGGGATAGAAAAATACATGGCCATTTAATGCTATTTTTGAAGAATTTTTAAAGACATGGGAAAATTCTGGTTAAAAATGAAAAATATTAGGACACAAATATGTTTAGAACAGCATGATTCCAAATCTGTCTCACTCCTCCAGATTATTTTAAAGTTTTCTGCTGCTCTTTAAGCACTTCCATGAAATTGTGACCTATTAGTAGCTCGCCAATCATGTGGCTAACCAACTAAAGCCTTAAGCATCACCAAACAGAAATTCTGAATTCAGAATATCCAAGCCATCCTTCTAATGCTAACCTGCCCTTGGCTGGCGGGTTATATAACCACAAATCCATTAGCAAAACATCCTCCAGGTCAAGAGGGACGGGACCAGTAAATGGTAGCGAAGAGTAAGTAAGGCAGTGATGAAAAATAGGGACAAATGGGCAATTTAAGTGCCTGAGATTTTTGTCCGTGATGCAATCCATTATTAAGAATAAACTGGGATCATGTTATTAATGCTTTCTTTCAAACACAGATAAGGCCATTTCAAAATATCACTTCTTCAGGACAAGACACTCACTGTTGGGACTGGATTGTCAGGGCTTAAGATGGCACCTTGGGCTAAAGAGGCCAAGGAGAAGGGACTAAGGATAAACATATCCACAGGAAAATCTTTTCTTAGCATTTGAAATGTTGTTCCAAAAGGGTCCTGATTTTCTCATGTTGGAAGACTGTTCTCATCAAGAGTGTTCTGAAATACTAAGTTTACCATGAGGGGCAATTCAAATACAAATGACCCCAAGATTATATGGTGAAATTGGCAGAATTGTTCAACATGACTTATTTCTCCAGCAATTCTTGATTGGTGCATCAGGCCAAGAAAGGAAAACCAGCAAACATAGCATTTTAAATTTGTGGGTACATTTTTTTTTTCCTTTTCACAGAGTATCATTTCAGTACTGTTGGTACTTTGCCTAAAATAAACCCACAAATAAAACTAGCAAGATACCTATGGTTGTTCGAAGCCATAGCCTATAATATTAAAACATAGTTAAATACCTCCAAATGTTGCAATGCTCCAATCCTTACCTCGTGGGTTGTTTTTTTTTTTTTTTTTTTTTTTGCCATTAAACAAGAATTGTTTTATTCTCATTACAGCACACAAATCAAGAGGTTTACGGCTGCACCTTTCCATCTAACATTTCTGTGTTTCTCCTTGAGACACGAACAAACTCACTATGAAACCCTGATTATGAATATCAGCTTGACTGGAAAGGGAACTAAAGGGGAAAAGAGAAAACATGTGCCAAGCATTCAGACTCACCTATCACTCAATTCTCATCTCAAATCATCTCCCAGGCTCTAATTACAGCAATTAGTAGTCAAGGTAAAGCCCCCTCACCCACCGTCACCCCCCACCCCCCGCCCCTCGGAGAATGTGGTTCAACAATGTAAGCAAGGGTTTCCATTCACTTTACCACAGACAACTGCTGCTACTTACCGAGGTTAAGCTCAACCACTGAAGTAGCCAACATTCTGGAAATTATCCTTTAGAAGAGAAGCATATATTCTGTTTGTTTTCACACACCCAGTTTTATTTTTACCTGCGTGAACAAAAGAACCTAGAAAATATAAAGGGAATCCAAAAACTTGTGGACGTAAAACTCAGTACTTTATGGGGACAGTTGTTTGGCTCAGTTGGTGAGAGAGCAGTGCTCTTAACAACAAGGTTGCTGGTTCAATCACCACATGGGTCACTGTGAGCTGCACCCTCCACAACTAGATTGGGACAACTACTTGACTTGGAGTGATGGGTACTGGAAAATACACTTAAATAAATAAAAATTAAAAAAAAAACTTGTTACCTTATGATAGAGGCTGATACAGTTTCCTATTTTTCAATGTGCAATGTACAACGATCCCCTAGACAATCATCCAGAGGTCTAAATGTGACCCTCCAATTAAAATAAAGTACCCACCAGATTAATATTACAATAGAGTAAAATTCAGAACTCAGTTCAAGGGCATTATCCTTCATGAATTACCATATACAGTCTGCCAATCAGTCACAAGCTACCCATCAGTACCTGAATTACTTTAAGTTTTCTTCTTTCCTGGAATATAATAACACTTAGTGAATGCATATTTGAAACTATAGAATTAAAATGTAAACATATTGGCCTGCCTGGTGGCTCAGGCGGTTGGAGCTCCATGCTCCTAACTCCAAAGACTGCTGGTTCGATTCCCACATGGGCCAGTGGGCTCTCAACCACAAGGTTGCAGGTTCAACTCCTAGAGTCCCACAAGGGATAGTGGGCTGCGCCCCCTGCAACTACCAACGGCAACTGGACCTGGAGCTGAGCTGCGCTATCCACAACTAAGACTGAAAGGACAACAACTTGACTTGGAAAAAAGTCCTGGAAGTACACACTATTCCCCAATAAAGTCCTGTTCACTTTCCCCAATGAATATTTTTTTTTAAATGTAAACATATTAAATGTGCTTATAATGGTGGTTGCACAACTGTATACATTTGTCAAAATTCATCAAATATATATATTATATATACATACAAAACATACACACAACATATATGCAATAAAATTTGCCAATTTTAAGTATGGTATATATGTATGTGTGTGTGTGTGTATATATATATATATATATATATATATATAGAGAGAGAGAGAGAGAGAGAGAGAGAGAGAGAGAGAGAGAGAACCCAAAAAAAAATCTATACACATTTTAAGAAAGGAAAAAACTATTAAAATTACGCTGATGGTAACCACTTTAAGCAGCTCTTGTAATTGCAGAAGTCAAATTTGACTTGTATTCTTCTTTTGTTATCGGTATATATTGAGTGTTACAATTTTAATACAGTTTTCCTTTCTTAAAATGTGTATAAAAATTTTTTGGCACCCTCCGGATACAAGTATATAAAATCTCCCCAACAAAGCTGATCAAACAATATGAATCATACTACATCCCCATGGAACATGAATATGAACTGATAATTCACTCATAAAACATGGAAATAACAGTGACTAGGGAGGAAACAGAGGAAAAGAAACCTGTTTATACCAGAGCAGGGTTTCTCAGCCTCAGCACTACTGACATTTTGGGCCAGATACCTCTTTGTTGTGAGGAGTTGTCCTGGGCATTATAGGATGCTTAACAGCATTCCTCTACCCACTAGATGCCAGTTGCACCTTCTTTCTTCAGTTGTGACAACCAAAAATATTTCCAGACATTGCCAAATGTCCCCTGGGGGGACAAAAGCACCCCGGATTGAGCACCTCTGCAGTAGATCCTTATAACAATATCTATTACGCAAATTCAGCTAAAGCTAATGGTGGTGAAAGGTAACTATCCCAGAGAAAGAAAAGAAATGGAGAATGTTGATGACTTTGGGTTTATTTAGGACACTTTCAAATACAGGTAATCAATATTATCAATGCTTTCCTCCACAGCTAATGAGCACAAATAAATCTGGAAACATCTCAAGTACATTTTTCCACAAGTCGTCATTAAACTTACGTGAGGTTTCATAGTTATAAATCACCACCATTGACCAACTCTCTTAATAACTTCCTAAATTGGTCATTTGCTCCAGTAGAACATAAGGGAATTAAAGAATTTATCATATACTCTGAGGACACGATGCAAATAGGCGCTAGACTTTCAATAAATGATTTTTCAAGGAATTGACTTTTTCAAACTCAGGTCCCTAAGTTTGACATTTAGTCAACTTAAAAGAAAAATCTATACTACTTCTGCCGACTAATTAAACTTAAAAAATGCATATTAAATAAGACCATATGTGAAATAGACTGGGTAAATAGCTAGTTTGATCTAGTTCATCTCCTAACCTGTGAGATACCAAGTTGAAAGAAATAAACTGTTTAATAATTCCACATTTGGAAACATATTTCAAATAAATTAATCCCCAAAAGAAATTAGATAAAAATATTCAAAGTATCCCTGATATCAAAGATTGCACAACTCTCAATTCGGGAAACTGAGGCAAAAAAACAGACACATAGATGACAGCTGAAAGCTGAGTTTCTAGTTCAATGCCTGGTCTTGAAACCACTGAGCGGAACTGAAAGTAGTAAAGAGGGCCCACTGAACATTTCCAGAGCTTTTTAAGAAAGTGCCTAGGCCAAGGCTCGAGGTAGTGGTCCTATGCTGCAAGGTTCAGAGAAACAAAGAAGCACAGTCAGATGGATAAATGACTTGATTAGCAATTGCATACTTTTGTATTGTATACAAATCATTATTTATATGCAAATATATTGTGTACAAATATGAGACTTACAGTTATAAAAACATTCTTAAAAATGCAATTATAAATTAAAATTCTTTCAAATCATAAGAATTAGGGAAAAAATAAGATGCCTTTTTATCAGGAAATAAAATATTGCCCCCAAATTCATATAAGAATGGGCAAATTATGAAAAAATATATTTCCTCATTATTAACCAGGGGAACATAGATTAAAAGAACCATGATACTCTTAAACATTCGCCAGATTGAAAAAATACTAAGAAGTTTAACAAGATCAAGTGCTGGAAAAGATGTGAAATAGCTAGAATTCTTAATAATCTACAATTGCTTTAAAAAACAGTTTAGCAGTATTTTTTAGGTTAAAGATGTACCTATACCTTCACAAATATTCAACAGAAAACAAAAGAAAGTTCATAGCAGCATTATTCATAAAAGCAAACTGAGGAGCACCCAAATGTCCAATAACACAATGAGTAGTTTGTGGTATAGTCATACAATGAAATACTATACAGCAATGAAAAAGAACAAATGTGGCCCCAACCATCAATGTGGATAGATCTCATACAATGTTAAGTAAAAAAAGTCACATAATACACAGAGTATTATCCACTTTACATAATACCCAAAAATAGACAAAAACAAAATAGAGAGAAAAGAGGCCACTTAGGAATGCATTCATAAGTGGCAAAGCTATAAAGAAAAGCAGGGAGGTGGTGAATAAATCTGTATAGGGTTTCTTTACAGAGGGGAGATTGGAGAGAGGAGTATATGATGAAAGGTCACTCAGGTGGCTTCTGAGGGTACTGACAATGTTCTATTTATTTTTTTAAATTGTTTTTTTAAATTAAATTTATTGAGGTAACATTAGTTAGTAAAATTACATAGGTTTCAAGTGTACAATTCTGTATTACGTCATCTATATATCACATTGTGTGTTCACCACCCAGAGTCAGTTCTCCTTCTATCATCATATATTTGATCCCCCTTACCCTCATCTACCACCCCCCATCCCTCTTACCCTCTGGTAACCACTAAGCTATTGTCTGTGTCTATGAGTTTTTGTGTCTCACTTGTCTTGTTCTTTTGTTGTTTTGGGTTTATATACCACATATCAGTGAAATCATATTATTCTCAACTTTTTCTGTCTGACTTATTTTGCTTAGCATGATAATTTCAAGATCCATCCATGTTGTCGCACATGGCACTATTTATCTTTTCTTATGGCAGAGTAGCATTCCATTGTGTATATTCTGAACCTGCCTATTAAACATCTTATTTCTTAACCTGGGAGGTAAACTACATGAGTATTTGCTTTTTAATTATTCTTCACATGGTATATAAACGTTTTCATAGTACTTTATGTTTCTCCCACAACATAAAGGCTTAATTTTTTAAACACAAAGCAATACACAGACCATTTTGACACATGCAAGTCCATATCTGAATAATATTCTCTGGAAAAAGCAGAACTCAGTATATTTAGGATGATTATAATTGCACAGATATGAAGGTACAATGACAAAGACCACAGGCTAATTAAAAGTGATACGGACCCAGCAATCCCTCTCCTGAGTATCTACCCAAAAAATCTGAAAACATTTATCCATAAAGACATGTGTGCTACAATGTTCATTGCAGCTTTGTTTACAGTGGCCAAGACATGGAAACAACCAAAATGTCCTTCAATAGATGAATGGATAAAGAAGTTGTGGTATGTATACACAATGGAATACTATTTGGCGGTAAGAAAAGATGATATAGGAACATTTGTGACAACGTGGATGGATCTTGAGAGTATGATGCTAAGCAAAATAAGTCAGACAAAAAAAGCAGAGAACCATACGATTTCACTGATATGTGGTATATAAACCAAAAACAACAAAAGAACAAGACAAATGAGAACCAAAAACTCATAGACACAGACAATAGCTTAGTGGTTACCAGAGGGTAAGGGGGTTGGGGGGTGGGAGATGAGGGTAAGGGGGATCAAATATATGGTGATGGAAGGAGAACTGACTCTGGGTGGTGAACACACAATGGGATTTATAGATGATGTAATACAGAATTGTACACCTGAAATCTATGTAATTTTACTAACAACTGTCACCCCAATAAATAAATAAAAAATTGTATTATGTGGACAGGAATTAGTTTTATTTTACATTTATGTAATAATTTTTTGTTGTTGTTTCCAATAATCTTTTTAAAATTTAATGCCTCCAAAGGAATTCATATGGTCCTAGTACTGAGGCACTTGGCGTTGATCTAATCTAATCCAATCGTTTCATTAAAAGAAATAGAAACATCAAGAAATTTTAAAAAAAAGAAGTGGTATGATGAAGTCATGCTCATTAGGGGCTTTTCTTGCAGAAGTGCTTAGGTTCATAACTTCAAAACTAGTTGATTGATGTCACACAGCAAATTAAATCCAGAGCTGGTGGTGTCAAAAAAAATAATATACAAAAAGAGGTCTAATTGACAATGAATTCAGAATAACCACAAGTCTCCGAATTGATGTTTAACAGGCACTTTTAGGAGGCAAATATACAAGGTGGATTTGAGAGACTTAGATTGTGTACACAAGTTTAGACGTGGACTGATTCTCCAACGAATATTTGTCAGCCAGAGAATTTTGGGTTGGCAATTATATTTTGTGGTAAAATGTTTTTGTCATTATAAAGCAAGATACTGTATTTTTAAAAATTAGTGGTGATAATCAGTAAAGATAGAGACTGTATGTGTGAGGAAAGCATGAAGACACATCAATTTGGATAAAAGAAATAAATTGAGAAATTTTCAAGGTTAGATGTATGGGAAATGAGATAAGGAAAGGATCAAGAAAATTTCAGAAAGGGGAAGAATGGCCCACCCTATTTTCATTAGCTCATCCACATCACAATTATATTTAACAACAAAGTGCTTTATATCATGATCATCTATTAATTGCCAATATGTAGATTAACCAAGACAGTACTTTTACATTTGTTCTACATTGTTTATCTACCTCTCAAAAAAAATCAGATTCTTGTTTTTTTTTCATGCTCAAAGAACTGATACTTACAAAGACAAACCCGGTGCTGCTGTGGGGGGAGGGGGAGGTCACCACAATCCAAAAGAGTAAACTGACTTCTAGGCTATCTGCTTCAGCACAGAGAACTGGAATGGTCAGGTTAACAATGATCAGCAAATAGTAAAATAACACATTGGTTTCTGCATCATCTCAATTCTAAATTATGGATCTTCCTTATTCTTCAGGTCTCAGGTCAAATGTCACCTCCTCAGGAAGGCTTTCTGTGATCCCTCTATCATGTAGGTCCCAACACCACCATCCCATGAACTTTTCCCTTTGGAGCACCTAACACTGCTTGAAATGATAATATTTGATTTCTTTTTATTGTCTATTTTCCTCTCTTCCTAACAGATCATCTTGTTCATCCGGTCCAGTTAAATCTCAGAAACTGGCATGTAACAGGCACTCAATGTTCCTAGACTATTCCTTGAGTAAATGCAATGAATAAATAGGGAAGGCTGACAGGTAAGCAAATAAATGATTACTGTGAGTACTAAAATGGATGGGCAAAGTTCAAAGAGGGCATAGAGGAAGGAGACTGACTCCAGAGTGGCAGGGAGAGGCTGCCAAGAAAGGCAAGGCTTCCTTGATAAGACAGAGGGATTGTAACGGTGGCACTAAATCTTCTATTTTGAGATTTGGATCTCTGGTATAATTCGATATAACAAGTGTAATTTAGCTTGGGACTTTTTGAAATCTTTCTTTTCTTTAGTTTGCCTCCTTTCTGCCAGGTCTTGATGGCTCTGTCTGCTGTACATTTACTATGCCAGTCTCAATGGTTCCGTTTAGTTGGCTGGCCCTGTGACTTGGGAGAGGTTTTGCATCTGTATGGGAGCCACTACAAGCTCCAACTTAAATCTACATAACATGCAAAGGTTGCGATAACCAATTTAAGCGCTTCCCCGACCCCAACAAAGCCGAACAGAATAGAAGATTCCACTACAGGCTGAAGAAATTTACATCCTAGTTGGAAAATATAAAACTTAGAAAATATAAAACTTCAGATGAAATAAACTCGAGACAGTAGTCTCCAGCAGACTCTGCCCAGCCAACCCTCCTCTTACTTTAATAAATCTTCCTTCAGTATTTCTATCTGCCCGCGAGCGAGCAGCCACAACATTCCTAGAAAATTTGACATTGGAATTAAACCTTGAAGACAAGTGAGATTCACTAAGCAGAGGAACTGGAGCTGGTGACCAAAAAGGAAGCTAAAAAGGTGGTGGGGGTGCAGTGAGGATCATGAAGGGTCTTTGATCAGCACACACAAAAATTGAACTTAGTCTTATAGGTAAGATCAAACAACTACCGTTTTTTGTTTTGTTTTTTCTTAATCAGATTGTTTTAGAGAAATTGTTTCAACAGAATAGATGGGATGAAATGAGGAAGCTGGGGGTAGGGAAAACATAAAAATGCTGTAATGATTCAAGTGAGAGCAAAGTGTGGCAATGTGATGGAGAGAGAAAGCAAGCCATAGGAGAGCTATTTAAGAATTAGAATCAATAGGGCTTGGTGATTCACGGGATATGAGTGAGGTTGAGGCCAAGCAAAAATCTGGCATTTACACCTTAAGTAACTGGATACAACATATGCATACACATACACACACACACACACACACACACACACACAATATTTAAAGGAGTTTAGGGGAGGTAGGAACGAGAGAAAAATAACACTCCATTAATTGCTGGGGGGTGAGGAGCTACCTTACATCCAAAAGACAACATAATTTTGCACATTCTGCTTAAGTTACACTTAACCTGTATGCAGCTTTTTCTGGCTCTCTGGCCAATGCCCTCATCTACAAATAGATGTTTTTTAACCCACCAAAATCATTATTACTCAAACCTTACAATGTTGGGCCCTGATGCAGAGGGAAGTCAGTGGCCCCAGAGCAGAAAAATGGTGCCATGGTTACACAGGAACACTAGATTTAAGCCAGGTCTGTTGAAGCTAGACCCCAAGTCAATCGGCTCCAAGGTTCAAATCACTTGCTTCTGTCACCTGATAGATCTAGGACAGGAGAATCTTATCCCAATTTGGGTAATGGTAGAGGTAGAACACGTTTACTAATTAATTTAACAAATAACTTAATAACTTATGTTAATGAGCTTTGTAATCTGTAATGTATGATGAATTATGATCCCTGCTATTGGTGTACTGTTGGCCTGAGAAGCAGTACAAGAGGCCCATCTACGAGATGTGATTTTAGCAGCCTAGAAGGGATTTCCTTTTTAAAACTGGACCTTCTCTAAATGCCTTCTAACATCTTAAATTCTTTTCATCAGAGCTAATATAGCTCATCACCCTGATATAGGCAAGAATTCCTCTTGCCGTTCCCAGGAGGTATAAACAACTGGTCAGATTATTGCTTGAAAGCAAGTTCAGGGGAGGGACCGTGATTACCCCAGCTGAAAAACTTTTACTTGGCAATTGTGCCAATGAGTTTTATCTGTGTGTCCATGTGTGGATTAGATAACTGCATTTAAGCTAGTGTCAGCTCCATAGGAAAATGCTTGACGATTCCTGCTGCTTTCCACTTTGTTTCTTTAAAGCAAAGAAAAAACTGCATCTCTAGCAGCTTTTCATGCCTTGGCTTCTGTCTTGTTCAGAGTGGTTGGGCGCTTATAGCCACAGGAGACAAGTTCACATCCTTACCATGTTTTATAGCAGCAGGAAAATAATACCCATGCAGTTTGGGCCAGCAATTTGGAGTCCTTCTGGCATAAGATTTTTTTTTTTTAAATGACAGAGTAGAAAGAATACCTATCCCCATGAAAGTTTTCAGGATTTCTTATGTCTTGCCCACACCAACCACAACTGAAGATGGGAAAAGACATTACAGATTCAAACCTCTGGAAGTGAATGGGCATTACCCGTCCTCAGACAGTTTTCGGCATCCACTATCTGTGAAGCAGTAGAGCTCACACTTGGAAAACTGGAGTTAGTTTTGAGCTGGGAAGACAGGAAAAAAATGTGAAGAGGGCCCTGGCCGCGATTGTCTACGAAGGGCCCATGTGGCATGATTACTCCTACTGAATTTGTAAACTTTGACCTTTCTGGAAAACCAAGACTTTTCCTTTGCGCATGAAACCTTGGCCACTTGTAGGAGCCAAGGCTGGAGCTGATGAGGACTTGTACCTCAGGCAGCGTGGATTCCCAAAGAGTATCCTCTCTTCCATCTACAAAGATTCACCACGGAGAACCGTGTCCCTGAAACATCAAGCATCAGGCGCAGTGCAGGTGGAGAGGCCCAGATTAAAGCCTCACTTAAACGTGACCTTGGGCCAAACTCTGACCTCAGCTGCGTCTTCTCAAAATGAGGAGTAATAATTACCACCTTAGCAGGTCAGAATGACGATTGATGCACGTGACATTTTTCATACTCTCCTGGTCCTTTAGTAGATGCTCAATAATCATAGTAGCTGCTATTAATAGTAACAATAATAACGACATCACTACGACTTAAAATACTGAGCTGCACACAGTGGGTACTCTCTTGTTGCTGACAGGACCATTCATAACTCCATATGGACTACACAGCTCTTCTTATTTCCAGCAATAAAAATCCACTTTGAGAAATAAACATCTAAATCAAGAATAAAAATAGCTCTTCTATCTCAAACCACTAAATAAAATACCAAACAGCTAACGGTCATTTTTTTTTTTGGCTAACTATGGAAAACAGGATGAAAATACAGTGGTACCCCAGTTTTCGAACGTCTCCATTGACGAACATTTTGGTTTATGAACACCGTAAACCCGGAAGTAAGTGCTACGGTTTTCGAACATGACTCAGAAGTCAAACATGTCACGCGGCTTCCGCTGAGTGCAAGATCCTAAGGCCTAACTGTCGGCTGTTTTTGAACGTTTCAGAACTCATGGATTACGTTGGAAAACTGAGGTACCACTGTATATAGAAGCTTGTATCATAATCAATATGCTACACTAGAAACCCTCTCAAATGGTAAGGAGATATATATGTCAATGTTCACCAAACCATCACTTCTTCACAAATAAACAGGACATAAGTGTCGATGGAGAAGAAAACGGACGAATAGTGATATATCCATACGAAGAATGATCTAGATCAAAGGTTGGAAAACTTTTTCTGTAAAGGGCCAGACAGTAAATATTTTAGGCTTTCCAAGCCATACAGTGTCTGTCCCAACTACTCGACTCTGCTGTTGTGGTGTGAAATCAGCCATAGACAGTACATAAAGTTTATTTACAAAAAGAGGTCACTCGCTAGATTTGGCCCACGGGCCAGTTTTTTCAACCCCTAAACTTGAACCACATCTGTCAAGATGGAAACATGTCAAACTCAAACGATGCCTGCAAAAAAATGCAAGTTTCAAAACAAGATGTTGGCATGATTCATGTATACAAAGTTTTAAAATCTGAAAGCAATACTTTATAATTATGGAATGTATATATTAGTAAATGTATAACAATAGGCTCAACTGATAAACTGAATTTCTGAGAGAGAAGGAGATGTAGGGACATTAAATGTAAATTTGTCATATTTCTTTTTTTTTCTCAAACACTTCCTGTGTGTTTAATGCTTATAAGACATAAAAATATTTTTAAATACAAATGAAATCCCCATAAAAAATAATTTCTTCTCCGAGTACCCAGAAAGGTTATATTTAAGCTCAGCTTGAAATACTAGTAGGAGTGGAGAAGAGTGATCACATCTGAATAATAGGAGTAGAATTGACAAGGTATTGGTAATTTATCTGATAAACCAGATAAGGTTATTCCAGATACCTGCAATGAAATTTGTCATATTTCTTTAAAAACTAAATGTGCAAAGCAAATAAGGCAAAAGGTCAACATCTGATAAAGCTGGGTGGTAGGCACACAGATAGTTATCATATTATTCTTTGTCTTAGTATTATATTTGAAAGACATGGTGAAATTTTTCTTTAAATGTTTAATAAGAACAGGCATTTTCCTCTATCTTGAAGAGACAAGAATTAAAAATCAAGTTAAATGTGGTTTTGTTCTGCATTCATTTAATCCAATCTAAAATGGACAGGATCGGAGAACTGCTGGATTATAAGTGAGACGATGTAGTAAAAACAGGCATTCTATATTTGAGAAACAAAAGAAAAAAATATAATGTAAAATGTCCAAAAAAGTTTAGTTTTTAAAACAGCATTTACTGTTTTCTTAATTGAAAAAGTATTTCATACTATATGTAGGTGAAGTGAGGAAAAAGTGGGAAATAAAGACAAGCACAAAGAAAAACGTAACCCATTAATGATCTTATGAATTTAGCATAACCATTAACATATTTTTTTTAACCATTAACATTTTGATATGAGTCTCCCTCCAGGATTTGTTACACACATTTTTGTCCTTACCAAAATAGTACACGATATATACATATTGTTTTGTAGACAGCTTATGTGAACATCTTTTTTATTAGAATGTTCATGTATGCACCTTTCTTTTCCTGTATCTTTATCTCCGAATAATTCCCATGCCAAACACATAGAGTTCACTCCTGACATCTTAGTTTAAAAGATTTTGATTTCAGTTTCCAATGCTGGGGAGAAGTGCTTTTCCCCTCCATTTGTCATCTAGACTAAATCAACCCCCTGCCCCCAAAGTACTCACTGAGACTCCAGTCAGCAGGCTGCCTATTCTAAGCCATTTATAGAAGCTATCAGGCTAGCTACCACCTCTGTATACCAGGATTATCTTATGAAGAATACAAAACACAAAACAGTTACTTGTTTGTCCTCAAAACATCTCTGAAGGATATAAGCTGAAACAACTGCCAGCAGCACTCTGCAAATAGAGCAGCTGCTGTTAAGATTAATAAATAACTTGCTCAAATAACTGGCTCCTATCCTGTAGTAGAACCTTCATCCCTTAAACAAGACCTACTGAAAACTCAGGCTTCCATTAGTGCTGCTAGCTGGATGCTTCGATAAACCTATTCACACCTATTATCGGCAAGCAATTTAGCGTCAACTACATTTCACTCTGGGCTCACTGTGCAGTTGAAAAGAATACTGCTTATGATCTCATGCATCTTATATGGACAAATGGGCTTTTCTCAACTTTGCATCACCACACCAAACTCCTCTTTTAATTCTAAATCTGCCTTCCTAACGGCTTCCAGCATCCACCTAATCACCCTTCTTGGTTAGCCAAGGCACATTACTGTTAGGAAAAAGGAAGGAATAAAATGGGTAGGAATCAACTGCTTGGCTGGAACCATGAAAAGTCACTCTTCCAGGCCAGAAGGGGAAAGCATGGGCTGCTACCGTGTTTCCCCGAAAATAAGACCGGGACTTATATTAATTTTTGTTCCCAGAGACGAATTTAGGCGTAATTTCAGGGGATATCTTATTTTTGTACAACAATCTACATTTATTCAAATACATGTCATCTTCTTCTGGAACATCATCATAACATACTAAATGTGTCCGTCTGGCTGATGATCTTAACTGGGGCTTATTTTCGGGGTAGGTCTTATTTTCTGGGAAACACGATATAGAGCTGTCCAGGAGCCTGTACAATCTAGTGGCCAGGAATTCACTCGTCCCACTGAGCTATCCACCACTCCCATGACTTAATTTTTTCCTGTCCCTGCTACTTCCCCCTGTGTGTCTTTCTCCTTCTGCCTCTATACCAACTGCGTCTCTTGTATCTCAAGTTCAAATGCCTAAAAAAAGAACTGTTCCATTCACATCGTACAAGCCTGATCATCTCAAGTTCCACTGACCAGCCAACAAGCAAATACCCAAGGAAGGATCAGATCCTCTCGCCAGTCAATTAACCGTGACCACGGTGGGCGGTGGGAAGGGTCAGGAAGTACAGTGATGGCCAAACGTAGATTACTGCCCAGGGCAACTTTTGTCAGCAAAAAACATAAATGAGCAAGCATCGGAGAGCTGGCCTACCTTTTAAAACTAATGGTATCTCAACCTAAACCCATGCAAAATGGAAAACATCCTATTAGTCTCAAGCCAATCTCTTCTAAGGTCTGCATTTCCATGAAGGCAACACCATCATGCAGGTACTTCAAGCACATACATGTAACACTAGGGTTCTCACTCACTCACAAATATGCTTGCCACATCATCAAGTGGCTTTCTGATGTCCTCTGTTCTTCATTCCTGTTGCCACCCTGTATTATACCTTCGTTCATTCCTCGTCAACCTGGTTTCACCACTTCTTGCCTTTCTTTTTCCAATCCCACCAATTTACTGTTTCTAGATTAGACCTATGAACAGCTTCCAAAGTCACCACTCCCTGCTCGAAATATGGCCTCGTCCCCACCTCACCACCAGCACCCTCCAGCCAATAGGTCCAAAGCCCTAACCCATGCAAGTCAACCCACAATAGGGCCTAAGCCTACTTACCTAGATTCATCACATGCTTTGTCCCTTCTAGCTAAACGAACTCCTGTCCCAAACACAGAAACCACAGTGCTTTCACCCAACCTTTACTTATGCCATGTCCTCCACCTGATAGCCTTCATTATCCTCCCAGAACACCACTTGTCAAAATCCCGTCATTCTCCAAGGTCATTCTGTCCACAAGATCTTTCTTAATTCCTGTTCGATGAGTTCTCTCCCTTGGTCCCATAGCACTTAATTTAAACTACCAGTACTTCTAATCCATTGCTGTCCAATAGAGATATATTGGCAAGCTACATATCTAACTTTAAATGTTCTAATAGCCACATTCAAATTAAAAACAGGTGAAATTAATTTCCATGTTTTATTTAAAGCAATGTCCAAAATATTACCACTTCAACATGTCATCACTATACAATTTGAGATATGTTACATTTTTTCATATGAACTCTTCAAAATGTGCTGTGTATTTTACACTTAGAGCACATCTCCATCTGCACTACCCACATTTGAGGTGCTCACGAGGCTGCCTTATTGGATAGTGCATGAATAGCTCTCTCAGGCTAAACAGTCTCAGGTTTGCTTCATTCCCACTCCTATAGGCCCATAGAAAACTTCAAACTTTAATTCTTGAAGCTAAGGATTATCATCCTCATACAGTATCTCCTAGATCAGGAGTCAGCAAACTACAGGTCATCAAAGCTGGCTGGCCACCTCTTTTTGTAAATAAACTTTTATTGGAATATAGCACTGCTTATTCATTTAAATTTTGCTGCTTTCACGAGATAATGGCAGAGCTGAGCAGTTGCAACAGAGACCATATGGTCCACAAAGCCTAAAATACTATCTGGCCCTTGACAGAAACAGTTTGCCGACCCCTACCCTAGAGCAGTAACTCCCAGTGTGGTCAGTGGGCCCGTGCTGCTCAGCAAATGGTTGTCAGTCCAGAATGAGAAGGAGCTTGCATCAGAATATAAATAGATGTTTTTGTGACAAGACTTTCTTAATGAAGAAAGCAACATACTAGTTAACGGTCTGGCACTAGCTCCTTATCGCACCACAATCGTTTAAGTGACTTTGTTGTACCTTCTGCCATATAATTTTAAAAATTATAATGATTTAATGATTTTTTTAAATTTAAGTGCTTCTGAGTCTCCAGCTTGTTTAAGGGCCATCTCTCTGACTCCGGTATTATACAGATGATCTCTATATTTTCGTACAGTATTTTGTTGTTTGTTTTCATATTTAAGCATTTATAACCAACTAGAAGTTTTAATACACTAATTTTAAGTAAGGGTTCCAATTATATTTTCTTCCATTTTATCCAGTTGTATAAGCACCATTTAAACCTAGCTTTCTCTCACAGAAATGAAATGTCCCTTTTCATATGTTAAATCATAAACACTGTGATTGATTTCTGGATTTTTCTATTGTTCCACTGATCTATTTGTCTATTTCTAAGTCAAAATCATATTGAATCAACTAGTGACTTTATAGTTGTATTAGTTATGTATTGCTACATAACAATATTACCGCAAACGTAAGGTTTAAAGCAACACACAATTATTATCTCATAGTTTCTGTGGGATCAGGAGTCTGGGCACAGCTCTACAGGGTTTTCTCTTTAGGGGTCTTGCAAAGCTTCAATCAAGGTGTCAAGTGGCTGTAATCTCATCTGAGACCTAAATGGGGAAAGATCTGTTTCCAAGATCACTTGATTGTTGGCATCATTTTGTTGGTTGCAAGCTACCAACCTGAGGGCCTCAGTTTCTTGCTGGCTGTCATGCAGAGACTGCCCTCAATTCCTTGCCATGTGTCCCTCTTCATAGGGCAGATCACAACATGGAAACTTGCTTCTTCAAAGCCAACAAGGGACAGTCTCTCAGGAAGATAGATATTATAGTCTTATCTAATACAATCATGTACACATATTGACATACATTTGAACATCCTTGTTGTATGCTATTTAGAAGCAAGTCACAGGTCTTGACCATACTCAAGTAGAGGAGATTACACAAGGGCATGAATACCAGGAAGTGGGGATCAAGGTAGCAGCCATTCATAATCTGTCTTCCACAGTCCCGTGTTTCCCCCAAAATAAGACCTAGACAGACCATCAGCTCAAATGCATCTTTTGGAGCAAAATTAATATAAGACTGGGTATGGTATGGTATAATATAATATAATATAATATAATATAATATAATATAATATAATACTGGGTCTTATATTAATTTTTGCTCCAAAAGATGCATTAGAGCAGATGTCCGGGTAGGTCTTATTTTGGGGGAAACACAGTAGTATATTCTGATAACTGTTAAAGCACATACTTTCTCCTCCCCCCAAATTTCTCTTGATTTCTCAGGTATTTATTGTGCTACATAAACATTTTTGTCAAACACTACCCTCTCCCCTCAGAAAAATTCCTGTTGGAATTCTATTTGGAATTGTATTAAACAAATTTTTAGAGAACTGATATTTTATATTAAATCTCCCCAGTCAAGAACACAGCATCCTTAAATCTGTTCAGATCTTATTTTATGACCATCCATAAGATTTTAGTTTTATTCATATAAGAGCCTTGCCTTTCTTGCTAACTTTATTCCGAAATACTTATGATTTCTGTTGCTACTGAGACTAGAATGTTTTCCTCCCTCTCCTTTTTAAAGGGGTATGCTAAAATAATGAAAAAAAACATTAATTTTTGTATTTTTATCTTATATCCAACTATTTTAGCAAATTCTTAGGTTTTGATTTTTTTAAAAAACTAGAATCCATGGGGTTTCTTAGTATATAACAATTGCATTTGTGAGAAAATAATTTCATCTCTTCTTTTCCCAACATTATGTTATTTTTATCTTATTGCATTTACTAAATAAACCAAAATAATAAATAATAATGGTAAGCAAGAATCCCTGTCCAATTCCCAACTGACTCAAATGTTTTTAGTATTTTAGTCTTTGCTAGATCAAGTATTTACTGGTGGTTTTAACATTTGTTGAATGGAAATTATCATGGTTAATAAAAAGAATGGTAGATACTCCACCTTTAAGGAAATGAAGCATAACTCTCCACTTCTTAATTGTGAGCTAGTAGGCATAGTGACTTCCTTCCAAAGAGTATAGTATGAAAAGGGGGAAAAAGAGTAACTTTATGATGAGAAACCTCACAAACTATTTCAGGCAAGTGATCAAGATCAGTATCAATAATGATTTTTTTTTTCTGTTTGACTTATTTCGCTTAGCATGATAATCTCAGGATCCATCCATGTTGTTGCGAGTGGTAGCACTTCATTTTTTTTTATGGCTAATATTTCACTGTATATATGTACCACATCTTCTTTATCCAAGCATCCATCGAAGGACACTTTCATTGTTTTCATGTCTTGGCTACCGTGAATAATGCTGCAATGAACATAGGGGTACATATATCTTTATGGATAAATGTTTTCAAATTTTGGGGGTAGATACCCAGAAGAGGGATTACCATATGATTTCACTCATAGGTGGGATATAAAACTGAAAGCAACAAACGAACAAGACAAACAAACAAAAACTCATAGACACAGACAACAGTTTAGTGGTTGCCAGAGGGAAAGGGGGAAGGGAGATGTAGAAAAGAGTAAAGTGAGTCAAATATATGGTGACAGAAAGAGATTTGACTTTGGTTGACGAACACACAATGCAATACACAGATGATGTATTACAGAATAGCATACTTGAAACCTGTAAAATTTTATTGACCAATGTCACCCCAATAAATTAAAAAATATCAACAGTGATAAGTCATGTTGATAGTAGATATCCTTCATATGATGTGATGAAAATGGCACACTTAACCTCTGTGGTCTTCCTCCTCAAAACACATAATCCCAGTCTAATCATGAAAAAAAAATCAGAAAAGTCCCTATTGAAGGACATTGCACAAAGTACATGTCCTACACTCTTCAAAACTGTCAATGTTATCTAAAACAAGGAAAGTCTGAGAAACTGTCACAGCCTAAAGAAGTCTAAGGAGACATGACTACTAAATGTAATTTGGTAGCTTGAATGGGATATCAGATAAAAATTCAGAAAATATGAATGAAGTATGGACTTTAGTTAATAATATATCAGTCTAGGCTTCATTAACTGTAACAAATATATCATCCTAATGTAAGATGTTACCAATAGGAGAACTGGTTGTGTGGTATATGAGAACTCTATGTACTACCTCCACAATTTTTCTGTAAATTTAAAACTGTTCTAAAATTAAAAGTTTATTAAAAAAGAATAAGGGAAATCATCAATTCCTCATTTGATTTTGAGTGACAGGTTTGTATTTATTTATCCTAGATAGGAATACCCTTATTCCAACGACAGGGCTAAACTCAGCAACCTAAACTTATTATATTTTTGGTTCCCATTCAAACCCTTCTGGAATCCCTGCTCTCTTTGGTTGCAAACCATAAAACCCAAAAAGGTAATCATCCTTAATTTCCAGGATAGGGAGCATTCTGTCAACTTATGTGTTTAACAAATATTGATATAGTAACTCCCTGTGCAAGAAATTAAGAAAAAAGCAACATTCTACACCATATCGAATAAGTTGCCAACACGTGTGTCAAACTTCACAAAGCACTTGAATGCCATTTAGCATTCAACACTTGACTGAGGCATATAAGCACAGATATTCTCAATTCTGAAGAAGAAACTAAAGCTCAAAGAGACTATGTGACTTGCATAAGGTCACCTGGCAAATATCCAAGCCAAAACTTCACACAGTACTAATTTCAAATCCCCTCAATAGAAGGCAATAGTTAAAAGAATACTAAGTGAGCGATACAGGTTAGAATATATGAAACAGAAATTGGGAGAAGCAAGAAATCCTCAAAAGCCTCACCAGAAATAGAAACTGAGTACAAGAAAAGACAAGGATGTGGAAGGGATGTGTAAGAACATTTACCACCCAGCCTCATTATTAAGCTTTGGGTTCCTTTTCAACTCAAAGAGGTCTACTTTTGAGAAGTCCTAGTACAATCCCTGGAAATCAGAAACTCTCATTAGTGTTTGTGAAAGATTAGAAAAATAAACTGATCCAGGAATTCTATACATCACCAGGATGATGTTTAAGGAATTGTAATTGAGGTGCACAAGCAACCTCATTTCACCAGAGAAGCAAGGAACGGTAGTCAGAGACAAGAATAAAAGTCTATGCTCTTGGGGTGGTGTAGGGGGAGATTGATTATTCAATAGGCAATGGTAAATAGTAACCACCAGCACCCACTTTGAGACCTATTTGATCAATGACAATATACCTCAATCTAATTATCGATGGCAACTTGCTTCAGGGAACATACTTATGGAAGCCAATTACAATGACAGTCTCATACAATTCAAGATCAACCAATCAGCAACAGACACACTGCAATGAACACGCTTCTCAAAGTCAATGAACACCAGTTTCACCCAAACAGCCATGGTTCTAAGGCCAAGGTCAACCACTTATGCCTCTGTAACCAAAGCAACCCCCAAACACCACCACACTTCCCAGATAGATCAGCAAGCTGCTTCACTCATAAACTGTGCTTGACTAACACAGCTCTCTGTTACTTTGGTAAGTAATGAATTCAGCTTTGTGTTTTACATGTTGGATGACAGTCTCATCTTTTAACAGAGGGCAAACCAAGAGACTTAACTTCTCAGTGCAACCGTGAACAGAAATAGATTCTCCCGAAGAAATGGAAACTACCCCAAACTCCAAGAGTTCATTTGGAGACTCTTGCCAGAAACCAGTTAAGAAAGAAAAATACTACATTGGCTACATCTCGCTTGTGGAACCTTCTCCTCAAACTAGCTTTATGGTAACATAGGTCAATTCACAAGAAAGCATTCATATGGTAAGAATTTACTTATAACAAACTTCATCATGGACCACGGAGTCACCTTCCAGGAATTAGAATCACCTTGGGAATGGTTTAAAAAATTACATACCCAGACCTCTCTCCCAATCAATTAAAATTGAAACTACATGAGATAGGACTAAACATCTGTGTTTTCAAAAGCCCCTTAGTATTTCTGATGAGTACTCCTCCAGTCAGGAACAACTCGCGAGGTCTCCTAAGAGTGACAAGGCCATGTGGCCTTACTAAGATACACTGGAGACCTAGTGCAGACTTTTGGGCAAAGCAGACAAAATCAATAGGCCAAGGCTAGATACTCCCTAGGCCTGCTATTATATACTGAGTTCTCTCCAAATCGATGGTTTTCAATCCTACCTGTACAGCTGAATCACCTGGAAAATTATTTTAAATATACCAATGCCGGTACCCCACTCCAGACCAACTGAATCAGAATCTCTTACCGGTGGGTCTAAGCATACATTTTAGTCCTCCTAGGGAACTCCTGATGGGTAAACAGGATTGAGAAGCAATGATCTAGATTGCTCAGCTAGTACCTGTGCTGACCAACCCCATCTAAAACAGATGATGATAAAAAGCCCATCATGCATTACAAAAAGCTCTAAAGAAAATCTTTCCAAGTATAATTGGGATATTTAATCCTATCACCAAACTATTTAACATGCTTACATGTTTAGCTGATCAACTAACCAAAAGGGAAAAACAAAACAAAGAAAACCCTCTCCTATCTCCCCCATCCCCACCTGGAGTCCTTTTTTTGATGAATATCGGGGCTCTATATAAAACGGGACAAAAATATTCAGCCAAGAATGAAAAGCATTTAGTCATGGCAAGGGAAATAACAGCCAAAAAAAACCCAAAACCTGTTAAGAGCAGTAATCCAACGATCTGGTTGCCATGAGATAACCCAAATTGGAAGCTGCTCTAATGGGACCAAAGGAGGAAAAGACATAAGAATATATTTTAAAACTGCGTTTCAAATTGGTTTAGCAGTGCATTAGTCACCCCTGTCAAGGGTTTAATATGTTTAAACAAAGAAATACAGTTACAGATGACTTTCAATTTTCAGCACCTTCTGAGGTGCTTACTTCAAACAGTATATAATGCTAAACAGTCAATGAATCATATGTAGCTCACAGTAAGGTCAAATAAAGAACTCTGGCTATAATTAAAATTGAAGAAAGTATTTCATTCTATTTGGACAAAAATTGAGCTAGTTTCTAAGCAACTACTAAGTGCAAAAGACTTAATGTTCTCTAAATGCTATAAAAGGTAGTGCACATACCCTTACTGCATGTTGCATATGGGAAGTAAATTTGATTAAATAAAAAGACTCTTCAGATTGTAATGTACAAGTCCTATAATAAAATGAAGGGTTATCATTGTAGTAACATAAAAACGGCAGAACAATGACCCATTTAACATTAAGTACCCCACTCCCCACCATACTTAGAATTCTCCTGCTTCCACATTGAATTAATCTAGCAAGGTCTGAATTAGGTCAGAAGACACATGGGCCTTCACGTGGTGGGAAGAAAATTAGAAGAGCAGAGAAAAGCAGCAGCAACCTTCAGACCTTCATTCCTACTTATCCAACTCCAGTCCCCAATAACCAGATGACCTTAAAGAGGACGTGCCTTATTCAACCTGTTCCAGCCTGGAACAGTCCCCTTGATATCCAAAAGCTCTTTGAAATTTGAAAAGTAGATACCAATATCTACTAGAATAGCCCAACTATTGCCATTTTAGATGCTCTATTTAATCACTCACATTCACCTATGTATTTAATTGGTACTATGCAATGTAGAGATACAGATAGAAAGGACTTCCAGTTAAAGATGATGGATTAAACACATCCATTGACCTTGGCTATCTCCCAAAACTCCGCTGAAATGACACCTAAAGGATTTTTTTTAACCCACAATAATAAAGAGAATGGAAGAGAAGACAACCACAGTGACATTTTGGAAGCTGAGAAAAAGCCAAATTTCATAGCAGCTGTGGGAAAAGCCAAAAATGAAATATTTGCATACAAGTCCCCCCAAAAGGTGGCTCCATGAACATCTAGAATTTGGGATGAAGGGGGGCTTAAGATAAGGAGGCTCTGGTAAAAAGCTGTCTGAAAAGAAATTAGGTCCCCTCCAGCTTCCTGTCTCTGGCCTCTTCTGCATTCCAGCACAGGTTCAAAAATTTATTTTCTAGAGAGGGTCTCTGACCTGGAGAACAAAAAAGTGTAGTGTACATGGATTCTCTACTGGAAATAGGAGATTAAACAAAGGTTTATATACTGCATGTGGAGACACCCATTTCCCTAACATTCTTCATCTGGAAAGAAGATTGGAAGATTCTTCTGCAGGAAATCTGATTGGACCAGGGGGAAAGACCTAAAGATCCTGACCTTGGTTCCCAAACTCAATTGCCCAGGCAAATCACCCAACTTACAATTAACAAACTCCCACTTCATGCTGGGAGCTTCCAATCAGCTTCTTAGTTGCTCTACTCTTAAACATGAACAGAACAACACAGCGAATGGTCGCCAGAAATTTGAGGGAAGCCTGTAATATGCCAGAAAACAGAGAAGTTTGGAAGAAACTATGGAGAAAAAAAGCAAACTTTTTAAAAAATCATTAATATTGTCAGAGGGCTTTACAAAAGATACTAGACTTATGAAACAAGAGCAAGATGCTAGAAAAAAACATTCAGACATCAAAAAAGAGCTCGTGGAAACCAACACAAAAAACAAATGGAAAATTCAATTGTGAAAATTAGAGGATCTGTATAAGAGGTCCAACATCAAAAGAGAGAGAACAGAAAAGACAGGGAATGAAATTTTAAAAACACAATGTCAGAAAATTTCCCCAAACTGAAGGAAGGACCTGAGTTTCCGGATTGAAAGCAATGAAATTAAATATACAACACAGCACTAAGAACGAGAAAGTTTCCAAAAGCTCTCAGAGAAAAAAAATCAGAATTTAAGAACAATCAGAAATAACATTTGATTTTGCAACAGCAACAAGAACAAGAAGACTGGGTTAGTGGGCAGAGGGAGATAGCAATATTCTGAAGGTAAATGATTTACAAACTAGAATTCTAGACTCAGTCAAACTATCTAAGTGCAAGAGCAAAATAAAAATTTCACATCTGTAAGGCTTAAATACACTCTTTTCCAGAAAGTTAATAGATTTACTCCATCAAAATGAAGGAAGAAACCAATAAAAAGAGTGAGAGGACAGGCATATAGGAAACTAAGGATCCAGCATAAAAGGAGACAGGACTCCTCAGGGTGATGGGTAGAGAGTATAATAATGTCAGCTGTTTCAAAGACCCAGATTGAAGGTCAGAATGCTCTAGGAGGAATGTCTTCAATAGGAACTGATAGGATACATGAAGGGTTTGAACATACTGAGTGAGATATACAGTTCCTGGGGAGAGCATGGAGATAAATTGGTGGTGAACACAGAAGACTAACAAGCAAAGGATATAAAACAAAGCAATTTTAACTACAGGGAAAACAAAAAGCTGTGCAAACAATCCTAATGTGCACACTACATGGCTCAGCTGTGAACAGGCTTACCTAATCGCATTAATGGAATCACCGCATACTGCTCTAACCAAAACGAAAAGTGACAATAATAAAAGGATAAATGATACATTGGGGTCTGCCCCAATATAGGAAAGATGTGAGTATGGGAGAAAGAAGTAGAAGAGTTAAATCTCCATGTTCCATAGTAGAAAGACAATATATAACACCTAACACTGAAAAGTCAAGAAGTGGTAAAATAAGTACATGACTTAGAAACAAAGGTAAAATGCTAAATGCAGCAGCTAGTAAAACTTGGTAAACATTTTATTCAAATACCTGGCATGTAAAAGACATCCATTGAATGTTTGTTGAGTTGCATTGACATGCAAGATAATAAGTATAAACTTTAGCTTGTGCCCAAATTCAAACACTTTGTAAAATGTTAGGGACTGTTTTATAAGATTCACCCCCCTCTATTTAACCTAACAAAAAATCTTCCCCCAAAGAGATTAGTGATGTTTCCCAAATGAAAAAAAAAATCACTCCTATTTCACCATAAGAGAATTTTATTGCACTATTGATAGCTAATTACCTCCTTGAATAACCAAAGAAGAAATCAAAATTAAGATACACTGGAATGATGCAAAAAATATTTCTTTTCACAATATTATTTAGCAGATTTAGATATGGTGGATTTAAATCTTAGCTTAGAACTCAGATGAGTATTTAAAATACATGAAGGAACTTATAAATCAAAACAGAATTTACCTTGTAAACAGCATATTTATAAAGTTTTCCCGCTTGTTGAAAAAAATGTATTTATTGTGAAGGAGGGATGTTTGTTTTGTATTAGGACAAGATAGATATGTTTTTTTTTAATTCAAGCTTAACAAATTAAATTCCAATTAAAAAATTAGATAAGTAAAATGTCTGGTAAACTAGCTGATCATAAAAATATAAAAATTGAATTATCATTAGGATAAGTAAATCTTTATAAAGTCCTCTATCCCACATTTCTATACATCAGTGTCAGGAACACATTTATATCACCACAGATATACTGGAAATAACATTGTTTTAAAAGTATCCCAATTGAGGTGAGTAGAAATAAATAAATGAGCCCAAGAGTAGTCAATAAAATTTTATTTATTCATCATTCATTCATTCATTAAGTAAACATTTCCTCAGCAAACCTCCTAGATATATGCCAGGCACTGCTTGCTAGTCTTTAAACCACAGAGTAACTTACTCCTAGGTGTGCTTTTTCCTCCTCTTCTATTAACCTGAAAACGAAACATAGAAATCAAGGAAAATAAAGAATCCATTTACATAGCATTCAGGTGATGTCATTTAACTCTAAGACGAATCATCCTAACCATTTCAACACTATTATACAAAGAACTACCTACCTTTCATCTTCAAATAAAGAATTACGGTGTATTAGTGAAAGTTTTTCTTCTTACTTGCGACTATGTTGAGCATGGTCTAGTATGGTGGATCCACACCCAGTAAATATGGTGAGTTTTGCAAGACTTTATTTCTCTTCATAGGACTTACTACTATGTAGAAGTTCAATAGTGCAGAGGTTGCAGGCACGGTTGACATTTTGAGCCAGGTAATTCTTTGTTGTGAGGAGCTGTCCTTGCCTTAGAGGGAGTTTAGCAGCACCTGTGGCCTCTGGATACCAATAGCACCCCACCCCCATCTGTGACCAAAAATGTCTCCAGTCGGTGCCAAATGTTCGGGGGCGGGTGGGAGGGCAAAACTGTCCCCTGCTGAGAACCACTGCCTTAGAGGAACACCTCAAAGAGAGAGATTGTAGACAAAAGAGGATGCCAGACAAGACAAGTCTGTTTCATAACTGTAGACTTCTGCTTTAGCATATGCTCAAGTATATCAATCTCTTAATGCTACTGGTCTACCACAACTTTAAGTGCAAATGTCTACTAGTCCTAAATTTAAACTGCAGTAAGGGAAGAGAAGTAGTCCTATTAAAACTATTCATAGAGAACACAAAGGAAAGAATTCTGTCTAATATTTCCTCCATCTTCCACTTAAAAACAACACCAAGGTCATCTTTTTTTGTTAATTACTTAACATAACCCCGGAAGTTTTGACAAATATTTGAGTATCTACTATGTGCCAGACATAGCTTTAGGTGCTAGAGAAAGAGAAATATATCAACTGCATTCGCTGAATTGATAAATCACAAACAGTATTTTCTTTATAATCTTGGATTTGGCAAAGGATTCTTAGATATGATACCAAAAGCACAAACAGCAAAAGGAAAATAAGTAAATTGGGCATTATCAAAATAAAAATAAAAACTTTTGTACTTCAAAACTTTTCTACACCATGTAGAAAATGAAAAGATAACCCACAGAACAGGTGAAACTATCTGCAAATGATGTATCTTTTAAGAGACTTGAATCAAGAAAATATAAAGGACACTTGTAACTCAATGATAAAAAATGAATAACCCCAATTAAAAATGGGCAAAAGATAGGAATAGGCATTTCTTCAAGGAAGATGTACAAATAACCAACAAGCACATAAAAAAATGCTTGACATCATTACTCATCAGGAAAATTCAAATCAAAACCAGAATGAGATACCTACTAAGATGGCTAGAATAAAAAACTTAGATAATTACAAATGTTGGCAAAGACGTGGAGAAATCGAAACCCTCATACACTGCTGGATGGAATGTAAAATGGTGCAGTCACTTTGGAAAACAGTCTGGCAGTTCTTCACACGATTAAACATAGAGTTACCATACCACCTAGCAATTCGCAGCAAAGAGAATTGAAAACATATGTTCAAATAAAAAACTTGTACATGAATGTTTACAGCACCAATATTCATAATAGCCAAAAAGTAGAAACAAACCCAAAGTCCATCAATGGACAATGAACAAAATGTGATATAGTCATGCAATGGAGTATTATTTAGCCATAAAAAAGAATGAACATGGATGAATCTTGAAAACATCATGCTAAGTGAAAGAAGCCATTCACAAAAGACTATACCTAGTATATCATTTCATTCATATGAAATGTCCAGAATAGGAAAGTCGATATATAGCGCAGATTAGTAATTGCTTAGAGCAAGGAGGGGTGTGGAATTGGGGGGAAAGGTGGGATGATAGCTAAAGGGTTTGTGATTTCTTTTTCAGGGAATGAAAATGTTCTAAAATTAGGGTGATGATTGCACTTATCTGTGACTATATTAAAAAACAATGAATTGTACACTTTAAAAAGGGTAAATCGTATCTCCATAAAGCTGGTTTAAAAAAAAAACCAGCATTTAAGGTACAATGGAAAACACAGCATTTGGATCACGGTTTAATAACAAAAATGACGTATTTAAAATACCCTCACATCTGGAGAGATCTCATTCTTTTGGCTGTGAAGTAGGAAATGATTATTGAATGCTATTTAAATTATTGAAATTGCTCCAGGTTAACATTTTATTGAAGACTATAAAATATTGAAAGTAGGAAAAAATTAAAACGCAGGCATCAAGGAACACCAGAGGACAGGAAATGCAATGCTTGTCTAAGATATATTAGGGGGCATTAAGTAATTACTAGATTCATGGGAATGGAGGCGAGGTAAGCAAGAAGACTTAAGGAGCTTACACGAAAAGCCTCAGTCTAGAAGACTCCCTTCCTCTACCAGCCTGCAGTGATGCTGAAAGAACAACACTCCTTTGTATATACTGTAAACCTTATTTTTCAGGAAGCTAAAAATAATCACCCATATGATTTACTCCAGTAACAAAAATGAAATCAAGTAAATATTAAAGGGCTAAACAGAAAGAAATTTAAGGAAACAAACGAAAACCTAAAACAGTTCCTAGGAATGGCTACTGCGAAGTTTCAGCAAGCAACATGCATTACAGCTTTTTCCAGGCAGAACCTAAGATATGATCCATACATCGCTTACAATTCCACTACCGAAAATTTTCAACCTGTGTTGTTTCCCGTCCAAATAAAGTGTGTTTCTGTGTTTGCCTTGTGTTATATACCAGTTAATATACCCTGTCTCATTGCAGAGCTCTTGGTATGCCTGGTCCCCAGAGTCCAGTTTCCCTGACCTGAAGAATCACCAATGCCAGTGACAAGGAAATGCTCGCAGGAGTGGGGGTGGGGAAGCATTAGGGATTTTTTTTTTTTATCCTTAATAAATTTCAGCTCCTGCCTTGGTAATTACAAACAGCCTAGTTCACCATCAAGCGCAATCTGGGTACCTCATAGAGCACTGTGTCCAGTCTCAAACCAAAACGAGGGCTAATTTTCTTTTTCTTTTTTTTTCTTTTTTTTTTTGGGGGGGGGGTAGGTGGCAAGGAGAAAAACAACCGGAGACGGGACTGGCTTTTTTCTACAGAGCCTCAGGTTTCAAAATGACTGCTTTGGAAGCTGAAATGACCCAGATTATTGGGGAATGGGGGGGGGGAGGAATGAGAGACATTCATTCTCCAGCAGGGTGGCTGTGGCTTGGTGTGGAAATGAGGAACTTGGGGAGAGGGAGGCTCTCTACATGTAAAAAGAAATAACGGGTAATGTTCTTTAGGTACCACCCACCCCTCCAAGTGAATCACCGCAGTGTCAGTCCCGCACCGATTCCACGAATTGCCAAACAGGATGAGGTAAGGCACAAGCCTCCAGCCCCCTCCTTCTCGCCCCTCCCGCGCGCAGATGGGCGCATCGCTCCGCGAGGTGCACCACGCAGCCCCCCGAGGCCTTGGCTGAGGGGCTGACGTCACCCTTCTGCATTGAGCTTCAAGGACTGGTAGCAGCACCAGTTAGATGGGGAATAGAGTTGGGGCGCTATTGCTGTCACCAAGTGGCGGGAGTCCTCCCCCAGGGCTCTGCGGATTGAGCTCACGCAATGACAGAAAGGCCAGATAAAGAGTGTGAGGGTGGAGGGGAGTGGGAAAAGGGTCGCAAGACCCATCTCCTGGGTCGCCGAGAAAGCTCAAAGATGCCCTTGGTTTATGTAAGACCCTCTCACGTCCGTGCGTCTTCGCGCGGCGGCGGGGCCTCCACCCCCAAACAGTGCGCTTGAGGGGTTCTGGCCACCCTTGCCCTGCCAGGCAGGCACAAGGCTCCTGACGCATCCCTCTCGCAGCTCCGCGGAGTCGGGAATAACCGGGAATCTGGGATCAAGCCCAGCGCTCCCGCGCCCGCTCCCAGCTGACCACAGGTTAGCTCTAAGTAGCACCTATTACAGGCTGATAAGGGAGGTTGGGGAGGAGGTTTCCAGAGAGGAAAATAGACAAATAAATCCGCAACTTTCCCCAGAGGCTGACCCCATCCAGAGAGCTTAAAAAATAAATCAATGTATTAAACAACGTTTGGAAAGGTCGACAACCTGCAGTCACCGCCACCACGCAGCCCCTTGCAGCCTGCGCCCGGCGGGGTCCAGGGTCCGAGCAGCCCCAAACCTGCACCCACCATCCTGCAGCGCCAGCCCAGCACCACCCTGCGTCTGTCTCCTTAAGGAGGGGTCCAAGATTTGATTTTTGATTTGGGATTTTTCCTCCCCCTTCCTTTCTCGGAGCATCACCGTACGGACTGATCGGCGGCGGCCTGGCCACCGGCCCGGCTTGACCACTCACCCAGAAGACGAAGGAGTAGATGATGAGGAGGGTTTTGAGACAGGTTATCACAGGTTTGGTCTCCATTCTCCTCGATGCCATACTACAGAGCTCCGGCGGCGGCGGCGGCGGCGGGCGGCAGGCGGGCGCGCGGGAGGGGGGAGGAGGCGGGGCGGGGCGGGGCGGGGCGCGTGCCGCGAGAGGCCCCGTGCGCGAGCAGGCGAGGCCGTGCGCGTGCGTGAGCGCATACCCCGCGGGGCACCCACTGAAGGAGCGAGCCCGGCAGCGACTGCGCATGCTGAGAAGGCCGCCCGCCCCCGCAAGCCCGCGCTGTCTCAGACCCCCAGCGGAGGAGCAGGACCAGCGACAGGGAGGGATGGGAGAACCTGGAGGTTGGGTCGGAGGTCCGGGCAACGTCTTCCAGGCCGCCGTGGCACCTGTAAGTTTCTGCTTTGTACATAGTAGGACGTTACATTTGCAGGGCTCTCCTTACCTGGCTACATGAGGTTTATTGGTATCCTCGAAAAGTAGTTCCGTTGCTGCATTTGGACGCCCCACCAGGCCTTCTCAGATGGAAGTGGCCCTAGTCATGTCCTTGGAACAAGTAGGCCTTGTCTGTGCCAGGAACAGACAGGTGGCCTGAGATACAGCTGGAGGGATGATCAGGAACCTGGGAGCTCAGACACCCCGAATCCTCGCCACCACAGGTGCTCCACTTTTTAGATTTCCTCACATTTTGAAATGATGAAACTGAATGACAAGAAGTTTCTCTGTGGAGGGACCATTCTCCCTGCACATACAATGTTTAACAGATAACAGGAGAAAAGTTTAAAGTGCCTGAGAATCCTTTTCCCTACCCTAACAAGTACAGACCACTTCACACCTAGGAAAGAGAGCTGTATCAAGGTCAAAAAATCTTCAGAAACAATTTGGAAGTTCCTGAAAAAGCTAAATATAGAGTTACCATATGACCTAGCAGTTCCATTCCTAGATACCCAAGAGATGAAAACATGTCTTCACACAAAGGCTGGTACATGAATGTTCATAGCACCATTTATCATAGCCAAAAAGCAGAACAATCACAGTGTCCATCAATTAATGGACAAACACAATGTAGTAAGGATGTCCATACAATGGAAAATTATTTGGCCACAAAAAGGAATGAAGTACTGATTCAACATGTATGAACCTTGAAAATACACTTAAGTGAAAGCAGCCACACACAAAAGACCACATATCAAATGATCCATTTATAGGCAACCTCCAGAATAGACAGATCCGGAGAGACAGAAATAGGTTACTGGTTGCAGGGGGGCAGCAGGAACGAAGAGTGACAGTTAATGAGTAAGGGATTTCTTTTTTGGAGTGACAAAAATGTTCTGTAATTAGATAGAATGGTTGCACAATTTTGTGAATGTACTAAAAACCACTGAATTGTACACTTTTAAAGGGTGAGTTTTATAGCATGTGAATTATATCCCAATAAAAAAAGTAATATACGCTCCATCCAGATTTCCTGTGGCTGGTTTGTAGAAAAACACACAGTATAGATTCTGTGGGAGACTTAGCTTGCTTCCTGCGAGACTCTGCAGTCAAAACAGCAACACTACCACAGGCTAACTCAATTGTGGGTGATGTTAAGAATACTCTTACGAAAGAGTAAAAGACAGTCAATAAGGCTTGAGAAAAGCCTGCCAAAGTCAGTTGTTGCAGGAGTAATTATTACCTCCAATGAGTTGTACATGGTCCCAGGTCAGTGAGGTCATTGTATAAACAGGACACAAACAGGAGGAAGAGGAGAACTTGCTCAAGGAAATGATCAACCATAACAAAAGTTTATGTGGTCATAGAAGGGAGTGGAGAGGAATATGGGTGCTGGTGGGAAAAGATTAGGAACAAACTGGCAAGGTTACTGTTATAAAGGAAGACCCTGCACAATGATTCTCAACTCTGGTTGCTCATTTGCATCACCTGGAGAACTTAAAAAAATTATGACTGCCTGTGCCGAATCCCAGGTAGCCTGAGTCATTTGGTGTGGGGTGGAGACTCAGCAGTTTTTAAAGTTCTTCAGGTGGTCTTAATAGGAGTCAAGTTGAAGGATACTGTCCCTACTTCGATAGGCTTAAATCCAATTTCAGAAAGGAGCTTTCCCCCTCCACTTTGACAGTTTCCAGGCAGCAACAGGACAAGAATACTGAAGATTACAAACAAACTGGGTAGCCTTAGCCTCAAAAGGTTTTGCCCTTTCATAGTTACTCTGTAAAGGGGTTAGAAATCTCGATTTTCAACCCAACAGGGACACTACTGAGCGTCATTGTTAATTTCATGAGTTAACATATGATATTCACCGATGGTACCCATCAGCTCAACTAACACCATTTCACAGTTTTGTCTGGAGTTTTTTTCAGGGTATCTGTTAGGTCCAGATTCTTGGAAACTTGAATTGTTCTGGCAAAATAAATTATTGAAATGTAAAGACACATATGAATATTCAGTAATGTAATTAATGGGGCAATTTACATAGCTTGTAGCTAGATCCTTGCTCCTCAAACTGTGGTCTGTGATATAATAGGGTGACAAGCCATCCTACTTTCCCCAGGACCGAGGGATTTCCTTGCACTTAGGATTTTCATTTCTAAAACCAGGAAAGTCTTGGGCAAACCAGAACAAGCCGGTTACCGTATCCCTGAACTAGCAGCATTGGCATCTCTGAGAGAGCCTGTTGTAAAGGCAGAACCTCAGGCCCCACCCCAAGCCCATGTTAACAAGATCCCCAGGGAATTCAGACGCACAGTAATGTCAGTTTATCGTTAAATGAATTGTGTCCTCCCAAAAGACAAGTTGAAGTCCTAACCCCAGAACCTCAGAATGTGACCCTATTTGAAAATAGGGTTGTTGCAGATGTAATTATTTAAAATGAGGGCATACTGGAGTAGGGTAGGCCCTTAATCCAAGAGGGTAAGGGGGGTGGGGGGTGGGAGATGAGGGTAAGGGGGATGAAGTATATGGTGATGGAAGGAGAACTGACTGGGTGGTGAACACACAATGGGATTTATAGATGATGTAATACAGAATTGTACACCTGAAATCTGTAATTTCACTAACAAATGTAATCCCAATAAATTCAAAAAAATAGACACAGGGGGAGGGTCTTGTGAAGACACGGAGACCCCCAAGGAGAAGGCCATGTGACTGATCGGAATGACACAGCTGCAAGCCAAGGAATGCCAAGGATCGAAGGTCACTGCTAGAAGCTGGGAAGAGGCAAGGAAGGACTCTACCCAGTCTCAAAGGAAACATGGCCCGGGAGACCCTTTGATTTCAGCCTTCTGGCCTCCAGAATTATGAGAGAATAAATTGCTATTGTGTTAAGCCACCCATTTTGTGGTACTGATACCTGTCTAAGATTCCCTGATCTCCAGTTCTTCAAAATATAACCGCAGCTACCACATCAGTCCAAACAAAAATGTGTACATGAATGTTTACAGCAGCATTAGTCACATCTGAAAGGTGGAAACAGCCCAAATGAATG
Organism: Rhinolophus hipposideros; assembly: GCF_964194185.1. Classification (NCBI taxonomy): domain Eukaryota; kingdom Metazoa; phylum Chordata; class Mammalia; order Chiroptera; family Rhinolophidae; genus Rhinolophus; species Rhinolophus hipposideros. The sequence goes on from NC_138046.1 coordinate 97,120,322, forward strand.
GCTATCAGCTGATGAATGGATGGATAAACAAAATGGGTATAGCCATACAATGGAATATTATTATTCAGTCATAAAGTGAAATGAAGTACTGACACATGCTACAATATGGATGAACCTTGGAAACAATACTGAGTGAAAGAAGCCAGACACAAAACCACATACTGTATTATTACACTTGTGTGAACTATCCAGAACAGGCAAATCCATAGAGACAGAAAGCAGATTAATGTTGACTGGAGCTCAGGGAGAGGGGAATGGGAAGTGACTGCTTGTTAGGTAAGGGGCTTCCTTTTGCGGTGATGAAAAAGTTTTGGAACTAGATAGTGGTGATGGCTGTACAACATTGTGAATGTACTTAATGCCACTGAATTGTATGCTTTAAAATGGTTAAAATAGTAACTTTTATGTGATGTGTATTTATCACACACACATAACATAACCACAGCAAGTGCAAAGGCCCTGTGGCCTGAAAGAACTGTGCCTTTGGGAGCTGACAGGTCAGTAGGGCTCAATAGCAGGGGCAGGGATGGTATACAGAAGGCTGGAGAGAGGTCAACCCATCCAGGTCCTATTAGATGACAGGAATTTTAATATTTTGCCCCAAAGCAAAGGAAACTTTAGATTTTTATTTGCCTTAAATTCAGCAAGGACATCAAGGAGAACTGGACTGCCACCAAAGCATCTACCTGGTCCCTGCTCCTACTGTCACCTTCTCAATGTGTTATTCGCACAGCAACCAGAGTGATCTTGTTCAAACACAAACCATATCATGTCACTCTCCTGCTTAAAACCCTCTAGTGGCTTCCCATCATTGCACAAAGAATCAAATCTCAACTCTTCACCCTGATTAGAAAGGATACACGAGCTGGCTCTGACTGCCCGTCCCACTACTCTCCCTGTGCCCCTGTGCTTCAGCTGCTCTGGCCTTTCTGTTCTTCAGTCAGACTTTGTTTACCTGAATACCTTCACACCGCCTGCTCCTATCTTTAGAATGCTTTGCCCCCTAAACTCTGAATGGTTGGTCCCTTCCTTCCAGTCATCCAGATCTCAGTATAGATGTCATCTCCTCAGAAAGGCCATTTCAAATGAAAATAGCTACGCAGTTCCTATACGTTCCTTATCTAACATTTTCTCATTCATGAGCTTGTCCGCTTCTCCCATTAAGCTCCACATGGGCATGTCTTTTTGTCTGTTTTGTTCACGGTTGTATCCCCAGAACCTAGGTACGATAGCAACTAAAAAAAAAAAGTACAAATGGATGGTACACAGTAGTCACTCAGTACATGATCAAGGACTGAAGAAGAGTGTGTCATTTGAAATGGACCTTGAAGTATGGATCAGATAAAGGTGATCATTGAGGAATGGAGAAGATCATTACAGGCTGGGAGAATAGGATGAACAAAAGCAGGAAGCCTAGAAGAGTAGTGAGGTGCACTGGAGGACCTAGAATAGAAAGGGTACAGCACTGTAGGTGGGTGGGGCTGTGGTGAAGGGGGGCCTTGCTCAGGCCACGTTAGACTCTCTCATGTAAGCAGTGGGGAGCAGTGAAGTCTCTCAGTAATGGAGTGACCTGATCTGTGTTTTAGGCAAGTCATTTGGGAAGCAGTATACAGGATTAGAGGTTGCAGGAAAAGAGGATGTAACTGCAGTAACCTAATTGACGAGGACTGGACCTCAGGCAGTGGCAGTGGGGCTGCAGGAGGGGCCAGAGCAGTGCGTGTCAACTCTGACTGCATTAAAATCCACTGGGGGAGCTTTTAGATGTATGGATGCCTGGGTTCCATCCCCCAGGTTTTCTGATTGATTTGGTCTGTGGTGAGGCCCCAACAATCAGTATTTCTTAAAAGTTCCCCAGATGCTCTAGCTGGGAATGAATCCTCTGGGATAGAAACTGTTTAGAAATTGAATAGACAACCCTCAGCACTGAATGGATTCGGGCAATGACAGAAAAGGAAGAATTGACTAGGACTTCCTTCTACTCTGAGTAAACTTGGAGGACGGCTTTCTTTTTTTTAATTAAAGTTTTTGTTGGAGGGACAATTGGTAGTAAAGTTACATAGATTTCAGGTGTACAATTCTGTAATACATCATCTATATCTCAGGTTGTGTGTTCACCACCCAGAGTCAGTTCTCCTTCCATCACCATATATTTGATACCCTTTACCCTCATCTACCACCCCCCTCCCCCCTTACCCTCTGGTAACCACTAAACTATTGTCTATGTCTATGAGTTTTTGTTCCTTCATTTGTTTGTCTTGTTCTTTTGTTGTTTTCAGTTTTATATACCACATATCAGTGAAATCATATGGTTCTCTGCTTTTTCTGTCTGACTTATTTCACTTAGCATTATACTCTCAAGATCCATCTATGTTGTCCCAAATGTTCCTATATTATCTTTCCTTACCTCCGAATAGTATTCCATTGTGTATATATACCACAACTTCTTTATCCATTCATCAATCGAAGGACACTTTGGTTGTTTCCATGTCTTGGCCACCGTAAACAAAGCTGCAATGAATATTGGAGCACATATATCTTTACAGATAAATGTTTTCAGATTTGGGGGGTTAGATACCCATGACAGGGATTGCTGGGTCATATGGTAATTCTGTTCTTAATTTTTTGAGGAACCTCCACACTGCCTTCCATAACGGCTGCACCAGTCTGCATTCCCACCAACAGTGTATTAGGGTTCCTTTTTCTCCACAGCCTACCCAACACTTGTTACTATTTGTCTTGTTGATGATAACCATTCTGACTGGGGTGAGGTGATATCTCATTGTGGTTTTTATTTGCATTTCTCTGATGATTAGTGATGTTGAGCATTTTTTCATATGTCTGTTGGCCATTTGTATGTCCTCTTTGGAGAAATGTCTCTTCAGGGAGGACAGCTATTAAAATGTGTTAATCCCAATCTATAGTACATCTAAACAAGGGACTAGTTTACACTTATTAAAAAGTATGTGTATCTGTTGGTGGGAATGCAGACTGGTGCAACCGTTATGGAAGGCAGTGTGGAGGTTCCTCAAAAAATTAAGAATAGAATTACCATATGACCCAGCAATCTCTCTCCTGGGTATCTACCCAAAGAATTTGAAATCATTTATACATAAAGACACGTGTGCTCCAATGTTCATTGCAGCTTTGTTTACGGTGGCCAAGACATGGAAACAACCAAAATGTCCTTCAATAGATGAATGGATAAAGAAGTTGTGGTATATATACACAATGAAATACTATTCGGCGTTAAGGAAAGATGATATAGGAACATTTGTGACAACATGGATGGATCTTGAGAGTATAATGCTAAGCGAAATAAGTCAGACAGAAAAAGCAGAGAACCCTATGATTTCACTGATATGTGGTATATAAACCAAAAACAACAAAAGAACGAGACAAATAAATGAGAAACAAAAACTCATAGACACAGACAATAGTTTAGTGGTTACCAGATGGTAAGGGGGGTGGGGAGAGAGAGATGAAGGAAAGGGGGATCAAATATATGGTGATGGAAGGAGAACTGACTCGGTGGTGAACACACAATGGGATTTATAAATGATGTAATACAGAATTGTACACCTGAAAAAAAAAGGTATGTGTATGAAGAAACATTTAGTCACAAAGCAAAGTTTTTGTTATATTAAACAAAACAGTAGAAAACTGTATATCTATTATGACCTCAACTATGTAAAAACATAGAAAAGAAATCAGAAGAAAATGGATAGGAAATATTCACACTGGTTGTTCTGGGTAGTGGGGTTATAGGTGATTTTATTTCCTTTTTTATATTAGCTCTATTTTGCAAAATTTCTAAATATATACGAGGTCAGACAATTAGGTTCGCGAACTCATCCTAGAAAAAGTGCTACATACCTCATTGCTGACTATCACTACAGTCACCTTCGAATCACTCGCCTTGGGAAGCTATGCACTGATGCCAGTGCCCAGTCCACCCTTCAAAGCAATTTTGGAACTGTTTTTCTGGAATGGCCATCAGAGCTGTCATAGTATTACCCTTGAAGTCCTGGATGTCATCAAAATGTCTTCCTTTCAATATTTCCTTTATCTTTGGGTAAAGAAAGAAGTCATTGGGGGCCAGATCAGGTGAGTAGGGAGGGTGTTCCAATACAGTTCTTTGTTTACTGGCTAAAAACTCCCTCACAGACAGTGTCATGTGAGCTGGTGCAGTGTCGTGATGCAAGAGCCATGAACTGTTGGCGAAAAGCTCAGGTCGTCTGACTTTTTCACGCAGTCTTTTCAGCACTTCCAAATAGTTAACTGTTTGTCCAGTTGGTACAAATTCATAATGAATAATCCCTCTGATATCAAAAAGTTTAGCAACAGTGTTGCAATAAGTTCTCAAACTTAAGTGTCAGACCTTGTATACCATTTAGAATAGAAAAGAATATTTTATAAAGGAAGCCCCCCACCCAAAAAATTAAAGTTTTAGGACTTAAGGGAGAAAACCTTGACTTGTTTTCATCCAAGAAGCTACTTGGATGAAATTTGAGCATACTCGTATGTCCATTTATCTAAATTTCTATCTTAATATATGTGTGTGTTTCCAGGGTCTCTACTTGAACACCCAAAATGACTTTCTGATTTTGGGATTCAGAAACATCTCAGAGGGCTAAAACTGAACCTGGAAAGGGTATGTATGCTTGCAATAGCTAACTAATACACACCTTTCTTATTTTTGTAGAACTTTTTATAACTGTGTAATAAATTATTAGCATTAAGTCCATTTCTGCATCAACATATAGAGTGTTTTCTGTTTGCCTAACTGGATACTGTTAGGCAAACAGAAAACACTCTGACTGTTACAAATGCCTATGTCCATAGAATGGAATTCTATACAGCCATCAAATTCATGTTAAAGTAGAACACTTTGACACAGGCAAATTCTCACAGTGTGTTTTTAAGTAAAAAATGAAATTGTAAAAAGTAAATGTAGTATGATGCCAATTTGAAGCTACACACCCAGATAGTGATAAGTGTTACCTCATGATCTGATACCGTTCTGTGAGTTTTTTCTTTTCTTTTTTACATTTTCTTCATTTAGTAAATGTTCTGAAAAGCACGTATTTTTTATAATTAGAAAACATCTTATTTTAAATTAATTTTTCATGACACCTAGATTGATATTTGGTTTTGGGGAGCCATAATACCTTCTGTAACTCCCCTCTTTAGCAATATATTTAAAATGACATTTGTTTTTTTAAAAATCGGTGACAAGAGAATAGTGTCTTCCCTCTGTTAACGGTATTCCAGGCTAGACTGCAGTCACTCTTATTGCCCTGTAATCCATAATCATGCAGTAACCCCTGAAGTGGGATATGAACAGCTTTTTTCTTCTTTGTGCTTTCTTTCTAAATAATCTAAGTCACCTTACCGCATAGCAGCTGCTGAAACGTCCTCCTGACATGTATCCCCTACATGTGTCCAGCTCCAGATTATTCACTCAGCCGGTATATGAATCTCTGATTACTGAGAATCTTTTATTAAAAGGATATTATGCTTTTATACTGACTCCAATACCTGTGATGAATACTGCATTCCTGTGACATGAAAGATATAACTGATGGAGACTTGGCTCAGAAAAATTCAGCCAAAAAGATGATAGTTCCAGGTATCCAGGTTCTCTGTAGTGGTTTTTTTTCTTCTGTTTTTACCGTTTTAGTCATTTATGTCATAATTTTTGTTGACCCTGTTTTTGAAATCCGAACACTAATTAGTGTTAATGGATTCAGTAGAAATATCCTCTACATAACGGTAACTAATCTATTTCAGTTAGTTGCATTTATCAGAGAATTATTTTGTACTTTAATAAACCAATATATAAAAATGAGTATATTGAAATTCCTTCTATCTAGTTACAATGAAATGTGCTTTAGACATTCAAGGATGGAAATGTTTTCTAACCCAGGCCAGAGCCCCATCTTATTTCAATACATAAGTGACTAAATTTAGGGTTAAGACTAGGCCAGCATGGCTAAAGCAGAGCAGAACATTGAACTGATTATCAATGAGTTAACCACTGAATTTAGTTAACATACATAACCCTGACCCTAAACTTCCTTTTCTTAGAATTATCCCCATCAATGTGCTGGTGGCTTCCAATAACTGAATTACGTCATGATCATAATTAGAAACGCTTCTTGATTGACTGTTTGCATCAGAACCCAAAGTGTCTGATGTAGGAGCCTGCACTCTTGACAGTAGATTTTGGAGTCAGACTGCCTGGATTCCCTTCTGGCCTCTGCCACTCACCAGTCTTCACATCTATAGAATGGGGGTATTAATGTAGTACCCACTTTGTTGTCTTCACATGAGGCAATATATATGAAGTGTTTGAAACATTTCTGGCATAGTGAGTGCTCAATACATGTTACTTGTCATTGTAATAACACTGTGCCACCTCCTAATTACAGAAGTTTAGATCTGGAAGGGACTTCAAAGGTGACTAAGTTCATAATTTTTCACCTACAGGTCACAGCCTGTTAGTGGATTGTGAAATCAACTTAAGGGCTCATGTCAGCATTTAGTAATGCAAATAGGAATATAACCATATAGAAATTATCAAAGTGCATTGCATGTAATAAGGTAAGTGTTGTTTCATGCAACATTTGTTTCAGAGGGCTAGCAAATAGAGTTGATGCTCTGTCATCACCTGTAGGTCTCTTCTGTGGTTCTGCCCATCCCCCAGCATGTTTGTGCTTCTCTCCTAATCAGTCTTACCTGTAGTTCTTCAGAAAACTAACCTTCAGGTGCGGGAGGCACATTAGCCTAATGTATTTGTATTATGTGTTGTATAACAAAAATTTCAAAAATCTCGTGATTTAAAAATACAAAAAGGTATTATCTCACAGAATTTCTGAGGGTCAAGAATCCACGAGCAACTTAGCTGGGTGATTCTGGTCAGGGTGTCTCATGAGATTGCAGTAAAGCTGTTACTAGCTGGGGCTACAGTCATCTCAAGGTGCAACTGGGGCTGGAGGAGCTGCCTTCAAACTCACTTGGTTGTTGACGGGCCTCAGTTCCTTGTTATGAGAACCCATGTAATAGGCCTCTACACAGGACTGAACACGAAGCGAGACCTTGCTTCCCCCAGAGGCAGTGATCCAAGAAAGGAAGAATCTAAGATGGAAGCCACTGTCTTTTATATCTTAATCTCGGAAGTGACATACCATCACTTCTGTATTTCTTTGGTTACAAAGACTAACCATGGAACAGTGGAGGTTAACTACGCACAGGTGTGAATACGACAAGGTGGAGATCATTGGGGGCCTCCTTTGGGGACAGGCTACCACAGGTGCCATGAGCTGAAATGCCTGGGACGTTACATCCTCCTGGAGTGGGCTGTAACCAGTGAGTGAGTAGGGATGAGATAGGAAATCCCAGCTGTCTGCCTCAAGGCGAGTCAAATTCTGTGGTGCATTTTCTGTGCCAGAGCTCCCCAGTGGATCAGGCTAGGACTTCACCTGAAATCTTACCCTTGGTGGATTTCAACTCCTTTTCTGCTCTGCCTCCTTTATTTCCATACTGGTTTCTTCGGGAAACACGTCCTTGATATATCACTTGCACTTGAGTCTTCATCTGAAGGTCTGCTTCTAGAAGACCAGACCTAGGACAAAGTGAGCGTGTGTGTATGTATGTGTGTGTGTGTGTGTGTGTATGCGTGTGCTCATGCTCACATGCATGCATGCAAGCACTGGGTCAATATAAAATATTTCTTACTGTAAATCATGGTATAAAATGTTGAATTGAAGAAAGAATCCTGATCTATATCTATCCCTTCATTTTATAACTGAGTAAACTGAGGCCCAGACAGGTAAAGTGATTAACCCAAGATTATCCAACCCTTAGTGGTTAGAGGAGCCCTTGGTTTTATTTTGACTTCCTATTCCTAGCTTCTGGATGTAAAATCAGCTCCATTGGATTGACTCCACCTCTGCCTCTTGATAGTTGTTTGACTTAAATCAATTCAGTCCTTCTGGGCCTTAGTCTCCTGATCTGGAACCTGGGGATAATAACTGCTCTAAGTACAAAGACATGGTTGGATAGAAATGAAATAAGATTTCAGGCTTCACCATTTACTGGCTTTTTTTTCCTCCAATTTTTTTTATTGTGCTAAAATACGCAACATAAAATTTACCACCTTAACTATTCTTAAGTATACAGTTCAGTGGTATTAGGTACATTCATATTGCTGTGCAGCTGTCACCACCATCCATCTTCAGAACTCTTTTCATCTTGCAAAACTAAAACTCTATACCCATTAAACAATAATACCCTATTCCCGTCTTCCCCTAGATCCTGACAACCACAATTTGACTTCCTGTCTCTGTGATTTACCATTCACTGCCTTTTTGACCTTAAGCAAATAATGCATTTTCATTCTCCTCATCTTGGGCAAAAAGAGACTAATACTTTCTAGTGTATAGTTTATCAAAATACCTGGCATATACAATCAGTGGCAGCTGAAATTACTATCATGTACTTGGAAATGCTTTGTAAACTATAAAGCACCATAAAAATGTGAATTATTGTGATTATATAACACTATACCTAGGTAGGACCCCAAATTCTGCTTATTCGTATGGCGTTATACATCAAAACATTATAAATTTTTGATCAAACTCATGTCATTATTTAAAAGCAAGCTGTGGTAATGGTAACACCAACCTTGTTTTCCTGTTTTTCCTTATGGTCAAATTATCTGAAAAATAATTTTATGAACGAATGATTTTAGTTCTTTGTGTCTCACAAGCTGGTAACATTTCTGACAGTAAGGTAGAATTTGATAATGTTTAGCCTCAAGGGACCCTTCTTTGAGTAAAGAAGTGGAATGATTTTATAGTATGTATTAACACGAGCTTATCTCTTCATTTGGAGTTACCGCCACTCTGTCCTGATGGATCAAATATTTCAAAATTTTAAGAAGAAATAGTTAAAAGGAAATGTATCATGTAAACAGAAATTTTAGCAGAAACCGGAAGAAAAGATGTTTAGAAATGTAATAACTTGTGGCCCATGTTTAGAAAAAACCTATTTGGACTTGGGATAGCCTGTCCACAAGTTAGAAGAATGAACTTGCCTACACAGGGAAAAAATTAAGCCTGATTCTGGCTGAGGGACTATAAACTAGTTTTTGGTTTTTCGCTTTTTTGGTTAAAAAAACAATTGAGTTCATTGAAATCTATGGCCCTCCACGTAAAGAAATAAGCACCCATATACATTTCTGGTGGAAAATGGTATATCTCTTATGAGAGGCAATTTGGCAATATTCATCAAAATTTCGTATGCAGTTTGGACCCAGGAATTGTACTTTTGGACACGTACATATGTGTACATATATGTCACTTATTCTGTCAAGTGTCTCTTTCATAGCTGAATAGATTATATAGATAATATAGGGTCTCTAATTAGTTGGGGAGACTTTTACAGGCATCAAAATGGACATTTATCAACTACATGTGTGTAAAATGTATATGCAAGGTTGTTCACTGTAGCTTTTATATTTTGATAAAAGTTAAAGGTTTGGAAACTACCAATGTCCATCAATTTAGGTTTAGTTTAAGAAATTATGATACATCCACACAATAAAATGCTATACAAATTTGAGAAGATTGAGGATGCTTTTTTTTTTTTTTTTCGTGGAAGACACCCTCTTGTTCAACATAATTGGAACTGGCTACTTGAAAATATCAGTTACATCTTTTAAAAAATGTACATATTCAAAATGTTTGATTTTCTTTTTTTTATTTAAATTTATTAATTGGGGTGACAATTGTTAATGAAATTACATAATTTCAGGTGTACAATTCTGTATTACATCAACTATAAATCCCATTGTGTGTTCACCACCCAGAGTCAGTTCTCCGTCCATCACCATATATTTGATCCCCCTTACCCTCATCTCCCTCCCCCCACCCCCCTTACCCTCTGGTAACCACTAAACTATTGTCTGTGTCTATGAGTTTTTGTTTCTCATTTGTGTGTCTTGTTTTTGGTTTATATACCACATATCAGTGAAATCATAGGGTTCTCTGCTTTTTCTGTCTGACTTATTTCGCTTAGCATTATACTCTCAAGAGAGGATGCCTTTTATGTGTTGATAAACTACATAATCTAAAATATTAATTAAAATGGCAAGATGCAGTACCATACATATGCTAATTTTTGTGTAAAAAAAGGAAATACGAATATTTGTGTTCAAACACTGGTGGGATAAACAAACAAGCAAGCAAGCAAACTAAATACCCACTTTCTCAAAACTGGAGATAAAATAATAAAATGTGCATGTTCAATCCTCCCCTTTGTATAAGGAAGTGTACTAATAATTGAAAAACAAAGCTTCCCAACATTTGGACTCATCTCTGAGAACATCAGACATCTCCCAAAGCTAGAGACACGTGAAGCTGAGCAGCCACCTTGAAGCCAATTATGTGTCTTTAAGATAGATGATGTGCTAAGGATTGAAAAACATTACTTTCGCTCCGTCCTCTTTTTAAGTCCTCAAGCACAGGAATGTATTTGGAATTTGCTGGGTTTTCTCCTCCTTTGGGAACTCAACCAAAACTGAGGCAAAAAGAGTTTCATTCTTATATCCTCTTATACAGTTTTACTTTTCACTAACAGAATGCAGGATTGAGCTTATCAGTCAAAAGTCATAAAATTGTCCTGCACATCTTACCACTTAGGTTATCGGTTACTTCATCTACTAAATCACAATTGAGCAATTGTTCTCACCTCTATATTCCCTGCTTTACCTAGCACAGGGCCTCATTTAACACATGCTCAATAAATGTTTGGGGAATTCAACAACCTGCTTTATTTTCCATTGAAAAAAATCAGCCAGGTACAGATAAAATGTTAAACTGGTTTAAATTTCAGTTGTGAAATTAAAATCTAGAACCACTACCTTCCTTTTGAAATGAGAAATGTTTATCTCAAAAAACCCTTAGTTTAGCATTTTGGAAAACATACTCTTGTGTTTTGATTTCCATTCCCTAGATAATCGAGGCAAAACAATTTTCAACACTACTGAATTTAAACCAGTGATAGAGACTATACAATTTATTGATTTGGTTTTTTGGGGATATATTTAGTCTTCTTATATATTTGTTTCTTTATTTTTTTTCTCCTGATACTAGTTGATTGTCAAGATATAATTTTATAAGCTTTCTAAAGTAGCTGAATTATTGCCACCTATTAGACAACTACAATTGCCCTTTCAGTTTCGAACCTTGGAAGCTGAGTTCTACCAAAGCATACCTTTTCATTGATTCAATTTGCTTCAAATTTGGTGCATTCTATAAACAAAATCAAATAAGTGGTGATAATTATATTTTGGAAAGCGTAAAAATATAGGTACTAGACTGAGAGAAATGTTACAGACTAGAAGAAAATATTTGCAAATTCTATATTTGATAAAAGTCATATATCCAGGGCATATAAAAAAAAACTCTTACAACTCAGTAACAAGACGAATAATTAAAATGAGGAAAAGGTTTGAATACATATTTCACCAAAGAAGACATGCAACTGGCTAATAAGCACATTGAAAGATACTCAATATCATTAGTCATTAAGGGAATGCAAATAACGAAAATGAGATACTACCTTACACCCACAAGAATGGCTACAATCAGAAAGACAGACATTAAAAAGTGTTAGGGCAAAAACTCATAGACACAGACAATAGTTTAGTGGTTACCAGAGGGTAAGGGGGGTGGGGGGAGGGAGATGAGGATAAGGGGGATCAAATATATGGTGATGGAAGGAGAACTGATTCTGGGTGGTGAACACACAATGGGATTTATAGATGATGTAATACAGAATTGTACACCTGAAATTATGTAATTTCACTAACAATTGTCACCCCAATAAATTTTAAAAAATAAAAATAAAAAATGCTAAAAAAGTGTTAGGGAAGATATGGAGAAATGGGAACCTAATACACTGGTGGTGGATATGTAAAATGGTACAGGAACTTTGGAAAAGTTTGGCAGCATCTTAAAAAGGTAAACATGCATTTACCTTATGATCCAGCAATTCTGCTGGGTATCTATCCCCAAAAAATGAAAATAATGTGTACACAAGGACTGATACGTGAGTGTTCATAGCAGCATTATTTATAATAGTCAAAAACTGAAAACAATTCAAATGATTGTTAACTGGAGAGTAAAGAAACAAAGTGTGGCATGTCCATACAATGGAATGTTATTTGGCAATAAAATGCAACAAAGGACTGATACAGGCTATGAAATGGATGAACCTCAAAAACACTTTGCTAAGGAAAAGAAACCAGACAAAGAAGCCTACATGCTATACAAGAATTGGGAAATCTACATAGACAGAAATTAGATAGTGGTAGCCTGGGACTGGGAGTTAAAATTTTTTTTTAAAGAATAGAGAGTGACTAAAAGTGGGTAGGAGTGATCTTAACGGGGTGGTGGAAATGTCCTAAAATTGGATTTTGGTGATGGTTACGAACTATAAATTTACTAAAAAGCATTTAATTGTACACTTAAAATAAATGAAGTTCATGATATAACATTAAATCTCAATAAAGCTGTTAAAGTGTTTTTAAAAATTCAGATTACAGGTATTCTTTTTTACATTTTATCCTGAATTTTTTTCCTACTTAATTATCAAACTTAGATTTGAGGATGTGTTTGCATATCTTTTTTGTAAATTAAGGAATATCTGTTCATTGAAGAAAATTCAGGAAATATATACAAGAAAAATCCTTTGCAGCTGCTATGGAAGGCAGTGTGGAGATTCCTCAAAAAATTATGAATAGAATTATCATATGACCCAGCAATCCCTCTCCTGGGTATCTACCAAAAAAATCTGAAAACATTTATACATGAAGACACATGTGCTCCAATGTTCATTGCAGCTTTATTTATGGTGGCCAAAACATGGAAACAACCAAAATGTCCTTCGATAGATGAATGGATAAAGAAGTTGTGGTATATATGCACAATGGAATACTATCCGGTGGTAAGAAAAGATGAAATAGGACCATTTGTGACAACATGGATGGATCTTGAGATTATAATGCTAAGCGAAATAAGTCAGACAGAAAAAGCAGAGAGCCACATGATTTCACTGATATGTGGTATATAAACCAAAAACAACAAAAAAACGAGACAAACAAATGAGAAACAAAAACTCATAGACACAGACAATAGTTAAGTGGTTACCAGAGGGTAAGGGGGGTGGGGGTGGGAGATGAGGATAAGAGGGATCAAATATATGGTGATGGAAGGAGAACTGACTCTGGGTGGTGAACACACAATGTGATTTATAGATGATGTAATACAGAATTGTACACCTGAAATCTATGTAATTTTACTAACAATTGTCAACCCAGTAAACTTTAATTTAAAAAAAATCCTTCGATTCAACTCCCTAAGCTAAATATTCTTAGTATTTTGGTGTATACCTTTCGTAGAGGGCACCCACCATTGCCCACATATTCATGGTTACCCATTAGCTTTGGATAATCTTACTATAGAAGAGGGTATAATGGTTTTAAAACCTGTCAAAATTCGTTTTTTAAAGATTTTATTGGGGAAGGGAAACAGGACTTTATTGGGGAACAGTGTGTACTTCCAGGACTTTTTTCCAAGTCAAGTTGTTGTCCTTTCTTTCAGTCTTAGTTGTGGAGGGCGCCGTTCAGCTTCAAGTTGTTGTCCTTTTAGTCTTACTTGTGGAGGGCGCAGCTCAGCTCCAGGTCCAGTTGCCGTTGCTAGTTGCAGGGGTGCAGCCCACCATCCCTTGCGGGAGTCGAACCGGCAACCTTGTGGTTGAGAGGACGCGCTCCAACCAACTGAGCCATCCGGGAGCTCAGTGGCAGCTCAGCTCAAGGTGCCGTGTTCAATCTTAGTTGCAGGGACCGCAGCCCACCATCCCTTGCGGGACTCAAGGAATTGAACCGGCAACCTTGTGATTGAGAGCCCACTGGCCCATGTGGGAATCTAAACGGCAGTCTTCGGAGTTGGGAGCACGGAGCTCTAACCACTTGAGCCACCAGGCCGGCCCTGTGTCAAAATTCTTGATCCCATCAAAAGGTGGAGTCTAATCCCCTTTTTTAGAACCTGGTGAACGTTTGTAGTTATCTCAGCAACTAGAATATGGCAGAAATGATGCTGTTTGACTTCTGATCCGAGGTTATGAAAGGCTATACCACTTCTACATAGCTCTGTCTTTTGGGACCCTTGAAACTTAACCATCATGTTGGAAAGAAGCCCAGGCCCCATGATGTCAAATGCTGGCTTTCCAGATATCACCAGACCAACACACATTGATAAGACAAAGCTGAGTATATTGCTTAGAGCACTACCTTGTGGAGTTTGAAAGTGTCTCAGTGAGGGAAGACAATATATCTGGTGATGTATTGAGAGTTGGAAGGTGGGTTTAAAGTGGGTCTTTCCATATAAGGACTTGATTAGATTTGGGTAAAGATCTTAGGATTGGTGCCCACAAGGTGAGCATTTTGAAGCTAGACGCTCAAACCATCTTGGTATATAAACTCTTCTGTTGAAGAGTGATGGTTCTTTCTGGAAGTTCCTGTCAAAAACAATAATTTTATTTACAACTTTTATCTTCTTGGGCAGCAATCTACTGGAATACTAAAGTTATGCAAAAAAAAAAATACAGTGGAATAGTAAATTCAAGTTAACGTTGAAAATAAGCTGTGAAGGGGTAAATATTTTGGTTCTTTATGGAGAGGACACATGTAGGTGTCTGGCCAGCGGCCCCAGGGAAATTCACAGCCTGAAAGCCATCGTCAATCACGGGACATGTAAGTGAGTGAGCTGTCAGAGAATTCTAGCCCCCCGTTACACTGAGCCAAGCAGACTAACCTCCGAACCTTGCCCAAATTGCAGATTTGTGAGCAAAATAAAAGTTGTTGCCTTAAACCACTAAATTTGCAGGTGGTTTATTACACACCAGTAGATAATCAGAACAAGGAAATTCCCCTATCAGAGTCCAGCTTCCCCAACATAGGAGTAAAAACTCAAATTCACAGCCCCACTTGCATGGAGTGTGCAGGGATGTGACCTAGACTCTGTCAATCAGATGCACCCATGTGAGACTCCAGTTCAGAAGTGAGCAATCTGTGATGTTTCTGTTTCTTCTGTATTTAGCCTCTAATGATGACAATGACAGGAGGTTCCTGGTGTTTGCAAAGTTGAGTTCCTGCCACAGGTACGGCATCAGATGACAGCAATGAGGGCTTCCTTTAGTGATCAGTGGCAGTAGTAGTTTATCAAGTCTGTTTTGAGGTAGCATTTTGGGTTTTGTTCCTGGAAGTTTAGCTTCAAACCCAATTCTCGAGCCCACTGCCCAATAGTGACAACTATTAATGAGTGACTTTTCCGCTTAATAATGCACCTGATCAAGAGAGTGGTACCAGAAGTGATTGCAGGCAATTTATCTTCAGGAAAATTGGAGTAAATCGCTGGTTGATTATCGCTTTTAAGTGTTGATGTTTCTGAAAACCTGAGTGGTACGAAGTCAGATCGAGGCATGCATCAATCAAACAGCTAATTAAGTTATCTGTGCTTACTGGGAATAACAGGCTTGTTTTGAGTAAGGCTCTGGGGATGTAGGTGCAGGTGTAAGGGAAAAATATGAAAGGCTTAAGGAATTTAAAATTTACGGTGGAAGTTAGTTGTTTCTAACTGAACTTCACAGTTGAAAGAAAGAGAAGGGCTCATGTCAAGGCAAAGGCAGAAAGTTTCTGTGATTTTATTCAAAGACTTTCTTATCATTTGCAGCCGCTGGACTAAGATAGCTAAAACAGAACTCAAATTTTGATTCTTAGGCTTCTGTATGAAACCACTGATTTACCAGGTATTTTACATAAAACTTATATTTGGACTGTGAGGGAGTGGGATCCCAGAATTGGAATGGAGACCCGTAGGACATCGGGAACTCAGTACCCAAACTCCATAGAGCCTTTCTTCCTCTCCTGGTTGATGAGGCTGTTCATTCCTTGAAGACTGTGTAACAACCTTGCTGAGTGTGTTACCTTGAAAAGGAGAGAGAATTTCACCCTTAGCCCACTACTGATTATTGCCACACCTAAACTACAATTGGGTCATGGCAGGCTCCTGTTAGCAAATTACAAACTTACTATTAATACTGTATATTGGCAAAATCAGAATACGTTCAATGAGTGCTATACCAAGGACACCAGAACAGAACATAAGATCAGGCTGAATTCATTGTTTAGGAAGCGCTTATGAGGGGATTTCATTTTGCTAGCTTAAGGTGCTGGAAGTGATTCTAACGGTTTCTTCAGTTGGATTCAATAAGGAGGCCAGGGCAAAGGAACTTGAGATGCTAAAAGTTTCTTGCTATGATATCGGTGAAGGAATCCAAAGGCAGGAAGATAGAAATATTGTAGTGGATTTATTATGCTCACCCATTCAGGTCACATGGTTTGGTATTTTATACTTAGAGCTTCTGCCATAATCTCCTCTAATTGTGTGTGAGATAAATAGGCAGTGGACCATGTCACCAGTATAACATGTAGTTAAATCTGAAAACTGATAATGATGCAATAAAGTGTGCTTCATCAGTGACTAGAGACAGCTAATGCCCACTGGCCTTGGAAGGTGGTGGAAAAAATATTCGACACTGCTTTGCCCCTGCTGGCCACTTGGAGTACCAGCCAGTTGTGGTATGTATTAAGCCACAGCCTGCAAGATGCATGAAACTGCTAGGTCCCAATTGATGGTATCGGTGGGCAATTATAGGTTAAGTCAGTGATGCTCAACCAGGGGTGATTTTGCCCCCCAGACGGTATTTGGCAATATCTGTAGACATTTTTGGCTTTTGCAAATGGAAGGGTGCTACTGACACCCAAAGTGTAGAGATCAGGGATGGTGCTAAACATCCCATAATGCACAGGACAGCCCCCACTCCTGCCCCAACAAAGAAGTATATAGCCCCAAATATCAATAGTCCCAAGGAGGAGAAACCCTAGGTTAGGTGTATGTAAAATATGTACAGGAAATAGAGACTGACCAACCCTGCCATGCTGCATGTAGAACAGAGGTTGGCAAACATTTTCTTTAAAGGGCCAGAGAGCGAATATTTTAGGCTTTGTGAATCATATGGTCTCTGTTTCAACCATAGACAATTCATAAAGGAAAGAGAGAGAGTCTGTGTTCCAGTAAAAGTCTGTGTTCCAGTAAAACTTTATTTACACGAACAGGTCATAGACTGGATTTGGCCTAAGGCAGGAGTTTTTCAACCCCAGATACAAAGATTAGCCTGAAGAGTATTTCTACAGTGGTTTTGTCATTTGTTGTATTGTTTGATAATGCTTTTTATTTTGCAATAAACCCTTTCAGTTACAATGAGCTAAAACAATGAAGTGCATGATTTATTAATGACAAATGAACTACTGGATTGCCATTTCTAAAAAAAGTTGGTCATAGACATGTAATTTGCACAAAATTTTAGGAGACATTTACCATCCACCATGGGAGCCAAAATAATATAATTGACTATGTAAAATCAAGAAATATAAACCTATTAAAAATGTATAAATATTCATTTTGAAACTTAGTAATTCATTTAAGAAGCCTGGGCCTGAGAACAATAGTTTAACACGTACATCTTCAGAAGGTGTATTTATAGATCACTCTGTAAAGGGTGACTTTTCATTCAGATCGAATAATCATTTTACTAATATCATAATTTTTTATTCCAAGTTTTCATGTGCATATATAAAAATGAAATGATAGATATTATTGTGTTTGATACATTAGCACAAGAACTGAAAAAAAGAATTAAGTGAGGTCAGTTTTATGTCAGTAGTATTGGAAGGTTCAAATGGAAAACATGTTAATCTCAATGATGGTTCCATTTTTTTTATTAGTTTCAGGTGTACAAAACAATGTAATAGTTAGACATTTACACCCCTCACAAAGTGATAACCCCCCCAATCGACTACCCCTCTGACATCGTATATGTTACAATTCCATTGACTATATTTCCTATACTGAACTGCACATCCTATGACTCCATATATAAGCATATACTTAACTTCAGCTTCGGGTGTACCATGCAGTGGTCAGGCATCTACACCGTCCATGAAGTGGTCTCCCTCATAAGTCCAGTGCCTATCTGGCACCCTACATAATCTTCACAACACTATTGATTGTATTCCCCATACTGTATTTCACATCCTCGTGACTATTTTGTGACTACCGATTTGTGCTTTCTAATCCCTTTACCTTCTCATCCATACCCACCACCCGTCTAGCAACCATCAGGTTTTTCCCCTATATCTCTGAGTCTATTTCTGTTTTGTTTGTTCATTTATTCTGTTCTTTAGATTCCACATATAAGTGAGCTCTTTCTCCGTCTGACTTATTTCACTTAGCATAATGTTCTCTAGGTCCGTCCATATCGTTGCAAATGATTTCATTCTTCTTTATGGCCGAGTAATACTCCGTTGTATAAATGTACCATAGTTTCTCTTTTTTTTTCAGTTTTATTTTTTTAAGTGTGTTTTTCCAGGACACATCAGCTCCAAGTCAAGTAGTTGTTTCAATCTAGTTGTGGAGGGCGCAGCTCACAGTGGCCCATGTGGGGATCGAAACAGCAACCTTGTTGCTAAGAGCACCGCGCTCTAACCAACTGAGAAACTGAGAAACTGCCCCATTACCACAGTTTCTTTATCCAATTGCCTGTCGATGGGCATTTTGTTGTTTCTATGTCTTGCCTATTGTGAATAGCGCTACAGTAAACATAGGGGTGCATATATTTTTTCAAATTAGTGTTTTGCATTTCTTTGGATAAATACCCAGGAGTGGAATTGCTGGGTCATAAGGTAGTTCCATTTTCAATTTTCTGAGGCACCTGCATACTATTTTCCATAGTGGCTGCACCAATCTCACCAACAGTGCACGAGGGTTCCCTTTACTCCACATTCTCGCCAGCACTTGTTGTTTGTTGATTTATTGATGACAGCCATTTTGACTGGGGTGAGGTGGTATCTCATTGTGTTTTTTTTTTGCATTTCTCTAATGATTAGTGAGATTGAGCATTTTTTCGTATGTCTGTTTGCCATCTATATATCCTCTTTAGAGCAATGTCTCTTCATGTCCTCTGCCCATTTTTTAATTGGGTTGTTTGTTTATTTTTTGGTATTGAGTTGTATAAGTTTTTTATAAATTTTGGATATTAACCCCTTATCAGATGTATCATTGGCAAATATGTTCTCACATTCAGTAGGAATGCCTTTTTGTTTTACTGATGGTTTCCTTTGCTGTGAAAAAAATTGAATTTGATGTAGTCCCACATGTTTATTTTTACTTTTGCTTCCCTTGCTCGGGGGGATGTACCAGTAAAAATATTACTAAGGGTAATGTCTGTGAATTTACTTCCTATATTTTCTTCTAGGAGTTTCATGGTTTCGGGTCTTACACTTAAGTCTTTAATCAAGTTTGAATTTATTCTTGTATATGGTATAAGGAGGTGGTCCAGCTTCATTTTTTTGCATGTGTGTGTCCAGTTTTCCCAGCACCATTTATTAAATAGACTGTCTTTACCCAGTATAAATTCTTACATTGTCATAGATTAAATGACCACATAGGTATGGATTTATTTCTGGGCTCTCTATTCTATTCCATTGATCTATGTGTCTGTTTTTATGCCAGTACTATGCTGTTTTGATTACTATAGCCTTGTAGTATGATTTGATGTCAGGTACCGTGATACCTCCCACTTTGTTCTTATTTCTCAAGATCGCTGTGGCTATTTGGGGTCTTTTATAATTCCACATAAGTTTTAGGATTATATGTTCTAGTTCTGTGAAAAATATCATTGGTAATTTCATAGGGATTGGATTGAATCTGTATATTGCCTTATGTAGTATGAGCATTTTAACTATATTAATTCTTCCTATCCATGAGCATGGTATATGTTTTCATTTATTTGTATTTTCTTTAATTTCTCTCTTCAATGTCTTATAATTTTCTGAGTACAGGTCTTTTACTTCCTTGGTTAAATTTAGTCCTAAGTATCTTATTGTTTTTGAAGCAATTGTAAATGGGATTGTTTTCTTGATTTCTCCTTCTGATAGTTTGTTATCGGTGTATACAAATGCAACTGATTTCTGGATAGTAATTTTGTGTCTGGCTGGTTTACTAAATCCATTTTTCAGTTCTAATGTTTTTTTTTGTGGAATGGTGGTTCAGTTTTATTTTCATCCAATTCATGAAATCAAAGTAAAGTTTTTAGAATTCTGTCAAAGGGAAAATATGGCATAATCACTAATTCAATTGAAAATTCAGTTTAAAAAGTTCAACACTAAAGATATAGTTATTTTTATTGTGATACAACATAAAATAATATTTTGTGAAAGTCGGTGTCATGGTGAAAACCAGGATTTTACTAAGTAAAGATGCCTGTGGAGCATAAGTGTACTTGGAATTGGTTGACATACACAGATGATTCCAAACTGAATCTAAAAAGCTATGATATTATAACAACCAAAATTTAAAAGGCAGGATCAGCTGGATTGCTCAGTTGGTTAGAGCGTGAGCTCTGAAAAACAGGGTCGCTGGTTTGATTCCCACATGGGCCAGTGAGCTGTACCCTCCACTACTAAATTGCAGACAACGAGCTGCCACTGGGCTTCTAGAGGGGAGGCCAGATGGCTCAGTTGGTTAGCGAGTGAGCTCTCAACAACAATGTTGCTGGTTCAGTTCCCACATGGGATGGTGGGCTGTGTGCCCTTGCAACTAAACGTTGAAAACAGCAACTGGACTTGGAGCTGAGCTGAGCCCTCCACAACTAGATTGAAGGCCAACGAATTGGAGCTGATGGGCCCTGGAGAAACACACTGTTCCCCAATATTCCCCAATAAATTTTTTTTTAAAAAAATGTAAAAGGCAGTTGCCAAAATTTACAAATACTTATACACACATATGACTGAACCAAAAAAACTTTTGCAATAAAGTTGATATTGAGTAAAAAAAATACTTTAATATGGAAGTACATGGTTTCTCTCAAGCTGAGGAAAATACTTATAGAAAAGACTGCAAAATTTTAAAAAATTGAGATCAACTTTAGGTACATTACAACTTTCAAATTTAGATTTTGGCCTCCTTCCCTAGAAGGCCATAGTGGGCAACACTAAAGTAATATTTCTATGAAAGTAAAATATTTATTCTGGCAATATTTACATGAATTGAAAATTAAAGTTTTCCATATTTCCATCTTCTAATGACTACTGTGTATATCTTGCTAGTATAGTTGCTTTCCTCTGATTTGTGCAAGAAGTCACCCATATCTTTTAACTTTTATATGTGTAAAATATGTAGCACAAAATTACATTCTTTGATATTTATTGTAGGCTTCTTGATTACCTCCAAGGAAAGCACGTGGACTCTTAAAAAAATACAGTGAGATCCAGAACAGGTCACTAGTGAGATAAATTGATAGTCAGAGCTCTCTGATGCCCAGAACTGTTGTTGAGATGAATTTAATGTGGTCACTAAAAAGGTTATTAAGCTCCAAATACAGTCAATTAAGAACCTGTGTAAAAGGGGGAAAAGGCCTGTTTTGGTCTTCCTCTACCCTGCCTTGTGTACTCTCTGGTAGACATTTGTTGTTTTCAGCTGTCCAAAACGTACTGCCACTTCCCAAGAGTTTCCCAGTTTTCTGTTGCAGAAATGTCTCTCCCTCATTAGGATGGTCTTGGTGTGATATAATCCCAGGTCCCTGCCTCACCCTTTGGAAGCCAAAGGCATTCAGTCCTTCCTTGTCTTGCCCACTTTAAGAGCTGGGTTGGAGAAGTTGGTCTGAGCTTGGCTGATAGGATTCTCTCTCCTGAAACTTGGAATCTTGAGCAATTGATGCACAAAGACAGTTGGAGGTCATGCACTAATTAGCCACTTCTTGCTTCGAGTTGGTGGCTGTGGGTTCGGTGGCCTAGGCCTGTAGAGTGAGCTTAGTTTCTGCAGACTCCTAAACCTACCTTCCCAACCTTCTGCCTTCAGTTCAGCAGAACATGTTTCACTTACTTGTACAGTGAACCCTACCTGACACATCCCTCTTTAGCAGTGCTTTCCCCTCTCTCCACCCCAAGTAAATTATAACCTACCCATCCTGCTTGTCTCTGAGGAAATTATTTCTTGCTAAAGGTATTTGCACTAAGGTGTTAAGGACTTATTGTGTTACTCTTCCTAGGGGTATTAGAATGGTGGAAAGATCTTAGGGAGAAGGCAGTAGACAAACCTTGAAGGATAAGTGTACAGATGTTTGGTTCCCATAAAACTATAGAGTGAAATGCTACCATTTATTGAATGCTTTGTTATATGTGTGCCATTGTGTTAGGTAAGCACTTTAAAAACAATCCCCATGACAATACTTTGAAGAAGGTACTATTATGCCCACTTTAGAGATGTAAAATAAAAGGCTTAGAATAGTAAAAAAAAAATTGTTCAGGGTCACCCAGATAATATTTGGGGAAGCCAGGATTTGAATCTATGCTATTAGACTCCAAAGTTATTTTCATAACCACTAGCATGTAGTGCATTTCTGTATGATGGGGATCTTCTTGGAAAAGAGGTGTTTTCTCTTTTAGTTGCTCTGTATCCATGCTTTGCCACCTCTGTGTGCAACTGGCCCAGCACGTGCACCTAAGTATAACATGTCAACATGGAGGGTGACATTTCTTACCTGTATGAAGATGCATGGGTTAGTTGGGCTAGGCCAGCAATGTCCTTGTCTAGTTGTTTCTGTTAAGACTCAGCTATTATTTTGGTATATTACTGAGATATAATTTACATGCAGGAAAATTCACAGATATTATGTGTACAGTTTGGAAAATTTTAACAAATGTATACATCATGTTATCATCACCCAACTTAAAACTTAGAACATTTCCATCTCCCAGAACTATCTATTCTCCTTTCTAGTCAATTCCTCCACTCACAGAAACAATCAGTTTTTAAATTACCGGAAATTTTGCTTGTTCTTGAGCATCATAAAAATGAAATCATACATGTATTCTTTTGTGTAAGGCTTCTTCCACTCAACCTACTGTTTCTGAGATTAATCCATGTTTTTGGATGCATCCTAATTAGTTCTTTTTATTCCTCATAAATTGCATGAATATACCACAAAGTTTTTTATTTATCCATTTTTCTGTTGATGGACATTTGGGATGTTTTTAGTTAATAGCTAATCTGAATAAAGCTGCTCTGAACATTGTACAAGTCTTTATATGGATGTACGCATTCTTTTCTTTTGGTTAATATATATTTAGAAGTTGAATTACTGGGTTATGAGGAAGAAATATATTGTGTTAGAAACAAGAATGCACATTTTTGCATTCGTGTTAGCAGTGGTTGAGAGTTCCAGTTGCTCCACATCTTCGTCCACACTTGGTGTTTTGAATATTTTCCATTGTGGTGGGTGTATGGTTTCATCTCATTGTGACTTTAATTTGTGTTTCCCTAATGACTAATGATGTTGAGCATCTTTTAATATGCTTTGGCCATTTGGATATCTCTTGTGAAGTGCCTGTTCAAGTCTTTTGTTCACTTTTTTATTGTTTTATTGTTGGCATATGAAAGCATATGACGGCACACTTGACCAACCACACAGACAATCTGCATTCTGTACACATGTCAGAGAGCATACCTCCAACTCAGTGACATTCAACACTTACCCAAAGCTGAGCTTTGGTAAAGAGAAAGGTTATATTTATAAGGACTGCATTAGATGTTCCCACCTACTTTTCAAGGCCAGGGGTTTTCAGCTGGCAGTGGTAGGCCAACTCTGGACTGCTAAAGTGTTTTATTCAGCCAGACTTTTAACTGATATAGTTGCTAATACATATATTATCAGGAGATAACTCCTACAAATCTGGCTATAGCCTGTCTTAAGAAATCAGAAAATCTGGCAACATTGGGCCTACTTTTCCCTCATGGCAATATTGACTAAAGCTGAGTAGTTCCTGCCCTCTTTGACTTCGCATGTGCTTTCCAGGTTAACACAGCCCCAGCCCCACCCCCTATTGTCTTATTCCCAATTTGCTTCACTCATTTACATTACCAATGCAGCCCCTTGGAGGCATGGAGGAATTTTCACTCTGGTCTCAGAACCAGGCTGGCCTTTTCTGAGCAACTGGTTTATTATTTCCTTTTGACTTTTGTGAACTAGATAACTCACGATATCTCCTTCTTAACTCTACAAATGCACAAATTTGTGACTCATTTACAAGAGACCTTATACATTTTATATACATATAAAATACATCTTAATACATACATATAAAGTTTTACACATACATATATAATACATGTAGGGTTATTAATTAACCTTATTCCAGATTTAATCTGTTCCCTATCCTTATCTATCTTTATTTTGAATTCCTCATTTACTTAAAATATCTTGTAGAACATTTATTTAAATCTTTTGGGGGGGAACAAAGCAATGAATTATGCCTCTGCATATCTATTAGGAATGATATCTAAGAAAGTAAAGCTAGTCATTAGCTACAGACCCCAAGTAACTCATTCTTTTCTCTTTTTAAAAGAGGGTAGTCAAGGGGGAAGAGGTGGTAGTTAAAAAACAAAAAATGTCCCCTCCCACCATTTGACATGGGTGAGAAGTTTCTGAGCAGGCACTGAGCCTAGAGCCCCTGAAGAAAATAAGACCATTGGTAAACAAGAAGAGACAGAGTTCATGCACATCTGGTCAAACCATACTACAAAATATGTTATTATATCAATAACCACACCTATCAGAATGGCTAAAATTCAAAATAGTGATAACACCAAATGATAATGAGGATTCAGAGAAACTGGATCACTCATACATTGCTGATGGGAATGGATGGTACAGCCAACTCTAGAAAAGAGTATGACAGTTTCTTACAAAACCAAGCATGTACTTACCAAACAACCCAGCAGTTTCACTCCTTTGCATTCATCCCAGAGAAATGAAAATTTATGTTCACACAAAAAAACTGTACATGAATGCTCATAGAGCTTTATTCATAATATTCCCAAACAGGAAACAATCCAATTGTTCTTTAATGAGTGAATGCTTAAACATCTGTGAGACATCCATACCATGAAATGCCACTCAGCTATAAAAATGAATGAGCTAATAATATGCACAACAACTTGGATGAATTTTCAGGGAGTTATGCTGTGTGAAAAAAAATCATCCCAGAAGTTTACGTACTCTATGATTGCATTTATATAACATTCCTGAAATTACAAAAATCATAGAAATGGAGAATATAGGAATGGTTGCCAGGGATTGGGAATAGTGGTGGGGGTGGGAGTGGTTGTACCTATGAAGGGTCCATAAGAGATTCTCGTGGTGGAATTGTTCTGTATCTTGACCATATCGGTTGAAACTACACATGTGATAAAATTGCATAGAAATGATTTTATATAAAACTGCTGAAATCTGAATAAAATGTGTGAGTTGTATCAATGTCAGTTTCCTGCTTGTGATATTGTACTCTACTTAGGCAAGATGTTAACACCATTGGGGGAAACTAGATAAATAGTATACGTGATCTCTCTGTAGTATTTCTTACAATTGCATGCAAATCTACAATTACTTCAAGATAAAAACATACCATTATTTAAACAACAGTATTGATTAAAAACTTAGCTTCAAGCCAATGGACCTAATTTACAGCCAAAGCATTTAGGTAATTATGTATGATTTCATATACATGTAAGTCATTATATCCCCATCAGTCTGGCAAAGAGCCCTTTTCAGTTACTATGGCTGTGTAACAAATTATCCCCAAACTTCGTGGCTTGAAATAATGACAAAATTTACTTTGTCACAAATCTGTAATTTGAGCAAGACTCAGTGAGTCCAGATCATTTCTCTGCTCCATTTTGGCATCAGTTGTGTGGGTCGGGGGGAGGGTGGGGAGGGTGCGGTGATAGTTGTGACCCGGGGCAGGAATTATCTGAAAACGCATTCACGTATGTAGTGACCTGTGCTAGCTGGTTGATGCTAAGATCTTAGCTGGAAATGTCAACTAGAACATGTACACGTGACCTCTCCCTGAGCGCTGGGCTTCCTCATAACATGGGGACTATTAATGATGAGAGTCTCCACAGAGATAGAGAGCCTGATAAAAATTCAATAACCTTTATGACCTAACCTCAGAAGTCATGCAGTGTCACTTCTGCCATAGTCATAGTCCTGTCCAGATTTAAGGGAAGAGAACATAGACCACATCTCTTGATACAGGGATACATTAATGTGGCTGTCCTTGAAACATACAATTTAGTACAGGGCCTGAGTAAATGCTCAATACACATTTTTAATGAATGAAAGGAGGGAGGGCAACTAACCAAATACATACCTTCGTACCTCTCCTTGTAGCTCCCTTGCCGCCTTTTTGCTCTACTGTGCAAAGACCTTCAGTCTCATTTTTTGAGACTCATAAATCTCTTAGCACTTCTCTCATCTCCCTGAGTGTATAACTAGTGTGGTCGCTTTGTAGTGTGTCAACTTGGCTAGGCTGAACTACATATTCCTGAAATCCCTTTCTTATATGTTTCCAGTTATGGTGGGCTACACGAGAGATTCTTGTGTGAAATTTGGAAGGAAGAATAGAACAGCAGCTATTTTGTAGCTCACACACACTGGCACTGATCTGCTAACTCATCTCATTAGAGTGAGACAGCAGCTGGGCTTTCAACTGCTCCACCATCCGTTGGCTCCACCTTCAATTGCTTCTACTTCTGACCTAGGTGTGTGGGTTTAACTGTGATGAAGGGTCCCAAGCTTTCACAGGACAGCCATCCTACTAAGGTCAGAGGCAACGAGAACTGACACAGATTTCAGCCCATCCTGTGGTCTTCAGCTTGTGCTTGTGGGTGCCAACTCATTCTTGCTTTCCCTCACTTCATATCCATCTTCCCTTCCCCCACTGCCTCATCTGTGGACTTTGAGCTCCAGCATCAGAAGCAAAGACAACAGCTTTACAGAGACTGCTTAACTAGCTTCCACAATTGTATAAGGTCAAATCCTTTGTGTGTGTGTGTGTGTGTGTGTGTGTGTGTGTGGTTTTGCTTCTCTGATTGAACCCTATATGATAGAGAACTTGACGTCAGAAGGCCCCAATTCAAATATCCAAGTTCCTATAAATTAATTTTTAAAGTTTATTGAGGAATAATTGACATACATATTGATTAACTTTTCATTCATCCAACATTCAACAAATATGTGGAGCTTCTTCTATACTTCTATTTATCTAGTCTTTTTATTTTCAATAGACTATTTCAAAAGTATGACTAGGTGTGATTTAACTTTTGATATTTTTTAAAGGCCTGTTAAATAAACAGATGAGAAAATAAATGTGTGAACCTAGGTCCCATTTTTCTGTGGAAGAAAAGGTTACCAGAGATACAAGCATTTATGGCTTATCAGAAATAATTTTTTATTTGGGGACTCTTAAAGACAGAATGGAATGTTGGCATTTCAAGCTGTAGGAGAGATGTTTTGGTCTCTTGGGTGGATGGAACATTTCTGTACATCCTGTTGTTTATGAGGTGTGATCAAACATATGAGGTGTGATCAAACAATACGGTGAATGTTTTAAAAAATGTATTACAGTAAAAGACACGTTGCCATTAATCCCCCTCAAAATACTCCCCCTTGCTTCAAACACATTGATCCCATCATTCTTGCCACTTTCTGAAGCAGTTCTAGAAGTCCTCTTTCATGAGTGTCTTTAGTTGCACTGTCATGGCTGCCTCGATGTCTTGAATCGATTCAAAGTATTTACCTTTATGGTCATTTTGACTTTGGGGAAGAGCCAGAAGTCACACAGTGCCAGATCCAATAAATAAGATGGATGAGGACATACCGCAGTGTTTTTTATTTGACAGAAATTGCCGTATACCAGAAGGGATGTGTGATATGGAGCATTGTCATGAAGGAGGATGATTTATGGCACCCTTTAAAACACACCTTCTCTTGGGTGGCCAGTTAGCTCAGTTGGTTAGAGCACAGTGCTCTTAACAACAAAGTTGTTGGTTCGATCCCCACGTGGGCCACTGTGAGCTGCACCTGCCACAACTAGCTTGAAACAACTACTTGACTTGGAGCTGATGGGTCCTGGAAAAACACACTTAAATAAATAAAAGTTTTAAAAAACAAATAAATAAAACACACCTCTCAACCGTAGCTCACACCCAACTGACTGCACCGAATAAGTTGAAACTTGTCACACACTGTTACTAAGGTTTGATGCACCGCTTCCCATATTGAAGCTCCCTGACTTTCTGTTGGATGGCACTCAGCAGCCATATTCACTGTATCTTTTGATCACAACAGAAAGGCCCCGTGTCACACATTGCTTTTGGTACGGCAATTTCTGTCAAATAAAAACATTATGGTGTGTTCTCATCCACCTTATTCACTGGATCTGGCACCATGTGACTTCTGGCTCTTCCCCAAAGTCAAAATGACCATGAAAAGTAAACATTTTGAATTGAGGCAACCACGACAGCACAACTAAAGACACTCATGAAAGAGGATGTCCCGAATTGCTTCAGAAAGTGGCAAGAATGATGGATAAGTGTGTTCAAAGCGAGGGGGAGAATTTTGCGGGGGATTAATAGCAATGTGTCTTTTACTATAATACTTTTTTTAAAATTGAAACATATATTGTATTGTTTGATCACTCCTTGTACGTACAGTTTACTTAAAAATATCTTGGGTGCCTTTCTATATTGGTACATATAAATTTACTTAATTCTTTTCAGTGGCCGTGTAATATTGTGTTGTGTGATTAATCCATAATTTATGTAACCTACTTACAAACATTTAGGATTTTTTCAGCATTTGTCACATTTACAATGTTACGAGGAATATTTTTGTGTCTCACATATATCTTATACTTTGGTTCATTTGTTTGTGAGGGTGTCCATACAATAACTTTCTGGAAAAAATACTACTACATTAAATTTATTACATGATACGTTTTGATAAAATGGCCAAATTTGTCTTTCAACTTAAGCTCTAACCCAAGTTAAGCTCTAACCAACTGTTTATGAGTATTCCACGTTCCCTAAACATGACAGCTCTTATGTTTCCATGTTTTTAATGCATCTTCTCCCAGCTAAACAGAAAAGTATTCAGTTAAATATATTCCTATTCTCTTAAGAGAACAGATGTTATGAGGATAGCAAAGTGATATAAATAAGCTTGGGGACTTAGAGAAATGCCATATAACAATATCTCTACTAGCCAAATGGATAAAATTAAAGAGTGTCTGATGAATTTCGTTGCCAGGTTCCCAAACAGGGTATTTCATCTGAATCTTATTTTTAAAATGCATTTTATTACGTATTTCATTCACAGAAAAGAATATACTTAGAAAGTATAAAGAATGAATGCCTGTGTAGAATCTTTCTTTATGGCAACGAGAGTTTGGGTTGAATAGAATAATGGCAGTTTTCATTTCCACTGACCTGATCATTATGGAGATCACACAGTCTTCCCTTTTTGTTTCCTTCTTTGCCTAACCCTCCCCCAACCTGTATTCAGTGAAGTACAAGTGATTAGTAGAGCATATCCATTTTAATTTTGAGACTGTTTTGAAGGAGTTAATTTCAGTGAACATTGTGGGTTTGTTTTAATTCAAAAGTTAAGGGATTAAATGTGTTATACACCCCAGGATTATGTGCATCTTACAAAGAAACAAGGCCTTACATCCAAGGAATAGACCCCTAGTTGTGAACTTTTCAGCATTAAAAAGCAGATGGGAGGGTAAAGGGGATCAAATATATGGTGATGGAAGAACTGACTCTGGGTGGTGAACACACAATGGGTATAGATGATGTGTTACAGAATTATACACCTGAAATCTATGTAACTTTACTTACAGTTGTCACCCCAATAAACTTTAATTTTAAAAAAAAGCAGATGGGAATGCATATGATAGAATGGGCCTGGAGGGAAACCTAAGTGAAGGTACGTGTGTATTGGAAAGGTGGGGCAGTGGTCCATATGCTTCTGAAATACACATTCTGTTCCTGGTTATGCAAATTGATGAAAAATGCCAGAGCTGGGAAGCTGGCTGATGGTAAGAAATAGATCCTTTCTCTCCTCCGCCTCAGCCTGCAGCATGTGACCCCAGAGATTGTTACAAACAGGAAGATAACCTGTATGTCCCATACTCTACCCTAGAGGCATCCTACTACATACACCACAGAAACACAGCCTTCATGTGTGTCTGATCAAGGAGTAGGTGTTTTCCCAGCAGGAATGTGGAGCCTAGCGTAGAAATTTCAGCCAGCTTATAGCTCTGAGCATTGGTTTGCTACTCCCTGGCACTTTGGTTTTTATTACCATGGCTACAGTTCCCACACCCTGTGACCATGGGTATTCACTGGCTTCATGTTGCTTTTTTATTTCAACACCATACAGCAATTTTTAAGCCCCAGTAGTCAGGCATTTGTTTGTAGAACCCAATTCCCACACAAAATAAATAAATAATTAAAAATTGCTTCCTCTTTTGCAAGGCTGCCAACTTGCTTTCTTCAAGGGGTAATTCTGTCACTGCCAAAACCACACTGACAAATAATCTCCCTGTATCTGAATTTTAAAATGAAGCCCTCCAGAGGGATAGGCTCAGAAAGAGCCAGTGATAGCTTACTTTGTTGGGCTCATGCTCAATTTAAAATTCACATCTTAATAAAGAGAACTTCTTTCTTTCTAGTTTGGACTTAAAGAGAGAAAATAATGATGAAACGGAGTTAAGACTTACCTTAGCAATTAGGGAGTCCCAATGGATTAAACTTGCTAATAGAAACCCAATTAAAACACAGTTTTGCAAGGTTTTGTTAGAACTTGTAAACACCCAGAGCTAGTTCTAGAATGCCAGCTTTTCTCTCTTTTAAGTTTACAATTACATTTTTGTTGTATGTTGCATACCAAGTAGGACTAGAGGAAATCAGTCTCTATTAATCAATTTTTAGACAGTGCATAAGTCCCTACCACTGTAGAGCCAAATCTGGCTTCACAGTTTCATTGTAATCCACATGTCATGCCTATCCTTCTATTAGAGGAGCCTGTCATTAATAAAAGAATCTACGTTGCTTCATTTGTGTCTGAAGATCTGAAAATGCTGTACTTAGTAAGTTCACAGCCTCACTGCCAACAGGCAGGCACCTGCCAGGTTGAGAGGGTACAGCCATCTGGAACAGCACGGAATAGGGTGAGGAAAGCTTTTTTTCAATTTGCAAGGAAAGAAATTACTACATAAAATGAGTAAGATGGGACCGAAAAATGAATGCCCTATCTACCTACCTGCTGTTCTTAAACTAGAAATAATTTAGTCCTTTGGTTATTTTCAGGGAGCTTTGGGAGGAAACCCATTTCATAAATCCCCATGGCTACAGAGATTGCTGCAATGGTTATCATCGCGTCCAGTGCCCTGCCATTCCTGTGGACTGTTACATGGCTTGGTGGACTCTGACTCACTGACACATGGTGCTGTAAAGCACTTTGATGTCCTCACTGCTGATAAGCCCAGTATGAGGGTTTGAGAATGAAGAATTCAAGATGAAACGGCTGCCTTGGGATCCTTGCAGGTATTAACACTCTCAGTTTTCCTTGGGTGTAAGTCAGAAGACTGGAACAGTAAACGTTACACATTTAACCCATTGCACTGTCAGCATGAGAATATCATGAAAAGAGGCTTTTATTGACAATATGCCTAGGATTCCAGGAGCCTTTCTGGGGGTATTCATAATGCCAAAGCAGCGAATGTTCATTTCAGTGATTAATCAGCCAAGCTGGTTCTCTTAGTTTTGCTGCCCCCAGAAGCAAACCTCAAGACAGGTATCCAAGTACAAGTAGCTTATTTGGGCGGTGATTCCCAGGAATACTTAGGTGAGTGAGGAAGTGAGACAGGGAAGATAAAGAAAGCAGTAAAGTATGAGTTTTCCAGCTAGATACCACTGTGGGATCCCAAAGGAAACTTTGAGTGCTAATGTAGAACAGGGGTTGGCAAACTACAACCTGTGCGCCAAGTCTAGTCTGCTTTTATACAGCCAGTCAGGTAAGAATGGTTTTTATGTTTTTAATGGTTAAAAAAATCAAAAGAAGTCTAATATTTTGTGACACATAAAAATTATGTGAAACTTAAATTTCAGTTTCTGTTAAATAAAGTGCATTGGAACACAGCCATGTTCATGCATTTATGAATCATCTGTGACTGCCTTCACGCTACAACAGCAGAGTTGGATAGTTGCAACAGAGACCATGTGGTCCACAAAGTCTAAAATATTTACTACCTGACCCTTTACAGAAACACTTTGCTGACCTGTGATGTTGACATGCACCTCAAATTTATCCCACCCGAGAGGCTTTAGAGTGGGAGTCTTAATCCACCAGTTCCCATCCATCAGCTCATGAGGGTTGCTCCCAGAGAGCTTTAATTTCCCAGCACTACAGCCTGCCCTGCAGAATATCAGAATATTCAGGTATTCTGAATTCTATGAAAATTCATTCTCATCTCCAAATGACATAATTTCATATTTTCCTAATTAAACGTGAAAGCACACATTTTGTAAATGCCCAGTTTTCTGAATTCCTGAGAAAACTCAGTTCCATTCTGGGCCCAAGAGCACAGAATGACTTAAATGTTTCTATCCATGTGCCAATCATGGACTGAATTAAGCAATCCAACAAGTTATGTAGAAGAGCATTATGTTCAAAATACGTTGCCTCTGTGACATGAAGTATGTTCTCTCAATTGACAACAATCCATGATACTGGGTAAGTTGGAGTTGAGAATGTCATTTAGTTCCACGTAACTTCACCAAGTAGATAGTGAGTTATTTCAGTTAGAATGATATCAAAACCGAAGGGGACATTGTTACATATTTAATTTCATAATTAATAATATTTTGTTTGTAAATAACTGAAATCAATGAAACATAAAAGGCAGAAACACTGTCCAAGTAATTGTAAAACAAAATCGGCATTTGCCGAGGGAAAATTTGTTCTGGTCGTGGATTCTGGGTACCACTCGTTCCCAAGACTGCATGTCCTTTGCACAGGTGCTTTTTAAACGAAGCCTAAACTCAGAGACCTTTATACAGCCTTATGCACTAATGTACTGAGACTGTCAGCCACCACCAAACTCTTTCTTTAAAAGTCACAATAGCAGCACAGCTTAAAACCCAAAATGAAAACTTCAGAGAAGATTAAATTGAAAACAAAATCAATTTTTTTTAATTCAGAAACTGTTTCAAATTAATCTTTGGTTGCTAAAACTAAGCACAGGTGGTTTCCTCCAATAAAGGTGTTAAAGGCTGCAGAATTTTAGATGTTGTTTGTCGCCCAGTATACCAGTATATTGTCAAAGAGTCAAAAGTCTATTTTTCCAAGCCCCGATTCAGAGTTGGAACAAACTGTATACTTGAACAACCTTCTGCCTGACCCTGTTTTCTTGTACTGTTCATGCTAGAGAACTGCTAGATTAAGTGCCGCCCCATTTCATCATGCCCGCCTAAGTTTCCCCTGCTGATTGGAAGGTTAACCTTGGGATTGTCTTGGGATTCTCCCACCAACAATCAAGCCACCTGTGCAAAGCCATCCCAGTTTTCCTGCCTGAAGAGGAGGATGATTGATGATAGCAAGGTAGGGAAGCACTAACCTTATCTACAGTGGTCTGCTTCTACTTTTCTGTCTTGCTTTATCTGTTTTTCCCAGGCCAAGAAGGCACTTTTCATTCCACTATTTAAAGTGGTTCCCAAAATTTCTCTCATTCATTCAATGACTTTATTCATTTAATAAATATTTGAGTTCCAATAATATCTCAGGCAGTATTCCCTCATATCCCCCTGCTACCTCATCCCCCGCTACCACACACACACACACCCCTTTGACTCATCTCAGGTAAAGCAGATAGGAGGCTGGAGGAATGTATGCCCTGTCCGGAAGTCTTCCATATTACCAAATCCACCAGAACCACATGACAGACCTCTATAACTTTAGATGGTAGAGCAATGATGTGGGGCTTGACTCCCCTGAAAGATCTTTTCAGGAAACCAACGTGATATTACCAGCAAGATTTACCCTCTAGCCCCTGAAGGCCGTTAGGCAGCTTTGAAGGCTCGACTACCAAAAGAAATAAAAGTTATTAAGCATTGCAAGGGGTCAGAGTTCCAGCTAAGATTTAGGCAGTATAGCTTTGGGGTTAACAAGATGGCTCTGGAAATGGATGACAATTGCAGTTTAGCTCTATGACTGTAAAATCAGTTTTGTAATCAATATTGGGAGAATATTATCTGTGTCTTCATTAGGCCAAGCACTATGGTATATGGCAATAATGATATCAGTTCTGTTTCCTCTGTCCTTTAAATCATACCTAAATGTCCCCCTCAGAGTTCCAACCTTAGGGTAGGGGATTTGCAAAATAGTTTATCTATGTCTTTTCCTTTTCTATTGGATCTTTTTTTCTTTTGAACAATAAGTAGGCCCTTATTTACATATTCTTAGAAGGAGTCCATTAGGTCATGCACCAAATCTCAGTGATACCTGGGAGATCATATGTATATGCCTCAGAATATTAAAATATTAGATTACTTTTGCATCGCTTTTAATTATAGATACTCCTTGTGTTGTCATATAGCAGGAGTAGCAAATACCTGATAAGCATGCTCTAATCCCTCCTTTCTGAACGGGGCAGGCATTGCTAATCAGACACAGCCCTCTGAATGCAGCTTCAGAATATTTCTCAACACAAAGTTCAGGAAAACTCTATCAAGATGAAGCCTCTTTGCCATTCTTGGTATATTAGGCTATGAATCCTGTTCTTAGGGGTTAATATCAAGAAAATTACTTTTGAGATAGGTTCGGGCCAGTTTTTAATTTGGAAGGGATGAAAAGAAAGAAAGAGAAGAGCAAATAGAGCATTGCTCATATAAAGCAATGTTTTTCCAAGGAGAATGCTTATCGGATTTAATTTCCATTGCAACAGATGGATTCTAACGTTTAAACAGAATCTCTTGGGTTTGGAGAGACCTCTCGTGGGTCGTTTAGTTCATATCTCAGCACTACCACAAGATAGATCTCATTAGTTTTCTTAAATCCTGTCTTAAAAATGAATGGATATCTAATGAGTCTTTAAATAGTGATTTTACTACCTCCTCTGGATGCATCTGCCATAACTTCTGTATTCTAATAGCTTCAGAGCTTCTGTATTTGAATAGCTACCAATGATTCTGTAATATTATTTTAAAATTTCCCATAGCACCACAAGTCCATTGC
The DNA here is from genome assembly GCF_964194185.1 of Rhinolophus hipposideros. Taxonomy (NCBI): domain Eukaryota; kingdom Metazoa; phylum Chordata; class Mammalia; order Chiroptera; family Rhinolophidae; genus Rhinolophus; species Rhinolophus hipposideros. The sequence goes on from NC_138046.1 coordinate 97,155,647, forward strand.
TGCTGCATCCTTTATATTTACCCCTGCCTTTAACCTCTTAAACTAATCCCATGGGCAGTCACAGCTGGCAGCCACTGAATAAGAAACATGAGCCATGGGTTATGGATGGGCTGGTCACTGGAACCCCCTTGGACTAAGCAGATGGTCCTGACCAATTCCCATTTTGAACTTCACCTCCCTTAACTCTAAAAGCTGGGAGAATGCTTGGCAATCACGCATCTGGCCCTTTGGATTTAATATTATTACTTTGGGTCTTGACTTTTCTTGCTTGTTTTTCTACTTCTTTGTACTTAGGGCTGCTTCAGCCAGGAATCCCTGCAACGCTTCTCCATATTATTCAACCCTGACACTCGCACAGGGGTTATTCAGACAAATTATTTTTGAGCCTCATTAGAATGTTGACATTACAGCATGATTATGTCTAGACTGTGCATGCTCGGGTCTATTAATTAGGGTGCTTATCATCCATAGATGGAGTGGGAAGATATCTTTGTGATATGATTTGAGTGGGTAGCCTCTATAATCAAAAATATCTTCGCTGTTCCAGAGAAGTGCTGGAAATTCCTCGCAGGAGAGCCTTTCTCTTGATTAATCATAAGGCAATCCAAGATTCTCTTTTAAAATGTTGATGACCTCTTTTAAAAGGTCAAAAACTCTTTAGTATGAATTAGGTATTTCTTAGCCCATTTTCTTCCCAAATATGTGATAGTGAAACATAAGTAATATAATGGAGTCCTTGGGAGAAGTGATGCTGAAAGGAAAGAAAAGACAGCAAAGTCGTGTTGGAAAAGCACCAAAGGAACATTTTGCCTATTTCACCATGTGGTCATGGTCTAACCTGAAGTCACCTCTCACACCCACACAAGTAAGACTTTCTCATTGTTTCCTTATGGCTAGGTTCCAAATCAATATCTCTCCTTCTTATCAAGTGTTCTTTATTCATTAATCCTATCTTTGGCTGCCTGAGGCTTCAAAGATTAGCTTCATGCCATCTTATTACCAGGACCTGAGAAGGCCTTTATTCATTTTTACTGTCCATCAAATCTCAGCTTCCCCTCAAGGCCAAGATCATTATACACCTTCCACAAAGCCATCTCTGAGGCTTCAGAGGTGACACAATATCTCCTTAATCTCAATTTCTTTAGCAAAAAGTATTCTAGGGAATGAAAATGAAGAGGAAGCCAACTATTTTCACTGAGTCCTCAGTATGTGCCAGGCACTATGCTAAGCACATGTCATAAGGTATTTCATCTTAATATTCCCAACAACCGAATCACATAGGTGTTATTATCTCTATTATCTAATGGAAAACTGAAATCAGAAAGGATCTGTAACTTTCCAAAATTTTGAAAATCAGGTCTAAAATCCCTATTATTTCTCTGCCTGTCATTCCCCCGGGAAGTTAGCATACATAGCTTTGTACTGCTATTCTTCATGTCTGGGGAAACTCCTGTGTAATAGTATTTAATGTTCTCTTTCAACTGAAAAAAAACTGAAGTGTTAAAAAGTGAAAGGCATTACATAAAATTAAGCTGAATATGATAGAAACTCAAAAGGGAAACCCACAGGGATTGCTATAGCATGAACTTGCATTTTATGCTAAAATAGTTCCCATCATTCTGATTGCAGTTTCCCACAAATGGGTTACAGGTGTTTCAATGCAGTGGTTCCCTGTAGCCTTCAGGGCAGCTCAGTGCGGCCTAGAGGAACTTAAACCCCTTTGGCCAATTGCCTCTGGCCATGAGCATTCTGCTCTACTTATCCAGAACGTTTTATAAATATTATCACTTTCTATGTGTGCTATGATGTAGAAAATGTAGAAAAGTATCCTTCTAAAGAACTACTCTTATAAAGAAGCATTTCAGAATAATGGTATCTCCTTATCTATGGTGGCCCCATATAAATTTCATAACTGACAAATGAGACTCAAGGCAAGTGATGTTAGGTATATGACCACCTTGTTTTCTTACAGATTTGAAGCATAAGGCTTTGTACTACAGAGGGTGTAAAATGAAAATGGGGAAAAAAGATCTGTTTTCATTAAAGGAAACAGAGATCTGCCTGGAAAATTACTTTGCACCTAACTGGGAAAGTTAAGAAGAAAAATGTATGTCTTGTGTTCTTAAAGTAAGCCATTAGATTAGAGCAGTCTTCAAGATTCTAATTGGCGATCCATGAACATTCACAAAAACTAGCCAGCTAGCACTGGGCAACATTTTAATATATGGATGCCTGGAAGTTCTGTGGATAAGATGGAATAAAACTTTCCTGAGAAAAGAATGTAAATAATTTATTAAGGAATTATTGGTGACAAGTAGCTTAGATTCCGCATTGTACGACTTTGCCATAGTTTTGTTTTCTTTTATTACAGTCACTCTAGCTTTCCTTTTTTTAGTATTTGCATAAAGGTATATCTTTTTTACATTTTTAAAAGATTTTATTGGGGAAAGGGAACAGGACTTTATTGGGGAACAGTGTGTACTTCCGGGACTTTTCCTAGTCAAGTTGTTGTCCTTTAAATCGTATTTGTGGAGGGCGCAGTTCAGCTCCAGGTCCAGTTGCCATTGTTAGTTGCAAGGGGGGGCGCAGCCCACCATCCCTTGGTGGGAGTTGAACCGGCAACCTTGTGGTTGAGAGGACGCACTCCAACCAACTGAGCCATCCGGGAGCTCAGCAGCAGCTCAGCTCAAGGTGCCATGTTCAATCTTAGTTGCAGGGGGTGGAGCCCACCATCTCTTGCGGGAGTCGAACCAGCAGCCTTGTGGTTGGAAGCCCGTGCTCTAACCAACGGAGCTGTCTTGCCACCCAGGACCTGAGTGCCAGCTCATTGACTTCATTCTAGTTGCAGAGGGCGCAGCTCGCTGGCCCAGTTGGGAATCGAACCGGCAGCTCTGTTGCCCAGTGCTCGTTCCCCAACCAACTGAGCCACCTGTCTGCCGTCTTTTTCACTTTTAATATACCTATACCATTATATTTGAAGTGAGTCTCTGATAGACAGCATATAATTGGCTCTTGTTTTTTTATTAAACAATCTTTGACTTTTACATTTGCATTTCATGTAATTATTGAAATTTGGATTTAGGCTTACTGTTTTATTAAATATTTTGTGATTATTCCCTCTATTTCTCATTTCTCTGTTTCTCCTTTCCTGCCTCCTTTTGGATTACTTAAACATGATTTAATATTCTACTCCAAATCAATATTTTACTACTTCAAGTGGAAAAATACTACTATCATATAGGTCCCTTTACCCTCCCCCTTTATATTGTTCCTTTTTATGTAGTATGTCTACATACATTAAAAACTTCATCAGGAAATGTGATAAATTTTGCTTTCAGTCACCAAACATATTTTAAAGAACTCAAAAGGAGAGAATATTCTATTTACTGAGATAGTTACCATTTTGTTGCTCTTCTTTCACTCTTAATGTTCCAAGTTTCTTTCTGGTAACATTTCCCTTCTGTCTGAAGAACTTCCTTTAGCAGTTCTTTCAGAAAAGGTCTGATGGCAAGATACTTCTAGTTTCCAGTTCTGCATGTAAGGAGCTTAGAAATCGCCACTGTGTCCTAACCAATAAAAAAGCTGAACGGACTGAAAAATCAACAACTCTTCTCAGATCAATAAGAGAGGGGGAGACATAGGGTCAACCACTGCATCCAAGATTGGAAAGACAGGAGAATAAAGGGATTTGCAGCTTACATCAGCAGAAACTCACTTGTGGAAACCCTGCGGGACCTAGTGTTGCGATAGGGAAACCTGAATTATAATTGATAAATTGCTGGAGGCTCAGTGTTGAAAACTCTGAGAGTTAAAACTCCAGGGGGATCTAAACATAGAGGAGCCCCTATAACACTGTGAGATTTACCTCCAGGAACTCAACCAGGTACCCATAGTAAATATCAGAAAAAAATCCCCTCAGGCTTCCAGCAGGGGGAGGGGAAAAGGAACTATTTTGAAATACACCAGAGCACTCTGTTCTTCTTAACAAGGTTGGCCCTCAAGGGAAACTAGTTAACCAGAGCCTCACTTGCTGGGGTAATATCAGAGCCTCACTGACCTGTGGAAGTGAAATACCCAACTCCAGCCCACTCTACCCATCCTGTCCCACCGAAGAGGGGAGAAAAAAACTGAGAAACACTTGTGAAGTTCATAGTCTAGAGGCTTGGGATCACTAAAAGACTGAGACCTAACCATGGACTTCCCCTCCCCCACACCTTACTACCACACTACTAAAGACCTATTTGCAGCAGTTCCTTTTACCTGGTATATCATTTCTGGCTATCACGAAAAAAAATATAAGGTACACCAAAAGGCAAAACACACAATTTGAAGAAACATAGCCAGCATGAGAACCAGATGTGGCAGGGCTTTTGGGATTTCAGACTGGGGATTTAAAAAAAAACTGTGATATTTATGCTAAGGGCCCTAATGGATAAGGTAGACAGCATGCAAGAACAGATGGGCAATGTAAGCAGAGACGTGGATATCCTAAGAAAGAACTAAAAAGAAATGGAACAGATAAAATACACTGTGACAGATGAAGAATGCCTTTGATGGGCCTATTAGTAGACTGGACAGAACTGAGGAAAAAATCTCTGAGCTAGAGGATATATCCATAGAATGCTTGAAAACTGAAAATTAAAGATAACAAAGACTGAAATAACAGAACAGAATATCCAGGGACTGTGGGACAAATACAAACTGTGTAACATAAGTGTAATGGTAATACCTGAAAGAGAAGAAAGAGAAAAAGGAACAGAAGAAATATTTGAAACAATAATGACTAGGAATTTTCCCAAATTAATGTCAGATACCAAACCACAGATACAGGGAGCTCAGAGAAAACCAAGCATAATAAATTCAAACAACAACAACAACAACAACCAAACAAACCTACTGTGGGGACAGAGCCCCAGAGAGCAGTTTCCAGGCTCTCGGCCTCACGTGGAAAGGTGCTGGCTCAGGTAGTAAATGGCCATCCACTGTGATTGGATGGCCATCAGCTGTGGCTGTAACCAATGAGCCATTGGCCACTAATATAACTGCTGTGGCTACGCTAGCAGAAAAATGGGGGCTAGCAAGAAAAATGGGGGCTAGCAAGAAGATGGTGGTTGAGCTAGCAAGAGCGGACTGCAGCTAGCAAGGGGTCGGTTGGCAGGCAGAAAAGCAAGACAGCAGGTTGCACGTCGTGTGACTCCAGCCTCCAGTGAGACTATAGTGGTATGACCCCTACCTATGGCTCCGTGGGTGTTCCTTTTTGACCTAGCCACATCCTGCGTTCTTATGTGGGGAGCGGGAACTGAGACCCCACATGACACCCTGCATGACACCTACAACTTGGCATGTTATTTTCAAATAACAAAAAAATCGAAGATAAAGTCCTAGAAGATGCCAGAAGAATAAAACACCTTACCTATAAAGGAACAAATGTAAGAATTGTATCTGACTTCTCAGAAACCATGCAAGAGTGGAGTGAAATATTTAAAGTGTTGAGAGAGAAAAAACACCAACATAGAATTCTGTGCACTGAAAAATTGTCCTGCAATACCAAAGGATAAATAAAGATTTTATTGGGCAAGGAAAAATTGCCCCAAAAAGTTCCATTTTTGCCAGTGGAACTGCTTTGCAAGAAATGGTAAAGAGGTTCTTTGAAGTAGGAAAATAATCTGAGTAAGAAACTCAGATCTACGTAAAGATAAGAAACGCATCAAAGAAGGAATAAGTGACGGTAGATTCTTTTTTTAATTTTTCTTACTCTTAATTCGTACAACAGATAGCAATTTGTTCAAAATAATAACAGCAACAATGTATTCAAATATATATATATACATATTATATAATATAACATATACGGAGGGTGCCAAAAAATGTATACACATTTTAAGAAAGGAAAAAACTGTTAAAATGGTAATACTCAATATATACCAATAACAAAAGGTGAATATAAGTCACATTCGACTTCTGCAATTACAAGAGGTGCTCAAAGTGGTTACCATCAGCATAATTTTAATACAATTTTTTTCTTTCTTAAAATGTGTATACATTTTTTGGCATCCTCTGTATATGCTTATGTAGGGTTATATGTAAGTAAAATGAATGACAGCAATGCTACAAGGTAGGGAAGGCAGGAATTAGGATTATTTTGTTATTATGAGGTGGTCACATTACCAGTCTTATTTGAAAGAGGATTTAGATTAAATATAAATGTATATTGCAATCTTTAGGGCAACAAGTAAAATAAAGTTTTTAAAAGATGTATATCTATATGCTAAGAAAAGAGATAAAATGGTATTATATACAATGCTCAATTAAAACCACGAAAGGCAGAAAAAGAGTGGAAGACAATCAAGAAACAAAGGCAACAAATAGAAAACAGGAATGAATATGGTAAACATTAATCCACCTATATTAACAACTATCTTGAATGCCTGTGGTCTAAATGCAGAAATGAAAAGAGAGAGATTATCATAGTTGATCAAAAAACACAACAACTGGGCCAGCCCGGTGGCTCAGGTGGTTAGAGCTCCAGGCTCCAAACTCCAAAGGCTGCCAGTTCGATTCCCACATGGGCCAGTGGGCTCTCAACCACAACGTTGCCAGTTTAACTCCTCGAGTCCCACAAGAGATGGTGGGCAGCACCCCCTGCAACTAAGATCGAACACGGCACCTTGAGCTGAGCTGCCTCCCGGATGGCTCAGTTGGTTGGAGTGCGTCATCTCAAACACAAGGTTGCCGGTTTCGACTCCCGCAAGGGATGGTGGTCTGTGCCCCCTGCAACTAGCAACGGCAACTGGACCTGGAGCTGAACTGTGCCCTCCACAACTAAGATTGAAAGGACAACAACTTGACTTGGGAGAAAAAAAAAGTCCTGGAAATACCCACTGTTCCCCAATAAAGTCCTGTTCCCCTTCCCCAATAAAAAAATCTTAAAAAAAAAAAAAAGAAGAGTAAAGGGACTAGACCAAGATGAGTTAGCCTAGAGGCAGGATTTGAACACAGGCAGTCTGGACCAGTGCCCATTGCTCAACCACTGTGCTATTTGCCTTCCAGCTTACAACTTGCCTACTGTCTAATGGATTCCATAAGACAACTGAAAGAAGATGAATCCATGCCAGACACTGAGTTGGGTTTGTCAGGGAAGATTTCATACAAGGCAGATTGGAACTGAGCTGAAAAGTGGACTGAGTTTGATTTGGTGAAGACAGCTATGAGGGCCTTCCAGGTGAGGGAAACCACATGAAAACTGCAAATATTAGGACAGCAAACTGAGCACTTTGGCTACGACAGAGCGCTCCTCCAGTGTTTCACAGGAGACATTAGCAATAGTACAGGGTCACTGCAAGGACAAGGCAATGGGGCCGCCATGCTCCTCCCACTTCCCTTGTGCCACCAGCACTGCCCTTGGTTCCAGTCTCCACTGGGATAGCATGTGAGGCTGAGCCTGCCTCTGGCCAGCCCAGCATGATTTCTGTTCTCTCTGTTTCAGCTTCTCTTCCTGGAACTGGGTGGTTGAGTTTAATTCAGGATGTAGCAATGGAAAGCCCTAACACATTCTCCAATTTGGTTTTACCACCAATAAAGCTATCTTGATTTCCATCTGGCTTCTTTTGTGTGTTCTAATTGATTTGAACTTGGATAAAAGGTGAGATGAGCAATTAGTACTCCAAAAACTTCTAACAATGGGGAAGTAGAAGAAAACTTATTTTAAAAGGTAGATTAGACATGGTAGAAAAAGGAGGGCCTTGTAGACTGGTATAAGGAATTTAGTTATAGCCTACAGGAATCATTTATAATTCTCTGTACAAGTGTGCGTGCATGCTCGTGCACGCATTGGTTAGCCTTAGAGAAATTTATGTTGGGCCTCGTTTCCAAACTAATCTCTAGAATTTTAATGTCATCAAATCCCCATTTTTCCACAAATAAATTTGCCAAGAACCTTAAGTCATTTTTAAAAGCCAAACTAATATTTTGTCCATATATCTTTGAATCATTTATTGTCTGCTAAGCAAGGTACTGTTTTTCAAGAATTATTTGATCACTGAAGAACATTTCAGCCTAAGTCAGTCAGAAAAAGCAGAGAACCCTATGATTTCACTGATATGTGGTATATAAAACAAAAACAACAAAAGAACAAGACAAACAAATGAGAAACAAAAACTCATACACACAGACAATAGTTTAGTGGTTCCCCAATAAAGTCCTGTTCCCTTTCCCCAATAAAAAAAGTCCATTTTAATCCATCTATTAAAAAATATATATATATATATATATATATATATATATATATAAACACAACAACTATATGTTGCTTACAAGAAACCCACTTTAAATATAAAGATACATATAGATTAAAAAATAAATGGATGGAGAAAAATATACCAAGCTAACACTAATCAACAGAAAGCCAGAGCAGCTATATCAATTTCAAGTAGAGCTCACTAAAAAGTAAGGAAAGTTATCAGGATTAGAAAAGGGCAATATTATAATGAGAACAGGGTTGATTCTCCAAGTAAACATAACAATTCTTAATGTGTATGTGCCTAACTAGAGCATCAAATTCCATGAAGCAAAAACTGATAGAACTGCAAGGAGAAATAGATGAATCCACTGTCATAGTTGGAGAGTTCAACACCCCTCAAAAGTAGACAAGTCCAGCAGGCAGAAAATCAGTAAGGACATAGTTGAACCCAACAACACCATCAATTAACTGGATATAATTGACATCTATAGACAACTTCATCCAATAACATCAAAATATGCATTTTTCTCCAGCTTACAAGGAACATTCACCAAAATAGATGACATTCTGGATCATAAAATACACCTTAACAAATTTAAAAGAGTAGAAATTATACAATGTCTGCTTTTAGACCACAATGGAATTAAACCAGAATTCAATAACAGAAAGATAACTGGAAAATCCCCCAAATACATGGAGATTAAACAAGACACTTCTAAATAACACATGGGTCAAAGAATAAATCTCAAGAGAAATTAACAAGTGTTTTTAACTAAATCAAAATGAAAACACAGCTTGTCAAAGTTTGTGTGAAAGCAGTTTCTAAGAGGAAAATTATAGCATTGAATGCATATGTTTGAAAATAGAAAGATGTAAAATCAATATCTAAGTTTTCACCTTAGGAAACTAAAAGAAAAAGCAAATTAAATCAACATAGAGTGGAATATTACTCAGCCATAAAAAATGAAACTTTAGCATTTGTGACAGCATGGATGGACCTAGAGGGTATTATTCTAAGCAAAAGAAATCAGACAGAGAGAGACAAATACCATATGATCTCACATATGTGTGGAATCTAAAGAACAAAATAAACCAAAAAAATCCAGAAATGGACTCATAGATACAGAGAACAAACTGATGGTTACCAGATGGGAGGGTGTTGGGGGGCAGGATAAAAAAAGTGAAGGGATTAAGAAGTAGAAATTGGTAGTTACAAAATAGTCATGGGGATGTAAAGTACAGTATAGAGAATATAGTCAATAATACTGTAATAACTATAGTGCCAGGTTGGTATTAGATTTATCAGGGGAATCACTTCATAAACTATATAAGTGTCTAACCTGTATACTGCACACCTGAAACTAATATAAAATAATATTGAATGTCAACTATAATTGAAAGTATTTTTTAAAATTTCAAAAACAAAACAGAGCTTAAATCAATGAAATTGAAAACAGGAAATCAATAGATAAAATCAATGAAACTCAAAGCCAGTTCTTTGAAAAGATCAATAAAATCAATAAGCCCCTAGCCAGGCTAACTAAGAAAAAAAGACAGAGGACACAAATTAGTAATATCAGAAGTGAATGTGGGGCATCACTATGGAAATTCAAAGGAAAATAAAGTAATACTATGAACAAGTTTATGCCCACAAATTTGATAACCCAGATGAAGTGCACCAATTCCTTGAATGGCACAATCTGCCAAAACCCACACAAGAAGAAACAGATTATCTGAATAGGTGTATATCTATTAAAGAAATTGAATCAATAATTACCTTCCAAACCAGAAAACACCACTCCTGGGTTTACTGGTGAATTTTACCAAACATTTAAGAAAGAAATTATGCCAGTTCTTTACAATATCTTTCACAAGATAAATGCAGAAGTAGTACTTTCTAATTCATTCTAAGAGGCCAGTATTCCCCTAATACCAAAACCAGAAAAAAAGACATTACAAGAAAAGAAAACTACAGACAAATATTCCTCATGAACACAGAAGCAAAAATCCTTAACAAAACATTTAGCAAATCAAATCCAAAAATAATAAAAAAGATTATACACTACAACTAAGTGTGACTTATCCTAGGTATGCAAGACTGGTTAATTAATTAATGAACCATTAATTAATGAAAGTTAATTAATGTAGTCCAGGCATACAGATTTTCCAGTCAAGATGGTGAATTAGCTAAAGGCTGTGCTTGCATCTTCTCCCGACCACATCAAAATTCCAACTAAATTACAGAACAACCATCATTGAGAATCACCTGAAGTCTAGATGAATAGAAGTCCTATAAATAAGGATAAACAGAAGAAGCCACATTGAGACTGGTAGGATGAGCGGAGACATGGGCTGGTCCCCATACCCAAATGTGGTGGTTAAAAATCGGGAGGGATATCTCAGCAGCAGAGCCTCCCCCACTGAGGAGTGAGGGGTCCTAACCCCACACCAGGCTCCCAAGCCCAGTGTTTCAGTGCCAGGAAGAGATGTTCCCATAAATTATAGCTGTGGAAACCAGCAGAGATTGTGGCTGGGTGAGACAGAGGACAGCTAGAGTCCCAGGCAGTCCTCTTAAAGGGCCTGCACATGGACTTACTTGCCAACAGACCTACTCACTCTGAGCTCCAGTGCTGAGGCAGCGGCTCAAAAGGGGACATACGAGGGGGCGGCCAGATGGCTCAGTTGGATAGAGCGTGAGCTCTTAGCAACAGGGTTGCTGGTTCGATTTCCACATGGGCCAGTGAGCTGCACCCTCCACAACTAGATTAAAGACAACGAGCTGCCACTGAGCTTCCAGAGGGGTGGCCAGATGGCTCAGTTGGTTAGAGTGTGAGCTCTCAACAACAAGGTTGCTGGTTCAATTCCCGCATGGGATGGTGGGCTGCGCCCCCTGCAACTATAGATTGAAAACGGCAACTGGACTTGGAGCTGAGCTGCGCCCTCCACAACTAGATTGAAGGACAACAACTTGGAGCTGATCGGCCCTGGAGCAGCACACTGTTCCCCAATATTCACCAACAATTTTTTTTTAAAGGGGGAGACAACATAGGAGGAACTAAGTTGTGTGACTTAAGACGAGGGCTGGAGGGGCAGCTTTTACCGCAGACAGAAGTGCTGGCAGAAATCATTGTTTTTTGTTGAGCGCACCCTCCAGCTAGCATGCAGATGCAGGCAGTCACAATATCTGAGTCTCCCTTACCTGGCTAACACCATTCACCCCTCACTAGTGATTCTCTAAGACCCTGCCACACACAGCTTACAGGTCCACCCAAGCCACATTCAGGGCCTTTTCCTTACAAATGTCCTGTCTTGGCTCATGCTGCAGACTTTCCTAAAATCTCTCAAAGGTTCACAAACCCCAAACAAGGAGCGTCTGGCCACAGTGTACCCTGTACCTTGTGCTGAACAGCCCTAAGCCCAGCACTAGGAGCAGCCGGCCTTAGTTCAAGGCCTGGCTTCTCCCAAGCACCTCCAAACCACGTGCGGATTGCTTTCTGGCTCATTCCAGGTGGCCTTGGACCGGGCATAGGCTGTGGCTGAACGTGGCCTGTGGCAAGGCTCCTCACAGCAGGCGCTGGGGCCAGCACGCCCAGTGGCTGGCTTCAGACCAAGCCAGAACAACACCTGGCCACCTCCACAGATGACACACCTAAAGGGATGACTGGGCCGACACCAGAGCCCTGCTAAAGTGAGTCCTGCTCCATAGGATCAGCCCCTGCACAACAGCTCCTTCACTGTATTCATGGTAAGTCCGCACAACCAATCACCCCTCCCATTGATGTGCAAACAGCAACCAAGGCTCAACTACAACAGGAGGGTACACAACCCGCACAATGGACACACCTGATGCACCCGGCTCAAGTGACACCTACAGGACACCTACTACATAAGGCATGCTACCAAGACCTGGAGACACAGCATCTCTACCTAAACATAGAAACAAACACAGGGAGGCAGCCAAAATGGGGAAGCAAAGAAACATGTCCCAAATGAAAGAAGAGAACAAAGCTCCAGAAAGAGAACTAAACAAACTGGAGACAAGCAGTCTACCAGATGCAGAATTCAAAACACTGGCTATAAAGATGCTCAATGAATTTAGGAGAAGAGCAGATGAATTCAGTGAGAACTTTAACAAAGATATAGGAAACAGAAAAATGGAGATACAAAACATAAAAAAGAGGCAGAACAGCGGGGAGACTCGTGGAGGAATTTGCCTGAAGGTGTGCGCGGATTACAAGCAGGGGAGGAGGCGGGACAGCGAAGTGGAAGCGCGCCCCCCCACCCCCACCCACGCGGAGCCGAGGCCGGCGGCGCCGGGACTACGGAACGCAGACTCCTGGAAGCGGAGCACAGGCCGTGCAGCGTTGCTGCGCGGCTCCCAGGTCGGACGGAGGCTCGTGGAAGGTTTGCTTTGAGGTGCACTAGGTGGGCGAGCGGGGGGGGGAGGAGCGTGCCCACAGAAAAAGTGGAGGGCAGCACCCGGGGCTCTAGAGTCCCACGGGAGCCCAGGGTGTGGCGGAGAGCGTAGGGTCCAGGAGGTGAGCTCTTTCCCTGCGTCCCACAGTTGATCGCTCCCGCCGGGGCGGGCAGCTCGTGGGCCCTAGGGCAGACAAAGAACTGAGACGCCACACCTGGGCCCCTCACCGCGCTTTTCGAATCCTCCCCCCGCCCTTCCAGAGACTCAAACTACCCCTAACTGAGAAACAGTGTCAGATTACAGAGGGGCGTCTGCGCTCAGGCGCTGGGAAGATTGGCAGCCGGCTCTGACCATTGGAAGAGGCTGGGAGGAGGGGATTTTCGCTGGACGAGGAGAGAGGAGACTCCCACACCCCCAGCCACCACCTTTTCAGGCCTGCGGGAGGAGTGTGAGTGGCTGGCCTGGGAGGGAGGAGACCCCTCCATCCCCAGGCCCCACCCTTTCTGGATGGCCTGCGGAGGGGCAAGGGCAACCGCGGAAGCAATCCCTGAGTTCAGCAGTAAGCGGCAGTCGCAGCTCCCGGCTTTCAGCAGCTTAGAGATCTCCCGCCCGCCCCCTCCCACTCATCCTTGGAAGGAGGGCCCTAAGACTCAGGAGTACTGGGCACAGGGCTGTTGGAGCTACTCTCAGCGTGCATTTGTGCAGGAAAGGACAGAAACTGCATGGTCTCTCTGAAAACTGTCATCCAGACCCCTCAGCCCCTCGCATTTAAATCTACACTCCCAAATTCACTCTGGGCACCAGGTGACTAGCGATGCCTGCGCACTAGGCAGGGAACTCTTTGGCACAGCGGAGGACAACCTGGAGATCACCTGGTGGGCTTAAGCCAAGACTGGTGCTGCTTTCTGTTTTGCTTTGCTTGGTGGTCTTTATTTTTATTTATTTTTTTATTTTTATTTTTTATTTTTTATTTTTTTATTTTATGTTATTTTTTTTCTTTCTTTCTCTTCTTTTTTTTTCTTTTTTCTGCTTGTTGTGATTTGCTTTGTTCTGTCTTTATTTCTTTGATATCTTTGCCTATGTAGAGTGGGGATTGTCGGTTGTATTTTGTGAATGTACTTGATTTGTTTTCTTTGTTGTTGTTGTTGTTGTTGTACTTGCTAACTTTATTTGTGCTGAAACTGCCCTACCAGGGCCCAGCTTAAGAGGCACAAGATTCAACATATCCAGAAGCCAACTCTGGACCAAACCAGAGTACTACCGGGTTTGACCTACAAGTCACCCACGGAAGGAGGGCCCTAAGACTCAGGAGTACTGGGCACAGGGCTGGTGGAGCTACTCTCAGTGTGCATTTGTGCAGGAAAGAACAGAAACTGCATGGTCTCTCTGAAAACTGTCATCCAGATCCCTCAGCCCCTCGCATTTAAATCTACACTCCCAAATTCACTCTGGGCACCAGGTGACTAGCGCTGCCTGTGCACTAGGCAGGGAACTCTTTGGCACAGCGGAGGACAACCCGGAGATTACCTGGTGGGCTTAAGCCAAGACTGGTGCTGCTTTCTGTTTTGCTTTGCTTGGTGATTTTTTTTTTTTTGTTTGTTTGTTTGTTTGTTTTGTTTTGCTTTTTTGTTTTTTTGCTTTTGTTTTTGTTTTGTTTTGTGTTGTTTTGCTTTGTTCTTCTCTTTTTTCCTTTCTTTTCTTTTTCTTTTTTTTCTTTCTTTCTCTTCTTTTTTTTTCTTTTCCTTGCTTGTTGTGATTTACTTTGTTCTGTCTTTATTTCTTTGATATCTTTGCCTATGTTGAGTGGGGATTGTCGGTTGTATTTTACATGCGAATGTACTTGATTTGTTTTCCTTGTTGTTGTTGTTGTTGTTGTTGTACTTGGTAACTTTATTTGTGCTGAAACTGCCCTACCAGGGCCCAGATTAAGAGGCACAAGATTCAACATATCCAGAAGCCAACTCTGGACCAAACCAGAGTACTACCGGGTTTGACCTACAAGTCACCCATGGAAGGAGGGCCCTAAGACTCAGGAATACTGACCACAGGGCTGGTGGAGCTACTCTCAGCGTGCATTTGTGCAGGAAAGGACAGAAACTGCATGGTCTCTCTGAAAACTGTCATCCAGACCCCTCAGCCCCTCGCATTTAAATCTACACTCCCAAATTCACTCTGGGCACCAGGTGACCAGCGCTGCCTGCGCAATAGGCAGGGAACTCTTTGGCACAGCAGAGGACAACCTGGAGATTACCTGGTGGGCTTAAGCCAAGACTGGTTCTGCTTTCTGTTTTGCTTTGCTTGGTACTTTTTTTTTTTTTTTTTCTGCTTGTAGTGATTTGCTTTGTTCTGTCATTATTGCTTTGATATCTTTGCCTATGTTGAGGGGGGATTGTCGGTTGTATTTTATTTGTGAATGTACTTGATTTGTTTTCTTTGTTGTTGTTGTTGTTGTACTTGGTAACTTGATTTGTGCTGAAACTGCCCTACCAGGGCCCAGCTTAAGAGGCACAAGATTCAACATTTTCCAGAAGCCAACTCTGGACCAAACCAGAGTACTACCGAGTTTGACCTACAAGTCACACACCCAGAGGGAATTCTCTGAAGGCACAAGAGCCCATAGAGGCCAAACCTCATTTAAGTGGCCAACCCTCACCCAGCAGAACACCCTGTGGTGAGCAGAGCCAAGTTTCACAACTAGACGGCCTAGGAGTTAAGCCCACCTACTCACAAGCAAAAAGCAATCAAAGTTCTTCTTGAACAGGACGATATACTAAACACACGAGCCTCCTGTGGAGCACATGCAGAGAAGAACGAAGTAGTCCAAGTCAAATATAAAAGACACATACTACATAAGATAACCCAGCAAGAACTAAGAGCTCTAGGGGATCTTCCTAATACATCAAAGCAAACACAGAGAGTCAGTCAGAATGGGGAGACAAAGAAACATGTCCCAAATAAAAGAACAGAAGAAACCTCCACAACTGGAACCAAATGAAGCAGAGGTAACCAACATGTCAGAGACAGAGTTCAGAACACTGGTGATAAGAATGTTTAAGGAGCTTAGAGAAGACATAAAGAAGGATATAGAAATCATAAAGAACAACCAGTTAGAGCTAAAAAAGGATGTAGAAATCTTAACGAACAACCAGCTAGAACTAAAAAACACAATTACCGAAATTAAGAACTCACTTGAAGGAATGACCAGCAGGTTAGATGAAGCAGAGGATCGAATCAGCGACTTAGAAGACAAGTTAGCAGAGATCACTCAAACTGAACAACAGAAAGAAAAAAGAATAAAAAACAATGAAGATGGGTTAAGAGACCTCTGGGATAACATCAAGCGCAACAACATGCGCATCATAGGAATACCAGAAGGCGAAGAGAAGAAGCAAGGGATTGAGAACATATTTGAGGTAATAATGTCAGAAAACTTCCCTAACCTGATGAAGGAAACCAACATACAAGCCCAGGAAGTGCAGAGAGTTCCAACCAGGATAAACCCAAACAGGCCCACACCAAGACACATTATAGTTAAAATGGCAAAGCTTAAAGACAAAGAGAGAATCTTGAAAGCAGCAAGAGAAAGGCAGAAGGTTACATACAAGGGAACTCCCATAAGACTATCAAATGACTTTTCTACAGAAACATTGAAGGCAAGGAGGGAGTGGCAGGAGATACTCAAAGTGATGGAACACAAAGGCCTACAACCTAGATTGCTTTATCCAGCAAGGCTATCATTTAAAGTTGATGGAGAGATAAAGAGCTTCCCAGAAAAGAACAAACTGAAAGAATTTATGACAACCAAGCCAGCATTGCAAGAAATACTAAAAGGACTTCTGTAAATAGAAGAAAGATGAAAACAATTTACTACAAATCTAAAAATGGCAATAACTATGTACCTATCAATAATCACTTTAAATGTAAATGGATTAAACGCTCCAATCAAGAGACATAGGGTGGCTGAGTGGATAAGGAAACAAGACCCTTGTATATGCTGTATACAAGAGACTCATTTCAGATCAAAAGACACACACAGGCTGAAAGTGAAGGGTTGGAGTAACATATTTCATGCAAATGGAAGCAAAAAAAAAAGCTGGAGTTGCAATACTTATATCTGACAAAATAGACTTTAAAATGAAAAAAATATTAAAAGACAAAGATGGGCACTATATAATAATAAAGGGATCAATCCGACAAGAGGACATAACCCTAGTAAACATCTATGCACCTAACATAGGAGCACCTAAATATATAAAACAGGTACCGATGGACATAAAGACAGAGATCAACAGCAACACTATCATAGTAGGGGACTTCAACACACCTCTGACAACAAGGGACAGGTCCTCCAGACAGAAAATCAATATGGAAACAACAGCCTTAAATGATACTTTGGAGCAGTTGGACTTAATTGATATTTTCAGAGCATTTCACCCCAATGCTGCAGAATACACGTTCTTCTCAAGTGCTCATGGAACATTTTCTAAAATAGATCATATGTTAGGACACAAGACAAGCCTCGATAAATTTAAGAAAATTGAAATCATACCAATTGTCTTCTCTGACCACAGTGCTATGAAATTAGAAATGAACTACAGGGGAAAAAAACCAGGAAGATACACCAATTCATGGAGGCTGAATAACATGTTGCTAAATAATGAATGGGTCAAGCAGCAGATCAAAGAAGAAATCAAAAGATATCTTGAGACAAATGAGAATGAGAACACGACGACCCAAAATCTATGGGATGCTGCGAAAGCAGTCCTAAGAGGGAAGTTCATAGCACTGCAGGCCTACCTAAAGAAACAAGAAACATCACTAATTGACAGTTTATCTTCACACTTAAGGGATCTGGAAAAAGAACAGCAAAATAAACCCAAAGGGAGCACAAGGAAGGAGATAATAAGGATCAGAGCAGAAATAAATGAAATAGAAACCAGAAAAACAATACAAAAGATCAATGAATCCAAGAGTTGGTTCTTAGAGAAGATAAACAAAATTGACAAACCTTTAGCCAGACTCATTAAAAAAAGGAGAGAGAGGACCCAAATTAATAAAATCAGAAATGAAAGAGGAGAAGTGACAACAGACACCACAGAAATACAAAAAATTGTAAGAAATTACTATGAGCAACTATATGCCAACAAATTTGACAACCTTGAAGAAATGGACAATTTTCTAGAGGCGCACAACCTTCCAAAGCTAACTCAAGAAGAAACAGAAAGCCTGAACAGTCTGATTACCACCAGGGAAATTGAATCAGTAATCAATAATCTCCCAACAAACAAAAGCCCTGGACCAGATGGCTTTACAGGTGAATTTTTCAAAACGTTCAAAAAAGAATTATCACCTATTCTCCTCAAGCTCTTCCAAAAAATCCAGAAGGAAGGAAGACTCCCAAACACTTTTTACGAAGCCACTATCACCCTGATCCCAAAAGCAGACAAAGACACCACAAAGAAAGAAAACTACAGGCCGATATCTCTAATGAACATAGATGCAAAAATTCTCAACAAATTATTAGCAAACAGAATTCAGCAATACATTAAAAAGATCATACACCATGATCAAGTGGGATTCATCCCTGGTATGCAGGGGTGGTTCAACATCCGCTAATCAATTAATGTGATACACCACATTAACAAAATGAAAAATAAAAATCACATGATCATATCAATAGATGCAGAAAAAGCATTTGATAAAATACAGCAACCTTTTATGATAAAAACCCTTAAGAAAGTGGGAATAGAGGGATCATATCTTAACATAATAAAGGCCATATATGACAAACCCACAGCTAACATCATACTCAATGGGGAAAAGCTAAAACCATTCCCCCTAAGATCAGGAACAAGACAAGGTTGCCCACTTTCTCCACTTCTATTCAACATAGTGCTGGAAGTTCTAGCCACAGCAATCAGACAAGAGAAAGAAATAAAAGGCATCCAAATTGGTAAGGAGGAAGTAAAATTATCATTATATGCAGATGATATGATACTATATATAGAGAACCCTAAAGACTCCACCAAGAAACTATTAGAACTGATAGATGAATTTAGTAAAGTAGCAGGATATAAAATTAATATTCGGAAATCAGTTGCATTTGTATATACCAATGATAAAATAGCAGAAGGAGAAATTAAAAAAACAATTCCATTTACAATTGCTCCAAAGACTATAAAATATCTGGGAATAAATCTAACCAAAGATGTAAAGGATCTGTACTCAGAAAATTATACAACACTGAAGAAAGAAATGAAAGAAGACATAAATAGATGGAAACACATTCCATGTTCATGGATAGGAAGAATTAATATAATTAAAATGTCCATACTGCCTAAGGCAATATACATATTCAACGCAATTCCTATCAAACTACCAACGACGTTTTTCACAGAAATAGAACATATAATCCTAAAATTTATATGGGACCATAAAAGACCCCGGATAGCCTCAGCAATCTTGAGAAATAAGAACAAAGTGGGAGGTATAACGATACCTGATTTCAAACTATACTACAAGGCTACAGTAATCAAAACAACATGGTACTGGCATAAAAATAGATACATAGATCAATGGAACAGAATAGAGAGTCCAGACATAAATCCATGCCTATATGCCCATCTAATCTACGACAATGGAAGCAAGAATGTACGATGGGGTAAAGATAGTCTGTTCAATAAGTGGTGTTGGGAAACCTGGACGGACACATGCAAGAAAATGAAGCTGGACCACCTCCTTACACCATATACAAAAACAAATTCAAAATGGCTTAAAGACTTAAATGTAAGATCTGAAACCATAAAATATCTAGAAGAAAATATAGGAAGAAACTTCATGGACATTACCCGGAGTAAGATTTTCACTGATATATCCCCTCGCGCGAGCGAAGTAAGAGAAAAAATAAACATGTGGGATTACATCAAACTAAAAAGTTTTTTCACAGCAAAGGAAACCATAATAAAACAAAAAGGGATCCTACTGTATGGGAAAAGATATTTGCCAATGATATATCTGATAAGGGATTAATATCACAAATCTATAAAAAACTTACTCAACTCAACTCCAAAAAAACAAACAACCCAATTAAAAAATGGGCAGAGGACTTGGGGAGACATTTCTCTAAGAAGGACATACAGAAGGCAAGAAGACATATGAAGAAATGCTCAACCTCACTAACCATCAGAGAAATGCAAATAAAAACCACAATGAGATACCACCTCACTCCAGTCAAAATGGCTATTATCAATAAATCAACAAACAACAAATGCTGGCGCGGATGTGGAGAAAAGGGAACGCTAGTGCACTGTTGGTGGGACTGCAGATTAGTGCAGCCACTATGGAAAACAGTATGGAGGTATCTCAGGAATCTGAAAATGGAACTACCCTATGATCCAGTAATTCCACTCCTAGGCATCTACCCGGAGAAATCCAAAACTCCAATTCAAAAATCTGTATGCACTCCTATGTTTATTGCAGCACTTTACACAATAGCCAAGATATGGAAACAACCAAAATGCCCATCGGTAGATGACTGGATTAAGAAGCTGTGGTACATTTATACAATGGAGTATTACGCAGCCATAAAGAAGAAAGAAATCTTATCATTTGCAGCAACATGGATGGATCTAGAGAACATTATGTTAAGTGAAATAAGTCAGAAAGAGAAAGACAAGTACCATATGATCTCACTTATATATGGAATCTAAAGAAAAGACTATGTGAATGAACTAATCAGAGTCAGTTTTGGGGACGCAGAGAAAAAACCGAGAGTGGTTAGATGGGTGTGTGGGAGGGGGTTGGGGATAAGGGGAAAGGTGAAGGGATTTGGAAGCAGCTGGTAACCACAAGATGGCCTCAGGGTTTTTCTTTTGAAAATTAATTTGGGGAAGGTATTCTATAATGTTGTAAAGATTTTGTTGGGTATCCGATGGACATGCGTCCTATTTGGGAGACCACCTCAGGGATACTGTGGATACCTGATCATGGCATTGTACATCAGAAGCTAAACATTAATGAATGCCAACTATAATTTTATATATATAATGTGATGGTTCAGTGTGAGGTCGGAGGGATAGTGGATGGGGGGAGGGGGGTTCACAGTATGAGGGATATAAATGATGAACGTCTAAGTATTACCTTGTTTTGTACACCTGAAACTAATAAATAAATTAATTAATAAAAAAAAAAAAAGAACCTGTCACAAATGAAGGATACAATAACTGAAAGAAAGAATACATTAGAGGGAATCAACAGTAGATTAGATGAAACAGAGGATCAAATCAGTGATTTAGACGTTAAGGTAGGAGAAAACACCCAATCAAAACAGCAAAAAGAGAAAATATTTTTTTAAAAAATGAGGATAGGTTAAGGGGCCCCTGGGACAACATCTAGCATACCAATATTTGAATCATTGAAGTACCAGAAGAAGAAGAGAGAGAGCAAGGAATTGGAAACCTATTTGAAGAAATAAGAATGGAAAACTTCCCTAACATAGTGAAGGAAATACACACGCAAGTCCAGGAAGCACAGAGTCCCAAATAAGATGAACCCAAAGAGGCCCACACCAGACACATCATAACTAAAATGCTGAAGGTTAAAGACAAAGAAAGAATCTTAAAAGCAACAAGAGAAAAGCTCCTACAGGGAGCTCTCATAAGACTGGCAGCTGATTTCTCAACAGAAACTCTGCAGGTCAGAAGGGATTGGCATGAAATATTCAAAGTAATGAAAAGAATGGACCTACAACCGAGATTACTCTACCCAGCAAAACTATCATTTAGATTGGAAGAACGGATAGCTTCCCAGACAAGAAAAAGCTAAAGTTCGTCACCACCAAACTAGTATTACAAGAAATGTTAAAGAGACTTCTTTAAGAAGAAAAAAACATAAAAATTATGAATAATAAAATGGCAACAATAATAACCAACAATTACTTTCAGTGTAAATGGATTAAATGTTCCAATCAAAAGACATAAGGTGCCAGAATGAATAAGAAAACAAGACCCTTACATATGCTGTCTACAAGAGACTTCAGATCGAATGACACAGACTGAAAGTAAAGGGATGGAAAAAATTATTTCGTGGAAATGGAAAGAAAAAATAAAGCTAGGGTAGCAATACTTATACCAGACAAAATAGAGTTTGAGAACTATCACCCCTCCCCAATGAAATACGTATAAATCTAACAAAATATGTATAAGATCTATATGAAGAAAACTACCAAACTCTGATGAAAGAAATTGAAGAACTAAATAAATATATATTCTATATTTATGGACAGGAAGACTCAATATTGTCGTGCTGTCAGTCCTTCTCAGCTTGACCTACAAATTCAATGCAATCTCAATTAAAATGCCAACAAGTTATTTTATGGATATTGAAAAACGGATTCTAAAGTTTATATGGAGAGACTAACTCCCAAAATAGCGAACACAATATTAAAGAACAAAGTTGGAGGAGTGATGCTACCCAAGTTGAAGACTTACCATAGAGCTACAGTAATCAAGACAGTGTGGTATTGGCGAAAAAATAGATTGATCAATGGAACAGAATAGATAGCTCAAAAGTAGACCACCTATGTATAGCTAAATATCTTTGTCATAGTTCTTTAACAAAGGAGCACAGGCAATACAAAGGAGCAAAGATAGTCTATCTAACAAATGGCACTGGGACAACTGGACATTCACATGCAAAAAAAAAAAAAGCATCTAGATATACACCTTACACTCATCACAAAAATCAACTCAAAATGGATCACAGACCTACATGCAAAACAGAAAACTATATAAATCTCCTAGAAGATAACATAGGAGCCCACCTAGATGACTTTGGGTATGGTGATGATTTTTAGATACAACACTGAAGTCATGATCCATGAAAGAAATAATTGATAACCTGGACTTCCTTAAAATTAAAAACTTCTGTTGAAGAGACAATATAAAGAGAATTAGAAGGCAAGCTACAGACTGGGAGAAAATATTTGCAAAACACACATCTATCTGATAAAGGACTTTTGATTCAAAATATACAAAGAACTCTTAAAACTTAACAATACAAACATCCCAATTGAAAAACGGGCCAAAGATTTTAATAGATACCTCCAAAAATATACATAGTTGTCAACTAATCATATGGAAAGATGCTCCACATCATGTATCATCAGGGAAATGCAGATTAAAACAACAATGAGATACCACTACACACTTAATAAAATGGCCAAAATCTAGAACATGAATGACATCAAATACTGGTGAGGATGTAGAGCAACAGGAACTCTCATTCATTACTGATGGGAATGCAAAATGGTACAGCCACTTTGGAAGACATTTTACAAAATGAAGCCTATTCTTACCATATGTTCCAGCAATTGTGCTCCTTATTATTTATCCAAGGAGTTGAAAACTTACATCCACACAAAAACCTGCATGTGGATGTTTATAGAAACTTTATTCATAATTGCCAAAACTTGAAAGCAACCAAAATGTCCTTTATTGGGTTAATGGATAAATAAAATGTGATACATCCAGACAATGGAATATTATTCACCATCAAAAGTAATGAGCTATCAAGCCATGAAAACACACAAGGGGACCTTAAATACATATTACTAAGTGAAAGAATTCAGTTTGAAAAGGCTACTTGCTGTATGATTCTGACTATGACATTCTGGAAAAGGCAAAACTATGGAGACAGTAAAAAGATCAGTGGTTGCTATAGTGGGGTGAATGTGGAGAACACTGAGAATATTTAGGGTAGTGAAAATACTCCGTGTAATATTATAACAACGGATATATGTCATTGTACATTTGTACATTTGAATATACAACATTAAGAGTGAACCTTAGGTAGACTATGGACTTTGGGTGATTATAATGTATTAATGTAGCTTCATCCTTGGTAAAAAACAACAATAACAAAAAAGTACCTTTCTGTTGAGTGATATTGATAATGCAGGAGACTGTGTATGTGTGGGGGAAGAAGGTATGTGGGAAACCTCTGTATCTTCCTCTTAATTTTGTTGTAAACATAAAAATTCTCCAATAGGGGCTGGCCCGGTGGCTCAGGCGTTTAGAGCTCCATGCTCCTAACACTGAAGGCTGCCGGTTGGATTCCCACATGGGCCTGTGGGCTCTCAACCACAAGGTTGCCAGTTCGACTCCCTGACTCCTGCAAGGGATGGTGGGCTGCGCCCCCTGCAACTAACAATGGCAACTGGACCTAGAGCTGAACTGCGCCCTCCACAACTACAATTGAAAGGACAACAACTTGACTTGGAAAAAATCCTGGAAGTACACACTGTTCCCCAATAAAGTCCTGTTCCCCTTCCCCAATAAAATATTGGGGGGGGGGGGAAACTTCTCTAGTAAAATAAGGTTTGTTTTTTCTAAAGGTCTGCTGGAAATAAATTCTCTTAGTTTTCTTTTGTCTGATAATGCTTTTATTTTACCCTCATTACTGAAGGATTGAGTTGACAATTCTTTTTTTCCGGTAGATTAAAAAAATGTTGCTCCACTTTCTTCCTGTGTCCACGGTTTCTGAAGAGAATTTGCTGGAATTCACATTGTTATTCTATAAGTAATGTGTTATTTTCTCTCGCTACTCTGAAGATCCTTTTCTTTGTATTTAGTTTTTTGCAGTTTGATTATGCTGTGTCTGGGCATAGATTTCTTAGGGTTTATATTATTTGAGATTCACTGAGCTTGTTAAATATGTAGGTTTATGTCTCTTACCAAATTGGGGGAGTTTTTAGCCATCGTTTCCTCAAATATTTTTTCTATAGCACATTCTTTCTCATCTCTTTCTGGGATTCCAATGACACAAATATTAAACCTTTACTATTATCCTACATGTCCCTGAGGCTATGTTCATTACTTTTTTCAGTATTTTTTCTCCCAGTCATTTAGATTGAATCATTTCTATTGATCTATCAATAAATTCACTGACTATTTCATCTATTATCTTCATTTTCCCACTGATCCCATTTTGTGAATTTTTTATTTTGGTTATTTTATTTTTCAGTTCAAATTTTCCATTTGATTCCTCTTTATATATTCTATTTCTCTGTTGAGACTTTGTATCTTTCTGTTCATTCCAAAAGGGTTCTCTTGAAGAGTGGAGTCTAAGATTGTGGCATAGGAAGATCCTGCACTCACCTTCCATGGCCACACCACATTTACAGCTACACGGATCATGATTTTTCTCTGAAAACTAGATGACTGCTACTCTCTACAACAAAGGATAAAAGGACCACATCAAGACAGGTAGGAGAGGCAGAGACACACTCTGGCAAAAACAAACAAACAAAAAAACAGCCCACCCCTGGTGTCGTGACACACAGTAGGATGGGATCTCACCAGACAGGTGATTTTCTGAGAGGAGTGAGGTGCCCTCCATCTGGCACCCCAACTCCTGGTAACTGCACCAGAGACAAATCCCCAAATATCTGCCTTAGAAAACTAATGGGGCTGAATTTGATGAACCCAAAGTGCTATGAGAAACTGAGACTCCCCTCTTAAAGGTCACATGCAATCACACTCACCCCAAGACCCAATGGGGAAAAAAAAACAGCAGTTAGAAAAGTGCCCAGACTATATAGCAAGAAGATTCACTTATTAACCTAGAACCGTCAGCTGGAGGGGCAGGGGACAGTTGAAATGCTCCTCAGATGGAGGAGCTGGTGATTGCTATTATTGTACTCCCTACTTAAACTGCTAATGCAAGTGGACAAGCTCAGACATGGCACCTTACCACCACCCTGCTAATACAAGCAGGGGCAAGTAGTCTCAGCACTACTCCAATGGCTTACTGAAACCAGAGAGTGTGGGTGGTTGCAACATTTCCCTGCTCCCTGGATGGGGCAGGTGAGCATGAATGGTATGGTGTTCCACTATTTCCTAGTTGACGTCTGTGAGCTCGAACAGTTGCAAAGTCCCACTGCCCCCTAGATAGAGCTGGTGAGCACAAGTAGTCATGGCATTCTTCCATCTCCAGCCTAAAGCCAGAGGGGGCACACACAGACAAGGCAATGCTGAAGCCTGCGGGTACACACAGTCAAGATATTTTCCCATGGCCTTCCTGAAACCAGTCAGCAAGCCCCGCTCCCTACATTCTACAACTGTCTTGCTAAAGCCAGCAAGCATGTGCAGTCCACACAGTGGATGCCCCTCGATTATCTGACCCTGGTGGCCAAGACAGCTAGCGTAACTGAGCTCCACAGGACTAGAACAATCCAAAAGACAGTTCTTGGCAGGCTTCCACCCCCAAGGCACTGCACAAACAGCAGACTGAAACACAAACCCAATCTTCCTATGGAAAATGCATATTTATTTGGCCTGGCAGTTCAGCCTGAGGGAGAGGCTTCAGGTTTCCTACATAACTAGAGGCTAAGGAAGTACTCCCAGGGAATGAAAGCAGGGAGAGGCCATCATTGCACACCCCCTTGGCCTCACTACAGCTCAATGAGACTTCCCAGAAGGGAGCTTAAACATTCATCTGGAGTCCTGATTTCAGCAACTATTGCCTAGGGGACACCTCCAGATCTCCTGGTCTAGAAGCCAGCAGAGATAACTACTGTGGCCCCATAGGACTGTACAAATTTACGTAATATAAAAGCTGTTGACTGAGCGTCTGGCTTCCAATCAGCCTGAAACTAGATACTGAATGAGATTCCTCCCGCTGGAACACTGACAGGTCTTGGTGCACCCTCAAAATCAGGGGCATATCAAAAATAATTCAGGCAGACTAGACAATCTCAAAGGTTCAAGAGACAACGAAGAGCTAGGACAATGGTGAATAAGAAGGATCCTCACCTATACAATGCCACTCACTTAAGACTGAAAAAGGTAGCTTTTTCACCTAAATTCTCCAATCAAAAGACATAGGGTAGCTGAATGGATTTTAAAAAGCAAGACCCATCTATATGCTGCCTGAAAGAAACACATAGTCTGAAAGTGAAGGTATGGACAAAGATATTCCATACAAATGAAAATGAAAGCTAGGGTAGCAATACTTACATCAGACAAAATAAACTTTAAAACAAAGACTGTAACAAAAGACAAAGAAGGATATTATGAAATGATAAAGGGGTCAACCTAACAAGAGGATATAACATTTGTAAATATTTATATACCCAATATAGGAGCACCTAAATATATGAAGCAAATATTAACAGAAATAGAGAAATTGACAGCATTACAATAATAGTAGGGGACTTTAATATCCCACTCACATCAATGGATAGATCATCCAGATAGAAAATTGATATGGAAACATTGGTCTTAAATGACACAATATATTAAATAGACTTAATTGGTACATACAGAACATTCCATCCAAAAGCAGCAGAATACACATTCTTTTCAAGTGCACATGGAACATTTTCCAGGATAGATGACATGTTAGGTCACAAAAATGTTTCAGTAAATTTAATAAGATTGAAATCTTATCAAATATCTATCCAGACTGCAACAGTATAAAACTAGAAATCAATCATGAGAAGAAAACTGGAGGAAAATCACATGGAGACTGAACGACATTCTATTAAATAACCAATAGGTCAATGAAGAAATCAAAGAGGAAATGAAAAAATATGTTGAGACAAATGAAAATGCAACATTTCAAAATCTTTGGGACACATCAAAAGCAGTTGTAAGAGGGAAGTTCAAAGTGATACAGGCCTACCTTAAGAAATAAGAAAAATTTCAAATAAACTATGTAACCTTATGTCTAGAGGAACTATAAGAAGAAAAACAAGCAAAGCCTAAAGTTAGTAGAAGGAAGGAAATTATAAAGATTAGAGTGGAAATAAATGAAATAGAGACTGAAAAAATAGAAAAGATCAATGAAACTAAGAGCTGATTCTTTGGAAAGATAAACAAAATTGATAAACCCTTAACCAAATTCATCAAGAAAAAAAAGAGAAAGGCCCAAATAAACAAAGTCAGAAGTGAAAGAAGAGAAATTACAGTTGATACGACAGAAATATAAAGGCTCATAAGAGAATACGATGAACAATTATATGCCAACAAGTTGGACAATCTAAAATAAATTCCTGGAAACATGCAATATTCTAAGACTGAGTCATGAAGAAATAGAAAATCTGAATAGACCAATTACTAGTTACAAAATTGAATTAGTAATCAAAGAACTCCTAAAAAAATAAAAGTCCAGGACAACAAACAGCAGACTTAAACACAAACCCAATTTTCCTATGGAAAATGCATATTTATTTAGCCTGAGGGAGAAACTTCAGGTTTCCTACATACCTAGAGGCTAAGAAGGTGCTCACACATGACAGCATCAGAGGTGAATTCTATAAAACATTTAAAGAAGAGTTAATACCTATGCTTGTCAAATTATCCCAACAAAAAGGAAAGGAACAGTTGCAAACTGGTCAGCATTACCCTGATACCAAAACCAGACAAAGACACTACCAAAAAGGAAAATTGCAAGCTGATATCCCTGATGAACATAGATACAAAAATCCTTAATATAATGTTAGCAAATCTAATTCAACAGTACGTTAAATGGATCATACACTATGAATAAGTGGGATTCATTTTAGAGATGTAAGAATGGTTTAACATCCACAAATCAATCACTGTGACACACCACATTAACAAAACGAAGTATAAAAATCATATGATCATCTTAATAGATACAGAAGAAGCATTTGACAAAATTCAACATCGAGTTATGAAAAATTTTTTTCAATAAAGTGGAGATAGTGGGAACATACCTCAACATAATAAAGGCCTCATATGACAGCTAACATCATACTCAGCAGTGAAAAACTGAAAGCTTTTCCTCTAAGATCAGGAACAAGAAATAGATGACCACTTTCACCATTTTTATTCAACATAGTATTGGAAGTTGTAGGCACATCAGTTAGGTAAGAAAAAGAAATAAAAGGCATCCAAATGGGAAAGGAAGAAGTGAAACTCATTGTTTGCAGATGACATGATATTATATAGAGGAAACCCTAAGCACTCTACCAAAAAATTATTAGAACTAATAAATGAATTCAGTAGAGTTGCAGGATATGAAATTAAATACAGGAATTTGTTGTGTTTCTATATGCTATTAACAAAATATCAGAAAGCAAAATTAAGAATATTATCATATGTACGATTGCATCAAAAAGAATAAAATACTTAGGAATAAATTTAGCCAAGGAGGTGAAAGCTGTACTTTGAAAACTATAACACATTGATGAAAGAAATTGAAGGTGACACAAATAAATGAAAGGATATATTGTGCTCATGGATTAGAAGAAATAATATTGTCAAAATGACTATATTCCCCAAAGAAATCTACAGATTCAGTGTAATCTCTATCAAAATACCAATGGCATTTTTTACAGAACTAGAACAAATAATCCTAAAATTTGTATAGAACCACAGCCAAATGCTGAGAAAGCAAAACAAAGCTGGAGGTATCACACTCCCTGATTTCAAACTATACTACAAAGCCATAGTAATCAAAACAGTATGATACTGGCTCAAAAACATACACAGAGATCAATGCAATAGAATAGAGAGTCAAGAAATAAACTTACACATATATGGTCAATTAATCTATGACTAAGGAGGCAAGAATATACAGTCGGGACAAGACAGTCTCTTCAATAAATGGTTTTGAGAAAACTGGACATATACATGCAAAAAGATGAAATTGGACCACTATCTTACACCATATACAAGAATAAACTAAACTAAGACGTGAATGGAAGACCTGAAACCATAAAAAATTCCCAGAAAAAAACATAGGCAATAAGCCCTTTGACCTCAGTCTTAGCAATATTTTTTGGATATGTCTTCTCAGGCAAGGGCAACAAAAGCAAAAATGAACAAATGAGACCACATCAATTTAAAAGCTTCTGCACAGCAAAGGAAACCACGAACAAAACGAAAAGGCAAACTACTGAATGGGAGAAGACATTTGCAAATGATTTATCTGATAAGGGGTAAATAGCCAAAATATATAAAGCACTCACACAACTAAAGATGAAAAAACAAACAAACTGATTTTAAAATGGGCAGAAGGCCCAAATAGACATTTTTCCAAAGAAGACATATAGATGGCCAACAGGGATATGAAGATGTGTTCAATATCACTAATCATCAGGAAAATGCAAATCAAAACCATAATGAGATCACCTCACACATGTCAAAATATTATTAAAAAGACAAAAACTAACACATGTTGGTGAGGATATGGAGCAAAGGGAACCCTTGTACACTCTTGGTGGGAATGTAAACTTGTGCAGCCACTATGGAAAGCAGCATGGAGGTTCCTCAAAAAATTAAAAATATAACTACCATATGACCCAGCAATCCCTCTTCTGGGTATTTATCTGAAGAAAATGAAAACACTATTTCAAAAAGATACATGCACCCCTCTATTTATTGAAGCATTATTTACAATAGCCAATACATGGAAGCAACCTAAGTGTTCATGCACAAATGAATGGATAAAGAAGATGTGAGATACACACACACACACACACAAAATGGATTATTACTCCGCCATAAAAAAGAATGAAATATTGCCATTTGCAACAACATGGATGGACCTGGAGAGTATTAGGCTAAGTGAAATAAGTAAGACAGAGAAAGACAAACATGGTATGATTTCACTTATATATGGAATCTAAAAACAAAATGAATGACAAACGAAACAAAACAAAACAGAAACAAACTCTAGAAACAGAGAACAAACAGGTAGTTGCCAGAAGATGGGAGCGGGTGGGTGAGGGAATGGGCGAAATACGTGAAGGAGATTAAGGAGTACAAACTTAAAGTTATAAAATAAGTAATTCATGGGGAAGTAACAAACAGCATAGGGAATATAGCCAATAATAATGTAATAACTTTGTATGGTGACAGAAGGTAACTCGACTTAATTGTGGTGATCACTTCGTAATGTGTATAAATATTGATTCATTATGTTGTATACCTGATACTAATATATTGTAAGTCAGTTATATACTTCAGTAAAACAGTGTTCTCCTTAACTTCTTGGAATATTTTAATAATAGTTGCTTTAAAGTCTTTGATAATTTCAACATGTGTCACCTTGGTGTCTGTTGGTTGTCTTTTCCCATGTACGTTGAGATTTTCCCTAGTTCGCTGTATACTGAATAATATTAGATTTTATCCTGGTTATTTTGGGAGACTCTGGGTTATGAGATTCTGGGTGTTGTTTCAGTCCTCTGGGTAATGTAGATATTTTTAACAGGCAATCAAGTTGTTTCAGCTCAGGCTGCACATTCCAACCAGCCTTCTATGGCTTGTGGTTCCAATGTCAGTTGAGTTTCAAAGCCTTTGCAGTACTATTCAGATTTGTCTCACGTGTGTGCTAACCCATGATTCAGTTCTCAAAATTTTTATGTTTTTTAGGGTCAGATAGATCCACTTATGCAAGCTAAGGAGTGAGCCTAGGTATTAATGAACAATTTTATAGGGTTGTTTTCCCAAGCTCCACACTCTTCAACATTTTTCCATTACTTTTTTTTCCTTGGGGCTCACCTTTCAGTCTCTGACTCCAGAGACTGAAGATGGGACTTTAGCTACTATGTCGGGCACTACCCTCTGTTGTACCCATGTCTGGGACCAAACAGCAGGAGGGAAGGGAGAGAAAACCAGCAATGGGGGCTCATTACATTCTCTTGGGACACAGCTCTTCTGATCAGATATCATGGCTCCCCTCCATCAGTTTTAGGCACTTGTAGGCCCCATTGTTGGTGCTGTCTCTGCTGCTGCTGCTGCTGCTGCTGCTGCTGCTGCTGCTGCTGCTGCTGCTGCTGCTGCTGCTGCTGATACTGCAGGTTTAAAGAGAACAGAGAAAAGGAAAGAAAAAAAAACCCTGGGAGATTGTTCACTCTCTCTAAGTATCAGGTCATCTCTTTCCTCCCCTTCCAGACAGAACTAGAGGGTCTCTTCTGGATCTTTTTGTCCATGCTCTAGTTCCACTTCTAGGTTTGGGGCTGCCTTGAGTCTAGGCCAGCAATAGCAGAAGAAAAATATATAATAAACTCACCACTAGTTTGGTAGTACTTTGGATTCTGGTCTATCTTCTTTCCCACTCTGTGTGCTCCTATTTACTTTTGAGAGCCCTCAAATAGCTGCCCTATGCATTCAATCCAGGATTTATATCTGCATTGAATGGGATAAACATGATGTCGTTACCCCATTTTACTTAGAAGCAGAACCTCCTAGTTCTTTTCTCTCACTACAAATACATATCTCTGCATTTATTCACAGAATCTCTTTTGTTATTTTTACAACTCGTTTTCCTTGGAAAAACCTCCTGGACTGCTAAATACAAATGGTATCTTTGGTAGAGTAATCTAGAAGCAGAGAATGAGACAGGGATTCTTAGTGAGGGAGTGATCTCAGGAGAAACCTCAAAGGAAGGAAGTGAAGGAAGCAGGAAAAGCAGGAGAGGAAGCTAAGCAAAGAGGTGGCTACAGTAGAAGTCTGTCATCAACCTGATTCCACGTAGGGCTCCAGAGCGAAAATGGCACTGCAGAGTGGTCTCCCTTGAGGCCAAGGAGTTGGTCTTTTGCTTTTTCATACAGCCAGTCATTGGTCATGTTGCTGGCTATCTAACCTCCTAGGGACCTCTGGATGAGGTGGCTCTCATCAGCCGAGAACAATTCTTCAGAAAAGAGTGCAGCTGTGAGTTGCTAGCAGCCAACACTCACAGCTGCTAAATAGGAAATAGAGCCAATCTTGGTTGTGGGAAAGATGGAGTCAGCAGCTGGGGGATGGGTGCATTAGACTGGTAAAGGAGCTCTGGGTGGGGCATTAACAGCATCATTACAAGGATGAATCGCGCATTTCAATGGTCATAGTCACAGAATGCGGCCATTTCCTACCAAAACACAAAGAACCATTAACTAGTGGTGGTATTACAGGAACCATGCCTTGGCTGAAATAATCAGCCTCTAGGGCAATACAGTTCTCAACATTTCGTGTGCAGGAGACTCACTGGGGAGCTTGTTAAAGGTGCAGATTCCAACACTAATCCAGAGATTCTTATTCAATAGATCTGCAGTGTGAACTGCATTTTAACAAGGACCCTCATGATTCACTTTGAGATTATGTGAGTGGTCATGTAACGCAACCTAGTTCAGTGATGGCAGACATAAAATTCTGTTTTGCGTTTTTCTTCCCCAATAAATTTGGAGCTCCTATAGGTAGATGTAAAACTGCAGTAGTTTCCCCTATAGTGATGTTAACAATCATAACTTTTTATATGCTGAATATTTTTAAAAAGCCCTGGTCAATTCACTGTTCCAAGTAACCCAAATAACTACTTTATGGGGGTGGGTGCTGAAATATGGTGGCTATACCTATCTGGGGCACAAAGGCAAAATCTTAGAGCATGACCCATGGGCGTTGTAGGATCCTAGGAGGCTCTAGAGGTGGTTAGTCCCCATCATCAATGAATCATAACTTAAAAAAATAATCTTCAGATAGTCCAGGCGTATCAGAGGCTGACTGACACAAGATGCTCAGCATCTCTGCCAAGTGCCCTGCACCTTGAATCAAAACATATGGCTGAAATGGGCCTGAGAGAGTAACATCTGGTTTTACAGCTGTAATTGTCCATACAGATTGAGGTTAGTCATCTTTCACTATAAAGGACAGAATATTGATCTGTACCCGTGCTTGCCTAACAATACTAGCTCCAATTTAGATATTGAGTCAAAGTCTAAGATCAAACATGAAACAATATTTCCAAAGGGACATAATAAGACAAAAACTAATATGAGAAACCAATAGACTGTCAAGTACTCCTTTGTAAGAATTAGGCTGCATGCTGTGAGAGCAAAGGATTTGCTTAGGAAGATCACTTAATAAGATAAAATATCTTCCTGCAGAAAAATAAGCAGTTATACTCCACTGCATTTTGATCCTTTATGATTTTAGTAGCTTATCAACCACACTCAAACACACAGTACTGCACACTTAAGTAGGGCAGTTATTTTATCTATTCTTAAAGATCAAATGGAAGCTATGAGGTTTGCCCAGTTGTAGTTTAGGAAATCTGACATGTAAGGAAGCATGTTAAGATTTTATGGGCCATTCAAAGTACAGATATTTTAACGATTACTCAGATCAAAATGCCATTTGTGGTCATGAAAAATAAGTGGTTTGGAATTTGTTGTTCCCAAAGTGGGTATCCTTGAGGCTGACTCTTGCCCAAGGGCATGTTTACAAATGTATTAGCTTTACAAAATAGGTGAAGCACATAGTTGTTTATATTCCCTTAATGACCGACTCTTTGTCTGCTTCTGACGTATAGTTAAATGAACTTGTTTGCTGATAAATCAATCTAGGACACAAGAGGTCAAAGTAAAGAGCCAGCGTTGTGTGGCAACCCATGATCATCTGTCTCACTTCCTTGAAGAAAGAGAAGTCCTGAGCTGAGAGAATGAACAGTAGGCAGCAAATTGATTAATGGGCATCAGGGAAGATCATTTTTCTGGCTTCATTTATGTGCTTATGTAAGCAGACAGGCTAGACTAGTAATGCCTCTGAGAAAAAGTGAAAAAATGATTGCGGATGGGTTGGGGGATTGACCAGGGAGCTATAATCCTGAGAGGTCATTTTGTCTCCTGGGTTTAATTCTGGAGGACTCCAGAGACCATGCCAATGAGTGTGAATGGCGTGGACTAGACCTTGTGTTGTAGGCTGGGATTTCTGGGAAGCTGACTCTGAGCAAGAGCATAGGAAGCAGGAGGCTTATTAAGGCATGGCCTTGGGATCAACACTTGGGGAAAGGAGGGAAGGAAGTCGGAGTTGGCAGAGGGAGAACCTAAGCTGTGATGCAAGCCCAACAACAGCCTCCGTCAACCCATAGGGAGCTCTAGAGCTAGAATGACCCTTCAGAGTTGTCCTGAGTTGGGCCCAAATGGCTGGGAGTTTGGATTCCTGCATTGATCTGTCATTGGATATGGACAACCTCAGAAAGTCATTAAGGACACCACCTTTTGGCCAAGGTGGCTCTCCGCAGCTGAGGCAACCCCTGAAGGGGCTAAGAGCTGAGGGTTGTCTACCACCAGGACCCCTAGCAGTTGTAGCAAGGACTTTATTGAAAGTGGATCTGGGCACTGCGTGAAAGCGGCCACCACACCTGGTCAAATTTGGGCTGTGGCTTATCTGAGTGATTATAACATAAATGGGAACCTAAAGGAACTGAAAGGCAAGTTATGCCACCTGCGTTTTGTTGCTTCTCGCTCTAATAATTATTTTATTTCGAGATCTGACAAGGAAGGGCAGAAGTGAGTTCTGAACCTGGCCATAGGTCTAACTGCAGGGGTGAGGCAAGCTAAAGTGGAGTCCAGGGTGGAGGTGACACATGCTGGGTGACACATCCACGGAACATCAGAATGATGAATGGGTGTATTATCCAAGGCCTTCAGCGAGAGTCAATATAGGGCGTCCAAAATGACACAAAAGTCAGTTGGGGGTGATCTTTGGAAGCAGTGAAGTCAGCAGGGATGTAGGGGAAAGCAAGGCCCTGGCACAAAAAATGAAAACAACTACCTTTTAGTAAGTGCTTATGTGGATCAGGGACCCTACTAAGCACTTTATGTACGTCCTCTCATTTCAGGCTTACAACTCAGTGTGGTTGGCATTATTATGTCCGTTTTTGGGGGGGCAAAGAAACCAATTCAGAACTTACTCAAAATGATATACCTGGTAAGTGGCAGAGGTTCTGTAGACAGACTACCTGCATTCAAATTCTGACTGTTACTAGACGTGTGACCTGGCAAATTACTTAACCTGTCAGTATCTTCATCTTTAAAATGGGAATAATAATAATTAGAATACCCACCTCTTATTGACTCTTATGAGCATTAAGTGCATGAATATCATTACAGTACTGAGAGCAATGTGACAGAATTTAAGCACTATGTTATTGTGAACTAAGTGAATAGGTCAGCCTAACTCCAAAGCCTGTGTTCTTGACTATTATGCTACCCTGGCAGCATTCTGATTCTTAGGATGTGGATGGAGAGAGCTAGGCAGCCTCAGTATTACGAAGTAGCTAAGATTTAGGCAAATCATCACTCATTCACTTATTCACAAATATTTACTAAGGACCTCTATATATGTGCTAGGCATGTTTCTAGGTCATGGAGATTAAAGCAATGAACAAAACAGCTAAAGTCCCAGACATCACAGAGTTTATACTCTAGTAGGGAGACAGGCAATAAACTAAACAATAAATTAATATCTAAATAATGTGAGTGGTAAGAGTTATGAAGAAAATGAAATCAGGGTAAGGGCAGAGGGAGCCATAGGGGTGGGGTTGTGGCGAAGGGGTGAGTGTGTGCTTTTTTAGAAAAAAAGATCAGGAAAAGCCTTTCTGATGAGATGACATTTGAGCAGAGACCTGAATAAAGTGAGGAAAGGAGTCAGGCAGTAATCTGGAAGATAAGTCCAGGCAGAGAAAACAGCAAGAAAAGCAGGCCTCTCTAGGTATTCTCAAGCTGGGAGAGGGGGGCTGCCCTTAGAAAGAGAGGAGATATTGGGCGAGACAGATTTCTTCAGTGGAGGCCATCTCCAAAGTGGACTGACAGCTGAAGGCCGCCTCCCAGCAGCACTCCTGGCAGCTGGAGGATTAAGTGTTTCATTCCTGAGGGGCCATCTGGGTGGTACATCCCAGCTTCTATCACCCTGTGCGTGCTTCAGTTGCTTGTTCTATTTGGCTTCCTCCTGGAGAAATGATCTTTGCCACCAAAGAATATATGTTAAACATTTTGAAAATGTCATCAAAGTTTTTGTGCAAAAGTACGAAAGCTAAAATTCTACTTTGGACATAAGCAGCTAGAAAGACAATGTAAATATTGGAACACTAATTCCTGAATAACACCGGAGGAAAGAGCAGAAGTCTAAATCTGAAAGTTCTTTGCAAGGGAGTACTTGGCAGACGGGGGATTTTAAAATGTGATATCATGGATTCTTTTGCAACTTGATAACACGTCAACACTGCTCACATGCTCTAGAAACCATGTGAATGAAGCAGGCAGTCATTAGAGTTGGAAATTGCTTTGTGCTTTTGGCAATGGTTTGCTCTTAGGCCAGATTTCCCAGTTTCTGAATTTTAATCAGTAATTACCGTTACAGTGTGTTTGGGAGATAGTTGCTGGAGATTGTGGCAAGATGATAGAATTCTCTGCCTTTTAAGGCATCTCAATCACAATTTTGGCAGCATAGGAGCCTTCAATTTAGTAAACCGAGCAGCCATTCCCATAGCAAAGAAATAAGCTACTGTTTGACCCAGAGAGGAAGCCTTCGGCTATTGTTTGTTGACCTGAGCCAAGGGAAACAAGATGACAGATTGGACAAGCAGCACACCATGCAATTTATGTCCTTCACGGACTGTCAAACATTAATTTAATTTAATTTTAATCATGACCATCTGGTGCTTATATAGTCAGGCCCAGATAGATATTTCCTTATCTTGAACTGAGGACCAGTGCTGTGTTTTGGCCCTCAACCATGTCCATACACCCCAAGGAGGGGATCTGTGAGAGGGGAGATTTGTACTGACACCAGCCACGCCACCATCACCAGCCCCAGAAGCTGTACATGGGACCTGTGGTTGGTGCTGTTCCCACCATGGGTCCGTGGCCCCTCTTGCCCCACTCGGGGAAGCATAAATGCTGAGTCACGTCTTTGTATTCCTGGACTTTGGCAAAGGGGACTGGCTGGGGAGATGCATTGGGGCGTCTGACTCTGTGCCTCAAACCTCTTGAGTAGCTGAGTTAACCAGCAATCACATTGAATCTGTTTATCAGGCAGTTATGAAGCAGTGACAGTGGTAATAAGGACTGGTATCAAATGACCTTTGAGTTTTCATCATCCCTGAGAATCTGTGATTATTTGTGTCGATCACAGTGCCGGGCCCACCAGAGAATAAGGAAGAAGCAGACGGCAGCATCTCTGTCCTACAAGTCACCTCAGGCCCAGGAGGGACTTCCCTTTTTTCCCAGTCCTCAGATTGAACCTCAGGTTCTCAGTGGCTGGTAGTGGGTAGAAGGATTGCCAGTGACGTCCCAAGGAAGTAAGGGAGGGGATATGCAGAAAGAAACTTTCATTTTCCCGAATTTTAATTTCTCAAATGCCAAGTAGCTTGGTACCCACAAGGCTAGAGGATGCCATTCATCCAGACAACTCTGGCTTAAGGAGACAAACACCGAGCCCTGTTCATTGCTTTGTGGACCAAGGTCACATGACCTACCTGTTCTTTGAAAAGAGGAACAGGGTCTTTTTTCCTGAGTTTTCTGCAGTAATTTTATATACATGCTCATTCCTAACAGAAATCAGATAATATAGCAATGTAGAAATAACAAATTGATCACACACAGATACAGACCACAGTTAACATTTTGGTATATGTGTTTGCATACACACACACATACATACATGTATTTACAAAAATGGGATCATGTTATAGTTAATGAAAAGCAAAATAATCTCTTGCTGGGTGATTCTCTTCTCCAGCCAGA
The DNA here is from genome assembly GCF_964194185.1 of Rhinolophus hipposideros. Classification (NCBI taxonomy): domain Eukaryota; kingdom Metazoa; phylum Chordata; class Mammalia; order Chiroptera; family Rhinolophidae; genus Rhinolophus; species Rhinolophus hipposideros. Next base: position 97,193,834 of record NC_138046.1, read on the forward strand.
TGTCAGCATGACCAGAAGGAGCATTCAGGGGCTTCAAGCTGGGGAAGGGAGAGTGGAATTGGAAAAGTTGCCACTTCACATTTCAAGGCTGGATGTTCTTTCCAGCTCAAGCTGTGTCTGTCCAACCCACCTCCTGGCAACCACCAAGGGCAGACTTGCCAGCCCTTCTGAAATATGAGGCCACCTCTCTTCAGAATGTGAATCTTGTTCCCTTCCATGAAACGTTACATTTTTTTTCCTTTAAAAAAGTAACAGAAAGCACTTTTCATTATGGAGGGCTAAGGGGCAAGTGCAGGTTGGAAGAAACATTTGCAAGGGCTAAGGGGCAAGTGCAGGTTGGAAGGAACATTTGCAAGGGCTAAGGGGCAAGTGCAGGTTGGAAGGAACATTTGCAAGCGTTAAAATGGAGCATGGTAAAGAAAGAAAAAACCATATCCTGCCTTTCTTTCTTGACTAGACAGATTTTATTATTTGTGTTAACAGAGAACACTATTCCATACAGAGCCCATTTGGATCCACATGCATCAAAATTAAAAGGATGTGATCTCCAAGTGTAGTTTATCCCAGGTAATGGTGGGGTTGAAGCTGTTTCTCTGGGGGGACTCCACTCACTTCTGAAGAGTGACCAGAGCAAAGGCCCACAGAGCCAGGCCATGTGAGGAATAGTAGAGGAAGCCAGCCTGTTTCGGTGGAGAAATCTTTAATCATTGGGAAGGTGGGCTAGACTTATGTTATAGTCTTCTGGAAGTTAGAACCAGAATGAAAGGACCAAACATTGTTAAGCAGAGAACTAACACATGAGATTTGAGAAGATGGAGAAGGAAAGGAGTGAAGGCAGCTAATATTTATTTAGCACCTACCATGTCTCCCCGAAAATAAGACCTATCCAGACAATCGGCTCTAACGCATCTTTTCAAGCAAAAATTAATATAAGACCTGGTCTTATTTTACTATAAGACCGGGTATAATGTAATGTAATATAATATAATATAATATAATATAATATAATATAATATAATATAATATAATATAATATAATATAATGTAATATAATATATAACACTGGGTCTTATATTAATTTTTGCTCCAAAAGACGCATTAGAGGTGATTGTCCAGCTAGGTCTTATTTTCGGGGAAACAGGGTAGTATGTGTCAGAAGTTGTGCTGAATTCCTTGTATTTAATCTTCAATGTAACCTCAAGAGGTAGATAATATTACTGATATTTTATAGCTAAAGAGATTAAGACTCGGAGAGATCAAGTAACATGCCCAAAGTTACACAGACATTAAGTGGAAGAGTCGGGTTCAAACTCAGGTCTGCTTCGCTCCCAAGTGGCTGTTTCCCCATATCACACTCCCTCAAAATGGAATGGATATCCCTCATGAGCTAAGGTGTTCCTGGTAACCTGGTGTATTCAAGCAAAGACTATGATTATTTACCAGAAAGTTCTTACGGGGGTTCATGCGTTGGTTGGTATAGGGTGGGACGCTGGTTTCTAAGAATCCTTCCAACGGCAGGTTCTAACAAGATCTCTCTAACTAAAACATATCACTCTTGCTTGTCTCCTAGGATACCTACTACGGTCATGATTAGCATTACTTTTTTGGCTAAGGCATCATCCTCGGAAAAAGCCACTGAAGATATATTCCCATGATTGTTTGCTTGGAGGACCAACCCCAGCACACTCAGCACTCAGTATTCCCATACATGCCCATGGGGTCCTGCCGCAAGCCCCCAAAACTCTCTACCTAAGGGAGCTTTCTTTTAGTTCTTGACAGGTAGTAGTACCAGACACTGAATATCCTTGGGAGCAGTTCTCAGCTCATGAAGGATGGGATTTGGGAGATAAATATTCCTTGTCCTTTTGTGGGACAACTCTGAGGCATGCCTCATAGTCTTCCATAGTTTTCCAGCAGCATTGAGTCCTAGTTGCCCATAGGGGTAAGCTGCCGTTCAACACACCCATTCTTAGTTTTCTTCCTTTTCCTGTCTCATTTACCCTCATGCTTACTAGTGCTTTCAGAGATCACTTCTCAAAGACATTTGTTTTACTTAAACCCTTGTCTCAGAGTCTGCTTTTGAGGGGCCTTAAACTAAGACACCAACATTCTTCGCCCAATAGCACAGGGTTTCTCAGCTTGGCACTACCAACATTTGGGGCTGGAGAATTCTTTGTTGGGAGGGGCGGTACCATCCTGTGCCCTGCGGGATGTTTAGCAGCATCCTTGGCCTCTACCTACTAGATGCCAGCAGTGCATCTAGTTATGACAAACAAAAAAATGTCACCGGACATTGCCAGATGTCTTCTGGGGGACAAACTCAGCCCCAGCTGAGAACCATGTCTTGTCTGAGGTGCCTGTGGGAAGCACAGAGAGGGTAGGTTGCGTGAGGGAGACGTGTACGGTGGGCTGTGAACAAATCTCTCAGTGAGCTCTAGAGTTTAGTGGAAGGCACAGGTGGAATGAGGGGGAGGCGCTCTGTGTGTGTGTGTGTGTGTGTGTGTGTGTGTGTGTGTGTGTGTGTGTGTAGAGGAAAATTATGAATGAACTCTTCCTGTTTCATAACTGCCTGGTGCCAGGCTGTCCCTTGTAAAAGTACATGAACAGCTCAGAACAAAATTGTAGCCCTTACAGTTCCTTTTAGATAAATGACAAGCACACAGAGACAGTTTTGCAGTTTATACAACATCGGTTTTCAGGTGAGTCCAGCTTGGATGACAGGCCCTTAAGCATCCGTTTCGTAGCCTGTCGGTTTCTGGGTTGCTAGGGATGTTTTGACTTTTAAGCACGGAGGATGCTGTCAATTAGAGTAGAGGGTCCGATAAAAGATGCAAATGTTTTCTTAGCTGGAGCTTTGGGTCTGGTTTGGCCTGGTGTATGTGCAAATGAGACCCCTGAAGAATTACAGATTTTCAGGGCTGGTAAAGGAGATTGCAGCCATAGACTCCAAAACTCCTGGATTCTCTGTAAGTAGAAGTGGTAAAGAGGTACAAATACAGGTTAATGCCTATGATAAAGTCTTCATTTTATCCATTGGCTTCCTGGTAAAAAGGTGCTCATTGGTGGTTCTCATTTCCGCTGTGCTCCAATTCCTTCCATGGTCAAGTAGAAAAGCAAGCTAGTGATGGACACTACATGCTGTGGCCGAATCCTATCAGATCCTTCTCACCAGTTTGCTATGCTCAGCACCCCGTTTGTGTGCTTATCTGCTAATGATTAGCACCCATGCTCTTCTTTGGCTTTCCCTAAGGCTAATGGGGTTGCTTCACCTATACATAGACCCTTTGAATTTGCAACCCCATGGAGAGGCCCATAGCCACTGGGCAGGAACCCTGAAAGTGCAGTTCCCTTGCCTCATGTTGAAATAAACTAGGTATAATTTACACTCGAAAGCTACACACTGGCATGATTATGAAGCTGGGACTTCTCCTAAAATCACAGCCTTGCTTCTTGACTTCCCTCCTTTCTCTGTCTTGTTTTCCCCCACTCTTTTGGTCTCCCCTGGGAACACTTTCCCAATAAATCACTTGCACAGGAATCCTCATCTCAGGGTCTGCTTCTGGGGAATCTGAACCAATACACAAGCACCCCAAAGTCTATATTTGAGTGGGAGAGCAGATAAATTCTACCATTCATATGGGATCTTTCATAATTGTACCCTCTCCTATAAGAAACATCATTAGATTTTTCTTGCTGTAATGGATGATGGTCTTAGGCTGGATTACTTAGAAAACAAATAGACCTCTGCCACCTATGCACTGCTCCCCCTGCCTCCACAGGTGACAGGGCCACAAAGGACCTCAGGAGGTGGTGTTGAATCTCACTTAGCCAAAGGAAGGAAGAAAAGCTGGCTTTGCTCATGTTTTAAACAAATTAGAGCTTGGACACCTAAAGCAGTGCCTCTCTGCTTTCATACTTGAAAGGACATTGCCACAGAAGATAGCTATTCAGCAAGAGAAGTCTGCAGTGAGGAAACTTGGATCAAAAGCATATTGCAGGGTGGCTGGTTAGCTCAGTTGATTAGAGCGTGGTGCTGGTAGCACCAAGGTTGCCGGTTAGATCCCCGCACGGGCCACTGTGAGCTGCGCCCTCCTTAAAAAAAAAAAAAGAAAAAGAAAAAAATCAGGAGATGCTTCAGATACTTGAGAGGGTCTCCCCAATTTTATTGCAAAAGCAATTGATGATACAGTACTATTTTTTGAGTGCTTTCTACTTGTTTGACAGTGTTTTCTCATGCATTATATCATTTCATCCTTATGGTATACTTGTGAGATATTAATAATATGCCCATTTTCCAGGCAAGAAAGCTGAGGCTGAAAGAGGTTATGCGAGTTGCCTAAGGTTACACTTGTAGTAAGTGGCATAGCTGAGATTTGAGCCTACGTTTGTTTGATTCCAACAATATGTACTTAACCACCCTCTAGAGTACAGTTCCAACACTGGCTCTCTTCTCTCCAGAGTGATAAGGGAAAAGTTTGTCAACATTTGCACAAGGCTGAAAACTATCTCATGTGCGAGGGTTTATATAGACATTTTTCTTTTTCAGGAAGAATAAGTAAATGTATAGGAAATTGAAATATATTAAATGAGCCTAAAATGCTACAATATAGAAAATATGTTATATGGTGACGGTTTCTCTAAGCTTAGCATTTTCTTGTTATTAATATAAGGTCAATATGATGATTAATGATTTATGCCGGAAGTAGAAAATGATCATTTTCTTTGCAGTCATTTGGAGATGCAGTCATATTACACCTAGTATAATTTCTCTCCTACTTGAGTACGTGCTAGGATTGTTCTTGGGTTTGAATTTTTGTTTTCCCCCTCTTCACCCCCAGCCTCTTCTTTCCTCCAGAACCAAGCCAGAAAGGCTGCAGAACTACTCCTGTTTTATCCAATTAATTCCCTCCAGGATGGAAAAATGTGCTATTCCTGAATTTTAGCCATTTTTGCAAACCTCAAATGCAATATGAGAACAGTTTTGGACAAGAACCTTCCCTGAAAAAAAATTGACAACGTATCCTGTATTTAGATACAGGATATGTGTTCAGATTTTAGCTTCAGCAGTGAAAAGAGACTGCAGCTCTCTTTTTGAAATTTTAAGATGTCAGTTTTCAGCAACAGAAAAAATAAAATTTGAAAGTAGCTGCAAAAGAATGTTTTTTTATTTTGTTTAGAACTAGGTCCAAAGTTGAGAGCAAAACTCTCCTGTCTGGGGTTCAAATATTGTTTGCCCTGAATAGAATGTGCCTTCCTGTTTGATAGAAAACACATGAAAGCATTCTAATTGTGAAGTAGCCCCAGGCAAGTGGTATTTAGGAAAATAAAATGCTAAGCATGGAATCACAAGCTGGAAGAGACCCTACGAGCACACCTAGTTCTGCCGCCATCTTCCAGCTGAGAATGGCTAACTCAGCCTATATATGTTATTTTCTGTTTTGGTGGGGTTTATAAATCTGCATGTTCTTCTTTAGTGCCCATTCACATGACATGTTTCAGTTAATGGTGGAATATCTGGGTAAACACAAGGAGCCACCAGGACCTAACAAAACACCTGGCACAAACACTATTTAGTAGAACTTTTACTAGAAGGAATAAATGCATTAAGAAATGAAAAAAAAATGGAGGCTGAATTCTAGAAAATTTATGATAGGATTCTTACTGGTATGATTAATTAATATTATGAAAACAAATTATGCTCAAGTTCAATGTCTGGCAAACTACCCATTTCACATTCCATAGTGTGGATTTTGTTCCTTTTCAATGAATAAGGTGACCATGTAATATGGTCAAAAATACTTTTGAGTGTGAAAGGGGGTATTATTTTAAAAATTGTTCATTTATTTATGGGGTAACGTTTATAATTACAACAGGACAACAGGACTGCTCTGAGAAAACTGGAACTAATAGTCACCCTCTCAGTGAGGGATTAGGAGCAGGGAAAAATACGGGAGGTGACAAAAAATTGAACACCAGTGGACACTTTGGTCAACGTTGCTCAAGCAGTAGTTCGCCATCATCAGAAGTGTCTGGACGCTGATGGTAACCACTTTGAGCACCTCTTGTAATTGCAGAAGTCAAACGTTACTTGTATTCATCTTTTGTTATCGGTATATATTGAGTATTACAATTTTAATAGTTTTTTTTTCCTTTCTTAAAATGTGTATACATGTTTTTGGCACCCTCTGTATATGTATACAGGCTCTAAAACAAAAAACAAGGGAGTTTTACATCACAAATGAAGATTGGAGGGGTTCCAATATCAATACTTCTGACATTCTTAACTTCGGACATTTTTACCTCATCTTGAAATTATGGTAAAAAAATGGGGCAAAATGACAGATAAAGACTCCTTTCTAAAAATTAGACAAGAAATTAGAATTAAATTCTTATCACAAGCTGGACTGAGAGACAGTGTGCCCTGCAGTCCCCTCGACCTGTCTCTTGCTTCAAGTGTTTGGATGGACTAGATGGGGTACTCCCACCCCTGCCTACCTTCCTCCTACCTGGGCCTGCCTCTCACCGCTCCTCCCCTTCGGTGGAAACTTCTGGCACCATCGTCTCAGCTATTCCCTGCTTCCAGGAGCAGCCAACAATATATTTTCTGGTTCGCTCCTCATTGCTGACTAACCATGAGCACCAAGATCAACAAGAATTATTCCTGACAAGGTAGAGGCTGCCGTCCACCATCTGTTAACCTGCATCTGCAAGCCTCCTACACCTACCTCTCTCTGAGCTTCTATTTTGAAGTTGATTATGTGGCCCTGCGAAGTGCAGACCTCTTTCTTCTTCAGTGACGTGGCTGAGGAGAATTGCAAGGGCACCAAGCTTCTCTTGAAGATGCAAAACCAGTGGAGCAGTTGTGTCCTCAACCAGGATGGGAAAAAGCAGTCTCAAGATGAGTGGAGTGGCAGCATGGATGCCATGGAAGCTGCCTGGGTCCCGGACAAGATCCTGAACCAGGCCCTTTTAGATCTGCATGCCTTGGGTTCTGCCAACACAGACTGCCATTTCTGTTGACACTGTGAAGAGCTCCTTCCTAGAGGATGAGCTGAAACTCATCAAGAAAATGAGTGACCATGTGACCAACCGCCACAGGCCGGCCAGCCTCCCAAGGCTGGGCTGGGCAAGTTTCTCTTAAAAGGCTCACCCTCAAGCTCTGCTAGAAGCCTCCCAAGCCCAGCAGCCTTTGAGGAACCCCTCTGCATCCTCCTGTCATCAGGATTTCTGCCCCAGCCTCTTTCTCCAGCCAGGAGACAACTTTCTAATCACCTTGAAACCCTTGCCCAAGCTGTGAGACCAAATGGAAACAAAATATATTCTTATTGTAGAGGGAAGAAAGCTAAGCTGTGAGGGGGGGGGGGAGTATGCAGAATACTGTGAAGGATTTATAGTCTGTTTAATTCTCTAGGTTTTCTAAAGAAATTGTTTCTAACTTGTGAATCGCCTGTGTATGTTGAGTATCTGATAAACTATGTTTTCTGTGACAAGAAAAAAAATGCATCTATTCATAAAATGTTGCATACAATTTTGGTGGTTTCATAATTTCTCTGAAGCCTCTCTGGGTACTGGATTTTTTTTTATTAGTTTCAGGTGTACAAAACAATGTAATAGTTAGACTTTTACACCCCTCACAAAGTGATAACCCCCTCCCCCAATCTGCTACCCCTCTGACATTGTATATAACTGTTACAATTCCATTGACTCTATTCACTATGCTGTACTCCACATCCTGTGACCATATATATAAATATATATATTTTATATATAATATATATGTTATATATATAAAATTATAGTTGACATTCAATATTACTCAGCTTCAACTTCGGGTGTACACTGCAGTGGTCAGGCATCTACAGGCATCCATGAAGTGATCTCCCTAATAATACACGTTCCCATCTGACACCCTACAAAATCTTTACAACAAACTGTCCTTCATATCCCCATAGCAATATTGTGGCTACCAATTTGTGCTTTCTAATCCCCTCACCTTCTCCCCCATCCCCATCGCCCTTCCATCTAGCAGCTATCAGTTTTTTCTCTATTATCTCTGAGACTATTTCTGTTTACTTTGCTCATTTATTCTAATCTTTAGATTCCACATGTAAGTGAGATCATATGGTATTTGTCTTTGTCTGACTTGGTTCACTTAGCATAATGTTCTCTAGGTCCATCCATATCATTGCAAATGGTAAGATTTCATTCTTCTTTATAGCCGAGTAATACTCCATTGTATAAATGTACCACAGTTTCTTAATCCATTCATCTAGCGATGGGCATTTCAATTGTTCCCAAGTCTTGCCTATTGTGAATAGCGCTGCAGTAAACATAGGGGTGCACATATTTTTTCAAATTAGCGTTTTGGATTTCTCTGGATAGATACCTAAGAGTGGAATTGCTGGGTCATAAGGTAGTTCCATTTGCAGTTTTTTGAGATACCTCCATACTGATTTCCATAGTGGCTGCACCAATGTGTAATCCCATCAGTGCACGAGGGTTCCCTTTTCTCCACATCCTCGCCAGCACTTGTTGTTTGTTGATTTATTGATGATGGCCATTCTGACAGAAGTGAGGTGGTATCTCATTGTGGTTTTTATTTGCATTTCTCTAATGATTAGTGGGGTTGAGCATTTTTTCATATGTCTGTTTGCCATCTGTATGTCCTCTTTAGAGAAACGTCTCTTCATATCCTCTGTCCATTTTTTAATTGGGTTGCTTTTTGTTTGTTTTGTGGTTTTTTTTTGGTGTTGAGTTGAATGAGTGTTTTATAAATTTTGGATATTAACCCCTTATCAGATGTATCATTGACAAATATCTTCCTTCTCCCATTCAGTAGGATGCCTTTTTGTTTTGTTTTTTTGTTTGTTTGTTTTTTTTTTCAGGTTAAATATTTTCAATTTAGCCTTTTTGTTTTATTGATGGTTTCCTTTGCTGTGAAAAAGCTTTTTAGTTTGTGGGTACTGGATTAAACTCTATTGTTCTAAAATTTATCTTTGGTTTTGCCTAGTAGAGCAGACAGCTGAGCACCTTGACCAATATCATATGTGTGTCCTGGCCTCAACCCCCAAGCTTATAAGTAAATTGCTTTTCCTGATTTCCAAGTTGGTGTGATGCTATCTGCCTATACTGAATACAGTAAGAAAGAGCCCTGTGAAATTCATCTTTGTGTCTCCCATTGGGTTGCTATTGAGAACACTGATTATTACATCATACACTGACCTCTTTATGAAGCCTCTCAAGAGAAATTTCTTTCTGGTCTTAATATTAGGAATAACAGTGCGTCACTTGGATAATTGGTTTGTTTTTGTTTTATGGACACTGTAAATGATATAACTAATTAACTTTCCTTTTTTTGACTGCCTGCTAGAAAGCTTAGAGCCAAATTTGTGGTCCATCCAGAGTAAATGAGTAGGATTGTATAAGTGTTTTTGTATAAGCTTCATTCCTGGTTCTTGTGTTTCTAATTTCTTGGTGTACTTTAGGGATTCTTTTAATTCACCTTAAACTCTTTCTGGAACAAGGTTGTGTATAAGTAGATAAAGTAAACTTTAAAAATGCAGATTAAAAAATAGCTCTGCAGTTCATTTTAGAGAAAAGAGAAGACAACTTTAAGGAAGCAAAAAGAGCCAAAGTGATTAGAATAGAGGTGGGTCAGACCGAGGTTAAATTCCAGAAGCCAAGAGGGAAAGCAGTAAAATGCAGCATTATTTTAAAAATGCGTTTCATTTTACTGGTGAGTTGTTTTCTACTAAATTCATACATTTGTGTCCCCCAGACAGCAATTCAATAATTGTGTATTATTTTCCTTGCACTTTGAAAATCTGGAGTTATAATTTTGTTCTCAAATTACAGAGTGGAAAAAAAATCAATTCTTTTCCTACAACTTTCTTTCCTAGAGCAGAAAGACCAAAGGCATGCTATCACTTATTTTATCCTACAAAGGTCAGAGGCACAGGAAGAATATTTTACAGAGATTGAGGCAACTGTTTTGCTCAATTAAGGAGAAAACCTTATTTTCCTGTTTTCATGGAAAGTCTTTTGATAATAAAAAAAAGAATATACTGTAAAATTTATTACTCAAGAAATGAGTTTTGCCCATTTTCTGGTAGTTGGAAGTAAGAGATATAAGGAAACAGTTAACAATTTTTATATTTGGATTAAAACTCAAATCTCGGTACTTAAAATATATACTTAAAATCAAAATTATTTTTGAATTAGTGGTCAAATATAAACACATAAGCCAATGGAAAAAAAATCACCTAATAATATGAGATCAATTGAAAAACTATAATTTGAGGTAGACTGTTTGGGAAGAAAGATGTTTCCAAATAATGACATATTTGTCCAACCATTACTTTAAATCTCAAGAATGGAGATGTAGGAGAAAGATTTATTAAAGTCTCCCAAATAGGCTGAAATGTTCTCTTTTTTTTTAATTTATTGGGATGACAATTGTTAGTGAAATTACATAGATTTCAGGTGTACAATTCTGTATTACATCATCTATAAATCCCATTGTGTGTTCACCACCCAGAATCAGTTCTCCTTCCATCACCATATATTTGATCCCCCTTACCATCATATCCTCCCCACCCCCTTTACCCTCTGGTAACCACTAAACTATTGTCTGTGTCTATGAGTTTTTGTTTCTCATTTGTTTGTCTTGTTCTTTTGTTGTTTTTGGTTTATATACCACATATCATATTGTTCATATGATATGAACCACGTATCATATGAACCATATGAAATCATATGGTTCTCTGCTTTTTCTGTCTGACTTAGTCTGAAATGTTCTTTAGTGATCAAACAATTCTTGAAAAACAGTACCTTGCTGAGCAGACAATAAATGATTCAAAGACATATGGACAAAATATTAGTTTGGCTTTTAAAAATGACTTAAGGTTCTTGGCAAATTTATTTGTGGAAAAATGGGGATTTGATGACATTAAAATTCTAGAGATTAGTTTGGAAACGAGGCCCAACATAAATTTCTCTAAGGCTAACCAATGCGTGCACGAGCATGCACGCGCACTTGTACAGAGAATTATAAATGATTCCTGTAGGCTATAACTAAATTCCTTATACCAGTCTGCAAGGCCCTCCTTTTTCTACCATGTCTAATCTACCTTTTAAAATAAGTTTTCTTCTATTTCCCCATTGTTGGAAGTTTTTGGAGTACTAATTGCTCATCTCACCTTTTATCCAAGTTCAAATCAATTAGAACACACAAAAGAAGCCAGATGGAAATCAAGATAGCTTTATTGGTGGTAAAACCAAATTGGAGAATGTGTTAGGGCTTTCCATTGCTACATCCTGAATTAAACTCAACCACCCAGTTCCAGGAAGAGAAGCTGAAACAGAGAGAACAGAAATCATGCTGGGCTGGCCAGAGGCAGGCTCAGCCTCACATGCTATCCCAGTGGAGACTGGAACCAAGGGCAGTGCTGGTGGCACAAGGGAAGTGGGAGGAGCATGGCGGCCCCATTGCCTTGTCCTTGCAGTGACCCTGTACTATTGCTAATGTCTCCTGTGAAAGACTGGAGGAGCTCTCTGTCGTAGCCAAAGTGCTCAGTTTGCTGTCCTAATATTTGCAGTTTTCATGTGGTTTCCCTCACCTGGAAGGCCCTCATAGCTGTCTTCACCAAATCAAACTCAGTCCACGTTTCAGCCCAGTTCCAATCTGCCTTGTATGAAATCTTCCCTGACAAACCCAACTCAGTGTCTGGCATGGTGTGGGGACAAAGCCCCAAAAAACAGTTTCCAGGCTCTCGGCCTCACATAGAAAGGTGCTAGCTTGGGTAGTAAATGGCCATCAACTGTGATCAGATAGCCAGCAGCTGTGGCTAGTTGGCCGTCAGCTGTAACCCGTAAGTCATTGGCCACTAATATAACGGCTGTGGCTACGCTAGCAGAAAATGGGGGGCTAGCAAGAAGATGGTGGCTGGCAAGCACGGACTGCTGTTAGGACGGCGGGTTGCAAATTATGTAGATCCTGCTTCCTGTGTCTCCAGCCCAGCCGCCAGCGAGAATATATTGGTTTGACTCCCCTACCTATGGCTCCGTGGGTGTTCCTTTTTGGCCTCACCATGTCCTGCGTTCTTATGAGGGGAGCGGGAGCTGAGACCCCGCCAGATGCCCCGCATGACAAATGGTGCAGCGAGCAGTCCCCTGCGTGAAACATGGCGTAGTCGGCAGGATACGGTGCCAGCCAAAGCTTTCCGAAGGGCAGTGGAGCAGTTTGTGCTTATGAAAGCTCAGTCTGAGGAAGACCAGGAGGAGCAGCTGCCGGAGAGCTCGATTCCCGTGGAGGGGTGGAAAGATGTGGATGGTTCCCCAACCAGCAGAGGCCGGAGAAAGCGGAGGTTGTTGCCGCCCTGTGGGCTGGGAACTGCTTGCTCAGGCAGCCCGGATGCAGGACTTTTAGTCCCAGGAGGAAACGCTTGCTGAGTCCTCCGTGGGAGATGAGGGTGAGGTCAAGGTCATCCCTCACCCCCAGGACAGCCCTGGCGAATGACTATGGACTATGGGGAATTGCCTTCTATCCCTGATTTAATGGACGCTTGACTGTTTGGGAACATACCACCATGTAGTGGGACTGGCGGATGTTTGCTTTTGTGTCTTGACTGGCCGCCATTGATAATATGTAAGTACCTTGATGTGAGCCGCTGTTGTTCCAGCACGGTACCCCGAGAGGCCCAGAAAGAGAATGGCAGTGCCCGGAGAGGCCCTGGCTGTGTCCAGGAAGTCTGGCTGTGCCCAGAGAGAGTGGCAGTGCCCTGAAAGCTCTGGCTGAGCCCAGGAAGTCTGGCTGTGCCCAGAGAGAGTGGCAGTGCCCTGAGAGGCCCTGGCTGAGCCCAGGAAGTCTGGCTGTGCCCAGAGAGAGTGGCAGTGCCCTGAGAGGCCCTGGCTGAGCCCAGGAAGTCTGGCTGTGCCCAGAGAGAGTGGCAGTGCCCTGAGAGCCCTGGCTGAATCCAGGAAGTCTGGCTGTGTCCAGAGAGAGTGGCAGTGTCCTGAGAGGCCCTGGCTGTGCCCGGGGAGACAGGTGGTATCCTAAGAAGCCCAGGAAGTCTGGCTGTGCCCAGAAGTACTGGGGTGGTGCCCTGAGAAATCCTGGCTGTGCCCGGGGAGACTGGTGGTACCCTAAGAAGCCCAGGAAGTCTGGCTGTGCCCAGAAGTACTGGTGGTGCCCTGAGAAACCCTGGCTGTGCTCAGAGAGCCTGGCTGTGTCCAGGATATTGCATTCACCTCCAGACTCCTCGCACAGGGACCCTCGCGGAAGACACTTGTCGAGTAGATGTGAGGCGAGACCCTGTAGGGGTGGAGTGTGGGGACAAAGCCCCAAAAAACAGTTTCCAGGCTCTCGGCCTCACATAGAAAGGTGCTGGCTCAGGTAGTAAATGGCCATCAACTGTGATCAGATGGCCAGCAGCCGTGGCTAGTTGGCCGTCAGCTGTAACCCGTAAGTCATTGGCCACTAATATAATGGCTGTGGCTACGCTAACAGAAGGATGGGGGGCTAGCAAGAAGATGGTGGCTGGCAAGCACAGACTGCTGTTAGGACGGCGGGTTGCAAATTATGTAGATCCTGCTTCCTGTGTCTCCAGTCCAGCTGCCAGCGAGAATATAGTGGTATGACTCCCCTACCTATGGCTCCGTGGGTGTTCCTTTTTGGCCTCACCATGTCCTGCGTTCTTATGAGGGGAGCGGGAGCTGAGACCCCGCCGGGTGCCCCACATGACAAATGGCGCAGCGAGCAGGGTCCCCTGTGTGACACATGGATTCATCTTCTTTCAGTTGTCTTATGGAATCCATTAGACAGTAGGCAAGTTGTAAGCTGGAAGGCAAATAGCACAGTGGTTGAGCAATGGGCACTGGTCCAGACTGCCTGTGTTCAAATCCTGCCTCTAGGCTAACTCATCTTGGTCTAGTCCCTTTACTTTTCTTTTCTTTTTTAAAAAAGATTTTTTATTGGGGAAGGGGAACAGGACTTTATTGGGGAACAGTGTGTACTTCCAAGGACTTTTTTCCAAGTCAAGTTGTTGTCTTTTCAATCTTACTTGTGGAAGGTGCTGTTCAGCTTCAAGTTGTTGTCCTTTCAGTCTTAGTTGTGGAGGGCGCAGCTCAGCTCCAGGTCCAGTTGCTGTTGCTAGTTGCAGGGGGCAGAGCCCACCATCCCTTGCGGGAGTCGAACTGGCAACCTTGTGGTTGAGAGGACGTGCTCCAACCAACTGAGCCATCCGGGAGCTCAGTGGCAGCTCAGCTCAAGGTGCCCTGTTCAATCTTAGTTGCAGGGGGCTCAGCCCGCCATCCCTTGCTGAACTTGAGGAGTTAAATCAGCAGCCTTGTGGTTGAGAGCCCACTGGCCCATGTGGGAATCGAACCGGCAGCCTTCAGAATTAGGAGCACGGAGCTCCAACTGCCTGAGCCACCGGGCCAGCCCCCTTTACTTTTCTTGGTCTCAGCTTCCACACCTGAAAAACTGGTCATGATCCTAATACTATCCAATTGATAGATTTTAGGAATATTAAGTGGGACAAACCATGTGAAATCCCTAAGTCATGGCCTAGCACATGCTACATGCACAATAAATGTTGACTATTTTTATCAACTGACTTTGTATCCCAACAGAGCTTAGTAGAGAGCTAAGATAGTAACATCCTAAAATAAGCTTGCTTCTCAGTTTCAGGAAAATGGATAACTTTAGATTTTAGAATCTTCCTTAATGATCATTCCTCCCTCTCAATAGGCCTATGTGTGGAAATGAAATGTAAAAATTTGCTCATTTCTTGGATGTGATGTTCAGTGAGTATGAAAGGATAAAAGAAAATGAAGGAGGACCACTCTTCAGCCAAATAAGTGGAAGCACCTTATTTGGGACCCAGGATTAATTAATTACCACACTGCTAAAAGCAGGCATGACAGTATTTTGACCTCTCAGGAAGGACAAGCTACACAAAGGGGTCATTTCAGAGCTGAAACTAATTAACTGCTGGTTTCTACTCTTTGCATAGTTTCCAATTCTTGGGAGTTTTCTCCCACGCTTTTCACCCACACATCTTCCTCCTTCTACTTTGTGGTAGCTTTGGGTATGTCAGCATGAGGGAGCAGGGACTAACTAGGCACAATCCAAACTCCAGGCATCACTGAGGCCTTGAATTTCTTCTTTACTGCAGTGCCTGTTTAAAGCTCTTGCTTTTGGGATACTATGTAGTTGACTCTCCTTTGTCATAAAGATGTACAGTCTTAAAGGGTTGGGTTAAAAATTCTACTTATTTAGAAGAGAGAAACGTTTTTACTACATTCATGCCATTTTATTTATCTCCATAAGTCATGTATCCATCTTGATGAATAATTTTGTCTTCACAGTAACAGTGAAACAGGCAATGATCCATGGGGGGTGTGGGAGAGGCACACATTAGGAAAGAGTTTTCAATTAATGTACGGTTTCGGCTGAGTATAAACTCCCCAAGAAGCAGACATCCTCATCGGGAGTTTACCAATTCTGATGGCTAAATTAAGGATCACAAAAGGAAGCAGAAAAAAGTCTGGGTTTTACCAGGAGACTTCAAAGGTCCCCGACCTGTGCAGTGTCAGGTCAAAGCGGGGCATATGTGGATTGAGGCACGTATTCTGAGATTTAAAATGAAGTACATATTCCTGCTAAATATTCATACCCTGAATCTAATAACAAGAGAACATCAGACAGACCCAAATTGAGGGGCATTCTGCAAAATAACTGGCCTGCGATTCTCAAACGTGTAAAGGTCAGGAAAGGCAGAGAAAGACTGAGGAATTGTCCCAGGTTAAAGAAGACTAAAAAGCATGACAACTAAATGCATGATCCTGGATTGGACCTGCGTAGGAGAAAAAGAATTATAAAGGACATTGCGGCAATTTATAAAATTTTAATATGGACCATATATTGAATAATGGTGTCGTATCAGTGTTAACTTTCTTGATTTAGATAATTGCATGGTAGTGAGGTAGGAGAATGTCCTCGCTTTGAGAAAACACACACGAATGTATGTAGGAAGTGCTGGGCACAATTTTTCTATCTCAGTCACAAACGGTTAAGAAAAGCAATTAGTGAATTTCTATGAAGGGTAAATTATTGTTGCAAATTTTCTCTAAGTTTGAAATTATATCTAAATAAAAAGTCCCCCAAAAGTCTATCACAGATCATTTAGACCTGTAACTACTACATCTAGCATAGTACCTAATTTATACTAAGTGCCCAAAACTAATTTGTTGAATGAATATTGTAATGGCTTTTTAATGACCCATGGACTTAGATTTCCAGTCACAGGCCTTTATAAACAATTTAACTACCAGAAAATTCCAAATTCTTTTTTCCTTCCTGAATATAAATTATATACTTTCAGATTTGTCATCTAACCCTCATCCCCACAAAGGATGTCAACAATTTTTATTTTTTATTAAATTTATTGGGAACAGTTTTAAAAAAAAAAAAATAGAAAGAAAAAGAAAGAGAGAGAGAGTGGCCAGAACATGGAGACAAAGAACAGAAAATCCTATTATTTTATCACTTCACAAATGATATTGCTGCTGAATTAAGTATTTTAATTTTCCAGACCTTATGGTTTTATGCCTTCGAAGAAAAATCTATACTACTTGCTTTCTTGTGAGGGGAAAAATCTTTGAGCCATTATATGTCTTTAGTACTAAACTCTTGTCAACCTGAAAGGTCACAGAGCAGGATGGAAAATTCAGTTTGATTTTCACTTTTATTCCCTTCTTTTCTGCTCTCATTCCACACTTGTGGATGCTATCAGCACCTGTACAAATAACCTTTCTTTTAGGCCTTCCTCTCCTCTCAGCTTCTCAAAAAAGTGGCGGTGGGGGAGGGAAGCATTCCCTGATGTTCAGAACTTTATCTGATGTTCACAACTGGACCTCAATATTATTACAGGCTGGTCAAACATTCACAGTCAGCCCATTTTGTTGTCTTGGACATAAACAATCTCATAGAATCCCAAATTCAGATAGTTACTCTGAGACCATGATAAAATGGGAAAAAAAAAAACAAGGTCACTTTGTAATTTTGTCTAAGCACAGACAAAATCAAAGTCACTATACCTTTCACAAAATACCCCATGATAGGATCGCCCCCGCTTTCAGACAGCATCCAATGTGGAGCAACTCTCTGCTTCCTTGGTCCCTCCCCCAAATCATCTATCCAAAGCCCAAATCCTATAATAGTTCCTTTCTAACATACTCTTACTGAGACACCCCAGAGTCCTTCATAACGTGTGTTCTCTTTCTGCAACGAGTAGAATTCCAACTTGTTTAACTACAGATGTGTTCTTGTTTGTCTTTGGCTGAAGGGCAATGACATGCTATTCTGGGGAATATTTTCCATTCAATCTACAAATACTTGAGAGGTATTATTAAGGGTGTCCAAACAGGTATGTCCAGCTTCTTGTTTCACCTGATCTGGAGGATTTGTTGGTCATGTTCATTTATTCATTCAAAATATATTTATTGAGCATTTACTCTATAGCAGGCACTGAGCTAAGTGCTGCAGATAAAGAAATGTATAAGACACAGTTTACTTTCTCAATGCACTCACACTCTGGTAGGCAAGACTAACACGTTAAAATATAACTACAACACAGTATGATAAATTGTATAATAGAGGTAACAGCCAGGTAGTGATTTGCAAAAGAGGGCAGGATTACTCTAATTGGGTGGAACATGGAACACTTCTATGAAAGAAGAGTTACTTAGCTGATCTTGAAAGGTGATCAGTGTTGAGCAGTTGGGCGAGGGAAGAAGACGTATTCCAGGCAGAGAGGAGGTGCTTGAGGCAAATGGAATAACTGGAGTGCTTGGAATGAGAAAGTGGACTGGAAGGAAGTCTGGAGAGGAAATCTGGGCAAGGCCCAGGTCATGGTGGACTTAGTGGATTTCATCTTGCAGTAGCCAGGTAGCTCACCAGAAGCTCACCAGAATTTATGGAGGAAGCAATACAAATATAACCTGTAGCCCATGCATTCAGAGAGTTTACATTACTGTTGTTGAAACGAAACTCAAGTATTGAAACAGCCAGAGAGTAACACAAGCAATATAGAGCACCCAGATCTTCTTTGTCTACTCTGGAAATTGCTTATAAATAGTTCCCACACAACTCTTTGCCAGAGGATACTCTCTGGCTTCAGCTGTGTGCTTGGTCTACATGTGGGTGAGTTTAGAAATACAGAGTGTTAACTTTTGCCCCTTTTCTCATAGTGACCTTGAACTGATAAGGGATGGAAATTAGTGTATATATATCTCAGTTTCCTCAGCTCACAGTAGGACAACTCTGAGACATGTTTAACACAGTATCTCAGGAAGTGCCCAGTGAGATTGAGCCCATTTGCATAGCAGTAACCCTTTCATTTACACATTCATAATTTTATGAATTATCCTTCCTTCCTTCACTATGCTTCTGGAGATCATACCTCGTCTCCCAATAAACTACTTGCATCCAAATCCTTGCTCAGGGTCTGCTTTATCAGAACCCCAGACTAAGACAAAAATGAAGTATAATAATAAATGATGTGTTACACTCTCAATCAGCTCTGGGAAGTTCTGGAAGGACCCATAGTTTTCTCCTTATATCCTCCAACCAGAATGTCTCACCCTTCTGCTCCCACCACCTTGTTCCATATCCTCATGGTGTTGATTGCCCCAGGACAGCCTGGAAAGCCCGACTCCCATGCAAAGCTGCTGCTCTTATTGTGGTCTCAGTTAGGTGAGAGAGTTGGCTGCCTTTCAACATTCAAATAAAATTGTCACATTTTGGGGGCACTGAGACCATTGCCAGTCACTGTAGCTTCCTAAATATTCATAAATATAACAGCTGGGACTTGGTAAACACATTTTCCCAGACAGCGACCACTTGGAATTGTCTGAGTAATGACAACCTTAGTAGTGGGCTCAGCTATAAATTTATTCATCTAAACATCCACGTCATGGACCCATTGAGACTGGAGAAGAACACTTGAGCCTGTTTCTCTGAAGCAAATATTAATGAGCCGGATGTCTATTCTTGAGTCAGCTCACATTCCAATTATCATTAGCTGCTTACATCAGTCAACTTGTGGTTAGCATGACACCTGTTGCAAAGAGGATCATGTTTCTTTATGCCTATAATAACAACTTAAATCTCTAGGAGCAGTCAGAAATTGACATTGAATCTATTCCTATAGCAGCATTGACTGGAAAATCTCTTTGGCATGGTGGGATAGAGTGAGAAGTAAAAACAACCAAAAGAGAAATTGGAACATGTGGTCTTTTTAAATGACTGGCCAAAAGGTAATAAGAACTTTGAAAGTATATATCAAAAAATAGAATTTGGTAAATTAACAGGTTATAAAATCAACATATAAAAATCAATAATGGGGATGGTGGTTAAATTAGTATATGCTTTTATTAAAATTCATTGAGCTGTACACTTAAAATCGGTGCATGTTGTATGTAAATTATACCTCAACAAAGTGAATTAAAATTAATAAACTTTATATATGCAAGCAATAACAAGTTAGAAAATTTAATGGATGGAAGACCCCATTTAAAACAGCAAAGAATAAGTCCAAATAAATAAAATATAACACCTAGGTGAAAACTTGTTTTTAAAAAGTCCAAAACCTATATGAGAAAAGCTATAGCACACTTCTGAAATGCACAAAAATACCCATGAACAAATAAAAAGACATACAATGCTCTTGGTTAGGAAAATATATTATCACTAAGGTGTCAGCACCTTGTTAATTTTTAAGTTTGCATACTGACTGAATGTTTGATAATATTAAAGAATTGTTAATTTTTGATGTGATAATGGTATTGCAATTATATTAAAAATAATCCTTATATTTTAGAGATACATTTTGAAATATTTATGAGTAAAATAATATGTTTATCTGGGATTTCCTTCAAAAAATCTAGTGGTGGGGAGAGAGGGGAGAAGTGGTTGAGTGTATAGATGAATCAAGATGTCCCTGTGTTATGCAACTAAATACACACACACACACACACATTAGCTTATTTGTCAATTCACAGATGATAGTAATGAAACTCTAATAGTTGTAGGGAAACGTAGTTGTTACAGTGTAAAATAATGTTTTTAAGTAAGTTCTATTTACAGATATCATTATAAGTTTCTATTTTCTCCTCTTGTAATGGTTGATCAAACAAACAAGACCTCAAAATATAAATCAGTAAGAGAGAGGAAAGTAAGATATATGATCAGGTAAGGTTAGAAAATACTGCATCTATTTTCTTTATTTTAATTTTTTAATTATAGTTGACATACAGTATTATATTAGTGTCAGGTGTACAGCATAGTGGTTAGACATTTATGTAACTTACGAAGTCTAGTCCCCACCTGACACCATACATAGTTATCACAATATTATTAACTATGTTCCCTATGCTGTACTTTATAATCCCCATGACTGTTTTGTAACTACCAATTTGTACTTCTTAATCCCTTCCCCTTTTTCTCTCACCCCCAACCCCACTCCAATCTGGCAACCATCAAAATGTTCTCTGTATCTATGAGTTTGTTTCTGTTTCGCTTGTTCATTTATTTTGTTTTTTTTAGATTCCACGTATAAGTGAGATGACATGGTTTGTCTTTCTCTGTCTCTTATTTCACTTAACATAATACCCTCCAGATCCATCCATATTGTTAGAAATGGTAAGATTTCATTCTTTTCATGGCCAAGTAATATTCCACTATGTGTATGTACCACCTCTTTTTCATCCAGTTGTCTATTGATGGACACTTAGGTTGCTTCCATATCTTGGTTACCGTAAATAATGGTACAGTGAACACAGAGAGCATATATCTTTTCACATTAGTGGTTTGGATTTCTTTGGAGCGTCTATTGTCTTACTCTGGTTGATTCACAGTGCACATTAGGCAGTGATTCTGAATTAGGTGAACATCAGACCTATTCAGAGAGTGATGTTTCTTCTCTTACTCCCTAGATCTCGGTGGGAATTCCCTAGATCAGTTAAATACAGGTGTTTTTTTTAAGTTCCCCAGGTGGATTTATAGATGATGTAATACAGAATTGTACACTTGAAATCTATGCAATTTTACTAACAATTGTAACCCCAATAAACTTTTTAAAAAAGTTCCCCAGGTGATCCGAATGTACATTTTTGAATAAGAGTCACTGTGAGCACATAAAATGCCTAGAAAATTCCTGCAGTCAAGAAACTTGTTTGATATTCCTTGATATTTCTCCAATTTATATGTTCAAGGAGCCCTTTTATCAGATAAAACATATTAAGATCTCCCCAAACCAGTGTTCTGTAACAGGCAGCAAAGTGGAAGTTTAAGCTTCCTTGATTGTTATCTAAACAGGAGTTTAGAGTAGATTACCTCCAGGGTATCTTCCAGCTGTAAAATTTGCAAATTTTAAGGACCAAATCTCTAGGGATGAAAAGTGACCATTGACCTAATTAACTTTGTGCCTTGTCTTCAGCCAAATGATTCCATCAGTTAATATACTGTTGGATTCAAATGTGTTCTTCACTCATATTTCTGACAGCTTTCTGTCTTCCACACTGGCTCCCCTATCTCATCCCCCAACTGTCAGCTGAAATATATCACGTGAGTAAGATTTAAAATCTTTCCGATGTCTTTTTCCAAAAGACAGTATCTTTTTCACTTTTTAGTGGAAGCAACAGAATTGATAGCACTACCTGAAAAAAATAAGCTTTGCCAGTAGGATATTTATAGCTTTCAAAGAGAAAAGTTTAAGAAAATGGGTTTTTATTGACATCTCCCATAAGAAAGCAAACTTCAATGGGAGCAGAGCCCTTTTAGAGTTAATGATTGTTGCTAGAGTGACCAACCATTCTGGTTTGCCAAGGACTCAGCTGTTTCCCAGAATGCAGGATTTTCAATGCCAAAACGAGAACAGATTCAGACAAATCAGGACAGTTGTTGCCAACTACTATTTGCAAAGGATAGAGAAGGTGTACGTTTTTCCTTGTGGGTCATTACACAATTGCCTTTATCTTCTGGACTTGTTCTACTCCTGCCATCATTGTGTCTAAGGGGCTCAATGTCATCCATTCCATTCTGACCTTTTGTTGCTGTGGAAGTTGGAGGGCTACATATTTTTCAATTTTACGTCTATCTTCTCTGAGTTTTAATCTGTCATCCCATGGCAACAAGAGGAATAAAGAGTTAGAGAAAGCATCTGTCATGCAGGGCGGCCTGCAGGGTCTCAGCTCCCGCTTCCCACATAAGAACATAGGACATGGTGAGGCCAGAAAGGAACACCCACGGAGCTATAGGTAGGGAAGTCATACCACTATGGTCTCACTGGAGGCTGGGTTTACACGACATGCAACCTGCTGTCCGCTTTGCTGCCAACCGACCGACTCTCCTCGACTCTCCTTCACTCTCCTCCGTAGCCGTGACAATTATATCAATGGCCAATGGCTCAATGGTTACAGCTGATGGCCAAGTAGCCACAGCTGATGGCCATCTACTACCCAAGCTAGCACCCCTCCACATGAGGCCCAGAATCTGGAAACTGCTCTCTGGGGCTCTGTCCCCACAGCATCCTTGGTGGATGTGCATTTACATGACAACTCTGCTATATATGGGGGGGATGCAGAGACACAAAGAGGCACATGTTGGAAAACACAAGGTTGACTGGGAGGCACTGAACATAATTTTCCTTACTATTGTACTCTAAGCCAGCCGGTGCCCAATTTGCATTGTCCCTTCTTGATTGATTAATTGATTGAAACAAACACAAAACCGAAGGTTTATTTTGTGTGCATTAAAAGCAATTCTTTACCCAGTCCTCACTCATAATTTATTTGTTGGTTACTTGGTTGTAAGGGCACAGAGTACCCATCATATTGGAAAGTTAATGCTTTTCGAGCGGTTTATTGCCACCGTCCTAGCTAAGTTTATTGGACTGTAAAATTCTTCAGAAGTGATAGATTATTAGTTAGCATTTCTACTGGTAAGTGGCTGAGCCAGAAGTTGCAAGTGCTACAGAGAATAACAAGAATCGCTCCTTCTCCGCTTTCCTGACAGCAGTTTTCTTTTTTCAATACCACACATGTATCTCCCAGCTGAGGCCTCTGGTTCAGGATCTCTCCTGGGCTGCAATCAATATGTGTACTACAGCTGTAGTCTCACTGGGGAAGGATTGACTTCCAAGCACACTCCCGTGATGGTTAGCAGGATTCAGTTTCTTGAAGGTGTTTGCACTGAGGGCCTCAATTCCTTCCTGACTCTTGGCTGGAGGCCACCCTCAATTCCTTGCCACATGGGCCTTCCCAGCAGAGCGGCTTGCTTCATCAAAACCAGCAAGAGGGTTTGCTAGCAAAAGGGAATGTTTTGTATAACTAATCAGGGAAGTGTCATCTCAACACTTTTGCCCTATTCTGTTTGTTAGAGGCCAATCACTAGGTCCAGTTCACACTCAAGGGGAGGGGATTACATATGGGTGTGAATACCAGGAGGAGGGGATCCTGGGGGTATTACCCATGGATTACCCATTGTATTACCCAATTAAAAAACAGAGGTTCCAGGCTGAGTAGTGGAATAAAACAGGTTCACAGAATACTGTAATTAATTGCAAAATGTAATAATTGCTGTAATTGAACGTTCTGGCAAAGGTTTGGGGTCCTGGCAAAGGTTTCAACCAGGTCTTTATAAGAGAAGACAGAGGAGAAGACTTGCAAAATGATATTGAATACTGGTCTGGATTTCAACAAGCAAAGAGGAGGGAAGTGGTATGAAAAAAGGCATGGAGGTAGGGAATCCGAGGACAGGTCTAGGGAACAAATCATTCAGTTTTCTTGTATAGTAGGAGAAGGGGAAAAGCCAAGCATAGATGGTTTGGGAATAGATCACAAAGAAGCTTGAATGTAGGAGTGATAAATTTAGACTTCACTGAGAAAGGAACTGGGGAGCTACTGAGGGGTTTTGAGCAAGTAAGACATCATTGCCCTACTTTAGGAAATTATTTTGATTTTGCTGGATATGATGGAATAGGAAAGGAAGGGAAGGAGAGAAATTAGAAGATTATTACAAAGTACAATATGAGTGATTGTGAGGATTGGGAGTAGGGCAGTGGTAGTGAGAATGGGATATAGGAAGCAGACGCAGCTGCTACAAAAGCAGACAGTTTACAGATCTGGCAACAGATTAGATATAGGGAAGAGCAAAGAACAAGCTTCAAGCCTTTGGGAAAGGAGATAATTTATGGGAAAACATTATGAATTTACCTTTGCACCTGTTGAGTTTGAGATGCTGTTGGATTATCCAGGGTGTTTTATGTCCATTGGGAAGTTGTGAACATAGGGATAGAGCTTGAGGAAATCATTGAATTAAGAGATGTGGGTTTGGTAGATAATACGATGAACATTGGTAAACTCACCAAGGTTCAAGGGAGAGAAAAAATAGTGACCAATGACAGTCTTGGAAGACCTTTAGGAGCAAGAGGAGGAAGAAAATCAGTGCAGGAGACAGAGAAAGAGCATCCAGAACAAGGTAGAACAAAGAGATTTCTGTGTCATAAAAGTTAGGAAAAGAGAGAGGCTGAAGAACAACATGGAAAAAATGGAGAGAGGAGTCTGCAACGCTGAGCGCGAGCAGGAGCTGGGTAGGGGCCATGGCCAGGATCACCAACATCGAGGTGGAGAAGCACAAGATCCAGGTTCTGAAACAGCAGGCTCGTGATGCAGAGGGCATGGCCCAGCGCCTCCAGCAGGAACTGGAGGGAGAAAGGAGGGCCCGGCAACAGGCCGAGGCTCAGGTGGCATCCTTGAACCTTAGGATCCAGTTGCTTGAAGAGGAGCTGAATCACACTCAGGAGCGCATGGCCACTGCTCTGCAAAAGCTGAAGGAAGCTGAGACAGCTGCTGAGAGCGAGAGGTATGAAGATTATTGAAAACTGAGCTTTAAAAGATGAAGAAAAGATGGAACTCTAGGAAATCCAACTCAAAGAATTCAACATTGCAGAAGAGGCAGATAGGAAGCATGAAGAGGTGGCTCCGTAAGTTGTTGATTACTGAAGGAGCCTTGTAATGCACAGAGGAATGAGCTGAACTGGAAGAGTCCCGTTGCTGAGAGATGGAATGAGCAGATCAGACTCGTGGACCAGCACCTGAAGTGTCTGAGTGCCGCTGAAGAAAAGTACTCTCAATAAGAAGACATATGAAGAAGAGATAAAGATTCTTACTGATAAACTCAAGGAGGCAGAGACCCATGCTGAGAGATCGGTAGCCAAGCTGGAAAAGACAACCGATGATTTGGAAGATAAACTGAAATGCACCTCTGTACGCAAAGGAGGCCCGACCAAACCCTGCTTGACCTGAATGAGGTGTAGAGTGCCTGTCGTGTGGGCCGTCCGGCGGGGCGGCCTGCGGGGTCTCTGCTTCCGCTCCCCGCCCAAGAACGCAGGACATGGTGAGGCCAAAAAGGAACACCCACGGAGCCATAAGTAGGGGAGTCAAACCAATATATTCTCGCTGGCGGCATCCGCCTCTCTGCAATCCTCTCTTGCTAGCCCCCATTCTCTGCTAGCGTAGCCACGGCAGTTATATTAGTGGCCAATGGCTCACTGGTTACAGCTGACGGCCAACTAGCCACAGCTGATGGCCATCCAATCACAGCTGATGGCCATTTACTACGCGAGCCAGCACCTTTCTATGTGAGGCCAAGAGCCTGGAAACTGCTTTTGGGGGCTTTGTCCCCACAGTGCCCCAGTCCCGCGCTGCCGCTGCTCCTCCCTCTGACCCTGACTCCACCAGAGGCCAGCCTGCCTAAGCAGACCTTTAAACTGAGGACTGATCTTTAACTGGAAGGCTCCTTTCTCCTTTTACTGCCTCCCACCCTAACCCCTGCATCTTTTACACCAAACTGTTTCTGCCTCTCCCTAGAGATTCTGGTTGGGTTAGAAGCTGAGTACCTTTGGGAACAGCATTTAAGGGGATGTGAGCACAATGCAAAGTGTCTTTAAAATCATGTGATGTACACGTTTTGTAATTGCCTTTTTTATTGTTGTTGATGTAGCAACCATTTGGAAGCATTCGAAATAATTCCACAGTTCTGAAGTAGCAGTCTAATCCCTTTCTCACTTTTAGGAGGTAATTTTTCAGCTTAATGCAAATTGTCCTTTCCATAGAGGAGGGAAAGAGCTATGGATCTGCCTTACTGAGAGCCAAACAGAGCCCAGAGAAAGACTCCACCATGGGGAAACTTATTGCTTTGCACAGAGTACCAGCCACACCAGAAAGGTGGTTCTGGGAGTTAACACCCCCCACACCCCCAAAAAGTGCTATTCAGGTTTTTAGCTTTAAGGTATCTTTGGGCAATTTTATTTTTATTTTTTGCATGAAAAGTGATCAAATTAAATAATGAGACCTCTGAGACCAAATCCTTGTCCCAGTTCTACCCCCCTCCCCAACAGCTCACAGAATGGATCATGTGCCCCTTATATTGAGGTGACCAGTGACTTGCTCTTCTGCATCTTCGAAAGAAAGAAAATGATGGGTTTGCCACTGATGTGGCCACAGGAAACTCATCTCATCATGGCTTTCTGGGTCTGAAGCTGCTGTCTCTAAGAGTGCCATCTCATTGTGCTTTGTATCACATAGTGCTGGAGAAAGCTTGCATAGCTATGTACAGAACTGTTTTTAAATTTTATGTTATTTTGAAACTTTGCTTCTTTGGGGTTGGAGCACACTGGCCACCCCATCTGGCTGTGAGAGCTCTCTAGATCCTGTGCTATGGCAAAGTGCTGATCTTTAAAAGTTTCTTTCCCTACCTAGTACCCCCTTTTTTGGTGAGGTTTCTGTGAGATCTATTAGGTGTGCGTCTTGCAGCTTATTGGCTTAAAATGTTCTCCATTGATGTGGTCTCTTTGGGGGCTGAGTGGGAGAAAGAGAAACCAAGACTGCAATGTTTTGATACTGAAAATTGACGTGTCTTAGTGGAAATGTAACTGCTGTGTGCAATGTCAGAGGGTAGTGGATGGGGGAGAGGGGTTATGACTGCGTGAGGGATATAAATGATAAATGTCTAATGTTACATTGTTTTGTGCCCCTGAAACTAATAAAAAAATGTTTAAAAAAAAGAAAATTGGCGTATTTTTAACATAAGGAATCGGTCCCTCCAAAAAAAAAAAAAAAAAGGAGAAAGATAGTGAAGGAGGCTAGAGAGAAGATAGCAATGGGATC
This sequence comes from Rhinolophus hipposideros, assembly GCF_964194185.1. NCBI lineage: Eukaryota > Metazoa > Chordata > Mammalia > Chiroptera > Rhinolophidae > Rhinolophus > Rhinolophus hipposideros. Next base: position 97,221,065 of record NC_138046.1, read on the forward strand.
GACAAGTAGCAGGTCATCAGTGACGTTGGTGCGTCATTGCAGTGGGGCACCAAAAATGGAATCCACACTTCAGGGGATGAGCAATGAGCAAGTTATGATAATTTCTTTCAAGAAATTTGATTGCAGTGAGTTTGGAAGCTTGTAGGAGTTAGGATATAATTATTTTTTTCATAAGATAGACCTAAAAAGGGAAGCAAGGGGAAGGGACAGTACAACAGAAGTAATTAAAAATATAAACCGATCTAGTAGATCTACAGTGTTCCCAGAAGGGATTGAGGTCACGAGAACATATGTATTCTTCCCGTCCTTGCAGGCACCAGTTAGGGAAAGAAACTCATTGCAGCTTCCTGCGGTTCCTGTGGTTATCACTCCCGCTCCATTCCCTTTAAGCTGAGAAGCTTCCAAATTGTTACTCACATAGTGTCTCTAGCAAAGTGCCTAATTTCAGATGATGCTTGCCATTTGAGAGAGTAATTTGCAAAAGATGACTGTATCAAGGTGAGGCAGAGTGAATGCCTGCTGGCAGTGAAAGCTCACAAATCCACCCACCACACTCATCATTACGGAGGAGAGCAGTCACTCCGAAACAATACAATTTCCACATCAAATGGTTGCTCTCTCTGCTAACTAAAGGTTACACTAGCACACAGATACAATATCCTTTAGTTGATCTTCATGTGCCCGGTCACTCTTGATACCTATAAAGGTAAGGATTTGGGGACACGTTTGTTAGTCAAAGACTCTAACTAGAACCAGAAATGAAAGAATCTTAAAACTAGTCCCTATACTATTTTTATCATATATATCATTGTGGGGACAGAGCCCCAGAGAGCAGTTTCCAGGTTCTCAGCCTCACATAGAAAGGTGCTGGCTCAGGTAGTAACTGGCCATCAACTGTGATCAGATGGCCATCAGCTTTGGCTAGTTGGTTGTCAGCTGTAACCAGTGAGCCATTGGCCACTAATATAACTGCTGTGGCTGCGCTAGCAGAAAATGGGGGCTGGCAAGAAGATGGGGGCTGGCAAGCGCGGACTGCTGTTAGGACGGCAGGTTGCAGATTATGTAGCTCCTGCTTCCCGTGTATCCAGCCCCGCCGCCAGTGGGAATATATTGGTTTAACTCCCCTATCTATGGCTCCGTGGGTGTTCCTGTTTGGCCTCACCATGTCCTGCATTCTTATGTGGGGAGCGGGACCAGAGACCCCGCAGGCCGCCCCGCACAACGATCATATATGATATATCATAAATGTATTTGTTGTTGTTGTTTGGATTTCTTTTCTCAAACACCAGGAGAAGGGATTTGGTGTTCTAAAGTGGGCCTGGGAATGAAGAAAGTAAAGCTATCTTTGTGACATTATTAGTATTGTCCCAGAGTAGCATCCTGGATTGCAAACATGAAATTAATCTTCTTAGACACAGAAAGACCCAACCTTGTGCAGACTTTCACAATGGCAACTATGTTCCTATAATGCAGGGTCTCAGATCCTGCTCCCCTTACAAGAACGCAGGATACAGTGAGGTCAAAAAGGAACACCCACGGAGCCATAGGTAGGGGTGTCATACCACTATATTCTCAATGGCAGCTGGTCGAGACACAAAAGCGAACATCCGCCAGTACCCCAATGACAGGTCTACCTGCACCCCAGTCTGGGTGGTGGGCGGGCAAGACACAGGAAGTAGAATCAACAGGATCTGCAACCCACAATCCGCTTGCTAACCGCACTTGCTAGTTGCAGGCCACACTTGCTAGCTTAGCCATGGCAGTTATATCAGTGGCTAATGGCTCACCGGTAGCAGCTGATGGCCAGCCAATCACATCTGATGGTAATCTACTACCCAAGCCAGCACCTTTCCACGTGAGGCCGAGAGCCTGGAAACTGCTCTCTGGGACTCTGTCCCTGCAGTTCCCCTGTTAAGGGCTTGGTGGTAGTGATGATGGTGATGACCTCTGAAAGCTGTGCAGAGCCATGCTGCACTGGGTAGCCACTTTCATGTTGCTAGATTTACATATGCCATTGTTAACAAACTGAAAATTAATTTAGCAATATTACCATATTGCATATATGCATGAAGTGGCTTCTTTTCACCTGTCTGTAGCCCACAAGAAAAAAAAACCCTAAGGACCAAACAATAGAACAGAAAAGTTCACAGATATAAATCCAGGAAACATTGCTGAAACAAAAGGAGCCTTGAATATACAGATGGAAATAGCATACTATATCCCAGGAAAATTTGATACTGAATGAGCATACTAATTATTAATCTCTCAGCTCCAAACATACCCTTCTGTATTCTACCTGGTGATGCTGAGACTGAGACTCTGAAAATTGTAGTACATTTTACATTTGCCACCTGCTAAACTCTTTTTTTATTAGTTTCAGGTGTACAAAGCAATGTACTAGACATCTAAACCCCTCATAAAGTGATAACCCACCCCAAGCTACTACCCCTCTGACATCTTATATAACTGTTACAATGCCATTGACTATCTTCCCTATGTTGTACTCCACATCCCATGACTATATATACCTATATATTTAGTTATGGTTGGCATTCAATATTATTCTACTTCAGCTCTTCAGTGCATTGGTCAGGCATCTACGCAGTCTATGACGTGACCCCCTGATAAGTCCAGTGCCCATCTGACACCTTACATGACCTTTACAACATTGCTGATTATACTCCCCATATTGTATTAACTATCAATTTATATTTCTTAATGCCTATACCTTTTTCACCCTGTCCCCAACCCCATTCCCATCTATCACCTTGATCTAGTATCTATCACCATACCTAGTTATTACAATATTATTGACTATATTCCTTATGCGATAACCTACATCCCCATGACTACTGTATAACACCCAATTTGTTCTTCTTAATCACTTCCTCTTTCATCCATCCTTAATCCCCTTCCCATCTTAAAGAAGTCCCTCTAAGATTCCTTGGTTTCGTGGTGGTGAACTCCTTCAGCTTTTTCTTATCTGGGAAGCTCCTTATCTGTCCTTCAATTCTAAATGACAGCCTTGCTGGGTAGAGCAATCCTGGTTGTATGTCATTGCTTTTCATCACTTGGAATATTTCCTGTCACACCCTTCTTGCCTGCAAAGTTTCTGTTGAGAACTCAGCTGACAGTTTCATGGGTGCTCCCTTGTAGGTACTAACTGCTTTTCTCTGACTGCTTTTAAGATTCTCTCTTTCTATTTAACGTTTGGCATTTTAATTATGATGTGTCTTGGTGTGGGCCTCTTTGGATTTATCTTGTTTGGGACTCTCTGTGCTTCTTGGGCTTGTATGTCCATTTCCTTGACCAGGTTAGGGAAGTTTTCTGTCATTATTTCTTCAAATAGGTTTTCAATTCCTTGCTCTCTCTCTTCTCCTTCTGGTACCCCTATAATGTGAATGTTGATATGCTTGATATTGTCCTAGAAGCCCCTTAAACTATCCTCAATTTTTTGGATTCTTTTTTTCTTTTTGCTGTTCTGGTTGGGTGTTTTCTGCTACCTTATCTTCTACATCGCTGATTGGATCCTCTGCTTCATCTAATCTACTGATTCCCTGTAATATATTCTTCATTTCCATTCTGTCCTTTATTTCTGACTGGTTCTTCTTCAGGGTTTCGATCTCCATTTTTATGAGATCATTGAGCATTCTTATAACCAGTGTTTAGAACTCTGTGTCTGATAGATTGCTTATCTCCATTTCACTTAGTTCTTTTTCTGGATCTTTGTTCTGTTCTTTTATTTGGGACATGTTTCTTTGTCTTCCCATTTTGGCTGCCTCCCTGTGTTTGTTTCTATGTGTTAGGTAGGGCTGCTATGTCTTCCAGTCTTAGTAGAGTGGCCTTATGTGGTAGGTGTGCTGTGGGGTTCAGTGGCGCAGTCTTTCTGGTCACTTGAGCCACATGCTCCAGGTGCATCTCTTGTGTGGGTTGTGTGTACCCTCCTCTTGTAGTTGAGCCTTGGTTGATAACTGCACATCAATATGAGGGACTGACCCTTGGTCTCACTGGTTGTAAGGACTGGCCATGACTACAGTGGAAGAGCTGTCGTGCAGGGGCTGATCCTATGGAGCAGGATCTGTGTCAGCAGAACTCTGGTGCCTGCCCAATCCGCCTCTTGGGTGTGTCATAGTTGGAAACGGCTAGGTGATACTCCAGCTTGTTTTGAAGCTGGTCACTGGGGGCGCCAGCCCCAGGACCACCTTGGAGGGGACCCACTGTAGGTCTACTTCAGCCACAGCCTGTGCCCCATCCAGGGCCACCGAGCGGGATCCAGAAAGAAATCCGCAGATGTCTGCTACCCATGCTGAGCTTGGAAGCGCTTTTGAGAGGCCAAGCCACAAACCAAGGCCAGCTGCCACTAGTGCTGGCTTAGGGCCGCTCAGCCAGAGGTACAGGACACACTCAAGCCAGATGCTGCTTGTCTGAGTTCCACAAACCTTTGAGAGACCCTTGGAAAGTGCAGCTTGAGCCAAGGCAGGTGGTCTGCATGAGAAAGACACTAAAAGCAGCATGGGTGTGCCCAAAAGTTCGGCAGGGCCAGGTCCCAAATCGCCAGGGTGAGGTGGACAAACAGCGGAGACTCAGAAATGACAGCCGCCTGTGTTCACATGCCAGGAAGGGGGAGGGTTCAACAAAGAAACAATGGCCTTCACCAGCCAGCTCTTCCATCCAGGAGAAAGCCACCTCTCCAGCCTGTCCCAAGCCAGACAACTCAATTGCCTACCATTTGTCCCTGCCGCCTTTCCAGCTGCTGTCCCAGTGCTGGAGCTCAGAGCGAGTGATTCCACTGGTGGGTAAGTCCACCCGCAGTCCCTTTAAGAGGAGCACCTGTGAGTGCAGCCACACTGTCTCACTCAGTCACAATCTCCGCTGTTTTTCACAACCAGAAATTATGGAGACTTCTCTCCCTAGCACTGGAACCCTGGGCTGGGGTGGGGCTAGGATCTCTCGCTCCTTTAGGGGATGGGGGTGTTACTGGAGGGTGGGCTCTTCTGGGGCAGGATCCAGGTTCTTGGCGTCTCAAGCAAAGAATTCAATGAGATACTAAAGTAAAGTAGTGAAAAACAGTTTATTTGAAGAGATAGTACACTTCAAAGAAATAGGAGCGTGCCCAGGCAGAAAGCAGTGGCTCAAGGGCCATTATTAAAAGGGATAGTACACTCCAAAGAGTTTGGAGCGGGCCAAGCAAAAGAAGAGGCTCAAAGGCCCAAAGGGCAAGGGCTTGGGCTCACAAAAGGCCCTGACTGGTGAGGGCTTGGAGTTTTTATCTTTTTCTCTCAAATGGGCTGTTCCTTTCCGGGCGTGGGACCATTTGATTGACACCTGTGATTGACAAGAGGCTATTATCTCATTTTTTTAGACTGCACAGCAAGTGTGAGTGGCCACTTTGAGCTAGTTAGGTATCTTGTATCCATTTGTTTACAATGAAAAGGGAAAGTTTTGGACAGAGAGGGGAGGTCTTTTGGTCGGTAATGCAGAGACTCGATGTCTAACTGCCTGCCTTGTTTTCCTCATGAGAGATGTGATCCCCGTAAAATCTCTATGGGAAGTTGAGGGACAGAAGTTCTGTTCTTTTGTATCTGCTTCCTGCTGGACAGGGGTGTAGAGCTGTTCCCTACCTATTGGGGAATTCACAGAACTCTCACCCTATCTGATCTTAGATGAGAGAAAGGGGTCTCAGGATCCACCTGGAAGACCGTATTGGCTTCTTTGGTTGGGACTGGCAATCTTGCTGGGGTATCCTCTGCATCCCCAAGGCCCCTGAATGAGGAAAATAGATTTTAATTAATAAATCCGTTAGCTCTATAGAGCCTGTGGCCATTCAACCAGTCATTTAGGTGGCCTCAATTGTCCAGGAGCCGGGCCCAGAATGGGTTGGAAAGAACATTAGACTTCAATGATTACACTCAACAAGTAAGCTGGTTTAGGGGGTCCAGAATGGCTTGGGGATGTTGGGAAGTCACAGGCTTTTAAGTAGTTATCTGAAGCAGGGGTGAGAGACATTCTGTGATTCAGGCTAGGAGCAATCTTTAGTCTAGGATTCAGAAACTGATTAGAAGTGTAATCAAAGCCAGGGGCTAAAGAGCTAAGAAACTAGGGAAAAGGAGACTTAAAATTTCTACAGTGAGGGGGCTTCTGTATCAGGGGGACCCCCATAGCCGAAATAGCCCTCCCCATCTTTAATGGTCACATGTGGGACCAGCTCGTTCGTTCTTCGTCTCTGACCTTTCTACCAGTCTGGAGGTGGCTTCTTCTGCACGTCCTTAGTTGAAAGCCTTCAGTTCAACTTGATTTTAGGCGATTCTCAATAATGGTTGTTTTATAGATTAGTTGTAATTTTGATGTGGTTGTGAGAGAAGGTAAACACAGCATTTACCTACTGTGCCCTCTTGGTTGTCCTAAAGTTTTCTTAGCTCTAATAAATTATAAATTCTGTCAGATTTCCTACACCGATAATCACGTCATCTGCTATAATGACAGCTTTTCCTTCCTTTTCAATTCTTATACATTAAAATTGTTTTTCTTGTTTTATTGTACTGGCTAGGATGTCCAGTATAATGTTGAATAGAAGTGGTGATAGAAGTCTCCCTTGTCTTTTTTTTTTCCTTTCTGATTTTAAAGGTAATTCTTTAATTTTGTCACTATTAAGTGCAATAATTGCTATCATATTCAGAGATGTGCTTTATCAGGTTAGAGAAGGTCCCTTTTATTGTTTGTTGAGTGTTACTATGATGAGTATATATTGACTTTGTTATCAGACCTATTTTCTGTATCCAAATGGTTTTTCACCTTTAAATTGTCAATGTAGTGAATTACAGTCATCAATTTTCTAATATTAAATTAATCTTGCATTCTGGAGTAAACTAAACATGGTCATCTTTCTAAACACTGCGAAATTCAGTTTGTTAATATAGGACCGTGTTTCCCCAAAAATAAGACCTAGCCAGACAATCAGCTCTAATGCGTCTTTTAGAGCAAAAATTAATATAAGATCCGGTCTTATTAGATCCGGTCTTACTATACTATAAGACTGGGTCTAATATAATGTAGTGTAATATAATATAATAATAATAATAATAATATAATACCAGGTCTTATATTAATTTTTGCTCCAAAAGACACATTAGAGCTGGTTGTCCAGTTATTTTCAGGGAAACACAGTATTTGGAATTTCTACATCTATGTTCGTTAAGGAGAACAGCCTGTAATTTTCCTTTCTTATACTATCCTTGATTGGCTTTGGAATCAAAGTTGTGCTAGCCTCATCAAATGAGTTGAGGTGCATCTCCTCTTTCTGTGCTTACCTTATGGTCTAACATATAAGTGTTCCCTATGTGCTTGAGAAAAACGTGCTTTGCAGCATACAGTGTTCCATGTATGTCCATCGGACCAAGCTTATTGATTGTCATGTTCAAATTTTCTCTTAACTGATTTTTCTGCTTATTTTATCAATTCCTAAGAGAAATGTGTTAAAATTTCCGAATCAAGTTATTGAATTTGTTTATTTCACCTTTTTTTTTCATATTCTTACATATATGAGGCACACACAAATTTAGAAGTTGTATATAATCTTGATGACATAAAATATGGAGGAAGATAAAAACATCTTTAACCTCCTCCTAAACAACTCAAGGACCTTAGCATTATATCTGATGGCCACTCTCCATACTTACATGGTTATGCAGTATTTTAGTTCTATGTTGTTTTTCATTTTAAAGATTAGACATTACTAGCTATATATTCACTTGTTTTACATACTCAGTACTCAATGGATTTTATCCATTATCTTTCCTTCTTGCATTTCAGGTCTTACCTCTGAGATTATTTGCTGGAATGGCAGTCCTTTAGAATTTAATGAGCATTTATTGATAAAGATCTTTTAACTTTTGTTTGACTAAATTTTTTTAAATTTCATTTTCATTCTTGAAATATAGTTCCTGTGGGCACAAAATTCTAAGTTGACAGTTATTTAACCTCAGAATATTAAAGCTATTATTCCACTGCCTTCTGGCTTCAGTTCTGGCTATTGATCTAATAGACATTCCTTTATAAGTGATTATTCGTCTTTTATCTCTGGCTGACATTGATATTTTCTGTCTTTGTTATTCCACAATTTCATTAGGATATGTGAAGGTATAGATCAATTTTTATTTATCCTGTTCCCAAACATGTTCAATGTTCATTAAACATAGAAGCTTTTTTTTTTTTTTAAGAACAGTTGCTCGATCATTGGGATACACAACTGTTACTCTCAGTTGTGTTCCCATCTGTACTTGTACTTATTAATGTGCTATGCTTAATTCGAATAACTCAATGAATATATATATGTGTGTGTGTGTTTAGAAGAATCACAAAGTCATTCTGACCTCTTAGTTCTCATATAGCAATTTATCTTGTAATTTCTAAAATTACCTCTTCTTTAAGGAATAGTTTGTTAAACACTTAAGGATGTATGAAACCTACACAACTAAATATGCCCTAGCTTCATCATTGGTATTCCTCAGAACAACAGTAAACAAACAAAAACATCAACTTCTGGTTAGTTTTCCAAATTAGAGTGAATACAAGCACAATCTATTGATTGGGGTGAACACATACTGGCATCATCAATTAACAACTATAATTAGGAGAGTCATCAATTAAAGTAAAGCAAGCCTTGGGCTGAAAATAAACATGACAGAAAACAGTCATGATCTGCTAACTTTCTAATTACTAATGGACATTAGTGACTTGAAGGACATAACTCATAAAAGTACTGAAATTTTAAAATAAAAGGATATATGCTTATTGTAAAGCAAGCTAAACAAGACAGAAAAGTATAAAAAAGAGTATAAAAATCTCAAATCCCTTGACCTAAGATAAATGCTATTAATATTGTGGTAATGGTCCTTATAGTATATAAGTCCTTTTAAAGAATCATATTTTGTCTGGTAAGCTCAGTTGGTTAGAGCATGGTACTGGAAGCACCAAGGTTGCCAGTTCGATCCCAGGCATGGGTCACTGTGAGCTGCACCCTCCTAAAAAAATAAAATCACATTTCGTCATTGTTTTGAGTGTCTGTAACATATATTGCCATTTCAGATGGTTCCCAGTATTCTCCAGAACCTCTTCACATTCTTTCGTTTTATAGAAGTAAGATAAATGACTAGCCAGAATCTATTTGTAGACACGCCAGAGGGATGGTGGTGGTGGAGGGCAATCTCCCAAAACCTGGAATGTGAAGAAGTTATGAAGAATATTGAGAAGCATCTGAAAAATTCAAGAGTTGCCCATAATTTTAGGGACATCCCCCAACTTTGATAAGGAAGACTATATTTAAAGGCACAATGTTAGCAAGTCAGTTTTGCCCTGTTGTTCCCATGCCTGTGTTAAATCAGTGGTAACTTCTTTTTCGTTTCCTCCTGTGTGGATCTTCTTTATAATTGTCTTTGTGGTGTCTCTAATTGCCTAAGCAGGACTGCCACCTAGCTTCAGTTGCTTAGCTTTCATCAAATGACAAGGAGTGGCCAACTTGAAGGTCCCTTCAAACGTCTTTATTACTTATCACTTCAAGTGCCTTTATCCCAGCGTAAAGAAGCTCTTCGTTTGGACTATTATAATTCAAGCTTTGTTATATTATCACTGCAGGTATTGAAGATTTCAGAGGAAAAAGTAGAATGATTTATCCTTGTGTGAACAGAAAATAAGAATGAACAGGACCTTTGGCCACCCAGAAGATGGAACAAAGCGGGGAATGCCGTGGTCCTTGGTTAAGGGTGGCAGGCAGGCACATCTTTCTTCCCCAAGGAGATATGAAGTTTCATACATCACTCAAAATGTCAGGTGTCTTGTAATAGAAATAATTACTTGATAACTATCATAATCAGGGGTTCTCACCCTGGCTGCACATTAGAATTATCTGGGAAGCTTTGAGACAATATCAAGGAATAGACCCCACCTCCAGAGACGCTGATTTAGTTGTTCCAAGTTGTTTCTCAGACATCAGTACTTTTAAGCTTTTCGGTGATTCTGATGAGCACACTGATTGGAATGAATAAAAGGGAGAGGAAGTCTTGTCATAGCTACAGTTTAGATAGTGCAGTGTGTCAGTTGAGCACCTTTGGGGCAGGAGAAATGGGGAAAAGGCAGGAAATTTTCCCATTTTGGCTATTTGTGCTTCAGTGCTGTATCCTTATAGTTAGGATAACCATATAATTTGTTGAAACTAGGACACCTGTGAAAGTGAAAGAGCGCACTACTAACAATAATGCCAGGACAACCGTTGTTAACCGTAACCGTCCAGGCAAACTGGGACCGGTTGTCACTCTGTTTGTAGCTATGGCCTGCCTCTCCTCCTGGTCTCAGTAATGGCCCAAAGTTAAGCTATGCTGTTGTTGATGTTTTAATATTTGCCTGTTGGAAGACTTTTAAGTCACTTTTTAAAAACTTGTCTTTATCATGTCAAGTTTTGGCAATCCTTTTTTGAAAAGTCATATTTTCAGGGTTTAAAAAAATCTGCTTTCCCAAGGTTCGTATTTCACTTCTTCACCACCACTCTCTTGCAGGAGAGACAGGAAACGAAACCCATGAATATTGCCTTTTTTTGCCACTGTGGATAATTTTTAGGACCTCCAGTCAAAGTTTAAAGAGAGAGAAGTTAGAAACTACTTGCTCTAATTAAGTTTTTTTGTCCGTGTCTAGATTTTGCACGCATATTTCCCATTAACAAGGATAATTAAATGTTAACTGGACTTCACACATTTGCAAGTGCAGTCTTAATTAATTGCCTTTATTGATTAACTTTGTTCTTCTGGCCAAATGAAATGTCTGTGGAGGCTCTTTAAAGAAGTAGAAGTGTCGTATAAGTGGCAGGCATTGTTCTATCACTGAAAGTTTGTATTTTAAAACAGAGAGAACCCTCATTTTTCTGGGATGATTTGGTTCAGTGGGTTTTCAATATTTTTTAATCTGAGAACCATTTTAGCAAGTGAAATCTTGCATGGAAAATTCAATAGATACAACAAGTTATAGACCAGCTGCTTGCGTTGAAGTGAGTAGAGGTAATTGCGGTGGGGATAAGGAAAAGGGGGCTGTGAGTTGCCTGCTGAGTCCACTCCAGGGTAAGGGGATAGGAACAAAGTAGAGGAGTCACGTTGGGCTTGGGAAATCTACATTGTATTCCTCATTTCAGTCCTAAATTTCTGCTACAGCCCAAAATATTAGTTTACTTCCCGAAGTTTCCAATTCAATTGAGGGAGGATAATAGATTCTGCCATCTGCCTGCCACTCAGGGATAATATGTGAACCATACGTAATAAATATGATATGTTTGGATTTCTGCCAATGACAATTTACATAAACCTAAAGTATTTCAGGTTTGTATAATAAAATTATTACTAAATATTAGAAAAGCAATAGACCCAAAGAGAGAAAAGAAGGCAGAAGTTTAGTTGTTAAGAGTAAAGAATATATTAGCAAGAATCCTACTCTCTTTATATCTTCTGTTATTTATAAAGCCAAAGTGGCAGATTTACAGTTTGTTTTGTTTGTTTGTTTGTTTGTTTCAAATGTCCTTCTCTTACAACCATTGATCCATCAACTAGTGAATAGATAAACAAATCGTGGTATATCCACACAATGGAATATTATTCATTAATTTAAAAAATGGACTTTTGATACACACAAAAACTTGGCTGAATCTCAACAACATTGTGCTGAAGGAAAGAAACCCGACACAAAAGACCACATACGTACTCAATGATTTCATTTATGTGACATTTTAGAAAAGACAAATCTAATCCAAGATGGCGAGGATGGGGCACAAGGGAACATTTAGGGGTTTTGAAAATGTTTTGCATCTTGATTGTGGTGGTTACACAAATATGTAAATTTGTCAGAGCTCATCAAATTATATACTTAAAACAGGTAAATTTTAATGTATGTAGACAACATGTTGATTTCATTGATTAATAAGTTTAATTTTCTTAGGACAAACACTTTGTTCTTGTCACTGATGCCATTGGAACAAGATGAAATATTACATGAACTAATCCTGTACAAGATATAGATCAGTTTGCCTGATTTTATCTCTTGGGTACTATTATATCTGATTCTAGAAGCTTAAACTCTAGTTGTGAATATTATTATTGTACTACTTCTATGTTTACTTCTAGTTTGACTTTACCCTCTGATTTATTTTATTTTTTCACCCCATTTTTAATGCTTGCTATTTTTTTATGTTGAAATTCATCTATGCAAGTTATATCAAATCCTTTCTAGTACAGGTGGAATATAAATTTTAAAAATAAAATAAATTTATTTGGGTTTTTTATCATAAACAAAAATAATATGTATTTTGCCTCACTATACTTATACACATACTAGTATATATACAGACACACTTATTAACCATTAATAGATTTAAAAATCTAATAAAGTTGATGGATTTGAGAGGATATCTCTTAACTGTGATAGAACTAATAAATGAAATGTTTGCTGTTTTCTATGAATCCTCTCCTAAAGTAGATAGCAATTTAATCAAATATATATGTATAATATATGTGTATATATAAATAATACATGTATATATAAATGTATATATATATATGTATATGCATATGTATATGTATATATATGTATATTTATGTGTATATATATAAATGTATATATATATACATATATAAATAGTGGACACCCTGTAGTTGAGAAACTGTCAAGAAATAATTCTAGACAACTCATTGAAAATGTATGGTATGGATTTTTATATTGTTTATCATGTTAGTGTTTGCAGTAAAAATTAATAGCAATAAGCCTTGCTGTGGTATTTAGGAATACTCAAAATTAGCATTTCTTTCCTGGAATCAAAGCTGTCTTACGGCATCGAACAAGTGTACTGTTCAAAGGAGATTTGCTATTGGGAAATGTGCCAAAAGAAAAGTAAATAAATGAAATTTTAGGTAAGGAGTTGATGAAACAAATCTAGGAAGAAGCCTTATTAAGCACTTTCATATTTTTATATGAAATATATAAAATTTATAAAGAAATATGTCCCTGTAAACTAAAAATAAGGAAATCAGGCAAAACTCATACACACACACACACACACACACACACACACTCACACACACCTCTATTAGAAGATACAGATGGTGCCTACATGTGATTGTGATAGGAATGGACAATACAGACACGTTCATGAAACTAAAATTATCTAAAAATATCAAGTTTAAAATTTGTTCAAAATCCGGAACAGAACTAAATAAAAGGTGAATAGTATAAAACAGAGCATAAAAGGTGAATATAAAAAAATAGAGCAACAACCATCATCTACAATTTTTGTATCAGTTAAAATTTGCTTTGTTGTAAGTTGAGTACCCTTCCTTTAAACTGTTTTTCATAAACACAAATGCACAATTGGCAAGTAAATTAATGTCTTTCTTTTCACTACAAACATTCATAAAGGAATAATATTATCACACAGCACGTTTCTTTCTTTAAGTTAAAAGCAGAGATGAACTAAAATTAAATCTCAAGTGTTGGAGATTTACAGCAAAGCTATGGCATCAATATTATGCCTGCCTTGGACCCTTGCCACTCAAAGTGTCATCCCTGGGTAAACCAGCAGCAGCAGCATCACCTGGGAACTAGAAATGCTGACTCACAGGCCCAACTCGACCTATTGAATCAGAATCAGCATGTTAACTATAAATCCAGGAAATCTGGATGCACTTTAATTTGAGAGGCCCTGTCCTAAACCATCAGCATAACCAGAATTATTTAAGAAATCACTAAGGTGACAACCATCATGGTTTTCCCTAGACTGAGGGGTTGCCCTGGACTTAGTACTTTCAGTGCTAAGCCCAAGAAAGTTGTAGGCAAACTGAGATGAGTTGATCACCCTAAAATTGCCCAAAGTTCAACTTTAGCATGAAGGGGGAAAAGTCTGGATATGGGGAAATTAAACTTCAGGTCAACTTCCATTAGTGTTAGCTCTTCTCTCATAATCTCTATTTCAACTCACTAGTTTTAAGTATTAAGAAAAGAAGTGAGGAACAGCTCTCTTTTCTCTGAGATGTTGAGATCTTTCAGCTCTTAAGTCCTTTTATGAATCAAAACATGGACTCCAAGGTCAAAGGCCTAAGAGGTCACATATGTTTGCTTTGTCAGGAAACTTGCCACAGGGTTAATACACTTGATAGTCTCAAGCAAGGCATTTTGTCCTATTCCTTTCCTTGTTTCTCATTTAAGATTCTTAAACTGCGCCTCTTGCTTGTGTGTGATTATCTTATACTTGTAAAACCTCAAAGGAATGCTACCCGCCACCCAGGATAAAGCTGTTTGCTCTCATTACCTGGGAAAACAAGGTTCTGTTTATTCCTCGTGCTAGTGTCAGGGGGACCCTGGTTTAATTCCAATACAGACCTGGGTGTTGATTTCACACAAAGGGATTAGTTTGGGCATCTGTACAAGTTCTAAGGAAGCCTCATGGGAGCCATCTAACTCCACAGTGTGACTAGGGAAAACTGGCTGTACAAAATAACACTAATTTTCATTTAACACATGTGATTAGCAAATAGTTATGAAGTCAAATAAAGTAAATAAAATGCCAGTGATGCTCTCTCATTCAGCGTAGACACTGGTGTTGATTTTGAAGCCATGCCTGATAAACGTTCCTTTTGTACAGTGCTAAGCCGCCATGAGTGTGGAGGGTAGTCACTCATTGAAGCAGATGATACTAGTGCTCACCCATAACCCTTCCAATCCCTTTACCATTTCCAACCGCCAGTTCTTAAATCTCTCAGTTGGCTGCTTCCCCTCAGGCAACTGGAGCCTGCTTTGCCTGGAGACATAGAAAATTAGGCCTGGGACTCTGTAATCCCTGAGGGCAGCCCTTAACTAGTGAATGACAATATAGAGAATGAATTTCCAAGCCCTTTTGTCCCCTCATGGGGACAATCGTGTTTCACATTGTCTCCAGAACTCCCTTATCAGATTACCCAAAGCAATATTCCTTGGAACTGTGCTTCCTATCACACCTTACCTTGGCATCCTTTCCTTCCTTATTTCATTTCTCCATTCGCCTACTGCTTTTTCATGGAAATACCTCCTAATAATTCACTTCCACATGAATCCTTGTCTCAAGGTCTGCCTTTGGGCAACCTAACCAGAGACACTCATGTTGCATAATTTGAAGAGCATCCAATCTTTCCTGTCTCAAAGAGAGATTTATACAACTGAACATGTAAATGGCCCTCAAGCATGTGCAAAGATGATCTACGTTGATCATGATTAGAGAAATGCAAATTAAAACTACACTGAGATACTATTTCTCACTTGTCAGAGGAGCAAAACATTTCAAGGGTTGACAGCATACTCCCTTGGTTGGGGTGTGGGGAAATAGGCACCTGCATTACAGAGCTGTTAGAACTGCAGTTCTTTGGAGCATTTGGAGCATCTTTAAGAAGTTACATATACCCTTTTAAAAAGCAAACCCACTTCTAGAAATCTAGCAAAAATACAAGATGACATATATAAAAAAAACTATTAATTTCTTTTTTTAATTAAAGTTTATTGGGGTGACAATTGTTAGTAAAATTACATAGATTTCAGGTGTACAATTCTGTATGACATCATCTATAAATCCCATTGTGTGTTCACCACCCAGAGTCAGTTCTCCTTCCATCACCATATATTTGATCCCCCTTACCCTCATCTACCACCCCCACCCCCCTTACCCTCTGGTAACCACTAAACTATTGTCTGTGTCTATGAGTTTTTGTTTCCCATTTGTTTGTCTTGTTCTTTTGTTGTTTTTGGTTTATATACCACATATCAGTGAAATCATATGGTTCTCTGCTTTTTCTGTCTGACTTATTTCTCTGAGCCAAAATATCCTTCGATAGATGAATGGATAAAGAAGTTGTATATATACACAATGGAATACTATTCGGCTGTAAGAAAAGATGAAATAGGACCATTTGTGACAACACGGATGGATCTTGAGAATATAATGCTAAGCGAAAAACTATCAATTTCATCAGCATTTTCAATAGCAAAAAATTGGCAATAACCCAGATGTCCCTTAATAGGAGACTGGTTGAATAAACTATGGTATATCTAAATAATGAAGAACTAGTTAGTGTTAAAAAGGAAGAAGATTTCTATGTCCTGCTATAGAGTAACCTCCAGGACATGTTGTTAAAAGTAAAAAAAAAAAAAAAAAAAGTGAAGTAAAATGTGTAGTATAGCTTGCTACCTTTGGTCTTGGGACACACATACACATGCACACATGCGCACACGCAGACACGCCCGCCTTCTTTTCAAAAGAAACAATGGAAACAAAAACAAATGCAGAGTATCACTTATGAGAGGAAGGAGGGAATATGTGAGTAGGAACAAGGATGGAAGCTAGAACTCTCTAAATGTATTTTATTCTATAATTTTGACTTTGGAATTATAGATATTTTTTACACAAATAAAAACCAAAATTAAGCTAGAATAAAAAGCAAAGCAATCTCTAAATATAAAACAAACTTTAACGATAGGACCTAATTATAGATCAATTTGGTGGTATAACCACAGAAGAATTATTTCAAGTGACTTAAAATGTATTCCTTCTACATCCTTTTACATTCTTTGAGGAATATAGCTTAAAGACCAAATAACCTCAAAGAAATTTTACACTGCACTCAATTGTCTTATTTTTAATAATAATAGTGTTATTTTTGACATTATGGTATGTGAAGTAGGATAAATCAAATCATTATGTTAATTTAATTAGAAAATCATTTCTCACTGTAAAAGAAAAGGGATACAAATATAAAATCAAATAAGTTAATTAAAAAAATCTTGTAAACTTAAATTTGTCTTAGAAGTATCAATATAAACTCGTTCTTTGTTTTTCACTTTCTAAAAATGTACTTATTTCCTAATTCTATTCACTGAAAAAGTGTAGAGCCAATGAAAATCCGGTAGGAATGAGGACCACTAACATCCCAATTATGGTCTAAAGAGCATTTGCCACAAAAAGGAAACAGAACTCCTTAGAATAATGTTTAGTTCCAAGTCTGGAGCAAGAAATGTATAAAACAAATCTGAGACAACATGTGGTAGAAAGCAAAGAAGGTATCAAAGTATCTATTGGGTTCATGACAAAAAGATTCCTGCTGATGAAAGACAGGTCAATTTGAGCATCAAAAGGAATAATGAAGCACACTAATATTTAATATTCATGAGTTCATAATATTTGAAAAAAAGGTGAGCTTCTTCGAAAGTTACTGGAATATCAATTCATTATTCTAAAAATTGATTAATAAAGAATCAAATATTCTGTTCCTTGTATAAGCTATATTTTAGGATAACTACATAGTTGATGCACAGCATTTCTAGAAACAATCATCAAAGGTTGTCAAAATGAAAAATAAAATGCGACTACATCATACTAAAAAGTTTTTACACAGCAAAGGAAGCCATCAATAAAACGAAAAGAAATCCTACTGAATGGAAAAGATATTTGCCAATGATACATCTGATAAGGCATTAATATCCAGAATTTATTAAGAAAGTCATATAACTCAACACCAAAAAAACAAACAATCCAATTAACAAATGGGCAGAGGACCTGAATAGACATTTCCACAAAGAGGACCTTCAGATGGCCAACAGACATATGAAAAGATGCTCAACGTCACTAATCATCAAATAAATGCAAATTAAAGCCACAATGAGATATCACCTCACACTTGTCAAAATGGCTATCATCAATAAATCAACAAAGTGTTGGAGAGGATGTACAGAAAAGGGAACGCTTGTGCACTGTTGATGGGATTGCATATTGGTGTAGCCACTATGGAAAACCGTATGGAGGTTCCTCAAAGTATTAAAAATAGAAGTATCTTATGACCCAGAAATTCTACTCCTGGGTATTTATTCAAAAAAATCCAAAACACTAATTCAAAACAATATATACACCCCTATGTTTACTGTAGCGCTATTCACAACAGCCAAGATACGTAAACAACGGAAATGCCCATCAATAGACAATTGGATAAAGAAATTGTGTTACATTTATACAATGGAGTATTACTCTGCTATAAAAAAAATAAAATCTTACCGTTTGCAACAACCTGGATGGACCTGGAGGGTATTATGCTCAGTGAAATAAGTCTGACTGAGAAAGACAAATACTATGTGATCTCATATGTGGAATCTAAACAACAGAATAAACGAACAAACAAAATAGAAATAAATTCATAGAACAAACACATGGTTGCTAGATGCCAGTGAGGTTAGGGGGCTGAGTGAGAAAGGTGAAGGGATTAGGAAGTACAAATTGGTAGTTACAAAACCGTCATGGGGATTTAAAGTAAAGCATAGGGAGTATAGTCAATGATATGGTAATAATTATGTATTGTACCAGGCTGGTATTAGATTAGTCAGAGGGATCACTTCTTAAATTATATAAATATCTAACCACTATGCTGTACACCTGAAATTAATATAAAATAATATTGAATATCAACTGTAATTGAAAAAGTAACAAAAAGGAGGGAAAGGTGAAGGTGAATAAGAGATCCAAATTTCCACGTGTAAAACAAATAAGTCTTGGGGATGTAATATACAGCATATGTAGTCCACAATATTGTGATAGCGTGGTATGGTGTCACATGGTTGCTGGACGTATCACGGTAATCACTTCTTTAGGTATATAAATGTTGAATAACTATGGTGTACACCTGAAAGTAATATAATATTGTACGTTAGCTATATTTTAATAAAAATCTTTTTTAAAAAACTTTAAAAAAATTGAACAAAGCAGAATAGAATAGAAATAGAGTGCATCACATGTAGTATGAGTAAATATTGTTTGTAAAACTTTTATCTCAGAAAGATAAATGTGTATATGTTTGCAAAATAAAATGCATTTGTTACTGTTGATTACAACAAATGAAGTTTTAAAAACATATCTTTAGAGCAAGGATCAGCAAACCTTTGTTTTAAAGGGTCAGATAATAAATACGTTAAACTTTGAAGACCATGTGGTCTCGGCTGCAACTACTCCATTCTGCCTCTGTAGGGTGAAAGCAGTATAGAAAATAAGTGAATGAATGGACATGACTTGTTCCAATAAAGCTTTATGTAAAAATCAGGAAGATGGCCAATAGGGTTTGACTCACAGGCTGTAGTTTGCCAGCTTCACAGTGGCCCATGCGAGGATCGAACCAGCAACCTTGGTGCTACCAGCACCACGTTCTAACCAACTGAGCTAACTGACCACCGCAGAGCAGTGCTTCTTAAACTATCTGTGGCAAAGCACTTTTTTGTGTTTGTTTATTCCTACCCAGGACAAGTATATAGCTCGTAACGTACCATATGCAACTCATCCAAGTGAGTTCAACGATATCCAATATGCCTTATACTTTGCTCACAAGATGAGTACAATGATCATGCATTTAAACAATATGATAATGTTAAATGTCTATAAAAGATTGTAAATACATACTTTCAGTTTGTGTGTTTGTTGCAGATTAGTAACGGTTTACCGACGATGAACCAGCTGTGGTCCACAAACCACATTTTGAGAAGCACTGCTTTAGAGAATACAAAGAAATAGAAGATACTGCTCTTGTATTCAAGAGGTTTCTGAGCTAATGGAGACAGGCCTGTTAACAAATAACAATAATACAAGGTAGAATCCAATGCAGAAACTAGTTCATAGCACGTGAACATATTTTTCCCCAAGCTGACCTACTTATCTGAAACGGCCAATTGTGCTTGGTGTGTGTGTGTGTGTGTGTGTGTGTGTGTGTGCATGCGCACATGCACGCATGCACACATACACACGCATGTGTGTGAAAAGAGAAAGAGAGAGACCAAATTATTCAATACATACCAACCATTATTAATTTTTTTTATTTGATAATTGTATGTGTGTCCAAATTTTTTTCCTTTTTTGTTTTGAACGGTGCTCTGTGACATTTAAAAGGAAAAATTCCTCTCATAGGCATCATTATGAACAATTCTTGGTGAACGAAGACTTGGAAAACATCCAGTTACTGCTGGAGCTGCAGCTGACCAGCTAGAAACAGAGTCTATTGTTATTTCCCTCTCCAATGGCTTGCTTCTCTCTCCCATAAGAACCATTTCTCTTCATATGCTAGCAGTGAAAAGCATTTAGGAAATATTTTAAGATTTATAAATATGTAATATGGTAGATGAGAGCTAGATCATAGTGTGACGGAGTCAAAATTCTTGACGCTTTAGAGTTTCTGACCATTACTCTTCCCGTGCCCTTTAAAATGAGCCATTTTCTTGCTCTTTCCTTTTCTTGCCATCCAAGGAGGGAATTCTGGTGACAGACTGTTTTTGAGAGCATCTGTGCTGGGGGAATCATAAGGAAATGGTGAAGCAGATTTGTGGACAAGAGTTTCCTGGAATCATGAGGTTTTAGATGTGGATAACACATCCCTGTAAGCATGGATGTCAAGGTGTTGGTTGGAACGAGAGAGACGGGAAAGCACCTGTGATGTGTGATGGGCGAGGAATAAAAAAGGGAGTTTTAAGGCTTATTGCTGAGGGCTGTGTGTTTCTCTTCATGGAGTTGCTGAAACATAAGTAAAAAATTTAACCTATTTAAAATGTACTTTTAGTTGTATGAAATGTGCTCTTTTGAAAACACCACTTGAGGAATGGTTTTATAACACTAATATTATTGCCTTTAAAGTAGGAATACTAACTAGTAACATTTTCAATCTGTCCTTTTCCTTCTCAGGGTACTCAACGAGTGTTTGAAGTTGTGTGTTCAGAGTCTGTGATAGCTACTAGATTTGCTTCTGGTGAATGCAAAATTGTCATGGATAATGGTGAAAGATTCCCATGAATCAGATTTAAAACTTTGTTTGGGCCATTCAGCCTGATTCAATTAAAATTGGGCCATTTTTCCCCTTCATAAGAACCTATTAAGTGAAGAACGGATAAGTAACATGATCTTAGTTTTACAAATGGATGAATTTAGGTGCAAGAGATTAGTTGCTTTCTCTGGGGTCACTTGATGAATTGAGGCTCCTGATTATTATTAAATTGCAGAGCTGGAATCAACTTCCAGTAATGCTTTCTCCCTAAGAGAATACCCAGATGATTTTGGCAACTGGATCAGCTACATCAGATATAAGAATGAGGGGAAGATCCGACCAAACCTACTGATGTTCCAGCAGCCTCTTCACCCTAATATTCTACCGAGAACACTAGGGTGACATTACTCTCGAGGAAGGATCATTTGGGGCTTTTTGTGCTTTGAAAAAGGCTTCACTCCTGCCTATATCCTAGACCCCACCTGCAATCTCTCCTCTTTACACACATTATCCTAGAAGAAACATACCCTCAGCTACTTTAAGTAGACTGAAATTTGGAGGGATTTCAGACATGGAATTTAGACAATAGGATTTTGATTGTGCTCTTTTGAGTAGCAAAGACCCAGGAAATATTACCAGCACAAAAGTGGGACAGAGTATGAATTTTGCTTGAGTTTCTTTTTTATGATGCTATGAAATAGAAAGTTTAAGATTATTCTTGATAACATACCCATGAATAAATGGGTCAGGAAGGAGTACTCTGAATCAGTCTGGTCACTAATAAGAGGAGGATGTCACTAACCCCTTAGACATTCTCCCATGGTTAACAGATCTATTTGGTAGCTATTGTCCCTCTCCCTGCTAGCAGAACACGATTCATGTCATGGGGAAAGCTCAAGGGTGGTCGAGGAATGCACATTTTATAAAAAAGCTCAACTGTCTGAACTCTAAAATGGATGTATTTAATTTGCTCCTGAAATGGTTTGCAATTATCTTCCCTTGTCACTGCATTTTTTCAGGATGGAGAAAGACAGTGTGTTTATGGTACACTTCCAGTTCTTGGAGTGACTGATAGCACTGCAACTTGGATGATTCAGGAAGGATGTTTACGCTCTTTAATGCATTATTTTAATATGTAAATTTAAGGAAGACTGTTCCTCCAGCTGAATTGGTTTTGTAACATCCCATTGAGTCCTCATAGTTTATATAGTAAGACTGACTGTTTTTGCTTAGGGTGACCTGCCTGGCCAGAGGGAAGAAAAATCACTGTTGGGTCTAAATTTATTCCCAGTGTTGACTCATCTTCCCAAATGCATCAGCACAATCTGATTTTCCTTGATCAAGGGTATGGCAAAAAGGAGACCCTTGACCTGAGTCAAGAACTCTCCCAAATTCTGTTCCTCGTCTTCCAAGGCAGGAATGCAAACTCAGCATCTGGCAAATGGGTTGTAACCATTTTGAGGTCACAAACCTTTTGAGTATCTGATGAAAGCTGCGTTGACCCGGGTCCTCTGAGATGGGATTCGCTGTTAAAGAGATTTATTAAGAGAAAGACTGGTGAGGGGAAATGAGTGGGGAGGGCAGAACTGGGGAGGCTAGGAGAGCCGAGAAGGATATATGATCCAACCCCATGTAGAGGAGAGAGGGAAGGAAGGGAGGTTAGGTGAAAGTATCTTAGACTTCAGTGCAGTTTTAAGAGAGTTCTACAAGGCTTTCAGGTGTCCTAGCTCCAAAGTTGTCTATCAGAGGAGTCTCACGACTCCCAGGAACATGCATGCCTTAGCGTCCCTGCCATGCTCACTGCCCTCGGTGCCACTGGGGCTCTCAGTCAAGTACACTCCTAAGAGGGTCATTCTTGTGGCTGCCAGTCTACTCCCTGCGCTGCACAGATCTACTTCTCACAGATTCAGGAACAGACCCTCTATGGTCCCCATGGACCTCTCATCCTGAGGGGAAAGCTCAGAAAAGGAGGGTTAGTGGGATGAATTGCAACCCCTGTTGCTGCAGCTGGTCTTGGAGCTACAGTGGATATTCATCCTCTTTCCTTTACTACCATTCTAAATTTCTCTTGCCCTCAGCTATCCCGTCTGTAGGTCTGACTGGCTATACCTGCTTGTATAACCCAAACTCTCATTCCTGAGAAGCCTAAGCCCTTGGGAATCATACTCTTTCTAGGCTGGAATTGCTACACTTGCCCATTCACAGTCATAATTGGGGAAGAGAGTAGCAAGAGGTGCCTAGGTATACCATCTGCGTAACACACACATTCCTCCCTGCTGCCATTATGTAAAAACAGCCATACTTCCTCTTAATGATCAGCATCAATTACTCTTGCCACAATTGTGACTCCTCTTCTTGCTGGCTGATCCCTGGGCACAAGGAGCCTAAAGTGTCCTGGTGGTGGCCATAGCTTGTAGTTCAGTGGGACCCTTCCTGCATCTTCTGGCAAAAGTGTGCCCTCTTTGCAGACCATGACCACCAACTTTGCCCTGCCCAGAGCTGATGGGACTGGAAGCACAGAGTCCTCACGTGGTAAGTGGGGCCACTCATGCTTCTACCCTTGCTCTCTGGATCCATGTATTCTTCCTACAGGGGACACAGCACCAGATGGAGGTCTCTGATTTAATATCTACCCTGTATCCTGAAGGGCACTCCCTTCTTTCAGAGTGTAGCCTCAAAACTGGCAATTCAGTTACTCCTTTCAAAAGCCATTCCAGTGTTCTGGGAAGCTGGCTGCCTCTGGAGAGTGTGGTATGTGATACAACCAGTGGATGCCTTGGTCATGGGCTCCATCTCACCCCTCCTTTGCTGTAAAATGGGTCCGCTGGTCAGATGCCATGCTATGCGGAATTCCATGCTTGTGGGTCAGGCCTCCAAAGTCCCCTGGGTCATGGTACTGTCTGAGGCTCTCCAGGCAGGAAAGATGAACCCACGCGTGGAATAAGAGTCTATCCCTGTGAAGACAAACTGCTGACCCTTCTGGGATGGAAGGGGCTCAGTGTGGTTGACACCATATGATCAAGGGACAGCACTATATCAGGAAGCTCATTATGAGACTCTGGTGTCAACAGGCTGGACATTCAGAGGTGGCAGAAGCTAGATCAGCTTTGGTGAGTGGCAGTCAATGTTATCGGCCTATATCTCAGCCAGCATGGCCACTTCTGGGGTGGCTGATGACAAAGGAGAACTGCTGTCAACTGGCTGACTCATTTTCTCTACTTGGTTTTTTGGTGCCTCTTCTGTGGTTGACATTTATGTGTGATACAAAGATCTTCACATTTTGTACCCCCTCCCATGTTTCTAGTCACAAGCCTTTACCCCAGGACTCCTTGTATCTGATCTTGTAGCCTTCCCTTCCCGGCCATTGGCCACGTCCCATGAATCCAAATATTCTTACCTCAGACCCCTGTTCCTCCCGCACAAAGTGGATGACCAGATGCACCATCTCCGCTCTACCCATTGGGAAGATTTTCCATCTCATTATCATTCAGGGCCTCTCCAGTATGTGGTGTAATGTAACTGCCATCCATTTTCAGCTTCATTCACACACTGAGCCAAACCATCTGTAAACAAGAGCATTCTTCTCCACCTCCAGCTGTCTGTGTGGGAACCCTCCCCCATATGGCTATAGCTTCAAGCCTTGGTGGGGCACTGGTACCACTCTTAGGAGTGACTGGGGGATCTGGGCTACCTGGTCATGCAGTTTACTTGTGTTCTATGGTCTTGCCCGGCCCCTATCCTGGATGTACCATTTTCATGTTATTATGGACTGATGGCTAGGCCTCTCTGACTTTCTGACTTGACAGTTCAGAAAGAACCCAACTCGTAATGGATAGCTCCAGCTGCATGGGTCACTTGGTGCCTGTGGTCAAATGTTTTGTCCCTACCAGGGCACGGTAACATACCAGGACTTGTTCTCAAGAGGCATATCATTTCCTGCTATGGGAAGCATGCTTTTGCTCCAGACCCCTAGGGCCTATATTGTTTTTCTCCTGCTAGAGCTTGCCATAATCCCCATTCAGTACTTTTCCCAGTTTTACCACCATATAATCTGCTGGATTATACGGCCCAAGTGGCAAGATTGCTTGAACTACAACCTGGACCTGCTACAGAACCCTTTCTTGCTTTGGACCCTACTTAAAGCTGGCAGTCTTCCATGCCAGAGGAAAATTTTTAGGAATGAAACCTGCTTTAGGTCCCTCCAGAACCCAGAAAAGTCTACCAGTTGCTGTGCTTCTTCTCTGTGGTAGAGGTTGTAAGATTCAGCACTGTTTTTTTTACTTTGGAGGGGCTATTCCCGCATGTCCCTGACCGCTGGACCCCTCGACAGAGATCACCACCAGTAAAATCTTCAGCAGTTAAATCACTGCTCTGTGCCAGGGACTATCTGTGTCCCACCTCCCAACCAGGACAGTATCATCTTAATCTGCAGGGCAGTAAATAACCAAATTCCAGCTCCTCATCTTACTGTCTATATGCTCAGACCATTCCTGGGAGCAGTTATGCAGTCTGGGTCCTAGGAGAAGTAGATACCACAACAGAACTAGCCATGCAAGAGATGTATTAGGACAGGGCCTATGAGGTAATACGAGCACACAACCGCGGGAGGCTGAAGACCTCAAAGCAGATCTGACTCTGGGTGAAGGAGTGAGAGAAGGGAGGAAGATGGTACGAAGGTCGGGTGGAAGCATTTTAGACTGCAGCACAGTTCTGAAGGTGTTCTACAAGGCTGTCAGAGAATCCTTGAGCCAGAGGTGCTGTCAGAGGCCCTGCATCATTAGCTTGGAGCACACTGTGAGAAGTGTGGCCTTGGCATCAACACAGTAATGGATGTCAGAGTGCAGGAGCGGAACCATCTGATGGGTGCTGCAGGAGATCTGAGACATCTGTCTTCATGGCTGCCACAAAAGCTTTGTTTCCCTTCACAGAAAAAATACTAATCTACACATGTAAAAATGTGTGTAATTTTATGGGATTCATGGACCCTCTCAGGTGCATTCCTTGGACCCCATGGGCAGTTAAGAATGCCTGTTTTCAAAATGTATTGCTGATCTCACTTAACAAGAATAGATAGCTGTGGGCTTTTATTTGAAACATAAACAACACCTCTTTAAGACACTATAAATTTCTTAAGGATGTATTATAGCCTCTTCATTAAAAAGGGGAGGGAGCCTAGACCCTCTTAATATAATGTATAGTAATATATACATTGTAGATAAACCAAATATGTTGGATGGCTATCCAGTAAGGATCCCAGCCAAAAAGTCCCATTTTGGGGATCGTTTTAGCAGTAGATTTGGGAAGAAACAGTGGCTTTTCAATCATTTATTTGTTTATTTATTTATTATTTCAGTTATAGTTGACATTCAATATTATTGTATATTAGTTTCAGGTGTACAGCATAGTGATTAGGCATTTATATCATTTATATAGTGATCCCCTCGAATAGTCCAGCACCCACCTGGCACTATACATGGTTGTTGCAACATTAGTGACTAAATTTTCTGTGCTGTGCTTTCCATCCCCATGACTATTTTGTAACTGCCACTTTGTATTTCTTAATCCCTTCACCTTTTTCACCCAACTCCCCAATCCCCTCCCCTCTGGTAACCTTCTGGCTTTTCAGTCTTGAAGACCTCTCTTATCTCGCAGTTTCGCAGAGCAGAAATTTAGTGAATCCATCAATTACAGAAGGTTCAGACCTTCATTCTAATAAAGAAGATGCCCAATTTGTTTAATCAAATAAAATGTTTTCAAAGCGTTATTCCTCTTTGGTAAGCAGTGCAGTTGAAGCAGTGCAGTGGCGTACATTTCCAAATCTAGACGAAGGATAACCTTGGACAACTCATTTAAATCCTGTTTTGGATTTCCCTACCTTTTTTACTGTTGAAAAATGTAAATGCATTTATTTATTTATTTTTATTTGTATGAAAATGTAGGTAACATACAATATTAGATTAGTTTCAGGTGCATAGCATAGTTGTTCAACATTTATATACCTAAAGAAGTGATCACCGTGATAAGTCCATCAGCCATCTGACACTGTACCATACTATCATAATATTATTGACTATATTTCCTATGCTGTACATTACATCCCCATGACTTACTTGTTTTATACCTGGAAATTTGAACCTTTTATTCCCCTTGACCTTTAATCCCCCTTTTTAATTTTTGATTTACAGTTGACATTCAATGTTATTTTATATTAATTTCAGGTGTACAGCATAGTGGTTAGACATTTATATAACTTAAGAAGTGAACCCCCTAACTACTCTAGGACCCACCTGGCACGATACATAGTTATTACTGTATCATTGACTATATTCCCTATGCTTTACTTTATATCCCTGTGACTATTTTGTAACTACCAATTTGTACTTCTTAATCCCTTCCCCCTTTTCACCCTGCCCTCAACCCCCTACCATCAGTAACCCTCATAAATCTAATACCCATCTGACACCACCCATAGTTATTACAATATTATTGACTGTATTCCTTATGCTATACCCTGCATCCCCATGACTACTTTGTAACAACCAATTTGTACTTTTTAATCTTTTCTTGTGCTTCACCCCCCCCAATCCCCTCCCATCTGGCAACCATCAAAATGTTCTTTGTATCTATGAATTTGTTTCTGTTTTGTTTGTTTGTTTATTTTGTTCTTTAGATTCCACATATAAGCGAAATCATACTGTATCTGTCTTTCTCTGTCTGACATCCTTTGCTCAATATAATGCCCTCTAAGTCCATCCATGCCACCACATGTGGCAAGACCCCATTCCCTTCCCTGGCCCAGCAGTATTCCATTGTATACGACTATATGTACCACCTCCTCTTTATCCATTCATCCATCTATGGACACCCAGGCTGTCTCCACACCTTGGCCATTGTAAACAAGGCTGCAATGAGCATATGGATGCACATGGCCCCTCCAAGTAGCATTTGGGTTTCTTCGGATAAATACCCAGAAGTGGGAATACTGGGTCCTTTTCTATCTCTTGTTATAAAGTCTGTTTTGTCTGGTATAAGTATTGCTACCCCACATTTTTGTTTTCCTTTCCATTTCCATGAAATGTGTTTTTCCATCCCTTTACTTTCAGTCTGTGTATGTCTTTCTATCTGAAGTGAGTCTCTTATAGGCAGCATATGTAGGAGTTTTGTTTTCTTGTCCATTCAGCCCTCCTGTGTCTTTTGATTGGAGCACTTAATCCATTTACATTAAAGTAGTTGTTGATAGATATGTATTTATTGCCATTTATTATTCATTTAAAAAAAATTTTTTTTTTCATTTTAAAGAAGTCCCTCTAAGATTCCCTGTAATACTGGTTTGGTGGTGATGAACTCCTTTAGCTTTTCCTTTTCTGGGAAGCTCTTTATCTGTCCCTCGATTCTAACTGATAGCTTTGCTGGGTAGAATAATCTTGGTTATAGGCCCTTGCTTTTCATCACTTTGACTGTTTCGTGCCACTCCCTTCTTGCCTGCAAAGTTTCTGTTGAGAAATCAGCTGACAGTGTTATAGGAGCTCCCTTGTAGGTAACTAACTACTTTTCTCTTGCTGCTTTTAAGAGTCTTTCTTTGTCTCTAACCTTTGGCATTTTAATTATGATGTGTCTTGATGTGGGCTCCTTTGGGTTCATCTTATTTAGGACTCTGCGCTTCCTGGACTTGTATGTCTTTTTCCTTCACCAGGTTAGGGGAGTTTTCTGTTATTATTTCTTCAAATAGGTTTTCAATTCCTTGCTCTCTCTCTTCTCCTTCTGGTATGCCTATAAAGCAAATGTTGGTATGCTTGATGTTGTCCCAGAGGCCTCTTAAACTGCCCTCTTTTCTTTTGGATTCTTTTTTCTTTTTGCTGTTCTGATTGGGTGTTTTCTGCTACCTTATCTTCTAAATCAGTGAGTCAGTCCTCTGCTTCATCAAATCTACTGTTGATTCTCTCTAACATATTCTTCATTTCAGTTATGGTATTCTTTATTTCTGACTGGTTCTTTTTTATGTTTTCTGTCTCCATTTTTATGTTTCCTATCTCTTAGTTGAAGTTCTCCCTGAGATCATTGAGCATCCTTATAACCAGTGTTTTGAACTCTGTGTCTGGTGGATTACTGGTCTCCATTTTATTTAGTTATTTTTCTGGAGCTTTGTTCTGTTATTTCATTTGTGGCATTATTCTTTGTCTTCCTATTTTGGCTGCCTCTCTGTGTTTTCTTCTATGTATTAAGTAGAGCTGCTATGTGTCCTGGTCCTAGTTGTGTGGCCTTATGTAGTAGGTATCCTTTGGGGCCCAATGGCACAGTCGCCCTGGTTACCTGAGCCAGGTGCTCGAGGTGTGTCATTTATGTGGGTTTTGTGTGCCCTCCTATTGTAGTTGAGCTTTGGTTGCTGTTTGCATGTCAGTGGGAGGGATTGACCCTCTGGCAGATTGGTTGTGAGGACTGGCTGTGACTACAGTGGAGAAGCTGTTGTTCAGTGGCTGATCCTACAGAGCAGGATTCACTTTAGCAAGGGTCTGATGTGGTAATATTAGCTAGTAACATTTTACTCTGTTCCTTTCCCTCTCAAGGTACTGAACGAATTTGAAGCTGGGTCTTCAGAGTCTATCAGAGCTACTAGGTTTTCTTTTTCTTTTTTTTTTTTAAGACTTTATTGGGGAAGGGGAACAGTGTGTACTTCCAGAGCTTTTTCCAAGTCAAGTTGTTGTCCTTTCAATCTTGGTTCTGGATGGCAAAGCTCAGTTCCAGGTCCAGTTGCTGTTGTTAGTTGCAGGGGGCGCAGTCCACCATCCCTTGTGGGAGTCGAACCGGCTACCTTGTGGTTGAGAGGACGTGCTCCAACCAACTGAACCATCTGGGAGTTCAGCGGCAGCTCAGCTCAAGGTGCCATGTTCAATCTTAATTGCAGAGGACAGAGCCCACCATCCCTTGCGGCAGTAGAGGAATTGACCTGGCAACCTTGTGGTTGAGAGGCCACTGGCCCATGTGAGAATCAAACTGGCAGGCTTCGGAGTTAGGAGCATGGAGCTCCAACAGCCTGAGCCACCAGGCCAGTCAGACTAGGTTCTCTTTTGGTGAATGCAAAACTAACATGAAGTTATGAGGATTTCTCTCCTTGGCACTGGAACCCTGGGCAGGGGAGCCTGGTGTGAGGGTGGGACCCCACGCTCCTCTGGGGGGATCTCTGCAGCCAAGATATACCTCCTGAGTTTTAATGGTCACACGTGGGTGTGGGGCCAGCCAGTTCCATATCTCTGTCCCTCATACTAGTCTCCAGGTGGCTTCTGTATGTCCTTAGTTGTAAGACTTCAGTTCAGCTAGGCTTCAGGTGATTCTCAACAATGGTTTTTCTGTAGTTTAGTTGTAATGTGATCATGAGAGGAGGCAAGCACAGTGTTTACCTACTCCACCATCTTGACTGGAAATCTATTTATTTTTAAATGAGGTAAAGTTTATATACTTCAAAGTGCACAAATATTAAAATAACATCTCAATTAATTGTTACATATACTCATGCAACTACCAATCAGGTCAAGATATAGAACATTTCCAGGACCCCCAGAAAGCTCTTTTATGCTCCTTCCCAGTTAATACTCATCCACATAAAAGTAACCACTATTCTGACTTATATAACCACAGGTTAATTTTGTCTGTCCTTGAACTTCATGAGTTCCTTTTTGTCTGGTTGTTTCCACTCTGCATATGTCTGTGAGATTCTTCCATGTTTTTGTGGATAACTGCACGTACCTCACTTATTTTCATTGCTGTGTAATATTTCATTGCATGAATATACTATAATTTACCGACCCATTCTTTTGTTGATGAACATTAGAGTTGTTGCCCATTTGGGAACATTAGAGTTGTTGCCCGTATGAAAACAGGTGCTATGGATTCTTGAACATGTCTTTTGGTGGACTTAAGCACTCATTTTTCTTGACTGCATATCCAGGAGTGAAATTGCTGGGTCATGTGGCACATGTATTTTCAGCTTTGCTAGATATTGCCAAATAGTTCTGTAAGGTGGTTGCACGAGTTTACATTCCCATCAGCAAGGTGTAAGAGTTTTAGTTGTTCCCTTTCTTATCCTATCCTCACAGACAGTAAGTATTGTAATTCCTTTAAATTTCAGCCATTCTGTTGGGAATTCCTCACTTTTAAGTAAGACTAACTGAGCTATTATCAGTCAGGAAAAGGGCACCTTAGTGCTCTCAGAACCTCTTAGAGATCCTGGGGTGGATTTATCCCGCTAGATACACAGGGTTCTCATGTGGATTTATTTTATTGACTATTTATTATGGCATTCTTAGTTCTTTGGAAGTAGGCCTATAGAATAACAAAAAGAAAGTTTTATAATTATGAAGACCCTTAGGAAATCCACTGGAAATGATTTCTGGAAACTGAAAATTGAGTCTCTGGCCCAAACTGAAGTTGTACAAGGAGGGAAACGGCCACTTCAGGGGCCAGAGAAGTGGCGAGCTCCAGAGGAAGGCGTGTATCATGTATTTTATTACTGAAAATAATTATCCACTCTTACTTAAATGTGTATAACTTCTTCTCAATGGCATTTAAAGGATTAATAATTTAATTATCAAATAACTTAGGTCAGAGAAACAGATGTTTACATCCATAAGGTTCTGCTGCTGTTGAAGTTTTACTGATGAAAGAGGAAGGACAGGGAAGCCATTAATAATTACAACTAAGTAGTTTCCCTTCTGTGCTCTACACTCACGCCCATGGAAATATGTTTGTTTTATCTATTAATCTGTAAATCAAGATTTGAAGACAAGAAATATAGATCAATCATCTCCTTTGATACTTTCCCTTAACTATTTTCACCCTATAAAACTGCATTGATTTGTCTATGGGGCTCTATTTCCAAAGGTATCAAGATAATTTTAAAAAGAAATGTTTATTAATTGCTTTGCTTGTGCTAGGTAAGGAGCTAGGGATCCTGACATCTGTTATCATATTTATGCTTCGCACCAAGTATCTTGCTTAAGCTCTTCTTATCCTTGTGAAGCTAAGAGATTATATTTTATTAAAGATAGATCTATTGAGGCCAAGAGGTGATGTGATCTGCTTTTATATGTTTCATGATAATTTCAAGTTCAAAATGTTTATTCTTTCTCTTTGACTTTTAGATTCAGCTGCCAAGTCTTGTTAGTTTACTGTTGGATCAAGTCTTCCATTTCCACAACTGCTACTCTAGTTCAGGGAACAAAATAATTATGAGACTGGTTTCCCAAATAAGTCTTCACAGTACCACCAGATCAATATTGATGAAATACTGCTTTCATTTTGTCCCTCTCTCATGCCAAACTGTTCAATGGCTTCCCAAAGCCTACAAGAAAAATTCCAAGTTTAGTTCCTTATTGACAAAGGTACTTCTCAGTTTCACACCAACATATTTTTCCAAATGTCTGCCTTCACAAATCCTCTATTTCAAACAATATGGACTACTCGCTTGACCATCACACAAGAATTCCCATCTGAAACATTTCCATCTCACACTTGCTTACAGTCCTGCCAACCTGAATGCTCTTCACCTTTCTCTTTGCCTATCCAAATGTTGCCAGTCCTTCCATGATGGAATCATATCCCTCCACTGACCTAAAGGGTTTCCTTATCATTCCTGCACAGGAGGTATTTTCTCCTTTCTCTGAAGTCGTGTGGCATTTCACAGTTGTATTAAACGATAACAAATTAATTACAGAGTAACAACAGAATGAAAGGTGGCATGGCAGATTTGAAAATAAATTATATACTCCCTGAACTGAAGGAGCTCAAAATGTGAGATGACAATATAAATGGAAATTTTAATTAGGAAATTAAAGCTATATTAGTAACATTTTTGAGCATGGACTTTGCAGCAGGTCATGTGCTATTTTTCCTGGACTTGCATACTTATTTCTATAAGTAGACACTATTATTATCCTCTATTTACAAATGAGGAATCTGAGGCTTAGAGATGTTATAGGACTTAGCCAAGGTCATTCAGCTAATAAGATGAGAGGTGGGATATTTTTTCTTTTTTTATTATTAGTTTCGGGTGTACAAAACAACATAGTGATTAGACATTTACACACCTCACAAAGTGATAACCACCCCAAGTCTACTACCCATCTGACATCGTTTATAGCTATTCCTATACCATTGCCTATATTCCCCATGCTGCACTTCATATCACATGAATATATATATATATGTATATATATATATGTATATATATATATGTAATTATGTAATTATAGTTGACATTCAATACTATTTTATATTAGTTTCAGGTGTACAGCACAGTCGTTTTTAGACATTTATGTAATTTAAGAAGTGATCCCCCTGATAAGTCTAGTACCCATCTGATACCATACATAGTCTTTACAACATTATTGATTATATTCCCCATACTGTAGAGGAGAGGTGGCTTTTAAATAGCCCATATTCTTATCTCTTAGGTTATCATGCACTTAAATGTGATCTCAAGTTCCAGTTGCTCCAGGAGGAAGACCAGGAGAGTGGAGTGATGTAACACACTGGAAGACTAAGGGGAAGGTGAGTACAATGGAGCAGAAGAGGGCAAGAATTAACAGTGGAGAAATGACAAAATGGAGTGAAGCATGAGTCCATAAAATGGGGCTTAGGATTCTGGAGCTAGTTCTGTGCACACTTGTCTTTCAGAGTCCTCCTTTTATAAACAGACCTGTTGATGATTCTTAAGTGGCTCAAATTCAGTCAGATATTTGGTTCTCAGCTTTAAAGCTGTGGGAATGCCATTTTATTGGTTTGTCAAGAATTGAGTAGATTTTAAGGACTAACTCATACCAACTAAAAGATTAATGGATAAACCAGTTAACAGTGTATTCATTCATACACAATGATGCTTATTTTACAATACATTCCCCTCATAGCTGTCTTCACAGAATACTCCTAATGGATACATCCTATCAATGGCTTCCCATTGCGTTTACAACAAAAATCAAAATTCTTGCCTTCACCTCAAAGGCCTACATTGGCTAACCCCTTTTAAACTTTCCAGATTTGTGTTCCTCTCTTTCTTGCTTACTACACTCTAGCTATATTCATCTTCTTCCAGTTCCTTTAAGAAGCCAAGCTGTTTTGTTTTGTTTTTACCTCAGGGCCAACCTCCACACTATTTCCTCTAGCTAAAATACTCTTTTCTGCCATTCTTCACTTAATTACATGGGGATCAGAAATTAAACACCTTAATTTATTTTACTGACCTTAGTTAAAGAAACGTAATTTTTACAATTATATTTAATGAAAAGCTTGAGGGGAGATAATTTTACTAGCATAAATATTTTGAGAATTAACTCAAAGTGTTGTGATGGTTGTACAAGTCGCAGGAAGATAACAAAAAGAAGTTAGAGAGCATTTACATTCCAGTGACTGCATAAAAAGGCACTGTGGGAAAAATAGTCAGTAGGGGCATAAGTTTTTAAAGATAAAGTTATGTGCTCTGTCCTTTGTTAATGGGATAAGAACTTTAGTGAGGTCTTCCTTGACAAGGCTTGTAAATACAAAATGTCTAGTGTAAGTTCTGCTCATAAAACATGTTTATTATAGGAACTTGTAGTTGTTCACTTAAGTGTAAAATATTTTTGTAATACGAAATGGAATGGGCTCACTTAAGCAGTAAATGAACTTACCGGCCCTATAGCTCCTCCTAGAGCTGTAGAAGAACTGGCATCACCTCAGAACAATCTGATCCAAATCCAGGGAAAAGCTTGGGTCCCCCAATTACTCTCATTAGTCAAGACTTAGTTTTAAGGTCACTTTCCCCAAAAGTCTTTCTCTGGGCACTGCATTTAAAGCAGCACTACTCAAATTTTGGAAAATCACTTGGTAAAACTACAGAGGCCCAGCCCCCTCCACTCCACCCCCCCCCCCCGCACACACACACACACACACACACACACACACACACTTCAATAAGCCAGAGCCTCTGTATTATTTATTAGCTCTCCAGATGATTCTCATATTCACCGAAATTTGAGAAGTATTGATCCAAATGTGTACCTTTTCTTTTGTCCCTTTATTCTCTATTAGAATGTCCTATTTGTGTCCCTCACAGCTCTTCTCACATGTGGTGTCTGTCTCCCCTCTAGACTATAAGCACCGTGAGGCAGGGTTCATGACTTTCTTGTCAATTACTATGTCCTCCCGTGCACACTACAGTGTCTGGCACAAAGCTGGGACGCAAAGCAATAGATGGCTTGGATGCATAAACTAAATAAAAAGAGATTTCAATATGGATTTAATCCATACTTAGTGCAGCCAAGACTTGCTTTATAGAAGTGAGTCATAAACTTTTTATTTTCCAGCAGAATCTTTTTGGGGAATGCTACTGAATAATACAGACAAAATCAGAGTAGAGTCAGCTATTCTGCTTTAATCAGGAAGAGTGTTCCAGAGTTCTTCCCACTTGGCCTCCCTTGGATCTCTGAAGGCAGTATAGGAACTTGCATTATAATGGGTGATCTCTGAACAAGCAGCAGCAGTGGATGGTACACAAGGGTTGGTGGGTAAAACTGCTGTCGCCTTAGCACAAAGCAAGGCAGTAGAACCAAAAGTCATTTTATTCTTCACTAACACATGCAGGCAGTTTTTTAAAAAGTCAAATTAACTTACAAATGTCCTTGATGAAGCAGTAAAAATTATTAATATAAAGTTTCAACCTTTGAGTACTCACCTCTTTAATATTCTGTGTGATGACATGAGAGGGAAGCATTATGCCTTTCTATTGCATAAGGAAATGTGATGATTGAAAAGTACTTGTGCAATTTTTTGAGTTGTTGAACTAGTGCCTTTTGTATGGTACACCAGTTTTAACTGAAAGAAAAAAAAACAACTCACAAACTATGGTCATTAGAACCTGGCGATTTGGCAGACATCGTCTTAAAAATGAAAAAGGTGAACCTGTCACTTCCAGGAAAGTAACTGCCAGTATTTTTTGCCAAAGATAAATTCGAGCTTGCAAAAGAAAATCAGAATTGTGTAGAATTTGTATTTGCTTCACAATACTTGAAGATTTTTCTAATGAGATAGGTGGTTGTATTAGTCCATTTGAGATGCTATGACAAAGTACCACAGACTGGGTAGCTTGTAAACAGCAGACATTTTCCTCTCAGTCTTGGAGGTTGGGAAGTCCAAGATCAAGGTGTCAGTATAGTCATGTTCTGGTGAGGACCTCCTTCCTGGTTCATAGCTCGTGCCTTCTCACTGTGTCCTCCCATGATTGAAGGGACTGGGGAGCTCTGTGGGGTCCCTTTTATAAGGCACTAATCCTATTTATGAGGACTCCACCCTCATGGCCAAAGGTTCCACCTCCTAATATCATAATCTTTAAGGGTTACGATTTCGACATATGAATTTGGGGAAGGGATGCAAACATTCAGACCATAGCAGTGGTGATATTAACAACAGTGATTTTTTTTTATAATATAATGTGCCGTCATTTGGAATATCTGCATAATTCAGTGGACTCATATTTTCCAAATGACCCGTGTGGAATCACACATGGTTAAAAGATCTATTCTAACTGCAAAATAGACATGAAGTTTACTGTAACAGTGTAGAAAAGTTCATTGATGTGATTTCAGATTCCATATTGCAACTAATGTTTAAGGAGCTATCACTTGTGGAGTTTCAGTATAACATCAAAGAATATCCGTGATTATTTGAAAGGCTGGACCTCCCTTTTCAAATACTTATCTGTGTGAGGCTGGATAGTCTTCCTGTACTTCAAACCAACATAGTGCCACAGATGGAATACAGAAGTAGATGTGAGAATTCAGCTGTTGTCTATAAAGACAGGCATCGAAGACACGTGCAAAATTGTAAACCAAGGTCAGCCACTTATTCATTAACTTTGTTTTGGAAAATGCAGTTATTTTTCCAAATATATATACATATATACTTGTATATATGTATATGTATATACACTTGTATATACATTTGTATATATATAGGTATATGTATATATTCCAAATATATATACATAAATATATATACCTATATATACATATGTATATATATACACCTATAATAGGTTTGCTATTGTTATTTTAAAATCAATAAGCAAATATGTCTAATATTTCTGTTTTAATTTCTAATGTGGTATATATATTGATATATCCCACAGAAACAAAAGCTAGATCTTCATAACTTATGAGCATGTAAAGAGGTCCTGAGACCAAAACGTTCGAGAACTGCTGCCTTAAGAACAGTTTGAAAACTCCTTGGAGCAGTTGTAGCCTCAGACAAAGATGGATAAACCCTGATGAGGTTTCCCTAATCCCTTCCCCCTCTTATCAGCTAGACCCCAAGGCTGACAATTGCCAAACATCTTTGATTTATTTTATATAAATATACATTCCTGCCATGATTTGCTAAGCAGTGTATAGTCACCTTGATTAGATTTTTGGACTTGTTGGAGTCTCTGATTCCATCCATCTTTGGCAAAGAGCCAGGTCGCTCACCTGGGTCACCTATTCACAAACCAGATCCTAGAGGGAGACGGCACAGCCGAAGCATCAGCTGCTGGGTTCTGCCAACTTCAGAAGACAAGCTCATTCCTTGCACTTTTTTGGATACCAAGTATTCCACTCAATATATTTCTCATGCTGGGATATAATTTTGTTATAAAGGACCAAAGAAAAAATATGAAGTGTTAGAAACAATGGTTCAAATAAAAAGGGGCTAATATTGATTTAGCACTTGCTCTACGCCAAATACTCTTATCCATGTGACTTCATTTAATCCTCTCAACAACACTATGAGATGGGCATTATTATTCCAATGAGGAGAGCAGGGTTCGATAGCTGTTATACAGCAGATGAGGAATGAAACCCAGGCCTCAGTGGCTCCAAAGACAGATTCATAGTTAGAGGATTTGGGTTGTGGCAGATGCTTGCTTTATGGTGGTACTTTATGGACGGGGGGGATGAAAACCCCTCATATAAGTCTTTAGAATTGTCTCAGGCCAGTGATTCTTCAAGTGTTGTCTCTGGACCAGCAGTACCAGCATGCCCGGGAACTTGTTAAAAACACAGATTCTCAGGTGTACAAAACAACATAGTGATTAGGCATTTACACACCTCACAAAGTGATAAGCCCAACAAGTCCACAACCCATCTGACGCCATACATAGCTATCACTATGTTGTTTTGTACACCTGAAACTAGTTTTAAAAACACACAGATTCTCAGGCCCCAGTCTAGAACTGCTAAATTTGGGGGAAGCCAAGAAGCCAACGCAAAGGGCAGGCCAACTAAATAGCTGCCAGGGTTGCCAATCTAGAAAGACACTAAAATATCACAAAAATCAATCAGAAATACTGTGTCAGTTAACTCAGATATACTCTTCTCTGGGGAAAGCAAATTGGTTTCTTATTCCATGAAGCTAATAAATTCCTTGTTATGAATTTGTTCTGTCTGTGACAGAAAATATTTGTTACATATAATGTTCTGCTTCCTTCTAAGAAAGGCTGATCCTGGTAACTAGAAAAGCTTGTGCTTGCTAAGCACAAGCTTTTCACCATTTGTTACCAGTTGGCCTCTTATCCCGTCTACTGTGCCCTCGATTCCTGAAGGATGAGCAGTATAGTACAGACCTCTGAAAAATCTTATTTGTGGATCATCTGAGATCAGATTCCCTAGAAACAGAGCCTGAGATGGAGATTCTTATGCAAATGATTTATTGAGTAAGCACTCTCAGGAGAAGGGAAGCAAGGGTTGCAGTTTAACTGCAGGGAAAGCTAACCAAGGATGTGGTCTCAGATATTAGCTTCAGCCTGATCCCATGGGGAGCTCTGTTGAATGAATTTTACCAGAGTTGGTCCTGCCTGGAAGGAAAGGGGCCAAATTGTGTTACATCTTTCAGTCACTCATTGACTGTGGTGGGATGGAGTTGAGAGCTTAACCTCCTGGCCTAAGTGGTTCCTGGTAACTGAGGGTAGCTCTTCAGAAAAAGAGGCAACTGTGAGCCATTAGTAGCCAACCCTAACAGCAGCTAGGGGGTGGGCAAACCCAGGTAAAAGGGATCTGGATGGGGCTCCAACAGCATCTACTATATGGATGTCTTTTGGATGTCTGTTCATATCCCTGGCTGTCTGTTCATATGCCTGGCTGTCTGTTCATATCCCTGGCTGTCTGTTCATATCCCTGGCTGTCTGTTCATATCCCTGGATGTCTGTTCATATCCCTGGCTGTCTGTTCATATCCCTGGCTGTCTGTTCATATCCCTGGCTGTCTGTTCATATCCCTGGATGTCTGTTCATATCCCTAGATATCCCTGAGGCATCCCTGCCTCAGGTGTGACCTCTCCTCTCTATCCCTTGACCTCACAGAACCATAGTCTTGGACCAGCCAGCTTCCTATCGCCGGCTCAGCTATGAGGTAAATCAAGTGGCTGCATTTGTACGATCCCAGATAGTTTGCAGACGGGAGTTGAACACATGCATTATCACTCCCAATAGAATATATGCCTATCCTAGGAACATTTTGTTGTTATTCCTATTTCCTTCTTTTGTAAAATGAAGTGGTAGTCTGGATTATTTCTAAATCTCATTCCGGTTGCAAAATCCGTTTGCCTAATGATTTCGCTGTAGAAGGCAGTTGTTGTGCTTGCATATTTCCTCTGGGAAGGAGTTTCAAAAAAGCATTGATCAGAAACTGAGTCTGGTGTCATTGATATAAGTCAGGCACTATTAAAACTGTGAAAAGATTTGGTCCATATCAGAGAACTCACTTCCATATGTTCTGACAAAGATTCTTTTACCAATAATCGACATTAAATTTTCTCGGGTGGTGAACACACAATGGGATTTATAGATGACGTAACACAGAATTGTACACCTGAAATCTGTGTAATTTTACTACCAATTGTCACCCCAATAAATTAAAAAAAAATTCTGGATAATTATCAGGGATGAATTTCTTTAAAATATTAAAGAACTGCAGAGTTGGTCC
Organism: Rhinolophus hipposideros; assembly: GCF_964194185.1. Classification (NCBI taxonomy): domain Eukaryota; kingdom Metazoa; phylum Chordata; class Mammalia; order Chiroptera; family Rhinolophidae; genus Rhinolophus; species Rhinolophus hipposideros. The sequence continues at coordinate 97,260,876 of NC_138046.1, forward strand.
CAAATTCCTGCTTCAACGATCTGCGTCATGTATTTGACACACAAAGATGGACAAGCATTATCATTACGCAGTCTTAATGAAACTGTGGCAGAAACTGAGGCAAGACACCAAAACCATCACTGAAGTGTCCCTATGTATCTCATTTTAATCAAGTACGATGTGATATTTTTTAAAAATCCTGAGACATAGTTGATGGTCACCCCCCCCCCATCAGATACTGGCCCTTTGTGTGACTTAAAACAAAGCACCTATTCAGGCTTATGAAATACTGAAAAGTGTCCGCTCTGGGAGGACAACTGACAAAGAAGTCTTGCCTTCCTCCTGGCTGTAAGGCCTGGAAGGAGGCATAAGACTTGGTAACTGAAGTACAGACCAGGTTTCAACCCTTACTCAGACCTTTCACCTGAGACCTTTGCACAGAGCACAACTTGCACATCAGTATTTGGTGTTTCTGGTTGTAAGAGTCTGAGCATTGTGACTTGACTAGTTTTTCACTCTTTGATATGGCCTTTCATATTTCTTAAAACACATCAATCCCATGCGCCTCAACCGTCTCCATAATCTAGACATTGATGAGAACTTCTAAGACAAAAAGGCCCCCAAAAGAATGTGTTCTGGATACCCTCTCTGTATGTATTCTTCATTCATTTTTATCACATGAGAAGCCTTGCCTTGGAACTTCAGCATTGGATCAAGGCGCCCCTGCCATTTTCACTGAGATTCTATGGTCACCTGCTTGCATATGAGGTCTAATGTGGCACTGCCATCCTAATTTGTGCAGATCTTTCTTCCTGGGAGTTTTATAATAGTCAAATCATTAGCACAATGTCCATTAGAAACATCCGACATTGAATTATTTTTCTAAAGTTCTGGAAACTTATCACTGAAAAAAAAATTGATGATTCTTCCCTGACATTGAAATCATTGTCATGTAATCACTTGATGTTTTTATTTCCAATGTTACAGTAGAGAAAGCCTGGAAGAAAGGAACGCTTTGGCTAGTTATATTAATGAAATACATAGGATCTGTTATGTATACCAGAGACCCTGGTCATCGCTGGAATTTTCGTTCATCTTTGTTGTCATAGTAGTTCCATAGGAAAAGGAATGAGGGAAGAAAGGGTAAAAAGAAACAGGAGATAAAAATAGCCTTGGAAAAGTTAAGGCTAAATTTTCCTTCCTTGTTTTCTTTATTCCTGATAATATAAATAATATATTTTTAAGATGAAAAGTTAAGAAAGCAAATTTCTACAGGTTTGCGTTGAGAAAGATGTTAACTTGTGTGTACATTAAAAAGAAAGCTTTGGGGCTTTTTAAGGTAAAGTGACCATATTTTGGCAAGAAAATGATTATAAGTTCTTTCCGATGAAGGGAAGAAGATTATAACTTCCATTTGATTCAAAGACTAACCAGTAAACAGATGACAGCTCATCACCTTGGGGACCATTTAGAAAGTACATGTCGGCAGTTTCAAGGAGAGCTTCTACTGTCTGGTTAAATGGTTCCTGTACACTCTGCTGAAAGAAGATAGCCCACACAACTCCACTCTTTCTTTCTTTTTTTAAAATATTTTATTGGGGAAGGGGTACGGGACTTTATTGGGGAACAGTGTATATGTACTTCCAGGACTTTTTCAAGTCAAGCTGTTGTCCTTTCAATCTTAGTTGTGGAGGGCGCAGCTCAGCTCCAGGTGCACTTGCCGTTGTTAGTTGCAGGGGGCGCAGCCCACCATCCCTTGTGGGAGTCGAGGAGTCGAACCGGCAACCTTTGGTTCAGAGCCCCGCGCTCCAACCAACTGCGCCATCTGTCCACCCAGGAACTGAGAGGCAGCTCATTGACTTCATTCTAGTTGCGGAGGGCGCAGCTCACTGGCCCATGTGGGAATCAAACCGGCAGCCCCGTTGCCCAGCGCTCGCCTGAGCCACCCATCCACCCTACTCTTTCTTTCTTAAGTGCTCCCAATAAATTACCATAGAGATGAAAGTCACCTTTGATATTTACTAGAAAAAACGACTTTTTTTTCCCTGTAACAGTACAAGCCTTTTTTCCCCTACAAAATGTTTTATTGCATCTTCATTACAAATCTAATTTGTAATTCACCCCTTACTCACTCATTTAAGTCATAGCTATCTCCTGAAAAGTATCAGCCAACCAGCCTGGAAACATTCTTCTAATAGTGGAGGTAGAATGTAAAGGTAATGACTATTTTTGTCCTCTGTAAAATACATTATTGTTTTTAGAGTTCCACTTATGTTATTTAAAATTTTAACTAAAAAATTCAAATTGTGTCATAATTCAACACTTCAAATTTTAGCCACCCACAGGAGACACCTAGCTTTAATTATAATAATCCAGTAATGCGAATTTTGATTATCCTGAAAAAAATTGGAGAAAAAAATGGGCTAAAATGTGGCAAGTCGTGGATTTATGGAAATATCCACTATCTGACATGAATAGATGCATGATAAGCACAAACATGAAAAATTAAATTGCTCCTGCTGGAGAATTTGAACCTACGAAAATATCACTCTCTAGTGGGTCTTACATTCCTAGCTAGGCATCCATGATTTTACCACTTGTACACAAAGGCTTCTTTAGTCTTGTAACATTAAGTATTCATTACAGAAAAGAGATGTGTGCTCTAGAAGGACCCTCCTTCCCACAAGTGACTGGAAAAAACTCCAGAGTTTGGGCATAATTATAGTTGTTTTCTAAGAATTTCATCATTTGCCTCCATAAGTAAAAGTCTGTCGACCTCATTTGCCTGAAAATTGCACTAAATCAGTAAGATGGATGATTTGGCTTCTTTGTTGGTCTTGGGGGATATGAACACAGCCCACAGATCTACCAGCAACTGACTGCCTGGTAAATATTTACTTATAAATTAGCGTGGGTGATAATTAATTAAGGTAATAAGCATAGATTACATTTAATGGCTTAGACATTATGCATTATGAACACAATATTTTATGTTTAGTTGAAGCAAATGTATATGATTATTAATATGATACCCAAATGTAACTCAGAAATTGTGAATTAGAGAGTTTAAACCAAGTCAAGCCATGTATTACAGGGCATCAACCCTTAAATAAAGGCCTTTAGGAAAGTTCCAGAAAGGCAAAGCAATATATTGTTCCCATATACCACATATTAGGATTTGTTTATTTCTTAGATTCTCTTCTCCTTTCCCCATAAACTGACTCATTCTGTTACTGAAGAACATCACTTCCCTCTTGACAAGCATCACAGCATTAAAACTTTGGCTTCTGGAGCTGAGGTGAATAATCTGTCAGCAGGGCCACCATGACAGCCTAGGATGATACAACAAAGAGAGAGAAATGAAGAAATGGGTAAGCATTACCAAGAGTCTACTCGAGGACCTAAGGAAGGGGAACTGGGTTGTAGCTTTGAAACACTCCGGTTATGATGTGTTTTCCTGATGAAATGATAAAGGGACAGTTCCGATCTAATACTTATTTTTATTTAGCTAAAGGAAGGTCAGGAGGGATCAAACTGACCAAATATAGGCACAAACACCATGCTTACTTAGGCCTCTTTCCATGACTAGTGAGTTAGAGAGTTGACATGAGATCCCATGGTAGTAGCCATGATTAGATTTCCCAGTCATAAGTAAAACCTAGGTATAGGATAGTTTCAGAGAAATGAAATCCCTCCCATCCTTGTGTTTACACTGTGCTTTGGTCAGCTGTAACCTAAAGAAGTTTAGAATAAATCAGCTGTAGAACAAAAGTCAATCATTTGGGCTAACAAGTAGTGTCTATCTGAATCTGGGTCCTCATGAAAGAATATTTAGAACTAAGAGTACAGCTTCTCATTAGGCTGTCAGCCATAAATGGTAATTTTCACTTTCACTCTTCCCAACTTCTACAATAACAACAACAGTAATATCAGAAAAAATGGTGACAAATGCTTATTGAGTGCTTACTGTGTACCAAATTAAGTGCCTTATCATGTGTTAGTGAGTTAAGAAATATTTGCCAGGCACTATGCTAGGTGCCATGGTGAGCTAGAGATAAATATTTATGCATTATCTCATTTAATGCAACAACCTTCTAAGGTAGCTTCTGTTTTTATCATTTATAGATGAGGAAATCAATCCTGAAAACAACAGATAGTACAGAACTGGCTTTGGACCCAGGTTTCTCTGACTCCACTCTTAAGAGGTTGTTTTACTGCCTTTCGCATACTTGCTCTTTCCTTCCGACCGTACTCTGCATGTGTCCCTAGCCTATACGCAAAAGTGTAGGTGTTGACACACAATGTGATATATAGATGATGTATTACAGAATTGTACACTTGAAAGCTATGTAACTTTACTAACCATTGTCACCCCAACATATTTTTTAATGTGGTATAGATATAGACATAGATTAATTTATTTACTTTCTATTGGATATTTAGCATTTTAATGAACTTTCATCATTCTTATTTTACTATGATAAACTTCCCTATTATTAATCTCTATACCCATCTCTGAATAATCTCCTAAAATCACTTCCTAGACATAATATTAATTGATCACTACTACACAACATTATTAAAATGCTTGGTACAGTCTACATATTAATGTCCAGAAAAGTTGTCTCAATTTACATTCTTATCAGTAATAGATTAGTGGTTTATTTCAGTGCAATCTCGGCATCACTAGTTTTTTTTTAAAAGTATCACCCCAACATATTTTAATTAAAACAAGAAGGGTAGGTCTTATATTTCAAAGGTGTTCATCGAGTGCATTTACGCAGCAATTACCATGTGCTGGGCCCTGCGCTAAATGCCTTCTGTAGGTAGGAAAGGATCCTACCATTTAATATCCTTTCCTACTGTGTGAGGCGGTCAGAGATACAAAATACAGATGAGGAAACTGAGGTGTGGGCATTTTCCTGAGTGGTGCTGGTAAGGGCTGGATCTGTATCTCTTTGTCCCTAGACCTTCACCACTATGTTCAGATTACTTACCTCATTTAATCCCCACAAACACATGACGTTGTGTCTATTTTTATCCTTATTTTCATGTGAATAAACTGGGCTTAGAGAAGTTACAGCACTTGCCCAAGGTCACACAGAGAGCCAGAACTTTTTTTTTTTTTAAATATGGAACGCTTCACGAATTTGTGTGTCATCCTTGTGCAGGGGCCATGCTAATCTTCTCTGTATCGTTCCAATTTTAGTATATGTGCTGCTGAAGCGAGCACGAGAGCCAGAACTTTAACCTGATTTCCAAAACTTATGTTCTAGAACCAATATCTTATAATGCCGTCAGGCTACGAAAATGTATTGGCCACATATTTAGGGTATTTGTCTGGCATAATTTTGGGTATAATGAAGAACACTACAGCCTAGATCAATGCTCTTATGAAGAAGTTTTCATTATAATGGCGAGGGGACAGGCAACAAACAAACAAGAAAATATCAAGTAATGATAAATGTCATTATAAAATAAAATTTAAAATGGTATAAAGGGGGCCGGCCCGGTGCCTCAGGCCGTTAGAGCTCCATGCTCCCAACTCCGAAGGCTGCCAGTTCGATTCCCACATGGGCCAGTGGGCTCTTAGCCACAAGGTTGCCAGTTCGATTCCTCCAGTCCCGCAAGGGATGGTGGGCAGCGCCCCCTGCAACTAAGATTGAACACGGCACCTTGAGCTGAGCTGCCGCTGAGCTCCCAAATGGCTCAGTTGGTTAGAGCGCATCCTCTCAACCACAAGGTTGCCGGTTCAACTTCCGCAAGGGATGGTGGGCTGCGCCCCTTGCAACTAGCAACGGCAACTGGACCTGGAGCTGAGCTGTGCCCTCCACAACTAAGATTGAAAGGACAACAACTTGACTTGGAAAAAAGTCCTGGAAGTACGCACTGTTCCCCAATAAAGTCCTGTTCCCCTTACCCAATAAAAATCTTTTTTAAAAAATGGTATAAAGGGGCCTGGTGAATCACTTAAGAGTGGGTGGCCAGGGAAGACCTTGTTAAAGGAGTGACATTTAAGTTGAGATCTGAATGACAAAAAAAAAGTAAGAAGGCCCAACTGAAATAAAAGCTTCTTCCAGGTAAAATATTTTAAACTTTCTTATGGATTCCTGGGACCACATCTCATGTTTTGTTTCGTTTTTAACTGTCATTGCATATGTCAAATTTATTTTCAAATGCAAAATCTTAGGACGTCAACTTGGAATAGAGTTGCCAGATTTAACTAAATAAATACAGACAGATAGTTCAATTGGCATTTCAGATAAACAATTTCTTTTAACTCTAAGTATGTCCCAAATGTTACATGGATATCACTATATTAAAGAATTATTTGTTTATCTGAAATTTCAGTTTAACTGTATTTTATCGGGCCCCCCTAACAAGGAGAGAAGTAAGAAACTATAAAATACTGTGACTTACATTTGCAATGGTGTTGTGTACCTGAGGGTCATCCTGATAGCAGTGCTTTGAAGTGTCAGCTTGTTTTGTAGTGTCCCTTTAGGTTACTTTAGCTCCACAGTAAATTGTAGGCAGAGGAAGAAACCCTCCTGATTTTTGAGTCCTATAGCCTTACTAATTACTGAAAAATACAAAAGCCAGCTTTGTGGGGAGGAGAAAGTATATTTTAAAAAAGGGGGCGGGGATCAAAAGGCCTGTGTACTATGGAAAAACTGATGTGATTACTGGAATGTTCTGAATAGCACTGCTGGGAATCACCCAGCATGGAGGTCTTAAAAAGCTACTCTGAGTGCTGAAAGAGTGCACTTTTACTTTTAAAAGGTTATATGCTTTTAGTGCAAGCCCTTCACCCTATTTAATTTTATACCTTATTATATACCAGTCATTACGGGCATCTCAGAACTTGAAGCTAGATTATATCTTTCCTTCCTTCTTCCATCCTGGTTTTAAATGAAAGCATGTGTGTGGAAATCATTCTCTAGACAGGAGTGCTTTCCAATAGAACTTTCTGCAATGATGGAAATGTTCTATGTGTGTTCTGTCAAGTACAAATAGTACAGCCACTAGCCATATGTGGCTGTTGAGCACTTAACACGTGGTTAGTGTGTCTGAGGAACTGAATCTTAAGTTGTTTTTTTTTTTACTAGTTTAAGTTCAAATTTAAATAGCCACATGTATCTAGTGGCTACTGTATTAGATAAGGATGTTATAGAGGAAAACAAGTATTGTATCTTTAGAACATCCCAGAAAAATTGATCACAGAGGTGCTGAGCCTTAATAACATTCTAAATAAGCTGAGGATAATTTCTTTGCTATAAAGTAAGAATTTAGGCTAGACAGTCTCTAAGGTCTCATCCCACTTGAAAATGCTATGCTTCTATGAACAGTACAGGCTGCATGGGGACCGCACAATAGTCTTTTTTTTTTATCATCTCCAATTCCTGGCAGAGGGCCTAGCACAAGTAGATGTTCCATATAAGATTGCTGAAATTAACTTAGCTCAATGGGACCTCCAAAACATCTAGCTTAGAGACACAGAGTGCAGTGTGTGTGTCACCACCTCCCTTCCAGAATCCATGTCAAGTATCACTAGTCAGTGATGCCACTCTCTGTCCAAGACCACAGGCAGGCTTAGAACTATTAATACCTTCTGAACATAAGACTCCAAGTAGCCTGTTGATGAGATTGAGGACCTAAAATTAAAACTTATTTGCCATCTATACAGCTTGATCTGATTATTTTATATACGAGGAAACAGGGGAATGGAGAGAGAATACTTATCTAAGATGACACAGCTGACTACTATTAAAGAAAGTTCTAGAATTCACGTCTCCTCACTCCCAGTTAAGTATTCTTTGTATTTTCGACTCTCCACGTTCATTTTAATGTAACTATGCCTCTAGTTTGTTTTACAGTATAACTTCCCCTAATAATAGTGAGTACCTCAGGAAGGCAGGGGATAGAGAGATGGCAGTCAAACTTAGATGGATGGAAAATGGGTGGGCATAAGGTTTCTGTGTGTGTGTATGTGTGTGTGTGTATGTGTGTGTGCATTCTTGTAAACATTTCAACCATGTGAATACATTACGTATTTAATTTCTTAAGTAAATTTAAAGATGTTTAATAAGTTCTTTAAAAATTCAGACACGCAGTTTCTCCATAAAGGATTTTTAGAAAAGTTTCTTTTAGTCCTCCCCTCCCTGAATTTCTAAAAGGACCTATTTTAATGGACTTAGGTTGATTTACCTTTGTAACTTCAATCATCTTCTGATAAAGAATAGAGCTAGAGTTCAAATATGTGGTGATGGAAGGAGAAGTGACTCTGGGTGGTGAGCACACAATGTGATATACACATGTTGTATTATAGAATTGTACACTTAAAACCTATGTGATTTTACTAACCATTGTCACCCCAATAAATTAGGGAAAAATTTTTAAAAAATTAAAAAGAATAGAACTTGAGGACAATTTTTTGCTATGTCTGTTCCTGAGGTATATGATTGGAGAGCTCACATTTTCTTTTCTTTTTTTTAAAGCATTTGCTGAGTAAGCACATTGCCTGAACAGTGATCAAGGCATCAATTATCTTCTTTCTCCATTTTTAAAATATTCCTTCCGAATGCCTGCAGTTGTCTGGTTTGTGTGTGATTCTACCTTTTCTGTTCTGTTTGCTCACATTTTCCTTTTCATCATTTAGATCTTTACTATTCAAAATGTGGTTCACAGGACAGTAGCATCTACGTTATCTGGGTGCTTGTTAGAAATGCAGAATCTTCGGTCCCACCTCAGACCTATTGAAACCAAATCTATACTTTAACAAGATCCCTAGGTGATTGAAACAGACATTAAAGTTTCAGAAGCACTGGTCTAGATGACAGGGCAATTGCCATTTTAGCCAAAATTAGTGTCCTGAAGTGGCAAGCTGGAAGGAACAATAAGAAAAAAATCATCCCTCTTATTAGATATGACAAATTTAAGCCTGATGATTACCACTTTCCTCTGCAAAGGGAGTCGTGAATGGCTTCCAGGAAGCCATAGTGGAGCTCGAATTTCTTCTGGTCACTAGATTAGATCAACAATGAAGATGCTGATGGGGATACTAATTTATTAATTATAATCACAGTATTTATGGTGTATTAGATACCATACTAAATGCTTTACATGTATTTAATACTCACAATAACTCTATCTCTCTTCAATTATAAAACATATAAATCATTAATAGACAGTCCTTTCTAGCTCATTTTTTTCTAATCCAGAAGTTGGAAGCTATAAACTGCATTTCCTAGACTCCTTTGCAGCTGCCACTCAACTGCATCTACTCAAGACTGGGAGCCATAAATGAACTAAATGCAGTGGAACTCATTCTCTGGGAGATTGGGTCTTCTGATCCATAATGCAGCTGGAGGTACCTGGTTCATCTGGGGCAGCTATAATGGAATATCTAGCATTTAGTTTCAAGGGCCTTAGGTACCAGGTTTGGGTGGCTGTGTCAATGGTGTTTGGCTATAAAAGAACCACAGTGTTGTTGGACAATTTTCCTGCCTGTGCTGTTTCTGAATATGGGGTATCCAAGAATGATTTGCTGCACTGTCTTTCCCCAGAGATTCTGGGAGCTGCTTAGTGTCTTAATAAATTCCTTTCCATTTACCTATCTAGAGTTTACTGTATTGTTTGCCAGTAAAACCCTAGCTGGTATAGTAATTGAGATCAGTTAAATCACTAAAAGCTAAAAAATGGTGGTACCAAATTATGGCACTTGAGTATTCAGTTTTCCATAAAAGAAGGGAAGTTTGGGATATTGTAAAGCAGAGACATGAGGTTAATATTTCCTACTATAGAATAGCAGAGATGAAGATGAAACTAGTAGCATTATGTTAAAGGGATGAATAAATTTTAAGTTAGTTTTGTTGCAATTCTGAAAATGTTCCATACCTAAAAACAAATGTGTCTGTATGGCCAAAGTCAAGTAGAGAACCAAAACAATTATCCAGGCAAGTTATGAAAGAAAGAAAGAGAAGAGGAAGGAAATAAGATTACTTCAAATGCCCCTTTTGTACCAGGCGCTGAATTAGGGACTTCTATAAACATTAAAAGGGAATTGTAAAATAAGAGTTATGCAACTTATAATGCTTGGCAGGCAATGGTGGCTGGTGCTCAAGCTGATAAAGAGGAGTTAGAATTTTGATTAAAATAGATATATTTTGAAGGGGGGTAGTTTCATTCCGTTAAAATATGCTACAAATGATAAGCAATAAAAACCTATTATGAACTTTCTGGAAGAAATAGATTCCATATGAGCAAGTAATGTAGGTGGATAATTTCAGTTGCTTATTATTTACCAAAAGGTGTAAATGACCAAGTTGGGGCCACACAGAGAACTCCTTGTTCTCCATTCTCCGTTTCTTGCTTACCATGATTGTCCACTTCCTGTTTTCAGCCTCTGGGAATACTAGTGATCGTGGAGAATAAAACACTTCATCATCCACTTCTTCTGGCTTTCTGGGCAAGCAGTGTAAAAAGGTCCAGTCAGAGGCAGCAACTTTAGCAGTCTAAAGAAGAGATGGGGATAAGTCTGTGTTTTAACTATTATATGTGGCTATCACATTTGTCTTCAGTATTTAAAAACACATATGGCATGGAGTCAGAGATCAGATCAATGCAAAGGGAGACACCAAAGGCCGTGCAAAGAGACAAAGAAGGGTGTAAGCTCAAGGCACCTAGGGGAAATGTATATGGTACTTTCAACTTGTGGAACTTTATAGTCTATTTATTATTATTATTTGGGAGATCGTCACTCCAAATTAAACCACTAACTCAGTTTTCTGTTACTCTGTCTAGTGGGATAGTGGACATTTCAGTAAAGAACTCTAGTAGTGTAATATGTGGTTGATAGCAAAAGTCACCAATTATACCTCAATATATTTTACAAGTTGCTTTTATGTGATTATGTTAACATTTTGAGCTTATTTCCAAATTATGGTTTTTAGCACTTGGAACAAACTTTATCACTAGTTAAAACATTTTTGAAGAAGAGCGCTGAGATAGGAATGCATTAAACAGGATTATGAGCACTCTGAACTAGATGTTTCATTCTTAATGCAAATATCCTAACAGTTTCATTTTCTCCAACAGTTAATTCCTGAAAGTTACATTTTCCCATCCATTTCTATTGTTCACTTAAAAATTCAAAACTGCATTCCATCAGAATTTCTTACCTCAAAATTATTACCTTTATACTAAAATTTTGTTCTACCTCCCACTCTAGTTCTAGGTTCAGAACGTTCTGAGTTTCTAAAATACTGGAAAAGTGACAAGGGAAAGGAATAATATTTTAACTTGTCATACATCAGTGAGGTTACTGCTCTGTGTGCCTACAGTTCGAGCACCAGAAAAACATCTAAGTTTGATCAAAGTAGGTATGAGGTAAACCAAAGGGAATTTAAAATTTCTCCATGAAAAGATTTGCCACATATATGCCAAGGGATTGGCCATAATATATAAATAACTCCTATAACCAATAATAAAAAACATTTAAAAAAATAGAAAATGGGCAAAGGATATGATAGCAGTTTATAGAAATAGACATGGAAAATGGCCAATAAACATGAAAAGATGTTTAATTTCATAGTAATCAGGGAAATGCAAATTTTTAAAAATATGAGGTACAAACTTTTTAATTAAAAATATAAATTGTGATCAGACTGGTATTTGAATAAAATATGTCAAAATCAGTATTTTCTATATCAAAAAAACCCACGTAAATAGCTACGAATAGAGAGAGTATGGAGGGAGTATAAGTTGCCAGTCGTTTTTTTGTTTTGTTTTGTTTTGTTTTGCCAGTCATTTTTGGACGAGCAATTTAGCAGCATTTCCCATATTTTAAAAAAGTATCTGCCATTTCACCCGGAAATTCTTCTAGGGGTCTATTTTCTAGTAATAGTTGCACAAAGAAATATGTATAAGAATGTGCATTGCAGCATTGTTTGTAATTGGGATAATTGGAAATCACCTAATTTATCAACAGGAAACATTTTAGGTGAATTATGGCCGACTCATACTTTGGAATTTTATGCAGCCATTTAAAAGAATGAAAAATATCTAAATAAATGGAAAAGAAAATCTAAGATTTGTTAAGTGAAAAAAATAAGTCAGAATATTTTAAAATACCATTTATGATAAATCAATAGTTGTGTGTGTGTGTGTAGGCATACTATGTAAACACACAGAAGAGATTTGCAAAGAGACATATCAAAGTGTTAAAACACTGGCTACCTCTGGGGAATAGTCACTGTTAAGGGATGAAGGGAAAGACATTTTCACTTTTTATTTTTCAAACTTCATTATATTGACATATATTAAATAAGGAGCTTGTATTTATGTATTACTTTGTCAATAAGATATCTACTATAATTGCTTAATCCCTTTCTCCATTAAACAGATTAGTTTCTCTGCTGACAAAATCCCAATGCACACCTGACTTTTAGGGTACTCCTCCAGAATGATGGTTCTCAAAGTGTGACCCTAGAGCAGCAGCGCTGCATCACCTGGGAACTAAAAAGAAACTCAAATTCTTGAGTCCTACCCCTGACCTACAGATTCAGAATCCATAGGGGAGTGGCGTACTGCCAGCTGTATATTAACACTTCCTCCAGGCAATTCTAAGGCATGCTCAAGACTGAGAAGCATTGTTTCAGATTTTAATTAATGAAAGGCATCAGCTTAGGTGGGATTCCCCTGGGAATGCCCTGGAGTCAGTTAGCAAAACTCAACTGGATTTTCAAGTCCTTGGAAAATAGAAGCAAGGACCAGCCTAAAGAACAATAACGGGGCTTTTCTTAGAAGAAATCAGAAGAAACTGCATGCAACAGAAGTAACCTTATGTCTCTAAACACAAAAAGAGTAAAGGCATTCCAATGCCTTCACTGCTGTGAGAAGGGAAAACCAGCTTCTTTCTTCTGCCTGGGTTTCAAATTCCTTCAACCAGGACAAAAGTGTCTTTGGAAAGGACATAGCTAATCTTAGGGAGGAGAAAAATCCCTGGGGGATACAGTCAGTGAGTCCTTCATAGGGAATGAAAGGACAGTCTGCTCTCCCCAAAGTGAATGAGTGATTAGATGGTTCTGGCCTTTATGAATGGAATTAATGAACCTTCAGAGAGGCATCAATTTGTACCTTCATTGTAACCTGGTAACCTTGGAAAGCCTTGAGCCGCTTTTTCTTCTCCTCTTCTTGTCCCATGCTTATCCAAGTGTCTGTAATTAATACGTTGCCTCCACGAGCCGCTTCCAGTGGGTCATTCGTCAGCGACAGCTTGGTACTGTTCTAGCATACACAAGCATGCCAGTTAAACAACTTCATGGGACAGAGAAAGGCAATTAGGACTTTACATATAAGGAGCATACCTCCTTGGCATACTGTTCTGCCACCTTGATTATATTGGGATCCGGGTCATAACCCTGCAGGGGGAAGAATGTAACTGTTAGGTAATGTTATTCTATATGTTTTCTTACATATGCATTACTTTCCTTTCAACAATAGGCACACTTTCTTTCCCTTTTTTGCTTTAAGTTGTAGCCCAACCGTGTGCAGTAGTATATGATTTACATCTAGAATTTCAAACCTTGATAGTGCTTCGGGGAATTTCAAAAAATAAGCAATTGCCCCATTCTTCTTTTATTGTTTTTTGACCTCCTTAGTCATAAAGACAAACAGGGTGGGGTGCTTTTTAGCTCTTGGTAGTACCTTTTCTTGTTCCTGTAATAGCTTAAGAGGATTATATATATATAATTCTACCTTATGCATTTTGGTCTCAGTTTTTCCATGAGCTGGTTTTTTTTTAATGCTTTTTCATCTGAAATGCTTTTCCATATCCACTCCATGTCGTAACACTTTCATGTCTCAGCTCAAGTATTTCAGAAAAACCTTCCCTGACCACCGCAGCTAAGTACTAACAGTTTACACGCACACATCTGATTCTTTTGCACTCACCAACAAGTGTTCTGACTGCCGGGCACTTGCTCTGAAATGGCATTTACACAGCAAGCACACTGTTTTTGCTGAAATACATTTGCGTACGGTGGCTTGGTGAGGGAAGGGTCAGTACTTGGGTGAGGCAAGCGAGGTGCCTAAGGCACAAAGTCTAAGGAAGTGCTCACTGTCAGAGTCGTGAAAGCACAGCTTTTGCACCATCAGTGCCTCGCTTGCTCACCCTAGTCTCAACTCTAGGTGAGGGGCCATTGTGGAAGCAATGAAAGCCCCCCAAGCTATTCCATACACAACAGGTAGCCCCTCTGTCTCCATCTTTCCTTTCTAATCTGTTCTGTACACAGCAGCAAGAATTGTTTTCTTTGAAGCCTTCGATGTTTACTACTTGTTTCTTAAGTCAAAGCTGATTAAGAGTATCAAGGCTCCCCACTGACATCTCCTGTTTCTGTCTCTTTTAATTCGTCTCAACATCTTGCTGCAGGAAAGCCAATATTATTGTCATCCCTGCACATGTCTTGCCCTTTTCTGCCATCACAGCCTCTCACCTCCCACTTTGTCCTCCTCTCCGGGGCGTCTTCATTGGAACATGTCAGCTCCTCCTTTGTCAAAACTCTAGCCCAGCTTCACCTTCAGACCCTCCATATGGTAGTCTTGTCAGTCCAAACCCCATAATTATTCTCACCTTCCTTCATCCTTTTCATTTTCCTGAATTCTTTGCGCTGATTATGAGTTGGTATTTATAAATTCTCAGTAGGACACTGTGGTGGACACTGCGATATGCCACCCAGATCCCCCTTCATGAATAAAGACAGTGGGAATGCTGCTGGAAGATGGCTTTTGGCTGTCAGTCCTCTTTGGGCACTGCCTCAGTTGCAGAAAGCCGATTCACCCAAGGTCATATACCTTTCCAGGGCAACCTACATTCTGTGACTGGTTGACAGAAGGGTATGAAAACCTGACACCCTCCTCCCAATCGGGACAGCTCTGAATGGCCATCTCAGATCTAGAACTCTCCATAAGGTCAGCCGAGGTGGTGGTAGGGCCTATTTCGTAGCTCGGCTTCTCCCTCTGCTCAGTCCTGCTTCCTTTGCCTCCTTTCCACAGGCCTTGATCTCAAGGACACGCCCTGGTAAACATCATGCACGCTAAACTCTATCTCAGAGTCTGCTTCCCAGGAATCTCAACCTATGACAGTATATTCAAGTTTATTCGTTTGAAATTATATTTATTTGCATATGATTGTCTACCGTAGTTTCTTCTCTCATTACAAAATTCTTGAGGAAAGAAACTACTCATATGTTGCTGATGAAGGCTGCCGACATTTTAGTAGGTTTACCACCCTCAAATAGCCATAAATTTGGGGGCTTTGTTTATCAGGATTTGGGGAAGTAATTAATAAAGGCTTGCTAATTTAGTAACTAATGTTGTGTCCATTCATACTGGTAAACATAAATTAAGAGACTGGGGTATTACCTCATGTGCCTCCTGCCCTGAAAATTTAGCTTTCCCTTTGGAGAGCAGGTTTTATACTCCCTAACTATAATCAGTCTTAGAGAAGGAATCAATAAGTACTTAGAGAACCAACAGAGAGATTTGGAAATTAGAAAATCACCCAACCTTGCATCCACTGGGCCATGACTGAGAATACAAAAAGGAATTCTTTACTCACAGCTCAGCTTTCAATACTAAATCACTCATTGGCTTTAACATAAATCTTCAAACCAGACGACGGTGATTAACAAACCTAGTCCAGTCTAAATATTCACTTAGAACAATGTTAAAATCATTACCATCAATAGTTTATGCAGCAATTTTTGCAATCAAGGACAAAATGATGTTGTCTTGAACATGGAAGTTATTCTTGGTTGAAGAATGGAGAAATAGATGAATTATGGCCTTGGAAACTTTTCAGTGCTTCTTAAATTTACAATAAATGTCCTAGCTTTATCTTTAAAGGAAATAGTTCTACTTATAAATTGAGGGAACAACTTCTATTCTTTCAGCCTTTCCAGAAGACTTTTTAAAACTCTTACTCCCACCGAGATTTAACCAGCTTTTAGTACTCTTTATCATTTAAATGAGTTTCTACATAAGAACAGTGCTGAAATTACTCTGTAATATTGGGATTTTTTCTTCTGATGCTAATAAAACTCTCTGACATGCAATAAAATGTTTAAATCATATATTTTTCCAACAGAATAAAGCCTTTATAAAAACACCTTATAGCAGGGAACAATTATTATTAATGTGTGTTTTATCTGTGAAAACTAAAACTAAATGCAGTAATAGTTTGCATTAATACAGATTTTTTTCTTCAAACTAGATTTGTAGTAAGAGTGTGTTAACTCTTCCCATAAAAGGAGGAACCACCTTAAGCACATGTCAGATCTAACCCTTTATTTCAGTTCATGCTGAACAATAGAGAATTATCTGTTGTAAACATTATCTCTCTGAGTCCCCAAAGTTTACTATAATAGGGTGGCTTCCAATGCATGCTGTTGCCTACGCTTGTCATTTGTTCTATGGCAAGTATGTTAGGTAGAATACTGTCCTCCAAAAAATTTATTCCCACCCAGAATCTGAGAATGTGACCTAAGTAGGGTCTTTGCAG
Organism: Rhinolophus hipposideros; assembly: GCF_964194185.1. Lineage (NCBI taxonomy): Eukaryota > Metazoa > Chordata > Mammalia > Chiroptera > Rhinolophidae > Rhinolophus > Rhinolophus hipposideros. The sequence goes on from NC_138046.1 coordinate 97,277,413, forward strand.
ATGTAATTAGTTCAGATGAGGTCATGCTGGATGAGGTTGGGCCTAAGTTTAATATCCCCTGTTTCCCCGAAAATAAGACCTAGCCGGACAGTCAGCTCGAATGCGTCTTTTGGAGCAAAAATTAATATAAGACACGGTACTATATTATATATTATATTATGTTATTATTTTATTATTATATTATATTATATTATATTATGTTATGTTATGTTATGTTATGTTATGTTATGTTATGTTATGTTATATTATATTATGTAAGACCCGGTCTTATATAAGACCCGGTATTATATTATATTATATTATATTATATTATACCCGGTCTTGTATAAGACCTGGTATTATATTATTTATATTGTTTTGTGCTATGTTATGTTATGTTATGTTATGTTATGTTATGTTATGTTATATGACTCAATCTTATAGTATAGTAAAATAAGACAGGGTCTTATATTAATTTTTGCTCCAAAAGACACATTATGGCTAGCTCTTATTTTTTGAGTAAACACGGTAACTACGGTCTTCATAAAAAGGGGGACATTTGTAAAGAGAAACAGACATAAAGGGAAGAAGATGGAGGCGGAGACTGGAGTGTTGCAGCCACAAACCACAGAATGCCTGGGACCACCAGAAGTGCTTGGAAAAGACAAGGAAGGATCCTTCCCTAAAGGCTTCAAAGGGAGTGGGGCCCTGCCAACACCTTGAATTTGGACCTCTAGTCTATAGAACTGTGAATCTATAAATTTCTGTTGTTTTAAGCCACCGAGTTTGTGGTAATTTGTTATGGCAGCCTTTGCAAACTAAGGCTGCAGGGTGCGTTGACTCAAACCGGTCCAGCAAGAACACTAGGAAAAAACATTTTCGTTTTATTTTGTTTTGTTTTGTTTTGTTCTGTTTTGTTTTGTTTTGGCAGGGTACAGCAGACAATGCTGATGCTCTACCCAGATGCCATCAGAGGGTCCATTTTTACAACTTTTCCTCCCTATCCCCATTTCAGTGTGCTTTTCACAGCACTCGCAGCTCTTCTTCTGATGACCCTCTGGCTACCCAGCTTCTTTTCCTGCCAAAAGTGCCGGGAGATTCACCACCCAGGAGATTCATCCCCTTGCTGCCCTTGACCAAATATTGGTTCAAAGGATGAAAACCCACCTTCCTTGCCTCAGGTTGGGAAAACTCTGGGGCATAATTTAAACTGCAGAGCACCTGTGGGATCACACTGACACCCCTTTCTGTGGGACTGTACCTGACGTGGCACTAGAGTGACCAAATCATCCTGGTTTGCCTACGACTCTCCCAGGTTTGCACTGATAGTCTCATGTCCCCGAAAATCCCTAGTCCCAGGAAAACTAGAATGGTTGATCCGTAAACGGCACTCTTGCTTAGATTCTTCCCTTTCTCTGTTCTGCTCCCCCTATTCTCCTACAGGTCTGCCTTAGGAGTACTTTCTTAATAAATCACCTGTACACCAATCTTCATGGTAGGTCTCCTTGTGGAGAACCTGGCCCAAAACCCTGGTAGAGGGTGAAGAGTGCATGAACGCCTCAAGGATTTGAGTTTTTCTTGTTGGAGAAATTTAGCTATTAATCTACATTGTGTAATTCAAGTTCCCAGTTGATTGGCAAATAAACATCTCAAACTCAAGAAGCAGAGGCAAGGAGGAATTCTCAGGACTCATATAGTCATCTCTGGATGTCTTAGCTTTTCAGAGTTAACCACGGCGGCGACTACTGAAATAACAGCAAATGCATGCTTGGTCAGAAACACACTGGTACACAATAATTTTGAATAGTCGTCTCTTAATGAGAGGGTCAATTCTGTCTTTTACTTTGTTTCTGAAATGGTTTCTATTTAGGGGAGTATTCCACTCAAAAGACTCCTGATAGAATATTAGTAGCCAATGAGAAACATACTGGGGAAAACAATTCAGTAGAGATGGGATATTTCAAAGGTTCTGTGGGAATCCTTTCAGACTGGTTTCTGTATGACTCTCTTGTAGGGTTAATTTTTATCATCTGAAAGGCCTATTTATTTTGTATGAGTGTGCAGGTATCGTAACAGGGCTTCTCCTAAAGGAATCTGACTTTTTTTATTTTGGTGTATTTATTTATGGATGGATGCTTTTATGTAAGTAACACATATTTACATGTTAAGAAATTCAAACTACATGAAAGGATATACCGTGAAAAGAAAGTCATCCTTTTACCTCTATCCTTGAACCTCCCAGTTCCCCTTCTCAGAGGCAACAATTATTACCAGTTTCTTGAGTATCAGAAGGGTCACTTTGGATTTATGAAAGAAGTCATGCTTCCCATACATTCTATGAAAGATTAGCAGCAAGATAGAAAGTATATGGGAGTCAGGTTCACAGCCATATGGGACTTGGATTTAAAAAGCTGAAGGAGACGAGTTTTGAAACACTAAGCTGGTGTAGACGCCATCACTGTGAGCTTCATATTAGACTGATGTTTTTCTTTCAGATTGCAGTATAGTAGTCCACCATTATCTGCAGTTTTTCTCTCTGCCATTTCAGTTACCCATGGTCAACCACAGTCCAAAAATATTAAATGGAAAATTCCAGAAATAAACATTCATGAGTTTTCAATTCTGTGCCATTCTGAGGAGCATGATGAAATCTCACGCCCACCCACTCCATCTTGCCTGGCACGTGAATCATTCCTTTGTCCAGCGTACCCACACAATACAGCCACCCCACCCATAGTCACTTAGCGGCTGTCTCAGTTATCAGATTGACTGTCCCAGTATCACAGGCCTTGTGTTCAAGTCAGCCTTATTTTACTTAACCATGTCTCATTCACCTCACTTCATCATGTAGGCATTTTATCATCTAGCATCATCATCAGAAGAAAAGTATAGAACAATAAGATATTTTGAGAGAGCTAGAGACCACATTCACATAACTTTAATTACAGCATATTGTTCTAATTGTTCTATTCTTAGTATTGTTAATCTCTTCTGTGCCTAAATTATAAATTAAACTTTATCATAGGTATGTATGTATAGGAAAAAATGTAATATACCGGGGGTGCCAGAAAAATGCATACAAGTGGACACTTTGGTCAATGTTACTCAAGCAGTAGTTCGCCGTAATTAGAAGTGTCTGAATGCTGATGGTAACTTTGAGCACCTTTTGTAATTGCAGAAGTCAAATGTGACTCGTATTCACCTTTTGTTATCGGTATACACATATATTCAGTATTAGTTTTAAAAAATTGTCCTTTCTTAAAATGTGTATACATTTTTGGGTACCCTCTGTATAGAGGGTCTGTTACTATCCCCAGTGTCAGGCATCCAGTGGGGGTCTTTGAACCTATTCCCCACGGATAGGGGAGGACTGCTGTATTAGAAAATGACAGCCCTCCCTGTGCCTTGGGAATTCTGTCTTGTCTGGATTTGCTTGCTTTTTTCAGACTTTGTGATAGCAATGCACAAAGATTTAGTCATCACACTGGCTGGTTTCAGCACATTCAGAAGGATAATTCAGACATACTTCTAACATAAACTCACAGGATGAAAGGCATCAGCCAAGACTCTTTTTATAGAGATGAGATATTGGGCACTCAAGAGGCCAAATAGCTATAATAGTAGGACTGTTAACACAACCTAAATTTTGTGGCCTCACCTGTGCGCTCTTGAATGGATGAGAGGTTTGCTTTTACTGGGTAATTGCATTTGGGGATGATTTAAGGGGAGGTGAGTTCAAGACAGAAAGTTTCCCTACCTTTGGAGTAGCTGCCTGAATATGCATTCCGAATTTCGCTGCACTCATCATGATGGAGTGCAAGATGTTGTTCCCATCCCCAATCCAGCTGAGGGTAAGGCCTTTCAGAGAGCCATAGTGTTCCTAAAAGGCAAGGGATGGAGGAGATTACATCTGGGAGGAAATCCACTGATGTGAAACAATTATTAGGGTTAAAATAAACGGTCTTCACCTCAATTTTAATGCTTTGTTGGAATAATTAAACTGCAGTGGTACCTCGGTTTTCGAACGTAATTGCGTTCTGGAAGACGTAGTCCATTCTGGAAGACTGTTCGAGTTCTGAAACGTTCCAAAACAGCCGACAGCTGGGCCTCAGGGTCTTGCACTCAGCAGAAGCCACATGACATGTTCGACTTCCGAGGCGTGTTCAAGAACCGAAGCACTTACTTCCGTGCATAAACCGAAATGTTCGTCAACAGAGACGTTCGAAAACCGGGGTACTACTGTACTGATTTCTTGCATTATACTGAGCAATTCAATAACATTAATGTACAATCACAAAAAGTAGCAAAATGTCCTAATATCTTAAACCAAGACATCATATGAACTTGTATGAGACTCATATTTTCATACATTTCAAATCTGAATGTTTGTTGTATTCATTCATTCATTCATTCATTCATTCCACTAATTGAGCACCATCCATGTCCGGACACTTTTCTTTGCCCTGGAGATATAATAATGAACAAAGGAGAAATCAGTCACTGCCTTTATGGATCTTCCATTCGTTGGTGTAAGAAAGGGGACATACAATGCACCTAAAACAGTGTAGCATGGTAGTTGAGTATGTTCCCACTTATACAAAGTTGGAAAACATGCCATTAATAATCTTGGTTGTTTATGAATATAGACAGGCATAGCTAAAGTATAAACACATGCCTGGGAATTATAAATACAGACATCAGGATAATTTCCTTGAGGGGTGGGAGGAAATGAGAACAGGGAGAGTTAAACAGTGGGTTTCAACTCTATCTGTAATATTGTATTTAAAAGCAAAAAAAATTCTAAAGTAAGATTTGACAAAACTGTGTCACTGGTATGTGGGTCTATTTTTATTTTTCTTGAAGTATCTGTAGGTTTTATATGTATTTATATTTATACATATACATATAAGATAAAAAAGAGAAAGACTAAGCAATTTGAAGATCACAGAACTACTAGGTGGCTAAACTACGATTTAAATCCAAGTCCATCTGACTTAGATTCCATGTTCTTAATAAACTATTTATTCATTCAACTCTCACTTTGAGTATCTCCTATGTGAAGGCATTGCACCATATCCTGCAGAGGACATTATGATGACTAGGACATTTCACTGTCCCTCAGTGAATTTATAATCTAGTAATGATAAAGCCTCACGGCGAAGCATTAAATTATCTGGTGTATATGTAAAGCCACGGCCACTTCGTATCTAACCTCGTTGTATTACCCTCTCTGCATGAATTTTATCCTATCACCAATTGAGTTTCATTTTGAGTTTAACCTCACATACACATGTGTGTAGCTTATTCAAATGAAGACGAATATAGACCTATGCAGTTTTCCCTATCTCCCCAGAAAAGTCCATAGACACAGAAACCATAGTTGTCAGGATTCCCAGCGGCAAAACTCTGTAGATTGGCTGTGGCAAAACAAACAAGATCAATCTTTCAAAGTTATTCAAGTTCCTGATTTGGGGTGGTGGGGGGGAACATGGCTAAATTTGAGCCTCAATTCCATAAGTTCTGCATGTTCTTAGTCCTAGCCTTAAACAGTTTATTAAAATGATAGAAAATGGCCTCCTTCTTAAAAAGTGATTTAGTAATTGACCATTTTGAGTATTTAAAGCACACACCACCAGTCTTCACTCCCAAACCACAGAGACTGTTATGTAGGATTACATAAAGCTTTTCCGATCTGTATGCTCCGGCATTCCCTATTCATCCACTGTATTAAATATGTCACCAAAAAGTGAAACGATTAAAAACCAGGTGATGAGAGATGGACTAAAATAGGTTGGGAATAGGGTTGAGAACAGTAGGCTCTCATAATCTGTTTTTAACAATTCCCTATTCTTTGGATGTCTAATATACACCCATGTGCTATAATTCTTTGCCAAGATGACATCTGAAAACAAAACATCAATACCATGATTTAAATGGTTCCGTTTAGAGATGGTCAAGTCTATTTATTGATTTTGCTCTTGTATAAGACAAGGAAATAAGCTAACCTGGAGCGTGAGGTAGTCAGCCAGGATCTGGATAGGATGGTACAAATCTGACAGCCCATTGACGATGGGGATGGATGCTTCTTTAGCCAGGATGTCCAGATCTGATTGTTTATACACTCGAGCCAACACTGCATCTGTCATGCTAGACAATACGCTGCAGCAAACCAAGAAAAGATAATCTAAGTAAATTATGCTTAATAATTCTTTCTTTAATACAGGATCTTTAACAGTAATAACATGCTAATAAATTAGAATTTTTACTAAGTTACAACTACCTATCAACGCGACAGATTTAAAACCTAATATTAAACATGTAGTCATTACAGAAGGCAGCTGTTGTTCCACTGATATCCATTGACCACTGATTTTACTATTTTTTACAGAAATAAGAAATTAACCATGGGCCTAACAGTCATGATGATGAATTATAATTGATAAATGGCAGTTGGTAAAGTTAAAAGGAACAAGACCAAAAACAGAAAAACATTAATGTATAGAAAAACATTAATGACCTGGCATGTGGCTAATTTTCTTTTCCACCATCCCGCAGACAAATACATTTTCACTATAAAATTGAAAGTACAAATGGGGCAGCCACAGAGGTGCACACAGATTGCCTCACAAGAGAGAACCTTCTAGAAGGAGTGCTGTTAGCTAACAGCCCTCAGCTGCTGTACCTTCAGGATCCACTGCAGCATTCCTGCAGAGACCACACTCTCCCCACGCTGTTCCCATCAATAACTGAGCATGGTGTGGACACCAGAGCTGGACCGTTCTGCCTGACACAGGACTTTTCCGATGGGCAGTCTTTGCTCTGGGGTTCCTCATCAGCCTGGCTGAGACTTTCTCAGAGCTGTACTGAGTCTGAAGTTCTTTCCAACCGACTCCTTCCTTCCTCCTTTCCTTTCACTGGGGTCTGATCTGCATCACCTTCTGAAGGCTCTCCCTGCCTACTCGTGCTTCCTCTCTCCTTAATTCTTCACAGCTGTTCTCCCCAAATACATCTCTTGCATGTCTAATTCCATCTTGGAGTCTGCTTCTCAGTAAACTTGAACTGACACAGGTAGCAATGAACTCTTGCAGGGGCTGAGCCTGAGAAGGCATTTGGCCCTTACTCCTATTCTCTGCATAGCTATCTGCATCTCTGAAAAAGACAGAAAGCGTTCAATATCATACCACAAACACAAACACACACACACTACGCCAAAAAAGCAACACAAATCAAATCATGGCCATAAATTCAAGTAATTCTTAGAAAGATGGATATTATTATTCTCATTTTATAGTGAAGAACTTGAGACACAGAGAGATCTGTGTCTTAAGTAACTTACCCTGAATCAACACAGCTAAATAAGTTGGAGGAGCTTGTATTCAAATCAAAGTCAGTTTAACTCAGAAGTCCATGTTTTTACCATTACAACACGTGGCCTCAAATTTGCAGATGATAAACTTCTGAAAGGAGAGACTGGGATCCAGATTTTAAGTTTTTCCCATGTGTAAGAGTGGTGGTGGTCCCTCAGCTAATGCTTCGGCCTTACAAAAATAGCGAGAATGGCCTTTCGTTTAAAATCATGGTTTCTTATTATTTAAGGGAAACCCTCCCAACAGAAGCTTCTAATCATTTCAGTTTTAAGAAACTGTTTTTAACAGCAAAAAATTTTGGAAAGCCTCCCATGATAGTAGTTATATTAAAAATAGAGTCATAATTTTAAGATATCCAGTTAGTCTTGGGTTCTACAGCTTGCTCTGTAAGTTACTAACTGTGTGACTTTGGACATGTTATTTAATTTCTCTATGATTTAGTTTCTTGGTCTGTAAAACCATAATAACAATACATATCCCACTGGGTTATTGTGAGATTTACATGAGGGATCCTATATGCATAGTATGATGCCTTGTTCATAGTAAGAGATCAAAAAGTAGTAGACATTATTACTGTGTCAAAAGAGAATGCGTAAAAACTAAACCTAGTATGTATTTAGTAAGGTCTTCATAAATTTGTATCTTAATCATCATATATATTTGGAAAATTAGTCTCTCATATGTCTGAGACATATTATTTACTCAGTCTATAGAAAACTATTGGTGCTTATAAAATTCAAGGACCACAAAATAACTCCTTACTACCAGGGATTAGAGAATCAAAGGTTGAAAACTATATTGTTATAATATTTTCTAGACTCAGATACTTTCAAATTTTCATTGATTTCTCATACCCATAGTTCCCAGATTTTCAGATTTCATGGATCAGCAAAATTTCCAATAACATGGAGATCAACATAAAATTTCCAACTTTTTGTTTGGCAAATTAAGGACAATGGGAAACAAGCAAATAAACACATGTAATATGTCAGTATCTTCACTTAACAAAGTAATATTTTAACACCAAAAAAAAGGTGTGAGCGTCCTTGAAATTGAATTTTGCTTTGTGGAATTCACTATATTGTCTTTATTTTTCTTATTCTGCCACTTCTGATGAAAACTTCCCATGGCAGGACATCAGTGGAGGGGTCAAGATTTAGGAACCAGTGCTCTGAACTATCTAAGCACAGTCTATGTTATAGCATGAAAGAGGTGCGTAAAAGAGCCCCTTTATAATTTCTCTTGCAAGACAGGTGATGTTTGATGGTTAATTAAGAAAAGAGTTTTCAAATATTGCCGCACATGAAAGTCACCTGGAGAGTTTTTAAAACTCTTGATACCCAGGCCATAATCTCTATCAATTATGTCAGAAAAGTAGAATCTCTAAGGGTAAGACCTAGGGATCAGTATTTTCAAAAACTTTCCAGGAAACTCCAATATGCAGCCAAGGTTGAGAGCCAAAGCTAGCACCTGGCTCCTCAGGTCAACAGCATGGGCATTACCTGGCAGCTTGTTAGAACTGTAGAATCATAGGCCCCGCCCAGATTTACTGAATCAGAATATGGATTTTAACAAAGTTTTCAGGTGATTCATTTGCATATTAAAGTTTGAGACTCCCAACAAAGAGGGAATTGAGGCCACCATATTTTTGAAAGTACCATCCTTTTTTTTTTCTTAAAACCCTAAGCAGCCCCAGCCTGCCAAAAAATTTCAAGAGATGGCAGCCCAGAAAGACAGAGGACTTGGTCCATAATCTCACTGGCAGGGAGTGCTTTCTAGTTCAATTGAAGGAGAAAAGCATCTCAAATCCTAAGAAATGAATAATCCACTCCCTTCCATTAAGGTCCCCTCATGAGAGTAACCAGCTACCTTGACCAATTGGATGCCCCAAGACAATGGTTCCCAAACTTGTGTGTATCAAAACTAAGTGCAGAACTTAAAGTACTGAGCCCCACGCTCCCAAAATAGGGTAGAGTCTGGGTAGTTTTACTTGTTACCAAGTTTCCCAAGTAACTCAGATAACCTTCCAAAGTTTGAGAACCACTGTCCTAAGGCATAAGCTATTATGTTAAAAGAATTTTAAATCTTTACTTCTTTCTTCAAGACTTTAATACAAATTCCCTTCCCAGTACAGATATACTGATGCTTCATACTATAGAATACAGTCTTTTTAACTCTATCATGAGAAAGTAATGTCGATGGAGGCAGCTATCCCAAAAAAGTCTATAATTATTATCAATTTCCTATTTCGTAAGAATTGGTTAATTTTGTGACACCTGAAATACTATGGCTCAGTTGGTTAGAGCACGTGCTCTTAACAACAAGGTTGCCAGTTCAATTCCCACATGGGACGGTGGGCTGCGCCCCCTGCAACTAGATTGAAAAGGGCAACTGGACTTGCAGCCGAGCTGCGCCCTCCACAGCTAGACTGAAGGACAACAACTTGACTTGGAGCTGATGGGTCCTGGGAAAAACACACTGTTCCCCCAATAAAGTCCTGGAAATTCACAGTTCCCTTTCCCCAATAAAATCTTTTTAAAAATCAGAATTTATATGAAAAACAGGAGTAAGGATCTTAAGATAGAATGATGCACCCCAATGATGTCCACGCTCTAATCCCCATAACCCCTGAATATGTTACATAGCAAAAGGAATTTCGCAGATGTGATTAAATTAAGGAACTTGACATAGGGAGATTATCCTGGGGTGGGCCCAATATAATTACAAGGGACCTTATAAGAGGGAGGCAGGTGGTCAGAAATGAGAGAAGATGCTAGCTATGTCCCTGGCTTTGAAGATGGAGAAAGGGAGCCAGGAGCCCCAGGATATAGGCAGCCTCTGGAGACTGGAAAGGGCAAGGAAATGGATTCTCCCCTGGAAGCTCCAAAAGGAACACTGCCTTGTGGGCTCATTTTAGACCTCTCGCCTCCAGAATTGTAAGACAATAAATTGTTTTGTTTTAAGCCACTAATTTTGTGGTAATTTGTTAAAGCAGTAATAGCAATCCAACATAGAGCTCATGATAAAAAGTGAAAACTATGTGATAAAAATATATTCATCCTAGTGGCCAGCAGCTTGACTTTAATTCATCTTGAACTTAAGAGTAACCAGTACCCAAAACCCAACCAAGATTAAGTGGTCAGCAGTCCACTTCACCTGCATTCTTAGCCTCCTGAGATGATATTTTTTCCTTCCAGTCCGGTAAAACGACATATATAAACCATGAAAATGTATAAAAATAGTCTCCAGTAGAAATCCTTGCAACCCAGCAGTGTATAAAGTTTCAATTCCAGGACCACGTAAGGATAAAATAAAAGCAGGGATAATAATGTAAAACAATATTAACTGTATGATATGAACAGTGTTATGCCCAGTTTTCTTGTTAAATATTCATCAGCTCTGTAATCAAAGTGGTATTTTAAGTGTATTTTTTCCTTTTTAAAATGTTTAGAGCATTCAAGGAAATCTGAAATGCTAGGTTTGCGATTAAGTTAAATGCTTAAAAGCAGTTGATTAACTTTGCAATCAGTGTTTAACCGGTTGAGGAGACTTGTTTTGTTCATTTAACATGTATTTGATTTATTGGTTGGATAAGTAACATGTGAAAGTTTAAAGCAATCATTCTGAAATTTGAACATGCATGAGAATCACTTGTTAGAACACAGCCAATCCTGTTTCTGATTCAGTAGGTCTGGGTTGGTCCCCTCCCCGCCAAATTTGCATTTCTAACAGCAAATTATGCTGCTGCTTTGGGGACCACACTTTGAGAAACACTGAGGAATGTTTGCAATTTTGGTGTTTAAAGGAATGCTAATGGTTGATAATTCATAACGTTAATAGATTTGACTGTAAAAGCAGTGCAGAGTAGGCAATATTCCTATAAACACAGAAAGCCCCTTGGACAGTAAAGCATCTACGGGCAAAAGCTTGATTTTTTTAAAAAATGGCCCTGCAATTGGGAGGCGGCTGGTGGCTGCAAGATGGCCTCAGGGTTTTCTGGAAATTAATTTGGGGAACTTATTCAATAATGTTGTAGGGGTTTTGTTGGGTATCCGATGGGCATGCGTCCTATTTGGGAGACCACCTCAGGGATGGTGTGGATGCCTGATCGTGGCGTTGTGCACCAGAGGCTAAACATTAATGAATGCCAACTATAATTTTATGTGTGTGATGTGATGGCTGGGTGTGAGGTCGGAGGGATGGTGGGTGGGGGGAGGGGGGTTCACAGTGTGAGGGATGTAGATGGTGGGCGTCTAAGTATTACCTTGTTTTGTACACCTGAAACTAATAAATAATATAATAATAATAATAATAATAATAAAATGGCCCTGCAATCCTCCTTCAGAACAGGAGAAGTGGAATCTGGGACGTGGGGGAGGCACAGATCCCAGGTTGTCTTTACATTGTAATCTCTTGGGGAAACAAAGATATTAAAGATCTTTAAATAGACAATTATTCATATTATTTTGTCAATGATGTTGCTGTCTACTTTATGTTTAAAGTTGATATAAATCATAGAGAAATCACCATTCTTAGTTTTCTTCTTCCAGGATACTCAAGATCTTTAAAATAAAACAAAACAAAACAAAAACCTTTTGCCTGGAAAAAATAAGAAACCTATAAATAGAGCTGGGCTTATAGGCACATTTACAGTAATTGGGCTTTCTATAGCTCTCCATCAATTTGAAACCCCGGCTTTAAACATCGTAAGAGCTGCATTATATGTGCTACAAAATAAAAGGGTGACCAGTTAAAAATACTCTCTGGCTCTGTAATGACTTTTAATTCGGTCTCTTTTCATTTCCCTTTAATAGAGAGTGCTGTTTGCCTTCCGATTGATTCCTGAAACCTTGCAGACAATCTTAAGGTATCTGTCCACAATGGTAACAAAACTGCTTTTGCAAAATCCAAATTACCCAAATTTAAAGTTTCTCACACATATCAGTTCCCTCTGGATTTTTAATAGCTAACAATATGATTTTTTTAAAAATAATCAACAAATTAAAAAGTTTATTCAATTTAATTTTGCTATTAAATTGAATAAAGTTTATTCAATTTAAAATGTGGTGTTTTCTTCCCCCCTCAATCATCTCTCTTTCCTACTGTTTATAAAAAGAATCATGGCATAGGACTTTAAATGGAAAAATGGTTTAGGAGATAAAATGTTAACATTGATTATTTCTAGATGATGGCAATATTGGTAGTTCCACTTGAAACCTATGTAACATTACTAACCATTATCACACTAATAAACCTTAATTGGGAAAAAAAAGAACATATTGTGTAATCAAAAAAAAATCTCATAGGTTCTACCAAAAGGAGAATTGTAATAACCAGGAAAAAAAATTCAAAAATCATCTTCCTAAACATGATTTTGAAAGTAATTGAAAATGAAAGGGCTTCTTAGAGCAATGACTAATGCTTGGCTTTGGTAAAGAAATATGCAAGATGAGCCTGGAATATCTTGTCATATCAAAAAGCAAGGAAACTATCCAAGACTAAAAGAGTTATGTCAAAATGATCTAGTAGCCAACTTAGAGACAAATCACATTGGCTAAAGATGGGACAATTTGAGCATGAGTAAGAACAACTACAACGAATTGAAACTTTAAAATATATTAAAATGCATGAATTTATAAAGATACTAAAAAAACAGAAGAACATGGAGAAGACATAGCAATACCAATTTCAACTCAATTTGAAAGTGAATTCTCAGTCAGTTTGTATAAGCTCTCCTCAGAACAGTCAGAGACTGTATAAAAATGGAGCATGATAGCTCAGTATGTAAAGAGTACCCTGATACTGGATATTTTCATGCAGGCTCAAGGACAATTTTGAAGGAATGGTGTGGAGGAGTCATGAAAAGCATGGTTGATCTAAGTAACCCATAAAGACCTTTCCAACCTCGAGTTTCCATTATTCGTTGATATTTTTTCCTTTAGTATAAGATCAAAACTTATTTATGATTTAACTAAAACATCCAGAAGGCCAAAATAACAAAGCAAAACAAAACAAAAAACACCATAAGCCAAGTTCTCCATAGCCTCAAGCAGGCCTGCTGCAGAGTTTCTGTGGTTAGGTGAACAAATACTCAAAACAAACAAAAAACCTCCAATATTATGCTATATGCTGAGCCAGATCTTAAGAGCAAACATGGATATTGATAAGATGGACAATCACACAACAATCTTGATGCTCTTTAGAGTTCAGTTGTTCCTAAACTTTTGGAACATAGGGAATGGGTTGCAAAAGCCAAAGAGAAACACAAGTTATATTCTCATAGGGTCCTGCCATGCATTCTTCCTTCTGACTCCATCCTGCCTTGAATCAGACTGCGTGCCCCCTAAATTCCAGTTTGTTATCAGTGACATCTCCTGTCAGTAGAAGAGCTGACTGGCAAACAGTGGGAGGAATTTTTGGCTGTGTGTAATGACACCATTGATAACCCTGTAATCATTTAAAAAATGGATGTTTCCTATTTTGATTTTTCAAAACAGGCCAAGCCTGCTAGCTTCTTGGTGGCCTCTGTAAAGATTCCTGGTAATACCATATTTCCTATTAGAGACCAATTTATTCATACCTCATTAGGTACATATTTCACATTAAATGCCAATATTTTAAAATTTAGGAAAGATTACCTTTTTCGGTCTTAATATCATTGCTATAAATACCTTAATAACAATATCACAGCTTTCTTAAACATTCTTTTCAATGTGACAGTGGTTCACTCTTTCTTTGAAGACTGTGTCTCATCCACAAATTCCTCCATAACTTCCATTATTTGAGCGATCAGAATGACAATGACTTGAAACCCTTCCATGTTGCTGCAGGGCATGTGGATATGTGGTTTGTAGTGGTGGGTTGAGTGGTGTCCCCCAAATTCATGTCCACCTTGGAAACTCAGAATGTGACCTCATTTGCAGGTAGGATCTTTGCATGTGTAATTAGTTAAGATGAGGTCAGACTGGAGAAGGGAGGGCCCTAAATCCAATGACTGATATCCTGATAAGAGGAGAGGACAGAGACATACAGAAAAGAAGGCCAGGTGAAGACAGGCAGAATTTGGAGTGATGTTGTCATGCAGGGAGTCATGCGGGACCTCTGCTCCCGCTCCCCGCACCAGAATGCAGGATATGGTGAGGCCAAAAGGAACACCCACGGAGCCATAGGTAGGGGAGTCACACCAGTATAGTCTCGCTGGTGGCTGGGTTGGAGACACAGGAAGCAGGAGCCACACGATCCGCAACCTGCCGTCTGCTTCTCCGCCAACCCACCTCACTTGCTAGCTGCCATCTGCGCTTACTAGCTCAGCCACAGCAGTTATATCAGTGGCTAATGGCTAATGGGTAACAGCTGATGGCCAACTAGCCACAGCTGACGGCCACCTACTACCCAAGCCAGCACCTTTCCACGTGAGGCCGAGAGCCTGGAAGCTACTCTCTGGGACCCTGTCCCCACAGATGCATTTATAAGCCAAGGGACGCCAAGGAGCTGTGGGAAGAGGCAAGCAGTGACCCTTCCCTAGCACCTTCGAGGGAGCGCAGCCATGCTGACACCTTGATTTCACACTTCTGGACCCCAGAACCTTGAGAGAATACATTTCTGTTGTTTTAAGTCACCAAGTTGAGTGGTCATTTTTTTGGCAGCCCTAGGAAACTAATACAGTGGTTTGTGCTGATTTTACTTTCTACTAGTTTTACACTAACAGAACACACTTTAGCAATCACCGCCATGAGTAAATTACATCTGTAGGGAAAGTAATTAGAGTAGAACAACGTTACATTATCTGGTTTTATATGGAGCTTTTCATACACGTGGTTTCTGAAGTTGCATTATGAACTGTATTAAAGTGAAAATGACTGTGAAGCTATTACGTCCCTTTCAATAGTGGACTCAGAGCATTAGGCATGAACAGCTGTCATTATAGAAGACACAGAAAGCCTTCAAACTGGACTGATAATGTCTCTCTGCTGTTCCTAAGGTCCATCCGATTTTCAACTTCAAAAAAACCAGTGGTCTGAGTCATGCGAAGGTGTCACTTCTGGTGAACACATCTAAAAGAATAAGCCCAGAGCAAGGGCGAAACATAGAATATCCAACTCTTAACTCTAGCAGAGCACCAGAGAATTGGCAACATCTGAAAATACCCTCAAATCTGAAGCAAATGTAACTGAATGTATGTGTATATGTTTGTGTGTTCTGACATGTTAGGGGGTGGAAGAGAGTAGCCAAGAGAGACTTTTCCAAAGAGGGAAGTAAGCAATGGTTGATTATATCCAATGGGTGTCTGGCCCTACAGGGACCCACACTGAACTGAGGAAATAATTCAAATCTTAAGTCTGTCGTGCCCCATCAATGTAGGACGCACTCCCTTACCAGTTAGGGTAGATTGAGGTAAAGGACAATTACCAAAATCCAGAAGAGAGATGAGAGCCAGGTTATGCTAAGGGTTAACATAGCAGTCCTGAGATGGTTATCTTTGAAAGGTCTGCTTACAAGTTAGCCCTTGGCCACTGGGAACTTGGACTTGGGGAGGGTTCCTACCATTCCCAGAAATAATAAGGATGGCTCACTGCCTAAACTGTTTGTATAAACAGTACAGATGGTGCGGAACAGCTGCTTTCCTTTTAGGAGTCTAGAATTTGGGTTCATGCTAGGCAGAGGGTGCTTGTGTGACCAGCCCCTGATAAAAATCTTGGGCACTGTCTAGAGACTCCCTGGTAAACAACATTTCACACGTGTTGCCACAACTTGTCGCTGGGTGAATTAGCATGTCCTTTATGTCTCCACTGGGAAAGGGGGACACTTGGAAGCTTGTGCCTGGTCTCCCCTAGACTTGGCCCCATGTGCCTTTTCTCTTTGCTGTCTTTGCTTCGAATCCTTTTTTTGTAATGAATCTTAGCTCTGAGTATGATCGTCTGCTGAGTCTTGTGAGTCCTAATGAATCACCAAACCTGGGGGTGGTCTTGGGGTCCCCTGACATACCAGTTCGTCCACAGTACCAATCCACAACTCCATCTCAGTGTCCCCTTTCTCTCCCCACTAGCATCCCCTCAGATTACACAATACTCAACTAGCTAAGGAGGATTTGCCCACAATATTTTGAAGAGAACAGGTTTTTTGGTTTTTTTAATTAAAGTTTATTATCGTAATCAAGAAAGAAAAGAGCAACACATTCTATTTTGAATGTGTATTTACAATTTTTACTCCTTGATCTGATTTTATTTTTCCTGTCTTTGGTGGTTGAGACAGGACCAACTCATAAGTGAACTTATTTTTTTTATGTGCCGATTTAAAACATGTTTATTTGCAGACTTTAAAACAATGCTGGCTGTCCTTCTGTTCCTGAATACATCAAGCTTATTGTTGCCTTAACCTTTTGTATCAGCAGTTCTTTCTGTTTGGATGCTCTTCCCACAGCTTTGCATACCTGACTCTGTCTTTACAATGAGTTCTCAACTGTCACCTCCTCCAAGACGCCTTTCCTGACTACCCAATCTAAAGGAGACTCCACCCCACCCACAGATCACCCTGTTTTAAGCTTCAACATAGCACTTATTTCAACCTGCTAGTCTATTCATGCTTTATTTATTTGTTTGGTGAAAGCCTCCTCCCTCTACACTATAATTTCCACTCAGACAATGATTTTGTTTGATTTGATCAACATTTTATTCTCAGTGCTAAAACAATGCCTGGAGAAAACCTAGGCATTCAATAAATATTTTTGAATAAATGAATAATTAAATCATTTGGCTAAATAAGAGAGACACTTTGGAAATTACATTTAACAGCTTTCAGGAGACTGGCCCAATTTTGCCTTTTTTTTTTTTCTTCTCCTGTTTGCCACATTCACTGTATTGCCCGTCAGGTTCTTCTTTGACCAATGGGCAGTCACTTTTTTATTCGACCAAGTCCCCAAAGCAGCCAGACAGGCAGATGGAGAAGCAAAGCCATCAGTCACTGTCAGGTGTGCGCTGTTCTCTTGATTTGAAAGGACTAGCACTGTCATTTAAACATCATCCAATCTTTTTGCATCTTACAAAGTTTAACTTCTTTAAAAAAAAGCAAGGAGGCAATTGCTATGGATGGTATGGTGCGTATCAGCAGGGTAGATGTCATTAAGATTCACTTCCTTGCTTCTGTTCAATTGCTTCTGTGAAAGGCAGTGGGTTTCTCTTGTCTTCTTCAATTTAAATGTATTGAGTTTCTGAATCTCAGCCATATCTTGTTTGTCAGATATTTTGGCAGATTAAGCCGTAATGCGGTACACAACAGAAAGTCAGATTTCCACAGTAGCTACTCTATCCCCCTTTCTGACATCCCCATCTCCCATTCTAGCCTCTTCTGATTGCATTATCCTTATTCTCCTTGTACTCTCATGATTTCCTCCCGCCCCTCCGTAACTGCAGCTCTCCTCAAGGTTCAGCCTTCTGCAATTCTCCCACAATGAGACGCTGGAGCTCATTTTCTACCACTGAGCTTATACTTCTATTTCTCCAGCTTTCAATTTCATCCAAGGTCTTTATCCCCAATGGCCTGTGGCCATTTGTACTTGGAGGTTCAACCTTTAATGCAGTAGGTCAATACCTGATCTATCACTTCCTCCCCAAAGCAGAAACTCCTTTCATTGTCCTTCTTCTGCTAATATATACATACATATTTTAATAATAACTAATCTGAAATCATTTTGTCTACACTATCAATGCACCCTTCATAATCAGTTATCATGAAACCATATAAATATCTCATTAGCTGTTTCTTCTTTACCATCCCTTTCACTAATGCACTAGCATAGATTGACAGCACAACAGCTCAGGATTACAGTACAACCTTACAATTCAGGGTCTCAAAGTGTGGTCCAGCCACTCTGGCAACAGAATCATTTGAGGAGCTTGTTAAAATGTAGGTGCCCAGGGGGTAGTCGGTTAGCTCGGTTTGTTAGAGCGTGGTGCTAATAACACCAAGGTTGCCGGTTCGATCCCCACATGGGCCACTGTGAGCTGTACCCTCCTTTAAAAAAATAAAAAGCATTTGCTTTAAAAAAATTAATTAATTAATTAAAATAAAATGTAGGTGCCCAGACACCATCTAAACCCTAACCTGCAAAATTAGAAATTATCTCTCTACTTTCTGTCTCTACCCCTATCCAAATTACTCCGCCTTTGTCTACACATGGTTTACATTGGGACACACCTCTGTTTAAAGACTACAACTTTGTATCTGATACATTTGTATACATTTGAGAGTATAAAGTGAACCTTAAGGATCAGAACTCCCTGACATTTTAGAAAAGGAAACTAAGATCCACAAAATTTTCACCTAGGGAGGTCACAAAGTAGGTAAGGGGCAAAGCTTAGACTAGATCTCAAGTCTTGTGATATCCAAACCATGCAGAGAAGAGGTAGCATAGCAGGCCTGACCGCTATCCTTTGAAAGCCCTGCTTGTAAGAATCCCCTGGAGGGCATCTGAGAACTTCGATTTTGACAGGGTTTCCATCATTTCCAGGACTGATAAGAGTGGCTCATTGTGCCTAAAATATTTTTACAAATAATGTGGTTTAAAGTAAACACCTGCTTTCCTCCTGGGAGTCTGGGATTTGGGTGCATGTCAAACAGGATGCTATGTAACTGTCTCCCAGTGAAAACCCTGGACACTGAGTCTCTAAGGAGCAACATTTCACATGTGTTGTGACAACTCATTGCGAAGGGTACGAAGCATGTCCTGAGTGACTCCCCTGGGAGAGGACTCTTGGAAGCTTGCACCTGGTTTCCCTTGAACTTTGCTACATGTGCCTTTTCCCTTCATTGCTTGTGCTTGGTATACTTTCTCAATATAATAAATCACAGCCATGAGTAGGACTATATGCTGAGTCCTGTGAATCCTCCAGGTGAATCATCAAACGTGGGGTGGTCTTGGGGACCTAATGACACAGAAGCCAATGATTGCCACAACTTATTTCACTGTCCCTCTCATGGGATGTATGCAAGAAGCAGTAGGGGTAGTCAAAACAACATAGCCTTAAATAAATAAAAAATAGCTTGATTTAAATTCTGACTTAGCTTCTAAGCTCCATTACTTCTCTGAATCATGGTTTTGTCATCTGTAACATTGGGCCAATAATACTTACTTTGTAAGGTTTTTACAAAGATTTGAGATAATAGCACAAGAGGTCCATAGTATACACCCTTTAAGAAGGAGCTTTTGTTTTCATTCAGAGTTTTTTGGATAAGATGCAATGATCAGAAGAATTCTATGGATCAAATTTTATGTATCCATATATCCATGTAGCAATGGAACTAATTACGTATATGGACTAAAAGGTCCCAATGACGTTGGAACTTATGAGCATATTGTTTTTCTCAAGATCTGTGTAGAGCTCCTCTAAGAACTTGCGGTGGGAATCGTTATGTGGAGAGCAAGCACAGAAAAGAACATGTTTATACTCATCCTCAGCTTTCGATCCAAGCTTGGCTATTGGTTTCTTGCTTTGGGGGTCCTGCCCACTCCACTGATTTCTGGGCCCTGACCTCTTTCTGGCTGCCAGTCTGCACTCCTTAACTCTTTACTGGATACTCAGCTGTTCCTTCCTCCAACTGTACCCTTTTCCAACCACTAGTTCATACATGACTCATTCACTCTCATTCCTTGGTTCTACACGGAGGATCCCCACTGAAACTCTCTCCTGGCTGTATCCCTGGCTTCATTCCTTAACCAGCTTGTAATATTTGCTCTCGAGTAAGCTATATTTCACTTTTGTGAAAAGAGAATTATTAGGCTAATATAAATCCCAGGCAGTGGCAGCATATTTGGAAGAAAACCTCATTTATGTTTATTTATTCTTTTTATCCTTTACATCCAGAAGATGAACACCACACTTCTTAATACTAATATTGTCTCATCTAAAATAATGTGACAAAAATGTTTAAAGATGAGTGATTTCAAATCACTTTAGCAATTCAAATGAGGTGGTTTCTTTAGTATATACTAGGGTAGATGCCATAAAAAGCAGGAAGTGTCTGCAAGGAGTTACTTTATGGCACATCATTTGCAGGAAAAAAAGTCAGTAGGCTTCCACATCAAGGGTAAAATATTTAAACAAAGACATTTGCTCTGCATTTCTTGACCAGACATGATATAATGGTGAGAATACTGCATGGGGAGTCAGGGGGCCTGTGTTTCAATCTTTTTGGGGGGCGGGAGGCGACTCCTTGTGAGAGTCGAGGAGTCAAACCGTTAACCTTTTGGTTGAGAGGATGCGCTCCAACCAACTGAGCCATCTGGGAGCTCAGGGCAGCTCATTGACTTCATTCTAGTTGCAGAGGGCGCAGCTCACTGGCCCATGTGTGAATCCAACCGGCAGCCCTGTTGCCCAGAGCTCATGCTCTAAGCAACTGAGCCACCTGTCCGCCCATTCAATCTTTATAATATAGTGGTTACGAGCCTTTTCCCACCTCTGCTTTCATCTAGGTAGGGGTGAGCTACTAGCACTTGCCAACAGAATGTGAATAGAAGTGCTTGTGCCACTTCCCTGCTAAGGTGGCTTTGAAGCAAGTATCCCGTCTCCATGTTCTCTTCTCCTAGCTTGTGGCTGGATGTTGACACCCAGGGTGACCTTAGAGGCCACATGTTAAAGATTGTAGAAACACTTTCATCCAGAGTCTCTCAGTGGCCACACAAATAATCAGTCTTTCCCTCTTACCAATGAGGAACACCGGTACTATGTTAAGCCATTGACATTTTGAGATTTTGTGTTAAAGTAGCTAGTATGTCCCTAATTAAGTTTCACCTCTTTATGCCAATCTGTGTGGGTTGTTATAAGGATTCAATGAGTTAGAACAATGCTGACACATAATGAATGCTCAGTAAATGATGTCTATTAATATTATGCCCTGCTCCAATGCAAACTAGTTATGAGTCATTGAACGTGTCAATTTCCCTGGTCCTCCATTTCTTCAATTGTAAAATGTAAGAGTCATGCTTAATGATTTCTAAGTTTCCCGAAATTTGAAATTTTATAATCAGAAACCTCTTCAAAGTGCTAAGAAAAAAATGATCTTAATCCATAGAAAGTGGCCAGAGGATAAGAGAGGGGCATTCAGAACATCAAGTAAAGAGGGAAAGAAGGAAAACAGAGAACAGTACAAAGGACAGTGAAAGGGGAAAACACTATTAGAAGAGAAGCATAGTTTCTTTTTGAAATGTATCCATCAATTCTGAAATAAGCTTTGAAGAGAAGAAAATTTACAAACCGGGCCGTGTCTGTGAGACTTTCATTCACACCCAAGTGAATATCTTGTGTGGTCAGAAAACAAGGATGTCCTCCCAGAAGTGCAAAGCCTATAATAAAAGAAAGAGAAACAAAAGCATTTTTAAAAAAGGAACTAAAGTAGGAAACACAATTATGAGGAGCTGGCACCATCTCAATTGAAAAGTCAAAATCTTTCAAGTTCTCCAACTTCTCTGATAGGGAATTCCCAGGGCAGAGCA
Source organism: Rhinolophus hipposideros (assembly GCF_964194185.1). Classification (NCBI taxonomy): domain Eukaryota; kingdom Metazoa; phylum Chordata; class Mammalia; order Chiroptera; family Rhinolophidae; genus Rhinolophus; species Rhinolophus hipposideros. The sequence continues at coordinate 97,299,247 of NC_138046.1, forward strand.
ACATGAGGAACCGAGGGAATTTTCTGTACAAACACTCAACTCTCCTTCAGATGTGTGCCCATTTTTCCACCCTCTTGTTCAGAACCTGTAAATAATGGGGCACTGTTCCCCTTTCAGGGGCTACTCCTGGTATTTATTCTTTAAAATATATACTGATGTCTATCCAGGAGAACAGAAAAATAAACCATAGCATGGTATATCACGGATTGCAATGGAATACCACTCAGTAATAAAAAGGAATGAACTATGAATACACACAACGTAGATGTCTCTCACAGACTTTATGCTGAATGAAAGAAGCTAGATAATGTATAACTTCATTTATATGAAGTTCTAGAACAGGCAAAACAAAGAGGCAGAAATTACAACAATAGATGCTTCTGGGAGGGTGATTGGCTGGGAAGGAGCATTGGTGAACTTTCTGGGGTAATGGGAATGTTTTATACTTTGATAGAGTTTGTAGATTACATGGGTGTATGTATTCTTCAACACTGATTGAACTATACACTTCAGATCTGTGTATTTTACTATACATAAATTATACTTTAATTTTTTTTAATTAAAATAAAGTAAGCATTGAAATGGTAGTTTCGGGTTACTAAAAGTCAACCAAGTCAAAGTGTCCTTCTACTGTTTTATGTATCTTCCAACCAAGACAAAGCTAAACAGTGCTCACATATTACCCTCACCACTTCTCAACTCTCTGTGGAATGTGCGATCATTGCAGCCATCTCATCAGATGAGGATGGCTCCTGCCCCACCCACACCGCATGTTCCATTGGTCAGAAGAGGATGACACAGGGAGGCTGTGTCATCCTGTGTCACCCCAAGCCACAGCTAAACTCTGTTAGTGCAAGCAGAGCCCTTTGATAACACACCCTGGGGCAAAATGATGGGAAATGGTGACATCCAGTCAAACTTTTACTCTCATTTGAGACTGCTTCAGTAGGCAGACCTTCGATACACAATGTAAGGGCAAATAAGTATAATTACAAGATAGAGACATGTCTGAGGAATTTTGCAGACATTACTGTTTTCCTTCTTATTGTAATATGACTAATTTGTCTTTCGGGAAATAAACAACTGTCAGAAATTTCTAATCCCATCTGTTTCCCATGAGAAAGGAGGAAACAATTTCATAGTGAACTGGGGAATGAGGAGTTTTAGACCCTTGAAGGGGAATTTGACCCAAAATCTCATGAAACCCCCCGTTTAAGTCTTAACACATTTGAATGATACAATTTGAATATAGATGGATATTAAATGATACTAAGGAATCATTTTTGTTAGGTGTGATAATGATATTATCGTTATATAGGAAACTATCCTTGTTTATTTAAAATACGCTTACTGATATATTTTGGGATAAAATGTCATTATAGCTTTACATTACTATAAAATACTTCAGCAACAAAAATGCATATATAAATCAAAGAAGGCAACATATTAACAGTTGTTAGATTGATGTAAGGGACATTGGTATGCTCATTATGCTAATCTTTCTACTTTCTGTTTAATAACTCTTAATTAAAAGTGAAAGTCAGAAAAATCCACATCAAAACAATAGTCCTCATTTCTGTTACTGCATAAAATGAAATAATTATAATCTACCTATTTTGTACTTAAAGGTGTTCTCTTTTATTTTATTTTTTTATTCGTTTCAGGTGTACAAAGCAACATACTAGTTAGATATTTATTACCTCACAAAGTGAAACACCCCCTTCCACAAGCTACTACCCCTCTGACATCTTCCAAGAGTCAGAGAGTCTAAAAATGTTTTCAAGATTGTTTTTGCGAACCTAGAGTCCAAGGGTTTGCCATAGGGGAGCCAGTCCTTGAGCCAACTTACAGTGGGATCTACAGAGATAGGACAACCCGGTGGAACTGGACTCAGTCTTCATCTGAAAAATCAGGCAGTTTGCCTAGAGCCCTAAGACCCCTGGCAGCTAGGTCCCAAGTAGAACCAGAGAACACGAAACACAATAACAGTCCTACTTGCTAGGGGTCCTGTAATAAAGCATCTGACTCCATTTGCGATGTTTGACTGCTACAAGCTTTCAAGCCTCCCATCACTCTCCCTTCTCCTTCTGCCCTATATCTGGGCAAGCTAATAAGAAAGTGCAGGTGATCCCTCCTTTGGCGCTAGCAGGAAGTTCAAACTATGCAAGTCCTGGCCTATGCATGGGAATCCTTTCCCCAGCCCCACCCCTTAACCCCACCCCCTAACCACAGTAGAAGTCCAGGCCAGTAGCATTTTCCCAGTCTCTAATGCCACTTCTGGACCGGCTTGGGAGCCACACCTAGTCTCCCCAGAAAACCACATTATGTGAGTAATAAAACTTTTCATACTCTCTTAGTGCATGTGTGGTGCCCTCACTGTCAACAATCAAACCAAATTTTGGTGGGAGACCATCTTGTCTCTCTGGAGTGACCAAGCAGGTCCTGGACTCACAACATGGTTCTGAAATGTATTCATTCATTCTAAAATTACGTGCCTGGTGCTGTTCTAGGCACCGGGGTAAAGCAATGTAAACATGGTACAAGTCCCTGCCTGCATGGAACTTATATTCTAGTGAGGAAAGACTGATAATAAACTGGATGAGTAAATTACAATAAGTTGTCCTTATCTGTGCTTTAGCTTTCTGAGGTTTCAGTTACCCGTGGTCCACCACAGTCTGAAAATATTACATGGAAATTCCAGAAATAAAGAATTCATGAGTTTTAAATTGCACACCATTCTGAGTAGCATGATGAAATCTTGTGCTGTCGGGCTCCCTCCTGCCCAAGACGTGAATCATCCCTTTGTCAAGTGTATCCATTCTGTATACGCTCCCCGCCCATTAGGCACTTAGTAGCTGTCTCGATGATCAGATTGACTGTCCCAGTATCACAGCGCTTGTGTTCAAGTCAGCCTTATTTTACTTACTAATGCCATATTCACATAACTTTTATTACAGTATATTGTTATAATTGTTCTATTTCATTATTGTTGTTGATCTCTTACTGTGCTTAATTTATAAATTAAACTTGATCATAGGTATGTATGTATAGGAAAAAGTCAATATATAGAGAGGATTTGGTAGTATCTGCGGTTTCAGGCATCCACTGGGGGTCTTGGAATGTATACCCTGTGGGTAAGAGGGGATGACTGTAAGTGCCTCGTATGTCAGATAAGTACTATACGAAAAATAGAGGATGGAGGGGGCATAGGGAGTGTAAGGAATAGGAGTTGTAATTTTCACATGGTCAAGGAAGCCACACTGAAACATACCAGACAGTGGGAAGAGCATGTCCTGAGCTCATGAGGAAGGGTCATGAGTGTAGGTTCAAGGCACACCAAGAAGGTTGGTGCATAAGATGCAGTGTGTGTGAGGATAGTAAGGGCTGAGATTGCAGGAGGAAGGTGGGGAGGAAGCAACAACTTTGACTTTTGTCTGAATAAGATGGGAAGCCATTGGAAGGTTGGAGCAGAGGAATGATTATGATTGGGTTTATGTTTTCATAGAACATCTGTAGTAGGACCAAAGCAGGGCAACTAGTCAGAAGACTGATTCAAAAATCTGGGTGAGGTCCAGCTGGGTGGCTCAGTCGGTTAGAGCACAGTGCTCATATCACCAACATCGCCGGTTCAATTCCCATATGGGCTAGTGAGCTGCGCCCTCCACAGCTAGACTGAAGACAATGACTTGACTTGGAGCTGATGAGTCCTGGAAAAACACACTGTTCCCCAATATTCCCCAATAAATTTTTTTTTTAAATCTGGGTGAGAGTTGGTAGCTTGGATCAGAGTAGTAGCAGCTGAAGTGATGAGAAAGTGATTGGATTCTGATATACCGGGGGTGCCAAAAACATGTATACACATTTTGAGAGATGTTATCTATGTATTGCTTTTCGAAGTTGAATTGAATTATGGTAACAATGTGTAGTATGACGTTCGCTCAAAAGATGGCATTCATCAAATGAATGCTAGCAACATTCATTGTATTTCTATTTTAACACAGTTTTCTCCTTTTTAAAAATGTGTATACATTTTTTTGGCACCCTCTGTATTTTCAAAGTGGGGCCAGCACTAAGCTGATGACCTTGCTTTCTACCTCACTGAGCAAAAAGGTAGTGATCAGAGGACTTCCAGATTCCACCACTCCATTTCCCCACCTGCCAGCATCTGTACCCATATATTCTGCTTTCTTTCCTGTTAAGCATAGATGAACCTTCCATGCCCCATGAATGCACTAGAAGCCATACCTCCTTGCTTATTCAAGGATGTTGCTCTAGCAGTTCTTCCCTTTCTCCCTTACATTACCTATATCTTGAATAGGCCATTCTCATTTTTTCACTCATTAATAAAAACAAATGCAAACTTAATCTTGTCTTATTTCCCCCACCAGGTATCCCTTCAATTCTTTGCAGAAAAACTCTTTTTTTTCCTTTCTCTCTCCAGATCCTCTTTTCTCATTTCCTTCAAATCTATTCCCATAAGGCAGTGGCCCCCCAACACTGCTCCAGAACTCCTCTCACCAAGGTGACCAATAAACTTTACATCACTACATCTAGTGGCCATTTAAGTTCTCATTTTTCTTAGTAGCATTTAACAACGTTGTCTACCACCTTTTCCTTAATTAACTTTCTTCACACGCTGTCCGGGACATCACACTTTCTTACCTTTACATCTACCTTGGCAGTTGCTCCTTCTCAATCTCCATTGCTGAATCCTCTTTTCCTTGACCTCTTAATGTTGAGGTGCCCCAGGGCCAGTCATCGGCCTCTTCCCTCCATCTATACTCATTCCTTGTATAATTATAGCCAATCCCATAGGGTAAGGGGGGTGGGGGTGGGAGATGAGGGTAAGGGGGATCAAATATATGGTGATGGAAGGAGAACTGACTCTGGGTGGTGAACACAATGGGATTTATAGATGATGTAATACAGAATTGTACTCCTGAAATCTATGTAATTTCACTAACAATTGTCACCCCAATAAATTAAAAAATATATATATCAAAAAAATTATAGCCAATCCCATGACCTTAAATGTCACCTATATGCTGATGACTCCAAATATCTGTAGGCCAAATCTCACTCCCTTATTCCCGACTAATATCTCACTATCTTTTCACCATTTTTGCCTGTGTGTCTAATAGACATCTCAAACTCAATATTTCCAAAACCGAACTCCCAATCTTCCCCTCTATCCTGCTCAATCCTGCTCAGAGTTGCTAGACAGAAACCTTGAAGTCATCCTTGATGTCGCGCTCTTACCCAATACATCAGGAATCTCATCGGCTCTCCCTTCAAAACATAGCCCCAATGTGTCCCTCTTAGCCCTCCATCGCTACCACCCTGGCCCCAGCCTCTATGTACTAGTTACCTATTAACAAGTTTCACTGTTTCTATCTTGTCTCCATCCCCACCCCAACAGTTTATTCTCAATAGAGCAGCCAGAGAGATTCTTTTAAAAAGCAAGTTAGATCATGCCCACCTTGATTCAAAACCCTGCAAAGATACCCCATTTCACTAGGAGTAAAAGCAAAAGTCCAACTAATGGAGTACATGTTTTTCCCTCAGTTCCAGGCACATACTTCTCCTTGCTGAGAGCACTTACCTTCCAACATAAGATATCATACACTTATTATGTCTATTGTGTGTTGTCTATATACTCTCTAGGATGTAAGTTCCATGAAGGCAGGGATTTTCCTCTCTTTTGTTCATGGTGTATCACTCTCAAGAACCTAGAATAAATGCTGGTACATAGTAAATTCTCAACAAATACTTGTTGAATGAATGTAGAAAGGATTTTTACTCAATGTAGACGGGATTTTTACTCTGGAGAGAGGACTCATTCTTTTTCTTTTCTTTTTAAGGAGGGCACAGCTCACAGTGGCCCATGCGGAAATCAAACCGGCAACCTTGGTGCTACCAGCACCAGCTCTAACCAACTGAGCTAACCCGCCGCCCCAAGGACTCATTCTTTTCACTTGCAAACATCTCCTAATTTTGTTAACAAAAAGAACAGAATATTCTATTATGTGTGAAGTGAGCTAATGGGATTTAGTGGTGATTGCAATCACTAATCACTCCCCAGCACTTAATCTGTTTATAAACAGGTAAAGTCACCTAAATAAACATGAATACTGCACATTCATTAAGACAGTATTTATTTCGTACCTACTATGTGCCTAACACGGGGATGAATGTCATTAAGGGTTGAAGACTATGAAGGAACGTTTCACACAAAGTTTAAGACGTCCTGGCATGTCTGCTCCAAATCACACTCTTACTTTGACTAGACGCCTTTTGCTGTAATAACCCAGGATTCGTTTTTTGCCTTTTCATTTCTCTCTTTGTGTTATAAAGATTCACATCAAGACTGGACTTACGAGGTAGGGTAGGAAGAGGAGTTACAGAAAGTGTTCAGAATTAAGAGTCAAAGCCTTCAGCAGTTCCTGGAGGAGATTTCCTGGGCCCTTGCCTCCAGGAAAGAATTGCCTCTGCAATTCTGGTCACTGATCAGAAAGAAGCCTTAGGCTCCAGTCCAAAATCTCAGGTCAAGTATTCACCAGTTTATCAGACCTGGGTGGTAATAAGTGCTTCACCAGGGCACCAGAGGTTCCCAGAAGCCACCAGGAGCTACCATGGCTGAGGGGAGGAGAGCAAAGGGACAGGTCTATCTATATTCTTTCTTCACGCTTCATCCAGAGAAGTCTGCTTTTATCTGTTTCATTTGTTTGTGCATTCACATCAGACAGTTTTGAATAAAGGGCTTCTTCTAGTAATAATTTCTGTCTGGGAAAATAAAAGTACATCTTACTTTGCTCTTTCTTTTCCTCACAGAGCCCTGCAAGCTTTGGAAGAAAGGGTATAAATAAAATTCATGCACTGGAAATCTGAGGGCTCTTTTGATAGAACTAAGGCCTTCGTTTACCTCTCTGTGCTTCACTTTCCCACCTGCAGAGCAGCATCACAATTTTCATATTGCCACCTTTGTAAAGATGATGAATTTGAAAGAGCTTGGAAAGCACCGGCTTCTGTGTCACCTTGAAAGTCAAATACCAATGTTAAATAATGAAAAGACCCGTCTCTTAGGATGCCCTGTGCATTTTTCTATCAGCTACTGCACTTACCGAGATTAATAAATCTACCCGTCTATCTGCTCAATTAACTTGCAATGAAAGAATATAATCATCAGTAGACACACAGGAGAATTGCACGGTTTGCCAGGCAGGCATACACAAAGAGTGTGTGAGGAATGAACGATCTACGACTACACACAGAAACATCGATACATCTCACAAACCTAATGCTGAGCCGAAGAAGCCAGACACAAAAGAGCATATGCTGAATGATATAAAGTTCAAAAACAGGCAAAACTAATCTGTGATGTTTGAAGGCAGGATAATGATAACCCTTGGGTAGGGGGAGTAGCAGCTAGAAAAAGATACAAGGGAAGGCTTCTGATTGCTATTTAGTATCCTGTTTCTCTAGCTGGGTATTAGTTACAAGGCTGTGTTCACCGTAAGAATTCATTGAACTATACGCTTATTGATTGTGCACTTTTCCGTAGGTGGGTTACACTAACAATTAACAATAAAAATATTACACGAACAATTAATATGGCTTAAGTTGGGTGGAGAATTTTATTCTGTCCCCTGAGATAAAGGGGAATACTGCTGTATCTCCACAGCTCAGGCTTGGGATGGACTCCTCACGGATTGTCCTGTGAGGATCACCCCATCCCAGAAGCTGGCACAAAGCCGGGGCAGTAACAGGCAGTTTTAATTACATCCTATTTTCATTCTAAATACCAAGGTAACAGGTTTTAATGAAAAATTATGCCAGGGGACAACTATTAAGCTGCACATGTACACAACACAAATGCTCTGCCATGTTTTCTTGCTTGAGGTTTACAGTTTCTGTAAATGTTTAAAGCAGCTACTTCCTCTGCCTGATTCTCCTACTGTTGGGTTTGGCAGGATGCCATACACAATTAAAACCACAGATATTTATTGAGGCTAATAATGAATACTTTGTGAACCATAACTTTTTATGATCATATGTTCCTTTTCCTCATGTATTTGTTGTTACAGTTGGCAATTTTGTGCAGGTTTCAGAGCCCTTCTTTATAGAAAGCCATCATTTAACAAAATGCTTAATGCCACCTATAGAAACAATTTTCCTGGAATAAAACATGACTATCACATGTCCAAACTAAATTAGATACTTAAAAAATACGTTTAATAATAGCTTCCAATCCTGAGTCTGCCGTTTATTAGTAATGTGTCAGTGGGCCATTTGCTGAACCTGTTTTTCTCAATGGTCTCACCCTCATGGAGTTGTCAGGATTAAGCGAGATAATCCATGTAATTAATGTAGAGTGCTTGGCACAGGATCTTCACCTAAAGGCTTATTAAATCTTCACTCTTGGTTTTATTAATAGCTTAACAACCACATTAAATGTGAATGGTAAAACTGATCACTTATTCAGGGATATTTGATATCAACATAACATATGAACAGAGAAGACTGGTAGAAAAATACCAACAACTAAGAAAAATTAATTTTAAAATATTTAAAATTGAGAAATGTCTCTGCATTAATTTGATTCATTTGATAACTTCAAAATAGAACACCCCTCCTATGTACTAATGATTAAAAATGATAAAATAAAATAAAATTCTGCCCAGTTCATGGAAGACCACTGTTGAAAGGGAACAGAATTTGAGAATTACCAACTGGTTAATGCAATATTCATTTTCCCTTTACTGTATGGTAGATGTCAACATGATCTCTTAAAGGAGCCAGCTTTAAATAGCAAAATGTTCTCATGTTTTCTTCCTAAGGCTTTAGAGATTAGGCGACACCGTACATGTTTCCCCTCTTCCTCTTTCCTTCTCTCAGAGGATGTGGGGAGTGCATTAGCAAGAGCACTGAACGTGACGTCTGAATCCTGCTGCTATATGTATTAATTGAGTGAAGTGGGGTGGCCAGTTAGCTCAGTTGGTTACAGCATGGTGCTAATTGAGTGAACTTAGCAAATCACTTAATCCCTCTGAACTTCATTTTGTTATGTATTTGATGAACTTCATTGCTGATCATTACAAGGCAAGATTTGCACGAAGTTGTTGTTTGCTTCTAAGCCCTAGAAAGCTCTGATGCTTGTTGATTTGAAGAATCATCCAATGCATTTTTGTCACTGGTACCTCCTCCTCAATCCTATCCATTTCCCCATTTGGGCAGTCATATTATTTTTTTTTTCAGTGTATTTTTCTAAGACCCATCAGCTCCAAGTCAAGTAGTTGTCTCAATCTAGTTGTGGAGGGTGCAGCTCACAGTGGCTAATGTGGGAATCAAACCGGCAACTTTGTTGTAAAGAGCACCATGCTCTAACCGGCCTCCTCCGGGGGCAGTCATATCATTGATTCCAGGGAGGTCTGGTAGAACAGAAACACGGAGAGAAAGAAAAAAAGTCAAGGTGTAGATTACATGTTTCAAAATAGACTTTTTGAAACTCAGTACACAGATATTAGTTTGAGAAAAAAGAAATTTTGAGTTTCAACAGCTTAGGAGTCCAGGCACAAACAATAGGTTTGAAAGAATACTACATGGAAAGTCAGAGCAAGTTTTCCCTCCTACTTTATCGCTGGGCCCCCAATACTGGGAATGGAAGGGGAAAAAGAGGAGCGAGAGAGAAGCAACCAAAGTAGAATTTGATGGACCTTTGATGCTGTACCTTCCTGTCTGTCCCCAGGCCAAGTACTGAAGGGTGGGGAGCAAGATGAAAATTTCAGAAGAATTTGGGGAACCCCAGAGATGAGAACACCTGTGCTGTGCTTTTAAGACAGAGCTACAGGAGGAACTCCCTAGTACCCAGCATGAGTAGAGAGAGCCTTGCAGTGTCTCTGTGTCCAGTGTGGCTTGGAGACCTGGCAAGAGGTTGAGAGAGCAAAAACTAAGATATATTTCAGGTATGGTAATCAGAGTGAAGCCAACTCCACAGTGAATGGGAGACAGCCAAGGTCCAATGGGGATACAGAAGTCCCAGTAGTCTCCAGCATGGATCTTGGATGATGATCTCCTGATGACCAATGACCAGATCCCCATAGCCCTCGATGGATGTCTTGACATTTAGATAGTTTCCAGGATGGAACCATGACTGCACGGAAAGGGAGAGGAAACTCTAGGTGGCAAAGCAAACCCTGAAATGACTGAGGATTGCCTACCATTGCAGAGATTAGGTTTCCACTATCCAGCAACATTGGTAAAAACAAGAAAAAGTTGTTTACATATTAAAAATAATACACATTTCTCTCCCACATGAGTTTGAGGCCTGAGAATTTGTGCCTGCTTGCATTTTGTACCGAACATGAATTGCTATTTGGGACTTCCGCTCAAGTCCTCATTGAATTCCTACAGAGGAAGCTAATCTTTCTACTTGCAGCTTCTGTGAGAATTGGAAGAGGCATTCAGAGGTTTGCACTGCTCCTCCAGGGCCAGCGTTTCCCCTCTGTGGTTGCTAAAGAGACAAATCCTCCCACTGAGTTACACTTCCCAGGTCCTCACCCTCCAGCCCCTTCTTCAACACACAGGAGAGTTTGTGCACTCACCCGTTTCCGTGGACAATCTTGTTCGAGTACTTCTTTTTTCAAAAATCATGCCTAAGGACTTCCCTTGCAATAACGGCAGATACTGAAAACCAAGGACAAAAATGCAATTAAAATGAAAAATATATGTCTATCCAATATCAAGGGCTATGTTTCATAACTTAATTCTTTACATTATCAGAAAATGTAGAATAATTCATCACTGCTTTCAAATAAGTGTTCAAAATGGTATTTAAAAAGTGAATTTAAAGTGTTTGTGGGTTTTTTTTTCATGTTCTACACAAATGGAGGAAGGGAGCAGAAACTCCCACAGCTTATTGACATATAATTAGAGAGGATTATTAGTTGCTCTGGGTTCAATGTGAACAGTTGTTCCAAAGGATATTCATATTTCACACTGGAACCATCTTCTTCCTTAAATCCATGGAAATGCCCATCAGTGTCCAATGACCTTGAAGATGCATGGTCCAGAAGTGTTTTCTCAGATAGGAACACGCTACCCTATCACAACATGGGGCACTAAGATTCCTAAAGATGCAGCCTCAGAGTGTCAGCTACATTTTCCTCATGCATCCTCATGGGAATGCAAAGGCTTTGTTTCTGAAAGTCCTGTGGAAACAATCTGGAGAGTTTGATGTGGGGTGGGGCTCTTCCTCCTTCCTCATCTATGGATGGACACTCCCCATAGGATGAGTTCTGGAACAAATAGATTCCTGCCAGCTAAGCTTCCTCTCACACAGTGTAAATAACAAAGGCCTGGAATCTTGGGAGACCTTTTCTCAGTATCTCAGGTCTTCTATAGGGCCATCAACTCATCCCAGTTGGACTCTCTCCTGTTTGCAATTTGTTCTCAGGAACTTGGAGAGCTTGTGAACTAGATAAGAAAATCAAAGTTGTATACAACTTTCTCAACCTGCAACCAACTCTTGAAAAAAGCTTTTGAACAAGCTTGGAATATGACAATGTTTTTGTGATTAAGCAGTCTAAATGAAGCTACTGCATTAATTAAGCGTGTTTCAAACATGAATTGCTCAACATGCAGACTAATGATTATAGCTAAGCACCATGTCCCATCTTTTCTCCTACTGGATTACCATTTAATTGTTTCTTTGCTAAATTTTTTTAAACACTCATATCATTGTACATTTTTTTACATTATCCTAATAATCATATATCTGATATGCATTTTCACAATTGAAATTTGTTGCTAAAAAAAAGTATCATGCTTATTTTTAACTGAATAGAAAACACACAGAGAAAAGAAAGGAAGTATAAAAATAAAATCTTTCTGGAGAAATGATTCCTTAGGTTCTGACCCAGTTAATAATGAATTTCAACATTCCACATGAAAGAAGTACAATGACTTGTCATTGAATAACTGATTTTTATGCTTTTTATATGCCTGTACACTCAGTGATAATCAATTACCTTGACTGTGTGGTTTCACTACTTGCTACTGTTCCGGAATTTTAATGTGTTTTCTTTTCCATATTTCTTTGGAAAGGTCGTCTTTAAAAAGGCTGATTGGCAGTAATGGAAAGTAAGATGAAAATGCTACATACCTCTCCTTTCTGTTTTATCCTAAATTTCAGATCTGCTGATAGCCATAGCATATACTTAATTTCTTCTCCTGTAAAGTTCTTAAGAGTGAGGAGGTCACGACCCTTCAGCTGTACTTTATTTTGTAGCGGTTGTCCACTTCTACAAAAAAAGAGAAAAAGAAATATACATTTCCATAAAAAAACATGTCCTGTGGTGACTCATCGTTTTATTCTGGAAACAAAACATAGTAAATTACATGTAGCCTCATGTGTGTCTGCAAAGTGCTAATGCATTGAAATTGATATGGCTGTGCTTTACATTTTAGACATCCAGTATTTTGATTGTTGAGAGAAGAGAAGAATTTGAAGAAAGAGATTGAATTCTTGTTTGTTATAAATAGCCCTACAAGTGGCTTTGCCACTTACTACTTAACCTCTCTCTGCACCTAAATTTCTCACCCAGAAAACGAGTATGACAATCTTAGAGGGTTGTTGTGTGGATGAAATAATTTAATACATGGAAATCAGACAATGCCTGGCAAATAATAAGCATGTGATAGAATTTAGCTATTATTGAAATCATTAGATTGGACAATCAGAATTTATAATGTACATACAATAGAAAACAGTTCCATTCATTTTCCCCTACTGCCCTTCAAATCTATTCTTGGAGATTTGTTCTTTTTACTTGTCCTAAGAGTCTAAGTAAAATGATGTGAAATAATAATAATGATTTTTTTGAACTTCAAGAAATAGTGTACTGCAGGTTAACAGCTTCTTCCTTGCAGCTCATGCCTAATTCAAGCTGGCCTCATCTCTAGGGGGAAGAGGGACCATAAGCTGTTTCTTCTGATTCCTTGCCTTCAGTTTCTCCAAGTAAAGCCAAGGGAAGTTGAGGAGTTAAAGGCCAGGCAAAGTCTGGTTCTGTTCTAACAATCTAGCATTGGTGAAGGTGCTTGAGTAGGTGTTTGAAATGGATCTACAATATGTTTATTTATTTATAATATATGCATTACTATCCTAATAGATTAGGTCCATAGCAAACCATAAAGAAAATAAGTTAAAAAATTAAAAGTTTAGACTAAGAAGAATAAAATATTTTAAAAATAAATTGTAAATATACAAAAAATATTTTGCTGGCTAAAGACCTTTCTAGAATAGACCTTCATTTTCTTCTTTCTACTGGAACCCTAGTAAAAAGTTTATAAAACTGTGTCCAAAATCTAGATAGTAGCAGTCAGCAATTTGATAACTTTAGAGACATAGCATAGCGTTTAAGCAGGAAATTTGTTTTTACATATGTATTTTGGTTATATGTTTGGTTCTAATGATATTAGTCATAATATTAAGCAATACTTAGAATATACAAGTACTGATACTGTTGAGAAGTAACCATTTGACTGATATTCATGCATTTTTCAGAGTACACTGGATTTTTTTTTTCTGGGGATCTGTAAACAGGTTTAACATGTCTGCCCTGGAATGGAATCATGGTAGCTTCATCTTTCCCCATTCACATATAGGGCAGTTCGGAAAATATTTTTTCTTCTGGAATAAGGTCCAAGCAACATAAAGTCACAGAAGATAAACTCTACTGACTCTATGTCTTGCAATAATACATTAATAGTCCTTGGTTTAACACTTCCTTCAATATTATTTTTAAATGAGGGGAGGAACTTCACTGGATAATCTCGCTCCCCAAGATTCAAGGAATTTGGGAAACATCACTATAGTTGTTGAGCTCATATCCATCAACAACAGGAAAAACAAGCCATGGGTTAATTTTGAGGCCTTATTTTTTGCCTAGAGCGCCAGCTCAAACTCCTAGTTATTCTGGAGCCCACAAAAGCTGAGTCTCCAAACTGCTACACTTAAGGGATTCAATACTCTCCTTCAGTCTCAGCCCCTAAAGGACTTTGTTGTATCCACTCCTTTTTAAATGCTCATGGGGCTACAACTTTCATTTAAGAAAATATCATAGATCTTAGAATTGAGTTGTTGAATCACAGAGAAAAATGATTAGAAATGAAAATTTTGCAGGGAACTAAACTTTTTTCTCCCTTTTCCACGGAAGGAAATAGAAAATAATGGTGAAAGAGGATGAACAACACCTTTAGCTACTTCAAAAAAAGTTCCAACTTCCAGCCGTTATTACAAGACAGATTGGGTTTTTCTCCAATTTGTCCCTACACACTTCAAGGAGTTTCTAAGTTGCAGGTGGGGTTAGGGTTCGGTTTGGGTTCGGGTTAATGTTCTGCTGTTGAGATCACATGATGAGATGCTACTCCTTTCATTTCTGCAATGATAGATCTGAGTATAAAAGGTAGAAAGAAAACACAAACATCCTGCTTGAATCTTGCCTTTTTGTCCAGACCTTTCATTTTCAAATTTATACAGGGACAGAAACTTTATTTCAAATTCTTTTTCTTGGACCACAAACGATCAGAAGAATACCTCTTCCGGACTCCAGCCACTAATAATGGCGCCCTCATTCTTGTTGCCTGGGCATTACACCTCCAATAAATGTTAGCAGATAAGCTTTTTTTTTTTTTTTTTTTTTTTTTTTTTATACAGACAGTTCTGGCCTTGAGACGTAGTGTGGGGCTGTGAATAACCATTAAATCTGAACCCATGCAAAGCAATCTTAGTAATCAATGGGAAAAATCACAATTGTTCTGTGACTTTAATTTTTTTTAATGAAAACATTAAAAAGTCTCTTACTGTCAGTCTAAATACATAGGAAAATGAGGAAGATAGTAAAACTGATATATATATTTAGTACACTGTAATTTAAAACACTAGAAACATTGAGAATTATAGTGTTTTATTTCTTTGTCAAGAGTATGAACAATGCATGCCATCTTTTTATCATAAAATTTATGATGCACAGCAAGCATCTTTTCTATGCTTTGGTGAATTGTCATATTCCTTTGGAAGTTTCGATCAACTTCCAACGTTTTGTCCTTGGCCCTTTCAATATTTTGAAATATCTCTGAGAATTCTTTTAATGTGAAGTGTTTTGCAGGTGTCACTTCCTCTGGAACATGTTCATACTTTTTGTCACAACCACTTTCCCTATTTATGACGGTAACTTTGTCTTCACTAAGTTCCCCTAGCTGCATATCTAGAGCCTCCCAAACAGCAGCAGGGTCAACAATCCCAGTCAGCTATTTCTTTCATAAGTACATTAACATTTGATTCAAATTTAACGGCCAGTGTTATTTTTTATTATTATTATTTCTCTGCTGCACTTTCATCTCCATCAGACAATTCCCTCTTTCAGTCATCCATTTTTATAAAATGTCACATGGGTTTATCATTGGGAGACAAGACGGCAGCACGACTATGTACTTTTTGCTGTCTGTATGCGAACTGAATAACATATGCACAGTGAGCAATAAACAACAGACTTCGAAAGAAGGAATGTGATTGGTCACTGATCATGGTGTGCATCAGTTATTTACATAGTGATTTGTGGACTGAAAAGATAGCAGTGAAGTTTTTACTTTCTGCAGCTACTCACGATTAATATACCATGGCAACTGAAATCTCAACATTGTACTTGTAATACTGGACTTATTCAACTAAACTGTGGTAATTGAAATTCCTGCACATAGGGACCATGCAAAGGAAGGACGACCTGTACTTCAAATGCGTTCCCATCATAAGACTGTTCTGTCCAGAACACTCACCCCTCAGCTCTCAAGATGGGCTTTTTCTCTTCCTTAGGCTGAAAGCTTAAATACCACCTCCCAGGAGATTTCTTCTCTGACTGTACTAAGTAATCACCGCATTGCCTTCATTTTGTTCATAACACTGACCATAATTTTTCATATGTATTTATGTCTATTTATTGCTTACTTTTTATCTTCCCATTGGATTATATGACCCATGATGTCAGGGATCCTGTCTATTTTATTCATTAATATTTACGCAGTGCTTATTGAAATGCCTGGGATATATAGTAGGCATTCAATAAATTCTTCTTAAGTAAATGGATGAATGAATGATAGTATGTCTCTGGGGCAGAAGTAAATCAATGTGTGTAAGAAATTCAGCAGATTTCCAGGAATGAATTTAGAAATTTGTCATGATGGATTTTCAATGCCCTGACCAAGATCTGATGACCAAAAAAAGATACGGAGAACCCCAAAACAGAATTAATGTTGAGGCAAGAGCAAGTATCAGCTGTGGCCCAGGCCCAAGAGTCCCAGAGGAGAATTGATTGTAGCCTAGTGTGTTGCTACAGTTGAAATCCCCTAGGGCTCCACCACACCAGTAGAGTATTTGCACTACTGGAAATAATGGTTGGACATGCTCATGTGACACGAGTCCATTATAACCTTGGATCCTAGGTGAAGCAGTCTGAGTCATGTGCAGAAACCTGGGAAACTGGTGAGAGGATGTGATGGGAAAAGTTTTTGCCCATGGCACCATGAGAGCCAAAATCCAAAGTCCTGTAATCATGAACTACTACAGTATACCGATATTTCAGTTCCCTCTCTCCACTAACCCCTTTGGGATACAACCAGTCCCCAAGGTTCTTGGGGATAAAAAGGGTGGAGAGATAGATATTGTACATCTGGTCATATTGGAATGTGAGGGCATGAGTGATAAACTGGAAATTTTTTTTTTAAATAACACCTCAACTGGTGAAGGGGGTCATACTGTTTACACCATTGAAAAATCATTAGAGTAGTCACCACCTTTCATAGTTCTATCCAGGAGGTGGGGCAGGAAATGTTTGCTTGGGAAAGAGCTGTTTTTCATAGATATCAAGAGCTAACCAGGAAAATTTATCACTGGAAGGAAAGCAAACACAATGGATCCAGTTTAAATTCCTATCCTGTTTTCTATCTCCTCATAGACCTCCCCTTGGCTCCAAAATGAGACTGCCACACCCCTTTCCTAAGCTACTTAAAAATCAGAGAAAAGTAGACGAGCTCCACAATTGTACCATGTTGAAATGCCTCCGCCACAGGCCCTTTTTTCTGGTCTCTATCAAGCATTTATTGTTTATCTGTTGATAAACCCACACTGGAATTAGCCCAGTAAAAAACCCCGGCATAAATGGCTATTATGTTCTCACAGAGACCCCATGCCTCAGTTGGAGGCAGCCTAGTCTGGTTCACAAGCTCCCAGACCAGGGCCAGAATCACTATTTTAGTATTCCCATAAAATGCATGGTGTTTTTGTACTCAAATGTGTCTCCTTGGTAAACCAGACCTAAACCACATTATCATTCTTCAGCCAACACATAATAGGGAGGACAGGATTCTAGAAAACAATGGGAACCACGTGCAGATTTTCTGTCAAAACTGTCACTGCAACCGGGTTAAAGCCAGAACTTTTCAAAAAGGCAAGACTAGTTCTTTACATTAATTTTATCCCTTGAAAAAAATAATTGTAGAAATTTCTCAACCCCAAATCACTGAATACTAAGAAGTTAAGCCAAGGTAATAGTAGATCCTTGTGTTAGCTTTACCCAAATATCTTCCCAGCTAGAAAATGGAAGAGTATTCTCTATTGGCAGAATGAACCTTTCATTACTAGAGTCTACATTTTCCAACTCTGCTAAATTGTTTGGAGCAAGGGGGAAGACCTGGATGTGTTCCCTTGTCTAATTGTATTTTGTTGGAAGAAAAAATGCTTGATTTAAGTAAAATGTGGTCAGTCAGAAACAGACTTTGCCAGAGTAGGAAAAAATTCTGTGTTAAATGATATTTTGATCAGCGTGGAGAATTTAAGATAAAGACTTTAGCTTCTGGAGGCATAAGAGAGGGCCAATAGCCCCTATGGCTGAGATTCTGGTGTTACTTTAACTGTGCAGATTGATGCAACAGTTAAGACATATTTTCTTGGTGTGTTTTTTTTTACTGAGATATTTTGGCTGTACCTAAAAAAAGGATATTGTGCAAGGGTAGATTGGCCAACTTGATCAATTTGGAAGGATCAAAGTAATCAAAGCAGTGCACTGGAAAGATCAGTGGTTTGAAATACTCAAAGTCTAGTCCTAGTTCAAGTATGACCTTGGGAAGACTATTGCCCACCTTTAGCCTCAATTCCTCATCTGAAAAATTAAGAAAATGTACTAAAAGTCAGTGATCCTTCATCTCTTTGTCTTCCACAACATTCATGAAGTTTATAAACACGAGATTTCCCACAGGCCATACTGGCGTCATTGAATTCTCAGTGGCCTAACTTTACTTCCTCCATCCCTTACTTTCTTTCCATCTCGAGAAGGCATATTGCAATACATGCAAGGAAGAGTCACTTTATTTTCACAAAACCCTTGAACCTGATCCTACTGATTTAAAAAAGCGCAAATCATTTCCAAATTTCTTTATTATTAACAGTAATAATAATTTATTAATAAAAATGTACTTGAAACCTCTCTCACTGTTGCCACATACTCATGTGAGGTATAAATTACTACTGATAATTGGATGACGAGGTGGTTTCTAAGATACCTTACATTGTCAATATTCTAAAATTGTGAGATTTCCCCTCATCTGAAAATTGAAGAGTGAGATGAGGGTTAGCTTTGTGCAGACCTCCTATTAAAGGGCTGGAAACCCAAAACTGTTGAAAATCTGTGGCTGCCTCTATTTCTTTTATCTTAGTTAAATTACTGAATTACTAAAAACAACAAACTAGAAATAAAACCCAAATTCTACTTTTGGCCAAGGGAAACATTATGACCCCCACTCCGTGCCTGGTCTCGTGCTGTATATAGTTTTCTGAAGTCAAGAAATATATTTTTTAAAAGGCAATAATGTTCAGTTATGACAGAAAATGTGAATAATCAGAGGACTGTTTTCTCTATGCAAGAACATGGATGGCCTGTGATTGCTTGGTCTGTGTGTCCATGGGTGTATAGATGGGCGTGTGTGGGGGATGAAGGGAACATAATGAGTTATGTAAGCCCTTAGATAGGTCTGGAATGAAATACCTGAAAACCAGTCACCACCGGCTCCAATCCATAACCTCCACAGAATTGTGTGGCTTAGCTCAATATTCTCTGAAGAAATTTCTATTTGTAAGATGAAATTGAACTGCACTGACAAATTGGTCTTCTCTGATAAAGAAAGAGATTTTTTAGTGGTTTCTTTAAAAGCTATAAGTGGTTTTCCTAATAGGCAACAAATCATAGGACACTGTCTATTAGCCAAACACAGCTGGGCTCTAGAGCCTCGTTTGTAAGATGAAAAGCCTATGGATTGGGTGTTTTCGGCAGTCTTTGTGTCTGATCCTATTGATTTTGTAAAAAATAATAATAATAATAATTGACTAAAAGTGATTGATCCAGGAGCCAGCATGGATGCTTTCAGCTTCACTTAAGCTGTTATTTCTCTCGTCCGTAGTGATATGACTGCTCATTTCAAAACTGTGTAGTCCCTGTTTTGTGACATTGCCAAACCCTAACCACATATTTCCTATTACTCTCTAGTGGTAAATTCGTGTGGTAGGTTTTGTAAGAAGGGCCCTCCACCATTCCCAAGAGAGATGGGGCTGTGGGGGGGGGGGGTGGCATGGCGTAGTCCAATCTCTGTGGAAGGCTGAAAATCAAAGTAAAAGTACAATATAGGCAGAGTTGACAGGGAGCTTTTCTCTGTTGTTGAGGGCTCATCAAAGGCTGTAGGTCTTACTGGAGATCAGCCATTCTGAATTCATCTAGCTGGCTAACTAAAAGAGTGAAAAAGAAAAACAGCCATGCCACATGAGAACAACACCGCTTCAATGTTATTCCATTTTTCAACAGACTCACACTCTCAAGTTCCTAATAAGATGGGTGATTCGACGCTTTCACATTTTCAAATAGCAAGTATGGATTTGGACTGATTCATCCTCAGCCCCCATTCACTATGACAGATGGCTAGCCAGGAGTTTCAGAATTGTAGTCTGGCTACTGGATATAGACAATAGAATATTAGTAACTGTCAAGCCCAAATATTTGGAAGAGGTTTTGCTTGCAAAAATTTAACTTGTAATAATTGTAAAAAAAAAAATCAATCATCACTGAAATTTACAAAGAAGAATATAAGTTTAAGTTTCAAGCTTTGGTTATTCGTTCAGTTGATTATTTTCAGCTCAGTGATGATTCTTTGCTAAAGACTATGGAATAAAATTTCATCACACTTTTATCTGATGTAACTCAGTGAGACGGAATAATAAAATAATGAACATTTGTCTGTCACTTTACAGTTTTCACACACATTATCTCATTGATTATCAGTAGACTGTGACTTCATGTGTCTGGAATGAAATATCTTATTTACCACGCTTATCTCCAACACCTTGTCTAGGGTGTGGCACAAAGTGGGTGCTCGGTAAGTATTTATTAAATGAATAATTGAACTACCTTGTGCTAGAGCAGAACAGATACTCCTCTTTTTCCTGTTTTATAGGTGAAGCAACATTATGGGAAACCTGAGTGACTTGCTCAAGGTCATATAGCCAGCGAGTGGTGGTGCCAGGCCTTGAAGCTAATTCTTGAGACTCTGAAACCTGAGCTTTCCTCCAGATTCTTGGATATATGATCTAACTCCGGCACTAATTGGTAAAGCCCCTACTCTCTCTGGACTTCATTTACCCTATCTGCATAATAAGGAGGCATGATTCTGTGGCTCTGAGGTCCCACCTAGGTCTAATAATAGGGGCTTAATTTACAATATCATTTACAATGTCATTCTGGCTTCTGAGTCTCATATAGACCAAGGAAGTGGTGCTAATGGTGGAATTCAGAGAACCCAGATCTGGCCCAGAGAAGGGAGGCCCAGGGCCACTGTCACATGTCCGATTCCTAACAGTGGAGAAAAAATTCAGACTAGAAGCTTCCTCCTTTAGGAAGTCAGTAAAGTTGTTTTGAGGTTGGTTTCGGTTGTAAAGAGGCTCTGGGAAAACTCTCATTATTAACATGTTCTAGCTACTCTAGAAGCTTTCTTGCAATGAAGTCCACGTTTGATAGCCTTGCTTACCCAACTAGCTCACCCCTCACGTCTTCTTCTCCACAGAAACACCCCGCACCACTTTCCACCACACACTCCACGGCTATAAGCGAAATGGAGATTTTATGGTGAATTCAGTGGAGACAGCCTCCTTTGCACATGCTGCTGAGAGTTCCAGGGATGGATTTCAAATTTGTACTTTATTTTTAAAATATCATTCTCCTCATCACACACAAGGCCCCTTTGCAGGCGCTCTGTAAATATGAAGCTAGTTGCTATTTAGGGTCTGTTCTTTTAAAGAAATGATTAATCCCCATGCCCTAGAATCATATATTGTTTTCAAGCAAACCCGAATACAAGCTGAAGGCCCTATGTAAATTAGTTCCTCTAATTTTCTTCAGCCAGTTGCTCATTTGAAATGTACACAAACGGAAAATGTCAAGAACATTTAGTCTATTATACCTGCGTGGTTAGTCCCCCCTCACCCCCCACACACACACCCCAGTGCACAATGAAATCTGATTACAGAGAACTGAGCAATGAAAGCTCTGCTGGAATTAGAGACAGCTGTCTCAAATAAGGGTTGAACCTGGCACTACACCCTGCAGAAAGAGGCCTTTTGAAGCTGCAGAATAGATAAATTTCATTTATCACCATGGTTCCGACATCAGACTCAATCTCTGGCTGTCATCACTTACCGAAAATTTCGAACCATGAAATTGTGACCATTTCTAAGAGCTGCATTGTTCAGTAGGTTCCTCAAATTAAACAGCATCTTCTTTTGCTATGCTCTTGAAAATGCCTCACGAATGTAGCCAGTGGAGTCCACCTAACAGCTAGGAATGCTTTCAATTGCACTGAGAGAGCAAAGGTAATATTACCCTTCAACTACGTTATCAAATTCCCGTTTAGAGATATTGCAGGGCAGAGTACAGGGGCATTTGAACTTTAAGCCTAGCTCCACCACTTCCTTTTTGTTTGGTTTTGTTTTTTGAAAAGGAATCCTGACTCTTTTGGTACCCAGACTCCTCATTTTTCATAATATATTTATGCTGTCACATATTTGTACAAAATCAATTGACAAGTATTCATTGAGCGTATAATATATGCAAGGCACTGCAGTGCTGGCTGCCGAGAAGGCACACAGAAATAACGCATTCAGAAAATGGGAATTGGCAGTGCCAACCACCAGATGTAGACGTGACAGCCCTGAGTATTTCCTGTGATATCACTTTCCTCCCTGTAAGCCCCAGCTTTTCCACAAAAACGAATAGAAAGAAGTGTTGAAAGAAGGGCCCTGGAAGTTGTTTTTGGCTTGTTTGGTTGGTTGGTTGGTTTTGGTGGCAAGAAGCTGGATAGAAGTATAGTAAAATGATCTCAGTCCTGGAGCTCCCACTGTGCCTTGCACATAGTAGGTCTTCAATAAATTAGTAGTCGCCTATTCATTCTAGCAGGAACCCAGATTCAGTAGATGTAGGGAGGGGAGGTACCATATGCTCCTCTCCTGGCAGCCTCTTCAGATCAGTAAGGGGCCATCCAAAGCTTCACTTTCATTCATTCATTCAGTTATAAATTGCATGTTTTCAAAATCTATCCTGTGTCAATACTAGGTTAGCCTAGAGTTTCAGAGGAGGAAGATGATTCACCTTTGCAGAGTTTACAGTTCAGTAAGGGTGATAAGATTTGTAACTAAATATCCATAACACAAGCCCATAGGAGAGGTCCAGATAAAGTGCTACCACATCACAGGAAAGGGGAATGAGTGCTCTAAACTGGGAAAGGTGGGAGGCAGGGAAAGAGGAAAAGGGATGCTGGCTGCCTCCCCCGGTCAGTTCATTTGACTTTAGCAAACCCAGATAAGGACTTGCTAGAATTATATGTAATGCAAGAAAAGTGTTATTTAAAAACCAACTTTGGCCACTTCAGGGGCAGGAATGGTTGTGATATCATAATTAATATCAGCAGAAAAATAAATCCTGACATTATTCCCTTCTACTTACAGAGAATGATGTGGGATAAAGAGAAGGAAAGACTGAAATTCCCAAACCTCTGCCAAATCTTCTATTCTGGAAAGAATATTCCAGACAGAGGTAAGTGTTTGCAAAGGCCTGGAGGTAAAAAGGTGTAGAGCGAATGCTCCAAGTGGGAGAATGGATGGCTGCTTTGTTTGAAGAGACCACAAAGCATCTCTGAAGAGGCAAAACAGGACAGTTGTTTCAGAAAGCGAAATTGCTCTGCATAATACAGGGAAGGAAACTGAATGTTTGCAGGGAGACTGAGGAAGAAAAAGTCAAACTCCATGCTAATGGAAAGCCCATATCTTCAGTCAACTGTGCTACCTACACAAACAACTCGTATGAGCAACAACATTTGGGAACAAATCAAGAAGAGTCTGCAGTGCTGTGGTAGAGTGTGAGCAGAACTTCTAAGACGCCAAATCAACCCATGAACCATCGTAATTCTATGGAGGTAGGTGCTCAGTCCATCAGAGGGATTAAAAACAAAACAAACTTAAACCACCCATAACCCCCAGAGACTGGAAGAGAGGAGCTGCCCCAAAAGTAGGATGAGGCTAAAGGCAATTTCACTGACTCTCAGAAAACAATATATCTCAAATGACATCTGGGTCACATGTGGAAAAACACCTTACAGGGTTTGACGTCCATCCTCAGAATGCATCCAGGTGCTCTTATTGACCCATTCACTCTGTGATTCCTCTAATGCCTCTTCAACTTCCTGGTTTGGCTCGCTACCTAGTTCCCTTTGTCTATCCAGCCCTCCATTCGCTCATTTGTTTCTGCCACCAACAATTGTGCAGCCACAATAGGCCTGGTGTCTGTGCTGGGGGGGGGCACTGAGGGATATAGTGATCAATAGTAGTGATGAGTCTCTTCTCACATGGAGTTCACCATTTGGAATGACCCCACAGCACGACTTCTGTCTCTTTCCTCTGACCCCATGCATTCTAACCAAGGGGGAGGGGCTTGTTCCCTGCTCCCTTGCTTCAGACCTCCTGGGACCTCCCGCTTGGTTTGCTCCTCATACAGCTTCCAGCATGGGGGTGGGGGGGTTGGGGTAGAGGTTAAATGGGGTTCCTAGAGGAGGTGGCACTGATCCTTGATGACTTGGGAAGAATTAGGGAATTATCAAAACTGGAGGGACCTACAAAGAATATTATATACCAAAGGAAGGAACCTGGAGTAGACCCAGAAGAAGGAACAAATAGGGTGTGTGGAGTAGCAACAAATAGTTAACAACTGGAGGGGTGGATCCACCCCATCATTGACCATTTATATGAAGCCCTGCCACTACCAAGCAAGTTATGAACAACATAAAACCATGAGTGTCCATGCCCTACTCATATCTCCTTTGCACTTGGTCTTCCCCTACATAGCTGCTGCTTCTTAATGCAAGCACCCACAGCTGTCTGCCTAAGGATAAACACCCCTGCGTGGGCAACCATGAGGCGTGTTTTACCCACTCCCCCGATGCCCCAGTGGGACTGAGCCTCAATTGCCCACAACAGAAACCTGCTCATATGTATTAGCTGTCTTTCCTTCATTGTCTCCCTTCCCTCACTCTCCTACCAGTGCATCCTGGGATCATTTTCCAAATAAACCACCTGAATTCAAATCCCTTTCAACGGCTGCTTCTGTAAGAACTCGATCTTTGCTCAAGTCTACCTTCTCAACGATTTTTTAACGCTCTGCTTGTTGTTCGCTTCCCCCAGCCCCTCTTATCTCTGATTTGGTACAGGGCTTTCAGTGTCAACATCTTGTCCCTCCCCGCATATAATAAGGAACCTTTACTCTCATATTTAGTCCTAGTTATCCTGCAACATGGTCTGCTTAAAGTGACCAGCGTGACATCACTGAACACAAGGTTGGGAAGACAGGTGTAAGACTGGTTCTCACAAGCTTTGTAAGCTGACTCCAGTACACTACTGCCTACAACCCCCACCCAGAAAGGAGGATTTTGTCAAGCTTTGAAAAGGAATATTGAGGGTGGCCGGATGGCTCAGTTGGTTAGAACGCGAGCTCTGAACAACAAGGTTGTCAGTTCAATTCCCACATGGGATGGTGGGCTGCGCCCCCTGCAACTAAAGATTGAAAATGACAACCGGACTTGGAACTGAGCTGCGCCCTCCACAACTAGATTAAAGGACAACTACTTGGAGCTGATGGGTCCTGGAGAAACACACTGTTCCCCAATATTCCCCAATAAAATTTATTAAATAAAAAGGAATATTGGAATCAGATTGTTGAGGGCCATAGAAAGATTATGGAGTGAAGAATTTATAGTAAAAGGAAAATTAATATAGTTTTAGAGCTGGGGCAGACAAGGAGACATATGTCATTACCTGCATTGTGTTTTGAAAACATTAATCCAGCACCATTGTGTAAGAAGTAAGGGTGGGGAGAAAAGGGAGGCAAAGTGACAGAGGTTACTGTGTTATAACAAGGGCCTGAGCACACACTGGGGCTGTGGATATAAAAAACGGGGTGATGCAAGAGGTATTTAGGGATTAGAATCCACCTATCAGGACAGTTGACTGGACAGTGAGGGAAGGGAGATGGACAAGCTGATGAGACCTCAGGCTTTCAAGTTTGTCCTATCTCATTTGAGTCTAAAATTCCAAATAGTCAAATGTTACCATTGGGGATATAAACAGTGTGAGTTTGCCGACATTTAAAGTTTGTAAGCATCATATATGAAGCCGCAACATTTCTTTGAAATTGCTACTGTGCCTCCCTAGTGAAATCTAAGCATTGAAGACGGAATCCATGTGATGTAAAGGAAAGAATTATGAAAAGGATGTTTGAAGATCAAATGTGACCTCTGGCTGCATCGCTAACTGATGGTGAATTTGGCCAAGTCACTTGACTCCTAAGACCCGGAGAATCCTCCTCTCTTCAACTAAATGTTTTATAAAATGAGCTATTACACTGCTTGGTAAACTTTAACATGCTAACCAAACATGAGGTACAGTGTCTACAAGCGTTAGCGTGGCTATCGCCAAAGATCTACTGCAAATTTGAGCTTTGCACAAATAAAACATACGGCTGTTACTGCACTGAGAAGCTCTGTTTATTTCAGAGTGTTGCTAATTACATGAGTACTTTTTATAGCTGGTCATCTGAAATCTTTAAGACCCTAGAAAACCACAGCATTTGCATGCAGTACACACTTTGGTTACAAGCATTGTGAGATTGTTGCTGGTGAGCTAGCTTCCACTGGATATGAACAAAGAAGCACGGATCCCTATCTGAGACCAGTGGCCATGCTATGAGCAAGAAGAAAAGCAGCCTTAGAATGAAGCTGTAGTTTGGCAGCGGAAGAAGGAAGGAATCCTGGTCACGTATGACATCATTTAGTTGCAAAACCAACCAACCTCATGACTCTCCTTACCACTGGACCTTGTTATGTAAAATAATAAATATCCTTTTTTTAAAAATTACTCTGAATTGGGGTTTTTTTTGTTGCTTGCAATCAAATGCATGATGTCCTTCAAAGATGTGATTCTAGTTTAGAACTTATCATTTGGTTGAATGACCTTGGGCAAGTCAGTTTCCTGACCTGCAAATGGAAACAATATTCTTTTTCTCTCCTTTAGTTTTAAAATTTTTGTTGAATGAATGTACTTGATATGTTTGGGGTTTTTTTAATTTTTAAAAATTATCTTACAATAAACTTAAGTGTGTTTTTTTTTTTTTGGTATACAGTGCTGAGTGTAAACATATAGAGTTGTGTAACCAGCACCACAATCAGAATACAGAACAATTCTATCTCCCCCCAAAACTCCCCTTTAAGTCCTTTTGTAGTCACACCCTCCTCTCACTACTAATTCCTGGCATATTGATCTTTTCTGTTTCCCTTATACTTTTGCCATTTCCAGAATGTGACATAAATGGGATCATACAATCTGTCATCTTTTGAGACTGGCTTCTTTCACTCGGCACAATGCCTTTGAGATTCACCCGTATTGCTGTGTTTGTCACTAGCTTATTCCTTTTTATGGCTGAGTAGTATTTCATTGTATGGATATATCATAGTTTATCTATTCCCCATCAAAGGACGTTTGGGTTGCTTCCCAGTTTTGGAACTTACAAATAGAGCTGCTACAAATATTTGTGTATGGGTTTTAGTGTGAACATAAGTTTTATTTCTCTATGCTAAATATTTAGGAGTAAAATGGCTGGATTATATGGTAGGTAGATGTTTAACTTTAGAAAAAAAACTGCCAAAATATTTTCCAGAGTGACTATACCATTTTGCAGTCGTCCCAGTACTGGATGAGGGCTCCAGTTGCTCTGAGTCCTTACCAATGCATGGAATTGTCAGTATTTTTCATTTGTTGCTGTTGAGGTAGATATATAGTGGTTTCTCACTGTGGTTTTAGTTTGCATTTCCTTAAAGGCTAAAGATTTTAAGCATCTTTCCTTGTGCTTATTCGTCATCCATACATCTTCTTGGATGAAGTGTCTGTCAAATCTTTTGCCTACTTTATTTTTTTAATTGAGTTGTTTGTTTTCTTATTGTTTAATTGTGAGAGTTCTTTATGTACCCTGGATACAAGACTTTTATATTGGATGTGTGTTTTGCAAATATTTTCTCCTAGTCTGTACCTTGTCTTTTCAGTCTCTTGATGGTGCCTTTTGCAGAGCAATAGTTTTTAATCTTGATCAAGTTCAACTTACCATTTTTTCTTTTTATAGATAACAATGTTAATGCTATATCTGTGAACTCGTTACCTAACCCAAGGTCACAAAGATTTTCTCCTATGTCTTCTGACATTTTTATAGCCTTTCAAGTGACATTTAGATTTGTGATCCATTTTGAGTTAAGTTTCATTCAAAGTGTAGGTTCAGGTTGAAACTTTTGTGGGGGCATATGGATGTCCAATTTCCTTTTCTTGAAGGCCCTCTATGGCCTAGGTCATATACAATTTTCTGAAGAATCTACAAAATCCTTTTGTGCTCAGGTCCCTGGAATGCTGCATAAAGCTGTAGCTTACTGTAAGAATGTTTTATTATGTATGTGACTTGGATCTGCATGGGAATTGGCGAAAGAAAATAAATTAGAATTATAATAGTGAAGTAAATCACCCGTCCGCTGGCTACTATTTTCCTCTTCATTTGTATATAGGTCACCCACGGAGCTCCTGCTTTACAGACAATCTGAAAATTACTTTTTAATTAACAGATGGTAACGGGACTTTGTCAAAATATTGATTCAGGGTTGTTTTCTTGCTACATCACTGCTAAGTATTTGTTTAAACATGCCGGACCCTGGGGGCAATTGTGAAATCAGTGAAGATTATCTCTGACCCTCTCTCCACCCCTTTTCACACCATACCCTTTTAATTGAGGCATGTGGAGAAGGTAAACAGAGTCCTACATGAAGACCAAAATTCTGAACCAGTGCATAAAATGCTGGTCATCAAATTCAGGTGCAATCTCTCATCTCTCATGTCATGTAAACCATATTTTTATTGAAGTCACTCTTCTGTTATTCGTTTATTTACTCTGGCAGTTGTGGATTTTAATCAGAGCCTAGAATTTTTCAGAGCTTAGATAGGGACAAAAAGTCAACTTTTCATACTGGATAATTTGTATTTTGTGATCTGGTAAATTTTGGCATTAGAAGAGAAGACTAGGAAATGCACACACAATTTATGAGGTAGGAAAAGGGTAAATAAATATGGTTAATGATCTAACCTTTTGTCTCATAAACAGATGAGATGCAAAAGGCAAGGTTATCTTTCGTGGGTGCCCTTTTATTTGCTCAAGCTCCCACCCAGAATCCTAGAGCCATCTCTTCCCCCATAGGCTGATTCCAATTCCTCCCCTGGGAAGCACAGAGGTCACGCTGTGCATAAAGATTTATTAGCAGACCAAAGGCTATCAAACATTAAGCGAACAGGGAACTCACAGAGGTTCAAATTTCACCAGTGTCTCAATGATCCTCTCTGATGCTCCCTAGAATTGCCAGATAATTCTAGAGTCTGAGTGATGTGGGGGCCCCCGTGAAGCTATTGGCATTGCTTCCTACTGCTCAGGGCTTGTCTATGAGGGCTGTCCTGATAATAATTTCCGTGGCAATATTCTCCCTTCAAGCCCAGGACACATATCCTTGATGTCCTTAAAATCACTGTTTAGTGAAAGCCTTCCCTGCCTATCTCTAGTTATTGGAGAAACCTACAGTCATCTTTGGGGTTGGTGCCTCTTTCCAGACACTACTTGGGAAGCCCTCTTGATCAGTTCATGACTGTTTTATGAGGCCATGTCTGCTAAACAAGGGCTCTGCCCTCATCTCAAGCTACTGGTGAAACATAGCCTTCTTCTCTTAAGGCTGCTCCACTCGTAACAATTCTGTGGCCTGTAAAGATGGGACCTACCCATGGTGCAGAAGATAGACTATGAGAATCATGTCCCCAAAACAAGAGAGAAACAAGCCCCTTTCTTGGAGTTTTGTTGACTGTTTGGAGCCTGGATCATAGAGATCCAGCACTCATATTTACCGATTTCATCCTCCAGAAGTCTTCAACTGGAATTCAGCATCCTTTCTTCCAGAGAACCAAGGAGTTAATGGGTTGCTAGGTCAGCTTCAGTTGTTACCCAGAATAGTACCATTCAGGAATATGCAGACACCTCAAAGCCATATGAGGAGAATTAATCCAGGGATTGGGGAATCAGTTAAGGTTGGAGAGCTATTTATTGTGAGCAAATTCCTCAGCATCTTTAAGCCTCAGTTTCCTCTTCTGTTAATTGGTGGTACTAGCAGCTCCTATCTCATGGTTTGGTTGTGCAGATGAAATGTGATAATGGATATTGAGTACTGTAGCACAGTACCTGGCTCAGTGTTCAAAGTTATGTTTCCTTATTTACTAGCATCAGTACACGTGGTGGTGAGAGTCCCCACCCCTAGCCCAGTTGTTGGCTTATAAAGGCATTGAGGTACACTGGTTTTTTTTTGTTGTTTTTACCGTTAGTCCTCTAAACTAATCAAAAATAAAAACCAGAAACAATGTTTCTCAATGAGGACCTATGATGTTTTCTTCTCTCTTTTCGTTTTCCTCCTAAATGATGGGAAAAACCAGGGACTTTGTTCTCCCTCAGTATTTCAACTGCCTAACTTTTCAAGTTTCTAATCTTTCATGGCCTGATACTATTTTCCTTCTGTAACCCTGTCCTGCTAACCAACTATCCTATTTGAGATGGCAATGAGATAAAGTAATTAATGATTGTTAAGTGCTTTGAAAATACAAAGGACTCTATAAATGCCAAGGGTCGTTATTGCCTTCCAGTATAATGAAATGGTATGATAAAAATGGATCATAAAATCTCTTTGCTACCATGGCCACTACTCTTTTTGCCAGTTAAATTTACAGTTGCAGCCTGTTTGTTCAAAGCAATGAGGGACATAAAAACAATCCAGTCGTTTTCCAAAATATGTGTCCCTGATCAATTGCACACAAAATGACTCTGGAGACATCAGCAATGCATTTTGCAAAGTCCATATGAGAATAATGCATCATGATCACCTTCAGTTTCTAATGACAATGAAGCAAGGCCCAGCTGGGCCCCCTGTGCTCAGAATGCCTCCGGGCTGCCCTGCCCCCATCCAAGTGGGCTTCACACCCCCTGTGGCTGAGCTCAGAATGCCTCCGGGATGCCCTGTCCGGTTCCGGCTCCTTATCTTAGATTATCACCTTGTAGATGCTTGCTAATTACAAACTCTATCGCTTAGCATTTTCCCAGGTTACTCCCCCACTGTTCCCAGACCGCTGGCGCCACAAGAGATAGGATGACAGGGAGCATCACAAAAGGAAAACAGACCTCTGGGACTTCGTCATGCAGCCTCTGGGAGAGTGCCATGATTTTCCCTTACATACCCCTAGCCAGTCTGAAAATGTTAAGGCAGTTTTTGGAGGTGTGAACCCGCTGTCTTCTCAGATCACCGGTAATAAACGCTTATTCTATGACTGAACTCCTGTGTCAGTCTATTGGCTGAGTAGCCTGCGAAGGCAGCTCGAGCCCCGGACTCGTTTGGCCTCCGGTTACATCACTGTCTCTTCCCCACACACAAGCCGTTTTTCTGTAATGAATGTGCTGTTCATATCTCTTCTGCACGTATTAGTTAGTTTATATCACTACCAGATGTTTGTTCCTATGCACCATGCATCATAGCAGCAGGACACTGGACAGAGAGGATAAATAATCCCGGTAACCTTGGGTTAGGTAGGGGACAAAGTGTAAATGTATTATTGAGTTTAGAAGAAACTGTTTGATCAACTTAAAGTGAAAGCCATTTGGTAGTTTTCCTATTACAATTGCAAATGGGACAGCATTTTTAAACTTGCCAAGTGCAACTGCCATACGTGGAAGCCCATCTATTTCTTTATGTTTGGGGAAGCCTGAGGACTCGAGTTAAGATTTTACAAATGATTGAGACATATGGCGGGACACAAAGAATTGGGTTTCCATTGGAGTGCCTGAACACACTCACAACTCCAGATTCAGGGTTGTTTTGGAACCAAACTCATATGAAAGTGTTTAACAATTTGAAATTGACCACAATTTTCAGAACATTCCGTGCTATTTTTTTTTTATCTTGACACTGCCCTTTGATTTGACAAAGTAATGTTGGCACCTGACACTATTCCTTAACTTTATTAAGTGAGTATAATTAAGAGTTATTTGCATTCAATTATTTGCTTATCTGCTTCTTTGATTGTGCTTTCTCTTTTCATCAATACCAATTTTAGCTTCATTTAATCAAAGTGGTGAAATAATTAGATAGATAAGAGATTTAAAGTAAAACTGATGCACCAACCCTGATAAGATCCTAAGGCCTCCCAGAATATTAACTTCCTTTATCACTGTTCTTCCTAAGGTTCACCTTGATTTTTATGTTCATTTTAACTTTGGCGGGAGTACTGAGAAAGCTATTAAAATCAACATGAACTACCCAAAGGCAATTAAGGTTAAAATGCTTCAATATCTAATATTACAGAAGGAACTCCACAAATATGACTTGCTGACGTATGTAGAAGTTTCATATACAATGAAAAACTGGGTTAAAATGATCATTTTAAACTAGTGATTAGATAAAAGGAAAGATCTGAGCCTATGTATTTATTAAGTTTTTAATGTAAGCATAATGCCTTCTAATTTTTTTTTTTAATTTACTAGATTCTTGAGAAGTCTGAGATCATGGAGTCTTAGACATAGATGGACCCTAAATATTTTAGTCAAACTCTCTCCTCCACAGGACCAGGGAACTACAGTGACTTTCTCAAAATCGAGTAGAGAAGGAGAAAGAGAGAACACAAGTGAGAGAGTGAGAAATAGAAAAAGGCCTCTGGACTCCTAGGTCTTTCCATTACTTATTGACAGAAAAAAGAGGGCTTTTCAGGGCCCAGCATCCGAAATCCCCTTCAGTTCTCATAGTGTGAGTCTTACTGTAGCATCTTAGTATAAAAATTTTCCCTCCCTCTCTCCAAGCCTTGCAAAGCCAGGTCATGGGGCACATGAGCCAGCACATGCTCTCACCTGGGGCTTTGAATCTTGAAGGATTAAAGAAAAAGAGCCAGTGCGATGAAATGTACAAAACTGTAATCCACCAGCATTCCTGGCTGTGCCCAGTGGCTAGCACACTCTTGTCATGGTGATGAGGCCCAGTGGTGGCTGTGAATTACAGCAAAATCCGCAGCAACATCCTAATCCCATCTCCTGCTGCCTCCTTTCCCTAGTTTCCCCCCTCTTTGCCTAAGCATTCCTCTTCAGACATTCTGTTAATTCTATGAGTTCCTTGATGATTTCCCACTAAATTCCTTTTGTCCCCCAAGAACTCTGACTCAGAAATTGGTACCACAAAGTGAACTGCAGGCAACTGACCCTCAAGGAAAAGTGATAAAACCGGGATTGGTTCACTGACATTAAAACTCCCCCTTAGAAATACAGTAGCAATATAGCTGATTAAACATTTACTTATGGTCACCTGGAATGGTGATTTAGAGTAGGATTTAAGGAGATTAGTATGAAGGGCATGAGGAGTTTAATGACAGCCAATGAAGTGGCCGATTCTTACAATGAATAGCTTAATGGTGAAAAAAGGCCTCTGCCTCAGCAGATCTGAGATGGTCAAAGATAAATTCAGATTTTGGTTTGATCCTGTGTGCTGCTGAATTATAATATCACAGTGGTATTCACAGTCCTGACAGGTTTCTTCAGTGCATATTGTGGCATTATCTGGGTTAGACTGAAAGCTGGAAAATCGACATGGAAATATATGAAAGGATTTAGAGGACCCTAAGAATGCTGCACCCTTAATTCTCATTGAATCTCCCTTGCCAGCTCAAGAAATCTCTTCTAGCTTGTCTGATGAAACAGTTCTTCCCTTGATTGAAGATTCTCTTTCACTTGAGGGAGTTACCTCGTAAGATGAAGCCAGCTCATGTCATCGTCCCCCTTCCCCCCACTAATTCCCAACATTGTCAGATTTCCACATAACCCTGGGAGGGGAGTGGCAATGAAAAAGGCAAAAGCCAGAGAAGGCCAAAGAACTCCTGGATTTCTAGTTTATATTGAAAAAACTCTAGGGAAGTGTGTGTGGGAATAGAGTATAAGCATATTTGATCAAGGATGACAAATGTAAGTTTGGATTGGTCTGGATCCAACAATTCAAGATTCATTGTGGATTGAGCAGCTATATTGAATCTGAGGGGTGACGAAGGGAAACGCTTCCAGTGGACAAAACTTCAAGCAGTGCGCTTCACTGGCACCTTACCTGGAGAGAGAGAAGCCTTGAGTCATGGGTCTATACCAAGTCATAAGCAGTTGTTAGTGACTTGGCCAGATGATTAGGGACATCAAAGGAAAAAGATTAAACACTGAAGACAAGGAGGTTTTGAAAAAAAATGTGAATGGACTTCTCAGAGGGTGAGAATATTGATGCCTCTTGTGAATGCATACTAAAAGATACAGAGTGCCCAAGAGTCTCTTATGTCGGTCTCACGACTATCCATTAAAAAATGTTACACTTCATTTTAGGGCCATAAATACAAATGTGTCCTATATAAATAGCAGCTGAAAAAACCCCAACATTGTATTGAGAGAAATACATGTTCAATGGAGTTTAGGTATTAACAGCCTAATAGGCGTTCTATCAAGAAAACATTGATTAGAGCATTCTGCTGATATATGTATATATATTTGGCTGCCCAGCATTTGAACCCCCAACTAGGTTTGAGGATCTTAGTCCTGCTGTCTTGTATAAAGATCTAAAGAGATAAAGGAATCTTTCTAAGATCAGGAAATGGGGGAAAGAAGGAAATGAGAGAGAGAGAGAGAGAGAGAGAGAGAGAGAACTGGAAGTAAAAATAAATCTCCGTACTCTTGTCTAGTAGACTTACTGCTGCAGATTAGTAAAGGAGATTTAGGAGGTCATCTGTTAATGGAGATTGTCTTTTTTAAAAGAGACAGAACTGCCTTTTTAATATTTTTTCTTATTGAGGTAACATTTGTTAATAACATTATATCAGTTTTAGGTGTACAACATTATAATTTGATATCTCTACACTACTGCATGCTCACCACCACACGTCTAGTTTCCGTGTATTACCATATACGTGACCTGCCTTGTTTTTGAGCTCTTTCTTAATATTTACAAATCCTCAAATGTGTGAGCCTTGAAAGAAGGCAGCAGCCCAGTTCCCCCCAGGGAAGCCAAATGAGGCAATACTCCCTGTCTCCACCCCTTGGCAAAGAGGGTGAACTAGTAGGTGAACTAGCCTCAGCCAATTGGATGCTCCTCCCCCGGACTCTGCTCTCAAAAATGTGACTGAAAGATGAAAGAACAGTGAGATCAGAAGGATGGTGAAAGCAGTGGCTGCATCCAATAGTGGTGTCCTAGCCAGATTGCTCCTGTTCGGTAGCCTCCCTTGAGCTCTGCTTTTTATTTTTATGAGCCTCATTCTTCAATCTTTCCTCTGATTCTGTGCACTAGTTTCAAGTGCTAGATATCTACCTAGGAAAGCTGATTTGTATGAGCTATCTCAATGAGTTCTCCTGTCTTCTAGCTTTGGGTGGAATTTGGCAATTGGAATCCAAGCTGGAAAATGGAGGGAGAGAGGAGAGTGAAGTCGGAATATTTGTTTGCATGATTTCCCATGAGGTCACCTTGCATTGGCTGTTCCTCAATAAAAATTCACTGTTCCTCTCAAGGTGGCCTGCTCCACACACCTCTCTCCTTTCTCCCCTTCCATGTTCTAATAAACTCTCCATCCTTCATCTCTTTTTATAATCTTTTCACATTAGTTTCAGGTGTACAAAGCAATGTAATAGACATTTACACCCCTCACAAAGTGATAACCCCTCCAAGTCTACTACCCCTCTGACATTATATATAGCTGTTACTGTACCATTGCCTATATTACCTGTGCTGCACTTGAAATCCCACGACTATATACGCAGAGGGTGCCAAAAAATGTATACACATTTTAAGAAAGGAAAAAACTATTAATCATAATACTCAATATATACCGATAACAAAAGATGGATACAAGTCACCTGTGACTTCCACAATTACAAGACGTGCTTTCTGATGATGGCAAACTACTGCGTGATCAATGCTGACCAAAGTGTCCACTTGTATTCATGTTTTTGGCACCCCTGGTATATATATATATATATATATATATACATATATTTAATTATAGTTGAAATTCAGTATTCTTCTATTTCAGCTTCAGGTGCACAGCACACTTCATCGATTGTGTAGATGCCTGCCCATCCCTTCATCTTTTTGGGCCAAGGGACAGTGACCGCTCTACTGCTGACTCCTGGGTCCTTGCACTATGCCTTGTGGCTGCTCCAATCCCCTTCCTATACTTTGAAATTAGTTCCGTTATAAGAAAACCCTTCTCAGATTATCCTAATAAGAGGGTGCCATCTGTTTGTCAGAAACCTGACTGATATGCCTTCGAGTGCACTTCTTTTCTGGTTAAACTTTGAGCCAAAGAAACCCAACAGGCTTAGCATCTTAAGAGGAGGAGAAAGAAGACACAAAAGCCTAGAGTTGGGATCAAAAGTGAAATTTTCAGTGAATGGTAATAAATGACACTTAATGTAGCCAAGGAACCCTGTTAGTTAAAAGTCACCCACGGAAAGGCACAGATAAAAAATAGCTCAAAATCCAGTTAGAGAGTCTTCAAGCCTGACTGCCAATCACGAAAGAGCAATGGCTACCAGCTGGTGTGAAAGGGAGCTTCTGTTACAGATATATAATTGCTGAACAATCGGGCCATTCATTTTTAAGTGTCAGAAGAGTCATTAACTCCTCCCTCATTCCCTCCCAATTCATATGGCGTTTAGCACAAAGTAAAATGCACATAGGTTCTTCCACACGTCTCCTCCACAGTGTTCTTTGCTGTCAGAGACGCAGCTGCACCATGTCTGCAATGCTGGAGCATGAAAAAGCTATTAATCTGGCTCCATCTAGATGCACCCAGGCTAACTGCAGAGCTGCCTCCAGCTTCATTATAGGAGTATGTGCAAAATAATACAATTTTAAAACACAGACCATAAAACAAATAATGGGACTTAAAATTAAGAGAGAAAGTAAATAATAGGTAAAGAGTTTACTGAAAGGCTGGCACTACAGATTTTGCACACATCATCTCACTTCAGCGACACAATCCTGCAAATTAGGAGTTATTATCCTGATTTAACAGATGAAGAATCAGAGGCAGAGTAAGCAACTTGCCCAGAATACTCAGGTAATAAGTGGTAAAGCCAGATTTTAAAACCATGCTATCCCAAGACTATTTTCCAAATTGAGGTGTTCCCCAGGGGCTGCTGAAAACATCCATCTTGGTGGTGCAAACCAAATACTAGAACTTTTAGTTATGTTTATTTTTATCTCATCATTTTAAATCTTTCTGTACATGTTTTACAATATAAATATATGAGTACAGTAGTACATGCATACAAATATGTAAATACCTATGTATTGCTTCTGCTGAATAGCTTTCCTTCATCTCTGCCTTTATTTCTTTCTGAGCATCATTCCTCAGTCTTCTCACTCATTCGGTGCACCAGCTGATAGCCTCAAGTGCTAGGTATCTACCCAGGCAGGCTGATTTGCATGGGCTACAGCAACGAGCTCTCGAGTCTTCTGGCTTCTGGTTGGTTATGAATGAGGATGTGTAATCTAAAAAGTTTGAAGCCCCCCTGCTCTGTGCTCTTTCAAGAGGCAGTATAGTGCAATTGTTAGAAGCATAGATTCAGGACCCAGACTGCATGTGTTCGAACCTCAGCCCCGCCACATTTTAGCTGGGAGACCCTGGGTAACTTAACCTCTCTGTACCTCAGTTTTCTCTTCTGTAATGTGCAAATTTAAATAATTACTACATAGAGGGCTTACACCAATATCTGGCACATTCTATGAGTCTAATAATCTAAGCCCTTATCATCACATTACATGATCCTTCAACGTACTCATTCAGGAAATTACCTAGTCATACAACTACTGCCATAGATCCCTGACAACGCTTTTGTTTTTCTTTTTTAATTTATTGTTTAAACTATAGTTGACGTGCAATGTTATATTAGTTTCAGGTGTACAACATAGTTATTTAACATTTACTTACCTGACGATGTGATCACAATGATAAGTCTAGTACCCACCTGTCACCTGTCACTGAATGACTTACTCACCAGTCATTCTGGTGAGTAAGAATGTAGACCCAGTAGTCCAGTTCACTTCTGGGTTCTGCCATTTTCAAGGCCTGTGACTTTGAACTTCTTTGGGAAATATACTTAATGTAAGTATATTTAACTTCTTTGGGAAATATACTTAATGTAAGTGTTGTTAAGAGTATAAAATTAGTTAATATTTGCAACTTAAATTAGTGCCTGCAACAAAATAGATGCTACATATTGCAGCCATTATTATAATTAATTTGTTCTCCAAATACATTATAAAGTGTGAGGGAAATAAAGTTTGTTGTATTTAGAAGGATAAAAAATATCATGAAAAATTCTGGAATCAAGGGTCAAAAAAAAACTGTACAAAGTTATTATGATATTATTGACTATTTTCCCCATGCTGTACATTACATCCCTGTGACTTATTTATTTTATAACTGGAACTTTGTATCTCTTATTCCCCTTCACCTTTTTCCCCACCCCCCACTCCCACAATTCTTCTTTTGGAATTGTCTCCTAAATTAGTGCGTGAGCTACCCAAGATCATCAGAGCCATTTCTTTATAGTCACCCTTTATTTGTCACCTCAAAGGACATTTTTCTTCTTGAAAATCCTTTATATGTTTTGTCTATTTAAGTTTCAAATTATTCTGTAAAACACTTCTAAAATCTAATACAAATGCAGTCATTAAGGATTTTCACTTCTGTGACTTTTTACAAGAACATACCCCTAGCTCTAGTCTCTTCCAAAAGAAGAGGCAAAGCATGTTATCAGCAATTTCAGCAATGCTAGACTAAATTACCTCCCTAAGAAGAGGAAATGTCTAAGTTATCTATCAAAAATAATACTCATTTTACTGCAAAAAAAATAACCATTTTATCAGAGCACAGTGTAATGTAGGGAATCCAATAATCAGTGTCAAATAAAACTAGGTTTGATTCCTGGCTCAAAATTTGCTAATAGAATCATTTACAGGTCACTGACATCTGTATTTTATAATTCCTTGCTTGCAGGTTTAGAGGGAGATGAGCTCAGTGAGGTGGAGAGCCAGGTGATGCAGCATTTTGTACGCTGTTAGGACTTTGGATTTTGAGTCAGCGGGGAAGCCATTGGAGGGTTTTGACAAAGGGGAAGGCATGTCATGCCCTTAAAAGGATCATTCTGACTCCTGGGTTGTGAATACTGCTAGGGTGGAAGCAGGGACACCAATTAAGGGGTGATGGCAGTAGTGCAGGTGAAAGGTGATGGTGTCTTGGAACAGGGTGGTAATAGTGGAGGTGATGAGACGTGATGGGTTTGCAGACATATTTGGAAGCTAGAACTTTCTGAGCATATATTTAAAAGGATGATGTAGGCAAAAGGCCTCAATCACATATCCGGTATGCAATAAAACCACTAAAGGGACACAGTCATTACTAGTCCATGCTCAAAATCTCTACAGTAATCAATGGATAGCCAGTTTGTTCTGATTGGTATCAACTAGGATCTTCTAACATATTTTTTCCTTCCTAAAATATTCCAATTTTTCCTCAATAGGCAGATGGTATAGTCCTAAGAGCTAGAGTTCTGTAGTCAGACAGACATGAATTTAAATCTTGGCTCCATCTCTTAGTAACTGTTTGACCTTGAGCAAGTTACTTAATCTCTCCATACCTCATTGTCTTCATCTGCAAAATGGGGAAACTGAATAAAATATAACCCAGAAAATTTTGTGAGGATTCAATAAGTTAGCATATTATGTAAAGTACTTAGAACTGTGCCTGCCACGTATGAGTAGTAAATGCTCATTAAAT
Organism: Rhinolophus hipposideros; assembly: GCF_964194185.1. NCBI lineage: Eukaryota > Metazoa > Chordata > Mammalia > Chiroptera > Rhinolophidae > Rhinolophus > Rhinolophus hipposideros. The sequence goes on from NC_138046.1 coordinate 97,338,839, forward strand.
ATTAGCTATTACTCTTTTTAAATAAAACTCCCTGGCTTTGGACTTGAGCATGCTCACTTCATATATCTTGGAGCTGCACAGCAAAAATTCAAAAATTAAAGAAGCCATAAGAATCTGATTTGTAAATTCAGATGCTTATGGGATTTCATAATGGAGTTCTCAAAGTGGAGACACACCTGTTTATCTGATTCCAAACAGGGAAATAAACAGCGATAGCGGCTGCATTGTAATGCAACTCAAAATATAAGCCTTGGAAGTTTTGTTGAATGCTGTCAAAAAAAGGCACTTGTTCAGCTAAAAAGCATAATCAATCAAATGTCTTCCTTGTTCATACATGTCTCTATTTTCAGTTGACACAAAATTCTTCAGAAATGAATAACAACTAGAATTAATAGGGGAAATTGCCAAGAGCTGTATATGTTGTCAGATGGGTGGTGACTTCTGTACGTCAACATGATTTCCTGAGGAGTATATGAGTGGTTGGCTATGTAGGAGTTCTGACAATTAAGTTCGTGAGTTCATCCTAGAAAAAGTGCTACACACCTCATTGCTGAATATCACTACGGTCACCTTCAAACGACTCCCCTTGGGAAGCTATGCACTGATGCCAGTGCCTAGTCCACCCTTCAAAGCAATTTTGGAACTCTTTCTGGAATGACCATCAGACCTGTCATCATATTACCCTTGATGTCCTGAATGTCATCAAAATGTCCTCCTTTCAATATTTCCTTTATCTTCGGGTAAAGAAAGAAGTCATTGGGGGCCAGATCAGGTGAGTAGGCAGGGTGTTCCAATACAGCTATTTGTTTACTGGCTAAAAACTCCCTCACAGACAGTGCCGTGGGAGCTGGTGCATTGTCATGATGCAAGAGCCATGAATTATTGGCAAAAGTTCATGTCGTCTGACTTTTTCACGTAGCCTGTTCAGCACTTCCAAATAGTAATGTTGGTGAACTGTTTGTCCAGTTGGTACCAATTTATCATGAATAATCCCTCTGATATCAAAAAAGGTCACCAACATCATTGCAAAAAGTTCGCGCACGTAATTGTCAGACCTTGTATGAAGGAGGTATCAAAAGAGCACACAAAGGAGAGTCACAAAGTTATACCTTTGAAGTCTCTGCCCTCTCCAACACGAGGGAGGTGACTCCACAGGCTGAAACCATGTGGCTACAGGGATTGTGGCAGAGGTATTTCCTACTCACAGAATGTCATGGATGCTCCCACATTTCCCAGCCCCCCTGACAGTATGCAGGGGCACAGAACACTGGATCTGGCCAATGGGTTGTGAGAAGGAGACACGTGTCACATGTGGCCTGAAGCACTGACTTGCCTGCTCCCTCTCTCTCTTGCCCTGTTACAGCAACCGAAGAGGTCAGGATCACATCTGGCGCAGCTACAAGACAGCTGTACCTTCACCAGTAATCTGGGCCCAAGCGACCTGATGGAGCAGATCCCCTTGCTGACTCAACTGGACGTGTAGCATCAATGAGGAAGAAACTTTTCGTTTGTGTTCAGCACTGAGGTCAGGGTATTGTTTGCATTGCAGCATAGCCTGGGTTATGCTGACGAATATAGTGAACACAGCCGACTCTGCTTTATTGATAATAGCTAACACTGTTGAATTGCAGGCAGCAAGCTGTGAATTCTACATGCATTACATAATATCTCACAACAACCTTCTGAGATAGACAATAGTATTATCATATATTATGTGACATATATAATATATATCTATATCATACATATCAATAGTCTATACGTATCATCTATATGTAGATATAGATATAGCATGTATTTCAGGAGTGTACTGTGAAAGGAGGCTTTCTTCCTTCCCGCTTGTTATGCTAGAAGTCGTGTCTCTCCTTCCAGCTATGGCCAGTCCCTCCACATGAGATCTCGATGCCATCTCTTCCTCCCTTACAATATTGATTATTCCTTTGGTCTCCTGAACCTGTGTTTCCTCCCCTTCTATTCAGTGTATCCCTCAGGATTCTCAACTCTCTCCAAGCTTAACAAAAGCCCTCCATCCACCTCTCTTCTTCCTCCAATGATTATCTTCCCTTTTTTCCTAGACCATCTCCATCTCTTCTCTCCAAAGCATTCACCCTTACTTCTTTCCCTTAACCTCTCCCACTCTCTGACTACTCCAATATTGTTTCCTCCTCCAGCACTCTACCAAACAGCTCTTTTCAGCACAGCTCATGATCTCTGCATTCCTAAATTCAGTGGGCATTTAGTTTTCACCTTACTTGATTTCTCAGCATCACATGACACAACTGACCACACCCTCCTTGTTGAAACCCTGTTCCATAGGTTGTCCCTCTCTAATCACTCTATCTTCTTTTCAGCCTCAGCATCTGTTGCTGGGCCATTAAATTTGGGCCTTCATCACATCTCATAATAACCTCCCTTTTCGTCTCATTCTGTAGTCACTTTCTAGTTGTTCACCTAGCAGTCTTTCCCAAGGCTGCTATCACCACCCAGACCCCGGCATCTGCCAAAAATGTGCCTCCATCTGGAGCTTCTGCTCAATTGTCTGCTCAGCTCAGCACCTCCACTTTGATGTCAGGAACTGTCATGTTCTCCCTACGAGACCTACCTAACTCCAAATCCTCCTGCTTCTTCCTCGGTGTTCCCCAACTCAGTAACTAGCACCACCTTTCCCCTGTCTCCCTATCTTGGAAACCTGAGAGTAGGGCTACCTTGATACCTTTGGGAGTGCTCGGCACCAAAATGCACTTTACTGTATTTTGAAAGGGAAAAAAAAAATCAATTCATATCATAAATACAGTAAGCCTTAAAAATTCTGATTTTCCCACAGAGACACAATAATAGTTTAAAAAATAATATCCAATCCTTTGCAAAATAATTTAGGGCCCCTTCTTTGCTGTTGCTCTAAGAGCTGTTTGGTATTCCTGCTCTGCCTAGGAGTCAATAGTCAGATGCCATTTCCTGTTGATTCTACATCCTAAAATATTTTCATATCTACCTGCTCCTCTCTGGTGCCAATGCCCTGTATTCCAAGCCAGTGTGACTGCTTGTCTGAATTTCTGCAGTAGTCCCTGAAACCTCTTCCCTGCTCCAATTTATTCTCCACAAAGCCAGGCCGAATGATTCCAGGAATACACATAACTGATCCTAAATATCCACTGTTTGAAAGCCCTCGGTGGCTTCCAATGGTCCTCAGGATAAAATCTCAGATCCTTAACAGCCCCAAGACCCTGCCACCTTTCCATGAGCCAGTGTCACCTATTTGAGCTCCTGGAAAGAGCCAAGCTCCTTATGAGCCTTTGCATGTGATTTACTCTCTGCCCAGAGTTTCTCACCCCTCCCAGCTTCTTCTTCAGTTCTTACATTTAATGTCCTTTCTTCTCATAAACTTTCCTTAACCTCTCACACCAAGTCAATGCTCTTTGTTAAACACTTTCATAGTAGTTCCCACTTTACTTTGTAAGTAGTTATTTGTGTATTGGATAGTTTAAGCTCCCCTCCTGATTTTTTAAATTATTGCTTTTCAGTTACAGTTGACATTCAATATTATTTTTTTATATTCGTTTCAGGTGTACAGCATAGTGGTTAGACATTTATGTAATTTATGAAATGATCCTCCAATTAGTCCAGGACCCACCTGGCATGATATATAGTTGTTGCCACATTATTGACTATATTCTCTGTGCTGTACTTTACATCCCCATGACTATTTTGTAACTAGCAATTTATATTTCTTAATTCCCTTCACCTTTCTCACTGAGATCCTCAACCCCTTCTCCCCTCTGGCAACCATAAGTTTGTTTTCTGTATCTATGAGTCTGTTTGTTTTGTTTGTTCGTTTATTTTGTTCTTTAGATTCCACATATAAGTGAGATCATATGTCAGAAAGAGAAATTAAGAAAGCAATCCCATTTACAATTGCATCAAAAAAAAATACCTAGGAATGAATTTGACCAATGAGATAAAAGACCTATACTTGGAAAACTAACTATAAGACACTGAAGAAAGAAATTGAAGAAGATACAAATAAATGGAAGCATATGCCATGCTCATGGATAGGAAGAATTAACATTGTTAAAATGTCCATGCTACCGAAAGCAATCTATAGATCCAATGCAACCCCTATCAAAATACCAGTGGCATTTCCCCCCTCCCAATTGTAATCCAAATGCCCTAAAAAAGTCAGTAACACACTTCCATACACACAGGAATTCAGGGATCTTTGAATACAGCTTTGTTTAATTCTAGAGCCTATGCCCATAACATCTAATCCTGGAAGATGGCTTTTTGCCTTTTTGTTTTATGATGGTGAGGTGTTGATGCACTGGAAACTGTTTGCCTCCAGAAAAATATAACATCTCTGGGCAAATTCTAGAGCAATGATGTTCTGCTGTTGGTGAACCTCTTTGATCATATTGTTGTCACTGATTGTACACCTCAGTCTTCTCTTGTGGAAAGACACAAGGGGGCCATTCAGCACACAGGCTGAACTGGCTAAACTGAACTCCAACTCTCCCATTGTATAATTTACACATCTGTAAACGGGGGTAACATTAACCACTTTATAGGGCTGTAGGAGGGCTGACTCATTCAATAAAGATTTAATGAACATCTAGTATATGCCCACTTTGTTGTTAGATGTCAGGGATACAAATGCGATTTGGGATGTTTAGCAGAGTGCCTATCTCATTTAGTTATAAATGGTCACTATCACTAGTATATTACAGTTGTGTGTCGACGTTTGCCTATGTGAGAGCTTGAGTGAGAGCATGTGATATTTGCGACGTCTGTCACTATCCGGACTGGGTCCCAGCGGGGCCTTGAACTACACCCACCACCACAAACAAGCCTGGACGCTCTGGAGCAACACCGCGCGGCGTGGCAGCCCCACCCCTCTAGGCCACCAGGGGGCGCGCGGCCTCCCCGCCCCTCCGCTGCGTCTGCGCCTGCGCCCCCACCAACTGCCTGGCTTCCGCTCTCCCCGCCCCGCTGCGTCCGCCTCGCCCCGCCCCTCCCCGATTCGCCCCGCCCCGCCCCGATTCGCCCCGCCCCTATTCGCCCCGCCCCGCCCCGCCCCGATTCGCCCCGCCCCGCCGCGTCCGCCTCGCCCCGCCCCGCCCCGATTCGCCCCGCCCCGATTCGCCCTGCCCCGATTCGCCCCGCCCCGATTCGCCCCGCCCCGCCCCGCCCCTCCCCGATTCGCCCCGCCCCTCCCCGATTCGCCCCGCCCCGCCGCGTCCGCCTCGCCCCGCCCCGCCCCGATTCGCCCAGCCCCGATTCGCCCAGCCCCGATTCGCCCCGCCCCGCGAGCTTACGCCACGCCTTCGTTGCCCTTGGTTGCTGTTTGTTGACTTCCGGGAACGCTGTCGTCGCAAATGCCCAGAGTATCGCCGTGGGGACACGAGGGGCAACCGGAGCCCGAATTGGGGCTATGGCTCTGCCTTAGGCCCAACCAGGTTGACCCTATCGTCTTCCCGGCTCAGAGGCGGTCTCCCTTTGTCCCCGTTGGCATGGTGGAACCTGAGGAGGTGGTGCCCGGTGAGTCGCGCCCGCAGTGGTGGCGGCGGGCCCAGAGGGAGGGTCTGCGGAAGGGCGGGCAGCCAGGCTCCGCCTCCGGGCCGGCCCCGGCTGGGGACAAGCCTGGGCCGCGGCTGCCCGAGTGGAGCCGGATCTCTGGCCGAGCTCCCGCGAATGACTGAGGGGGAAAAGGAAGGGAGGGACCTGAGCGGGAACAACGGAGAAGGGGGTGCTTGTCTTTTTTGTTCTTTTAAAATACGCTTTCTATGAGTTTCTCGAAGGCACGGGCCAGTTTTTACCTCTCTCTAAAGTTCCCAAAGTACCTCCTTTGAGGTCTCCAGGATCCAGTTATGTATGGAATGCCGTAAAGAGTGGGTAATACGAGGGCTGGAGGTAAAAGAAGATGAGGAAAACGACTTAGAGAAAGGGGGTGAGGAGGGAACCGTTAGCGAGTGATTTTTTAAACACTTTTTTCCCTGAGTTCCAAAAGAACGTTTGACATTGTGACGACATAGATACGTTACCGCATACAAGCTCTCTAACTGAAATAGACGTTTCATGAAGCCGTACTTATTCAAACCACTTCGGATGAGCCCAGATCTTTTCTATAATACAGTCCTTTAAAAATGGTCATCGTGACCCACCAAATTGATTTTCTGATCCACTACTGGGTCATGACAGTTTGAAAAAAAAATACACTGGATTAGAGTAGAATCATGAATTCACAGAAAAAAAAGTATTGCATTTTCTGCCATGCTTTTGGCTCTAACATAGATTCCTGCCCCCCTAGGGTGCACAGCTTAGTGAGGGATACAAGAAAGTAAACAGAATGACAATACCCATACCATTTGACAATAGAAGCCAGGGGAACACAGCAGAACCACCAAACCCTGACTTGGAGTGAGGCTATCAGGGAGGGTTTCCTGGGAAGCCAGAGCAAGACAAAACAGTTAAAAATTATTCATTCTAGGGAAACCCACAGCTTATTCTAGAACCTGGCCTCCCAAATCTCAGTTATCAGAACTGAGATGCCTCTCAGTTATTCTCGAAAGGTTTTCCATGTGGCTACTCTCTTGCACATTAATGTTTACTATTAATACTTATGTTCACTATGTTTTCCTTTCTAGTACCTATTAGTTTCTTTATGTGTGATCACCCCTCCTTGAGGTTTCCTCAAAAGTTGGATCTGGCTTTGGGTGTGTGTGTGTGTGTGTGTATTTAAATGATTATCCAAATGGTACTGGATGGAACTTCTTGCATCCTCCTGATGCTAATGGTGAAACTCAATACTGTCCTGTTTCTGTGTGTGGAGAAAAGTCCTCAGTCAAGGGTTAACCAGTGTGAGTAGGGCACCAACTGTATCAGCTCATGCCAGGGAGCAGATGGTCCACCTGGTGACAGCAGGACTATTAGTAGTCAAAGATTACCCTCCTTGTGATGGTATATGTCTTACTTTGCACCAGTAACTGAATAATACATATTTAATTTAGTAGATGTCATAAATAAAACTAGAATGAAGTCTGAGGAGTAAGACTGAATTAAGGCAGAGGGAGGAGGGCGTAAACAGTGTTATAGCGGAGGCAAAACTGTCATGAAGTGAGGAATCTGAATAAATTGTTGAAAAAATATTTTAGCAACAGGCAACCTAGTAAAAGTTGTAAAATACAAACTATCATATATTTGCAGATTCGGGTGCTGTGTTTACATTTGGAAAAACTAAATTTGCTGAAAATATTCCCAGCAAATTCTGGTTTAAAAATGATGTACCTACATATCTTGCATGTGGAGATGAACATACTGCTATTGTTACAGGTTAGTATTAAAATCCTAAATGAGGATAGTAATACTTAGAGAATCCTAAATATTATAGATGTGCCATGTTTTAAACATATTGAGAATATATAGAAAGTGTTGGAGTTTTTTATTTTGCCAAAGAATTATTGACAAATTGATTTCATCAAGAGTCTTTTAAATTTTAAGTTCCCTTAGTATATTTACAATTTTTATACACACGACCTTTTTGAATAAATCTATTTTATTATATCTATATAATCAAAAACTGTTAGCATATAATCTTAGAAATTCTTTTACACCTAACAGAATCTGGCTAACCTGTTTCAACATGGAAAACAATGACACCTTTTAAGTATAGCATTTTTATTGCTTTGTGATGATTTCATCTCACATTACTTTATGTTGAAAATGCTTCAATTTATTATTTCTTTTTCCTCTCCACCAGGAAATAATAAACTTTACATGTTTGGCAGTAACAACTGGGGCCAGTTAGGATTAGGATCAAAGTCAACTGTTTGCAAACCAACGTGTGTCAAAGGTTTGGGGTCTTTTCTTCTTTATCACTTTAAATATGTAACTAACTATATAAAGTAGTTTTATATTGATTGTGTAGTCCTTTAATGTCATATTATAAGTAATAAAGCCTTTAGTTTTTTATTTTCTGATATTTACTTGAATATTGTTGGCATTTAGCTTTATTTTTTATGTGATACTTAGAACTACTTTTATATGTTAGGATCTAAAAATCACATTGATTTTAAACCTAGAGGCCACAAAGGAAGTAATAATTCTATAGTATTGCACTTGAACATTTTTTTCCTTGTTTGTAAATCTACTTAAATATTACTAGCTTTCTATAGGCAGAGAACAAGCAATATAATGTTAGAATTTTGAGCTCTGTCTCATTTGTTAGAGTTGTAGACGTCATGGTCCCTTGTAGTTGCTGCTTTTATAAAACACACTTGACCCTGCTGTATCTAGTGAGTAGGTGTACTGAACAAAACACCAAGACTAGTGGTTGATTAGTATTAGTGATCTTACAAGAACAACAGGACAAACTATTTTAAATCAGGACTGTCCTAGAAAATAGGGAACATATAATACCTTTACAAAGCTTTCTTGCTGTTATGTGTAAAGCTTCTGTTTAGATATAACCTGTGAACATCAACTAAATTTGAATGATGATGGAAATTCCTTGGGATGTGACAAGAGCAGTACTTTACCTTCCTGGCTAAATTTTTAATTTCAGCTTAAAAATTTCAGTGTAATTTATCATACCCATGCTATTTATTGGTGTTGTTGTGGAACTTTTAAAGTACTGTACTTGGTCAAAAAATATTTATTGGGCACAGTCTACTAAGCGGTTGGGTATATTCATGCCTATAATTCTTCCTCTCAAATGTCTAATGACAAGATCCTTGAGACCAGGGATTCTGTCTTAGTGATCTTTGCAACTGCTATGCTAAGCACTTCAGAGATGTTCTATAAAGGTTTTTTTAAAATGTGTAAATGAATAAATGAAGAACTTTAACATAGGTGTACACCTATGAATATTGGACTTACAGTGTTTCGTTGCGTGAGGTAGAAGGTGAACGTGATGATGGTGATGGCAGATTAGGTGATAGAACAGGTTGGTAAGGAGGCAGTATAACAGAATGCAATAGATCTCAGCACATATTACTTACCTTCAGAGTCTTTAAAAATACATGGATGCCTAGGCCTTAGCTTAGACCTTCTGTCTCATTCTCCAGGGATGGGGCTGAGCTATCTGTATTTTTCTCAGAGATCCACTGGTTATTATGATGCACTACTAGTTCTAAGAACTTTTGGTTTAGTAGTTTGGAAATCAACTTTGGAGTCAGACAGGCCTGAGTTTAATTTGCAATTCTACCACTTAGTTACCATTTGACCTGTATTATTTATCATTTTCATAACCAAAAAATATTTTAATTGTCACATTTTTAGCCTTAAAACCTGAAAAGGTGAAACTGGCTGCCTGTGGTCGGAACCACACCCTCGTTTCAACAGGTATGGTATTCAATCTGTATGACTTCCTGCCCAGTGTGAGGACTGTACATTAGTGGCTGTGTAAAATTAATAATAATCGTACCTTGGCAACAGTAAGATTAGGATTTTTTAAAAATGTAAATGCTTAGTACACTTGTTTGCCTTTGAAAATATGCAGATAAATGTTAAATGGCTGAAGAAAAAGCTTTTTTCTTGGATTATGTCAAGGGATAGCATCTCCTTACCTGTGTGCACATCTCAGGGGCTGATTGTTCCTGATCTTACTCTTCCTTCTTCTTTTCTGAGAGTGAGTGGGAGCCTCACATCCACCCCTACTGATGGGAGTCAGCACAATTTCAATCAAAATCCAAACAGGCTGTGTGTGTGTGTGTGTGTGTGTGGCGGGGAGCAGGGTATGTGTATGTAGAAATTGACAAGGTGATTCTTAAGTTTATATGGAAAAGCAAAGGACCTAGCATAGCAAAGCAGTTTTGAGAACAAAACTGGAGAACTAGCACTACCTGATTGCAAGGCCTACTGTAAACCTGCAGTAATCAAGCCAGTGTGCTATTAGCGAAAAGATAGACAAAGCTTAATAGAACGTAATAGAGTACAGAAATAGACCCACATGTATATGCCCAACTAATATTTGACAAAGGTGTCAAGGTAATTCAATGGAGAAAAGGTAGTCTTGTCAACAAATGCTGCCGAAACAATTAGACATCTGACCACTGAGCAGTCCTTCTTATCTCCTTTCCTCCCCACAACAGCTCCTTCTGTCTTCAGGCTCTTCTCACTGCCTTGGCTCCTCAGCTCTCTGCCTGCATTCATACTTTCCCTTGCTGAAATGTCTTTTCACTTACTCAGATTCTTATCTTTCAAGATGCAGCCATATGTCTTACTTCTTCCATGGAGCTTTTTGTGACTATTCAACTTTTTACTCATGTGGTTTTCTGAACTGCTTTAAGCATTTCACCAACTCTGGTTGGCTCCATATGTGTTAAATTGTATGGTCCAATTCCACGTGGCCTTGTAGTAGCTTCCATTTGAAAGCTAGTCTTGTTTCCTCAGTTAGGTTTCATTTTTTAAAATATCTGATTTTTAATTTTTACTGATTCATGCTGATTTTTGCCCTCAGTTTCCCCTATGATTTAGCAAGGCTTTAACTTCATATGCACTTTTATGACAAATATCGCTAATTTTTAATATGTGTATGTTTCAAAAAGTCTTCATTACTTTAGAGTTTACTGGCAATTTTTATTATCTAGGAATGATATACTTCTTAATTAAGAAAGTAATTAACAAACATTTATATAGTGCTTCCAATGAGCCAAATGGTGTTCTAACAATTTTATAAATGTTTACCAATTTAATATTCATAACAGCTCTATGAAGTAGGCACTATTATTGCCCCTGTTTTGCAGATGAGGAAAAGGAGACACTGAGAGGTTAGGTATAGCTTGCCCAAGGTCACACAAGCCAGAATTTGCACTCAGGAAGTCTGGCTGTGGAGTCGTCTCTCCTAAATACAATGCTATACTGCCTTCCTACTTAGCTAGAAAATTAAAAGAATTAAACAACATAGACTTTTCATGTTTCTAATTATGTTCTTCTTGGATTTGCCTCATTTTATTTATTTGTTACCTATTATATCTTAGCTTTAATAGGTATAGAAGTTAAAATTAATGAACCATATCACTTTTATAATAGTTTGACTGGGATTGTAAACTAATTTGGAAATTACTTTCCTCTTTTCTGCTCTGAATTAATCGAGTGCTGCATGAGTAAGAAAATACATTCCACACATTCTGTGCATTTCAATTGCTACTGGAACTCTAGAATCATTTTTTAAATCTCACAAAAATGTATATATAGCCTTGTTTGTTTTGCTTTCTTGCTTTCTTGCTTTCTTTCTTTTTTTTGATGATGGAATGAAGTTGTGTACCAAATTATAGAATAATGTCAGCTTTCAACTTTCTTCACTGTTAATCGAGGAAATAGCTGGTATACATTGGTCTGCTTATTAAGATGGTGACTATAGTATATTGATGTTTTCTTTTCCACGTGCAGAAGGAGGCAAAGTATATGCAGCTGGAGGAAACAATGAAGGACAACTCGGTCTTGGTGACACTAAAGACAGAAGCACTTTTCATCCAATTGATTTTTTTACATCCCAGCAGCATCAGGTTAAACAGCTCTCTGCTGGATCTAACACTTCAGCTGCACTAACCGGTGAGACATTTTTCCATTTCAAGCTGGGGCACATCCCTTTTCTTTAGACCAGAATATTACCAATTCAGTAAATTGAAGACACCATTGCTGTTTAGGTTTCTTTCATTGACGATGTGTTTCCAGGGTACATTTTAAGTAGAACTTTAAATCATGACATACATTATAATTTTATGCTTATTTAGAGTTAGATGTCAACATACATTTTGAAGGTGATTGTTAAATAAATTCTAAGTTATGCTGTCTATCTACTTATTTAATATTGTTAAACATCTTTATTGTATGTTCTGAAAATTATACTTGCAGCTTTAATGAAGTTGCTGTCAGACACATCATAGAAATCTTTGGATATATGTTGTTAAAATACAGTTTGTAGCAGTCATTGCACCTCTCTGCCTCCCTATCAAAAGCCTGTATGAGAAACAACTTTAACGTTTGGAGCCAAGATAAACCTGGTCTCGTTGAAGAAGCTGCCAGTGTGCTTCTTTGTCCCAGTCTGGAGAGCTGTTTCCTCTGGCTGTTAGGAGCCAGAGTCGGCTCCGTGGTTTCATCCCTCAGTTCTGTCAGCGTGTACAGCTAGCATTTTGACATTCTTCTCCTGGTTCTTATTTTCAATCTGCCGTTTATTTGCCTTATTATTAAATTACTTCAAAGATTAAATTTTAAAAATTAATTAAAAGGTAAATAAATAAGTCTACATGATTTTTTTAAATTAAAGTTTATTGGGGTGACAATGGTTAGTCAAGTAACATAGATTTCAGGTGCACAATTCTGTATTACATCATCTATAAATCCCATTGTGTGTTCACCACCCAGAGTCAGTTCTCCTTCCATCACCATATATTTGATCCCCTTTACCCTCATCTACCACCCCCCTATGATTTCTTTCTAAAATAATTTTTCTAGGTTAGCTTTTTCTGACATCGAAACCCTGCTCAAGAAACAACATGAGTTAACCTGTATTTGAGATGCTATATATCTCCTTTTTCTCTGAAACTAAATTACATGTTTTCAAGTATAAATTATAAAACAAAAGGAGGGGATACATTTATTTTTTTCTTTCTTTAAAGCATTTCCACAGTGTTCTCAGAGCCAGCTCTTCCAGGCCATGACGACCTGGGACTTGTCATTCAGTTCAGACTGCTCGAAAGGATAAAACCATTTTCTATTTAGAGACATTAAAATAAGAAAAGATTATTATAGGAAAGGACATTCTGTCTTTGCTATTGAGATAAAAATATGGACATGACTAAAGTGATTTACATCAGGGTATTCTCTGTCCTTTATCATTATAGAAGCATTTCATAATAGAAATTGAACTCTTAAGTAACTAGCTGGTATAAATGTCTTAGTAGTACTTTCTTTCAAGACACATCATTTTTCTAAATTAAAAAATAAATGGGCTGTTGGAAATATAATTACATGATAGCCGTGCCACTTTTAAAACTTTTTTTTCCTCCTTGTTTTCTTTATAGAGGACGGAAAGCTTTTCATGTGGGGAGATAATTCTGAAGGACAGATTGGTTTAAAAAATGTTCCTAATGTATGTTTTCCCCATCAAGTGACCGTTGGGAAACCTGTCGCCTGGATCTCTTGTGGATATTACCATTCAGCTTTTGTAACAAGTAAGACAGAATATCTTGGATTCATCATGTTATCTCCCATTTCTAAGTTATTACTAAATTAGTAATAAAATGATAGGCCATTCTACAGTTCCATACAGATGATACCATGGTCGTCCTTGTAATGAAATAATTTGGTCTGTTTTAGGTCACAGTGTTTCTCCATTTCAATAATGAGAGTTTATCATTTCCAACTCTCTCTGACGTGTTAACTTTTAACGTGACTATTACGTATATTAGAAAAAAACAAAATTTTTGTGCTCGAAACCCTTCTAAGTTTCTTGGACTCTTGGCATGAAAAACGAGACCTGTGGGCTGCTTTCCCCTGGATCCACTTGCCCCTGTACTTTGACCTATTTTCCTCTTGTTCTGATCATTTTCTTCTATTGTTTCAATAAGTGAGGCATATACTTTCACTGTGGGAACAGGAGTGAAGACTAGATGGAAAAGAAGCTAGGTCAGTATGGGATACGATTTCTTTGGTGAGACTTTTCTCAGCATCCTCAATGTCTCTCTTTCCTGGGCTCACTGGCAACTTTTTTTACCTTGGTTAAAATATTTGAAATGTTGGACTTTATTATAATCTACACTGACACTAGTAATAATAGGAGAAATATAATCATGGCCTTCCATCTTATTGATGGTTTTTCTAACAGTAATAACACCTAGAGGAAATAGTTTTGTGGCCCCTCTTAGCCATCTCTCTAAATCTTTTTTTTTTTAAATTTATTCCTTATTCCACGCACCTCAGATTCAGTTTTAGAAAGTGCCAATTGACTGATCCCAGTGCTCCCCAGGTTTACCAGTGAACTGGTAGCAGGTTGGTACCAAGAGAGGGTGAAATTCTGCTTGGTTGATATTGTTCAGCGCTGTATCAAGTTGTGTCTTGAACAAGCTGATAATCGGTAAATATTTTCCACTGAGGGAGCTAGTGAAGGAATGACCAATTGATTGTATTCCTTGGGGCAATACCACCTACCAACTTACTAGTAACTTTAGGGCTCCTGGTGTGGTTTTGTAGTCTATGCTCTCTTTGTTCATAAAGCAAAACAAAAAGGGAAAAGACAAACAAAAATCTCAAGCAAAAGCATTGTCTTTCTTGGGTTCTAATAAAACTGCCAGAATCACTTTTATGACTAAACTGTGCTTTATTTAGTAGAGGAACAAGTGGAATTGTTCCTCTTAACCAACACATTAAATTGCGCTTTTTTGCTTTGTTTTTTTGTTTACATGCCTTCAAAAAAAAAAAGAACTTTATTGAGATACAGCTCACCTAGCATACAATTTACCCATGTTAATGTACAAAGAGCAGCATGAATTTCTAGATAGAGGTGAAAAGAGACTCATGTGGACTCAGTAACTCATTTCATATGCGAGACAAAAGGCATGGGAAAGGGCAGGAGCTGCCTTACTGGGCACCTCTTCTGTGCCAGTGTTTGCTAAATACTTCTTAGAAAACTGGGATCAAGAAAACTTCATTTTCTATACAGATCAATCCAAAACATCAGTATAGCTATGTTTGCAGTATTTGACCAAGTTTATTATTATTATTAAAGTATAGTTGGCATACAATATTATATTAGTTTCAGGTTTGACCAAATTTTAAGTGGCGCATACCAGGTGTGTTTGATACCCCACAACTTCCCTAAGTTCTATGATTTGCTAAAAGGACTCCTAAGCTTCAATAGCAGGTTATACTCACGGCTAAGAGTTATTACAGAGCTAAAGCAACAGTAAAAAAATGTGTATTGGCAGAGTCCAGAGAGGTTTGGCATAAGCTTCCTCGACCTTCCTCTCTCCAGGCCACACAGGACATGCTTCCTCTTTGGCAGCCAATTTTAGGGACATGTGTGTAATGCCTCTGCCCGGGGAATCCCACGCTAGTCTCAGGGTCTGAGGCTTTTACGTGGGGTGCAGGTCATGCAGGTACATCCGGCTAGCAACTGGCCACAGCATCTGAAACTCAGGTCCCTCATCAATGTTGATGGTTGTGCAAAGCAACCCTAAGAAGCTAAGATGGCAGAATTTATTGCTCCAAGTGTATATAACAAAATCATCGATCACTAACCTAAAGAACACTCCAAGGGCCATATTCCCAGTGATTGGTCAGTAGTCAGTGGTGGTTCTCTTGGAGACACAGTTAATTAGCCACAAGACATGCTGTGTTACCTCTTTCCTCACACCAGTGGTGATGTTCTGTGTCATTCTTTAAATTATATATTTACAAAGTTTTTTAAGTTGCTGCTTTATAGAACTCAGTTCAGTTCATAGAAATGAATAAAGAAATCCTACTTTCAGGAAGCTCATGGTCATGGTACGGTAAGTGTAAAAACAGAAGCAAATCAATAGTGTTGGTATGGACAAGGCAGTGATGAAATATCAGTGGTTCCTTGATAAGAGAGCCCTTCTGGAGGAAGTACCATCTAACTGAGTAAAATCTGTTATCTTAAGACTATACCACATATTTACTCACATATAAGTGAGTTTTTTGAAACAAGTTTTATAAAAAGCAATTATTCATTTATTCAACAAGTATTCATTAAACGGTCAGCATACTAGACACTCTGCTAAGTTTTTGGAATACCATAATGAGCAAAACAAAATCCATGTCCTTATGGGGGCTGCATGCCTGGTCATTTTGTTTGATTAAAAGGAAGTCAAAGAAGTAAGATAGTCTCTCTTTTGTGAAACAGCTGAAATAATTTTTAGTGATGGTCATGAAGTATTCATAAAGATTTTGGACTGGAATAATCAAGGGGAAGAGAAAATCTGGCTTTATTTATTCACCATACAGTAAAAATATCTCAAGAAAGTTAAAATTTATTAAGTTGCCATTTTCTAAATTTTTTTATTGAACGTGAAAACCTGTACTAAAAAGACCAGTATCTTGTTCATATTTATGTCATCATTGATCACTGTTCTTTTCCTTTAATAGTTGAGGGGGAACTGTATACATTTGGAGAAACTGAGTGTGGGAAGTTAGGTCTTCCCCAACAGTTGCTGATGAATCACACAGTGCCCCAGATGGTGCCTGGAATTCCTGATAAAGTGATCCAAGTAGCTTGTGGCGGAGGGCATACTGTGGCTCTCACAGGTATGTGTGGACCCTGCTGCCCCGTTCCTTGCTTTCTATAGTGGCTAATGAAAACAAATGTGCTATTTTTTTACATCTGATTTACCCTCTCAAGTGATTTTTAAGTGTACAGTGCTATACAGTATTATCTATAGGCACAATGTTGTGTGGCAGATCTCTAGAACTTACCTTGCATAGCTGAAACTTTATACCCTCCCCCAGCTCCTGGCAACCACCATTTCAGTCTCTGCTCCTGAGTTTCACTATTTCAGATAACTCATATAAATTGGCCTTGAATCTTTTATTGTTAAGATCCCAACCTTTTATTTCTATAGTTAATATACATTTCTGGCCTATGGGAAAATTTCTTAACTAGAAAAAATGAATCTTGTTGAATTGGTTTTGCTAATAACATAATTGATATTTGTATGATCGTAACACCTTAATGGCAGTAAATGACATGTTTTTAGGTCATTTTCAAGGACAAACTGTTTTACATATATATATATACATTTTCCATATATATATTCCACATTTATCTAAAATTGACGTTATTTTTTCCTGAAAAATTTTCTTTTGGAAAGCCCCCTTTCCATGCTATTTTCCACAGTCATTGATAATTCTTTGTGATATTCACCATGTATAACTTGGTGATTTCTCTGTGATTTTTATGTTCTGTTATAGTAATTCATTAAAAAGTGTTAAGATTTTAAATTACAGAAAATTACAGATAATAAAAGGAAGTTAGAACCTTAATAGTAATATCACTTTTGAATTTTGTGCTTGGTATGACGTCATTTCTCAGGATTCTAGTCAATATATTAAAATATACTTACACTTGATAATATGCTTACTAAATTGATGTTCCCAAATTTGTTCAGCATTAGCTTTATTTCAGATGAGTATTGTAGAGATAATATAGTTACGTAGTGAATTATGATTTTTTTGGTTGAAAAGAAATGAATGGTTTCTGAAATTGCCATTTAATCTTCAGTAACCCGAGGTTCGAAGTGTTCCAGACACATTTTGAGTAATATCCAATTCTCAGATGATATGCTTAATGTCCTGAGGTAATTAGGCATATTTTTAGATTTTCCTCTCTAACATAGCTTTCCCTTGACTTCGTGTTCTAGTCCCAGTCATGCATATTAAGCTATGGTTTCCCAGAATTACAATTTCCAGATGGAGTCTTTTTCCAAGTTAGAAATAATTTTTTTTCAAGACCTCAACTCTAAATTTGGAAATAATTCTGAGGTTTAAGATTTTTTTTTGAATTTTTGCTGACAAAATGAATTTTCATATATTTTCAGAAAATTTATTTTAGGAATTAAACTTTGAAATTAACCTTTATAAATCATCTGAAAATTCATTCTATAGGCAAAAATGCAACTTGTTATGTATTTTCGCTAGTTTATACAAAGATTATAGAAATAATTTATTAGGTGATTGAAGGTTATTCTGAAGTATACAAATGTTGATTATACAATAATAATGTCATTCAACCATACGTTATAAAATATTTTCATATAAAATGAGCACCAAGATAATCCATGACACTTTTTTCAATGTTTACAACAATATTTTTTTATTTTACGTAGTGTTGCCTAGTTTACAAAATACTTTTAATTATACTTAAAATAAAAATTGCACTTAAGTGTGTTGTATTTTCTTAACAACATCATCGACATTCATATTCCTGTGGACTTTCTTTTGAGGTTTAAAACCATATTTTCAGAAATTGATTGTTTTTTCCAGATTTTTACAGACTTTGGGATCTCACAGACCAGTAAAGTTTTTATATTTTAAATTTTTTCTTTTGTAAAAATATGAGGACCAACAGTATTTGCCAACTTCTGATTTGCATTTGGCTAAATGTGGACATTGTAAAAAAAATGCAGTCTGTTTTTACCATTTTATCATGAAGTAAGGGGCATTTCCAAAACAATAATTAAGCTCTTAATTTTATAATACAAGACATACCGCTTAAATTGTATAAATTTATTTGTGTGGAAAATTCACTACTTTGCCTATTTTTCACATTTCTCTATGGACCTGTGAGAGCTTTATTATGAGCCAGCCCTGATGTAAAACCTGTATTCTGGAGCACAGTGTGAATAGAAAGATTAAATATTTAGTTCTACCTGGTGAAGAAATAGACCTGAAGAGTGTATTGACCATCGATTTGACTAAGTACCTAAGAGTTATACAATACTTTGCAAGACCTGTAAGGATAGAATAGCTAACCATCTGTTCTAGATTATTCCCTTCACTAAAGGAAAGGGCTTGTGTTAGATGCTTTTATGGGAGTCATCCCTACCTTTGTTTTTTCTTGTGTCTGTAACTCTGATCTTAAAATCTATTTCGCTGTCATTCATTAAAATACTTGAAAGATTTAATTTACTAAAATAATTCAAAGAACTAATTTAAATTAGTTCATTGCTGATGAATTTATTTAAAACGTAATATTTAAATGTGACTATGATAAATTAGAAAATACAACTACTGGTTGTAGTGAGGATATGATTAGTTTCTCCTTAGAATTGGGGAAACAATGGACTGGTGTTGAGAAGGTGTCGGACTGAAACTTGGGACACACTAAGTGAGGCAGAGTGATAGATATCATTGTGTATATCGTCCACAGTAGTTACCAAAAGATGAGAAAGTCCTGGTTATAAGATGGGGTCCATAATGAAATCTGAATGCCAAGGAAAATAAGAATTTATCTTCACTTCTCCAGATTACCGTATTTTGCTGTGTATAATGAATGTGCTTCCGTGTATAATGCGCACCCACATTTTTGGCCCAGACTTTCAAGGAAAAAATCTTTCATTTTAATTTTGTAATTCAAATTTCTGTTTGTTTACATTTAGGTACTTGTTTTTTGTATTATAAAGGAATTTTAGCATTTATTTTTTACCATTATGGTACAAGAAATTTTATGTACTGGTAGTAAATTTACGATATATACACATCATAGAAGGCCAAGAACTCTTCGTCGTTGCAAGTTTGTCATAAGTTCAAAAAACCGATTATCATATTCCAGGGTATTATTTTGCTTATGGATATTGTTATTGATTTCTAGAGTTACACTTTTAACTCATAAGCATAAATGAATTAAAAACATTTATATATAGATACAGAATTAATACTACCCGTGTATAATGCGCATCCCTGTTTTTTCCCTTTTCCCCCTACCCCCCAACTCTGAGTCAAGCCATTGTTCTCCATCTAGTAGTGGAGGACGCCGCAGCTCACTGGCCCATGATGGTTATGATCATTGCATTCTGCTCTACCCGGCTGAGCCAGTCGGTCACTGGCTGCTGGCTGGCTGCTTACTACAGCTCTCGCCGGCTGCCGGACACTCATGCTGGCCGCTGGCCACTCAATGCAGCTCATGGCAGCACAGGGCAGCTTACGCCTGTCGCTGACCGCTGATGGTACCCCAGCTCCAGGTCGAGCTGTTGTTCTCAATCTAGCTGTAGAGGGCGCAGCTCACTGGCCCATGTGGGAAGAACCGGCGACCTCAGTGTTAGGAGCACTGTGCTCCAACCACCTGAGCCACCTGGCTGCCCCTGCATCCTTATTTTTAAGAATATTTTTTTTAAAAGGAGGGCGCAGCTCACAGTGGCCCATGCAGGGATTGAACCAGCAACCTTGGTGTTGTTAGCACCACGCTCTAACCAACTGAGCTAACAGGCCACCCCATGCATCCTTATTTTTCCCTCACAAATTTGGGCAAAAAAGTGTGCATTATGCATGGCAAAATACGGTATGTTTGGACAAATTCAAGGTCTCTACAGGGCAACAAGTTACTAGTCATGAAATCAAATGTATTGTGTGAAATTAGAGTAATATTGATCTGAAGCCAATTAATAAAATCTGTTTTCCCAATATAATATTTATTAAAACTGAATTGTTAATCTTACAAAGGTGATACGACCAAAAATTATATTAGTTGTTATATGTAATGTTCTTAGATTAAAGAGCCTTAGGTCATTTTTAAAAATAGAAACTATTGTCATCGTTAATTATCCAAGCACCTGAAAGCGAACCTAACAGGATAAGGAACAAAATGTTTGTAACATGATTCAGACGGCCTAAAAGACCTAATTTTACAGGCCAATATCAGATGGCTCAAGAAACTTACAATAATTGTTGGCCAGCTAGAGAGAGACATTGTTTTAATTTACCTAACATTTTACTCTTAAGCCAAACATTCAGAACTGGAGGTATGACATGTGATTATTAATTAAACTAAGAGATGGTATTTTTGACACTTGAAATAAGGATCTGTTTTTGCCATTGCCTCCGTGTGGCTGCATATCCTTGACACACCATATTTTCTTTAAGAAGTAATATCCGTATGTCTTATTTGTGAAGTAAACATTCTTATTAGGCAGAAAAAATATAAAGCCATATGACAGTAATGCGTTCCTCAGTATCCCTAATTGTCAGAATAAGATGAGTTGATTAGGTAATTACTTTTTAGAAAAATGTTCTTTACAACTAAGCGTCCTTTTATGTTTTAAAATCTGCCTGAATGTTTTCTCATTTAATCCTCATAGCATCTCGGGGCCGGCCCGGTGGCTCAGGCGGTTGGAGCTCCTTGCTCCTAACTCCGAAGGCTGCCGGTTCGATTCCCACATGGGCCAGCGGGCTCTCAACAAAAAAAGGCAAAAAAAAAAAAAAAAAAAAAAAAACATCCGGAATCCTCATAGCATCTCGATTAGAAAAGGATTATAACGTCAAAGAATTCATGTAACTTGCCTACTTGTCACAGCTGCTAATAATGAAGCTTTGGGCTCCTGTCTGAATCCAAAGCTCTGACTCCTCCATATCAGGAGAGGCAATGTATTAACTGTGGAGTAGACTAATGTAATAAACACTGCACTTCCTGACACGGGGGCTAGCCAGAGTTGTGTGTCTAAAAGGACCCTTTCATCACCACTTATTTATCCTGTTTTTGTACTTTTCCATTTCTAGGGAATATATGTGCATAATATTTACTAAGTTATTGGAGGTCCTTTGGAATCACTTAAAAATATTATTATAATATAGGTGAAAGTTTTTTTACCCTTCTTTCATTATTATCGTATTTTCTAGTAAAGCAGAATTACCTGTGAATAAATCTAGTAGTATCTACTGCAAGTTTTAATTCTCATGCAAATTCTCTTCTGAAATTGTTTTATAAAATAGACTATTCTAGTAAACTACTTTTGAAAGCAAGGACTTTTCTGTAGGAAACACTTCATTTTTTATTTAAGACAGTGAAGGGACTTAGCTTAATGACAATTGATGCTTTTTAAAGAGCTGCATGATAATTAGAGACATTGTATGTAGTTTACCAACTTAACGCATTTTTCAGTAATTCCATTTATGGTTATATGTAAAAGATGAAATCAGGCCCCTGCCATAATATTTACAATTGTGTACCTTGTCATCTTTCTCTTACTTCATCATTGAGAAATGTATACTTAAGTATTAGATATTCTCATATGGGTATTTCTTTCAGAGACACTTAATCTTCATTGTAGAAGATTGAATATTACAGTTTTTCTAGAGCTAATGGTAACAGTGCTTCCCTGCAATCCTTTTCTTATATTTGCCCCTTCCCTTCCAGAGAAAGCTGTGTACACCTTTGGACTAGGGCAATTTGGCCAGCTGGGCCTTGGCACTTTTCTCTTTGAAACTGCAGAACCCAGAGTCATTGAGCCTATTAAGGACCAGAAAATAATTTATGTTTCCTGTGGAGAAAATCACACAGCTTTGATAACAGGTACAGATCAGATTTCTGTTATATATTTATAGAACATATATTATTCTATTTATAGAATATATATATATATATATTTCTGTTATATATATAGTATTTATTATTACAAAATAAATACTATATGGAATGAATGTATCTACCTTAAACAAATGAATTAATAACTGAGGAAATGGAATTCTTTAATTTATCAAAGTATAAATTTGTAAACTCCTTTTTAATTTCAATACTATTTCAAATCAGTCTAAATAATCCAAAGATTTAGACCCTCAAAATATGTCAGTGGTGTCAGAGGTAAGACCGTAGCATTTTACTTTGGCAGAAAGCTCGAATCTTTTAAAAATTGTATCACTTTGAAGGCTCTTACCTCTTCCCTCAGGCCAGAGGGAAAAAAATCTTACAAGAAAGAAGTTATTTTAAAACATTCCTGTTCAATCTGACAGAGCTGCATTCAGGCTGGGTAAATTCTTATGATGCTTTTGCCACTAGGAGGCGCTTTGAGGAGTGACTTGCCTGCTTTCTCCACAGTGATAGAGAGACACCTCAAAGATCACTAAGCGAATACCGGGGTCCACTAGACCTTACACTCTGTAGTTTCTCCTTTATCCAGGGAGATGCTGCATTGAGCTGACTTCTCAACCTGAGAAACGAGGTGCTGTTAATGTAGGACTTAATGAAGTTCCTTCCCTAAAATGACTGACTCAGTTACTTGTAGGTAATTGATATATTCCACAATTTAATTGCTTTGGAACAGAAGGCTGTGTAATTTCACGATTTCTAGCTCACGTTTCTATTTAAAAATGAAGTAAAGCTCTATTTTTAAAAGTTAGAAATCACATAGTATTTTAGAATAATCCAGATACTTGTATTTCTACATTTTCCTCCTTTTAAAAAAGCTACTACTACAGTGGAGCTTGTTTAAATGTATCTGGTCAGGGGACATAGGAGTCAGCAAATACAGAGTACTATGATACATTGTTTCTTCTTTTCCAAGAACCTTTCAGAGAGACCTGCCCATTTTCAAGTACCGAGTGTTTGTTAATGTTGCATGAAATAGAACTATATGTACTGTAAAGAATTATTTGTTCATACTCCCAGAAGGGTTGTTGATATGTACCCCTTACTACAGGATCTCAATCTCAGTTTCTCTGCCCTTACTGCCATTTTTTATCAACTGTAAATTGCCATTGATGGTAAGCACACACATTTTATGCATCATCTAACATACAAAGAGATTATTTGGTTAAACTTTCATAATGCCTTTCCTCCTGATGAAAGAAGTTATAGCACAAATAATTGAACATTAACTTTGCTTGCCATTTTGCTCATGAAGCCTCCCCAGGGGACAGGTGGTAGGAATATTTTTTTCTCCGGGACTAATGAGAGGTATGTAGTGAGCTATCTGTAAGTTCTTGCCAGTTCCCCCATTATAGCCAGTGGCTCATGTTTTAAAAATTTCTCTGAGGTTGAAGTGCAGTTAGGAAGCTTCAACCAGATTTTAATTTTTTCTGACTAAAGATAATCAAATTATAAGGCAAACCTTAAAAAGCATTTTGGATAAATCAGGGTCAAAAGAAGGAGAAGGAAGGCAAAAAGATTTTAAGAGGTATATACCTTGTTTCCCAGAAAATAAGACCTAGTCAGACTATCAGCTCTAATGCATCTTTTGGAGCAAAAATTAAAGTAAGACCTATAAAGTATGTTATATTATGTTATGTTGTATTATAAGGACATGGTCTTATACTATATTAAAATAAGACTGGGTCTTATATTAATTTTTGCTCCAAAAGATGCATTAGAGCTGATGGTTCAGCTAGGTCTTATTTTTGGGGAAACAGTATAAAGAATGTACATAAATGTCTAATAGAAAAAAATTACAAGAGTTAGTTTAGAGCCTAAACACTGGTCATTGCTGATTTGTGCAGAATCCATTTTTGTATATTATTTTTTAAACTTGTCACTTAACTGAATTATATTATCATCCAATCATTTTTCAGTCCTCTTGCATTTTCTTAGTATGCAATTACTTTGCCATCTTAAGCTATTAGAAGTCCCCAAATGTGATCTTACTACGTCCCAGTTTAAAACCATTCCTTTAGCTTATTATCACTCTTAACAGAGTTCAGAAATTTTTGATATGAACTAACAAGATCTTCTGTGTTGTGGTTCCTTCTTACCTCTTCAGACTCATCTATACCACTCTCTCCTTTGTGCTATAGGCACATCGGTTGCCTTTCAGCTTCTTAACTATGCTGTTTTCTCTTGATTCAGAGCATTTGTGTGTACTGCTGACTCTCCTGGAAGATTCTTTGCTCCCGTCTTCTTGCAGCTAAACTCTAATCATCCTTACGCTCCAGTTTGAAAGCCTTCCCTAATCCCTGGACAATAGGCGATCCCCCTCCTCTGCACCCATACTGGCACCTTTCCCTTTACTTTTGCTTCCATGGCACATATCCCACTTGAGATGAAGGGTATGAAGGAAGGGCTTGAGGAGTGAATGTTCAGAATAGCTGCTCTTGTAGTGGGGCAAAAGGTAAACTGGAGAGAAGCAACAAAATTACTCATCATCATTGTGGGCCCAGCTATATAGAGGGACCCTAGTATTGGTATAGGGACCAGTCTGCATGGTTGGTTTTTGGCATTTCAGCCAGCAGTGTTCCACAGCCCAGGAGCAGAATTAGTAAAAACGACAGTTGGATTGATCTAACCCAGTAGTTTTCTACCAGGGGTGACTTTATCCGCCCAGGGGGCACATGGCAATGTCTGGAGACATTTTTGATTGTCACAACTGCAGAGGCTTGGTATTCTGTGGGCATTTAGTAGGTACGGGCCAAGCATGCTGCTAAGCATCCTACAACACACAGCACAAACCCATACAACCGAGAATTATCCGGCCTCAGATGCCAGTAGTAACAAGGTTGAGAAACCCAGATGTAATCAATGAAATGAGAAAAGAAAATAGATTGTACTGGGATGTAGGGAGACGGAAAACAGAAATCTCTTTCCCCTTGAGCAGATGGTGTGTATTGTGAGATCTCATGCTGGATTGCTACTGTTCCACACAAAGCCTTGCACAACTGGGTTTCAGGTTTGCAAACCACTAAGGGCTTAGGGATTTATTCTCACAGTATCTGTGGTATAATGTCATGTGTGGGACCACAGAGACCGTAGAGAACATGGATCCATTTACCTGATCAATGCATCAGGGTAAATTCAGTGCAGAATTTGAAGGGAACGTTACAATTGCGATGTAAGTTAATATATTTCTGTATTTACAAATAGATTCATACAAGTAATACTTTTATAATTTTCTCTCTCTTCTTTTGCATTTTAGATATAGGTCTTATATATACTTTTGGAAATGGCCGATACGGAAAATTAGGACTTGGAATGGAGAATTTTACCAATCAGTTCATTCCTACTCTGTGCTCTAGTTTTTTGAAATTTATGGTTGAATTGGTAAGGGTATCACATTTCCCTATTTACATTTTCATATTCCTTTATTTGAGTCTTTCACTGTTTCATAGAAAATGAGTACTTTTATGTTTATATGAAAGAAGATTACAGCTATATCTAATAAAAACACTTGTTTCCTAAAAGCCAAATGTCAGACGTCATGTCACTCTGAAAATCTGTTCCTTTCCGAATTTTCCTCCTTTAACATCTTCATTTTTGCCCTAATCTTGACTCTTCTGCTTCATTCTCATATGTCTCCTGAGAGCCAGGACTGTACCGTGCCTGAAAGCTCTGTGACTCCTGCAGCACCCAGCAGGGGGCCTTATTCACAGTAGCCATCGGTACATATCTGGTGAATTAGATAGTACTGAGACTCTCAAGTCCTGCACAAGAGAAAATCTGATAATTAATGAAGAGTTTTGGAAGTATGTTTTATTGTCTAAATGTTATTCGGATAAAAAGGTATTGTTTCAGTGTCATCCCCAGCAGGCATTATGTCTCTATTGTTTCTAACCCTTTTTTGTTTTTTAAACAAAGCCACCCGTTTTCTGTTTTTTGTTTTTTGTGGGTTCTTTAATGTGTTTTTTTTTCATTGGGGAATATTGGAGAACAGTATGTTTTTCCAGGATCCATCAGCTCCAAGTCAAATCGTTGTTTTTTTTCCAATCTAGTTGTGGAGGGCGCAGCTCGCTGGCCCATGGGGGAGTTGATCCAGCGACCTGGGTGTTATGAGCACTGCGCTCTAACCAACTGAGCCAACCGGCTGCCCTGTTCCTAACACTTTTGCCAGTTAAGAACTATAGGCTTGAAAATTCTGTTTCTTTGGTGATGATTATATCACTTGGAATTTGTTCTCCTAAAACTATGTGTGTCATACTATGGAACATTTCCATTCCTTGATATGACTGACACCCACTTAATGAAGGCCTGCTCTATACAAGATATTGGACTGAGTATAAGGCATACAGAGCATACAGTGATGACCAAAATAACCAAATCCTCATTCGCTGAGCTTATAAATGGTCTTATAAGGAAGGCCATTTTTTTAAAATGCTATACAAAAATACATAAATTTTAACTTTGAAAATATTATAAAGGAAAGGTTCAGAGTATGCTATTCTTATGCCACCATGTACAACACTATAAACTTGCTTTTAAAAATCTTTGTATTGTACATACTACACAATGTTTTTTAAACACTTTATTGAAAATCAGTTATTTCTCAAAATCCTTTGAATGTTAATCTCATTTTTCATTGCTCCATCATTGTGCATGTTTGCATTTTGCTCTAAGGACTTTTAAGCATTAAACTTAAAAAATGTTCATGTGAAGAAAAAGGCTTGGAGGCATAATTAGCCCAAGAGACTGATTTATTCCTGGATCACTTTTTCCATGGAGAACTTCTCTGAATAATGTTTTTCAAGTTGTTAATGTTGTTCTCAGATTAAAATAACATTTTCTAACTTGTAAGGAGAACTATAAAGTGCCAAATAGTTTTTTTCTCTATATTATATCAAATTGAAAGTAAAATAGTGTGTTAAACTTGTTCTAATTTTCAATCAGTGTTTAAAGAATATATGGCTGACTCTTGAACACTCCAGGGGTTAGGGCTGCCACCCCCCACACTGTCATCCCTGGTTATCCATGGGGGATTGGTTCTAGGACCCATCACAGATACCAAAATTCACAAATGCTCAAACCCCTTATATAAAATGGTGTAGAATAGTGCAAAGAGTTCGCCCTCTGCATCCATGGATTCCCAACTGTAGATTGGAAATACTGTTTTATAATAAATCCATAGTTGGTTGAAGCCATGGATGTGAAATCCGGGGATATGGAGGGCCGACTGTCTATTTATTGGAAAAAAATCTGCATATAAGTGGACCTATAGTTCAAACCCACGTTGTTCAAGGGTCAACTGTATATTGTAATTCATATGTGTGGTGTGTGTGTGTGTGTGTGTGTGGAGAGAGAGAGAGAGTGTCATTCAGTCTAGTAAGTCTACCACTAAGTAAATGTTTTATAGCTAAAAACTGTTAAAAACCCATTTGTATTTGAAGCCAATGTCAATGAATTTTTCTGTGGATTTATGCTGCAGGTTGCTTGTGGTGGATGTCACATGCTAGTTTTTGCTTCGCCACGAGTTGGTATAGCGGAAGAAATTGAGTTTGATGAAATGTACGATTCTAGCATGTCTGCATTTACTTCTTTGCCCAGTAGCGATCTTACCTCAGAAAATGTACTTCAACGAACTTTATCAGCACGTATGCGGCGAAGAGTGAGGGTATGGTTGTGGTCTATTCTATATAATAGTATTGTCTAGCACTTCAAAGAAAACAAGGAAAAAAATCCTTGTTTTCAATTAAAACAAAGTTCTTGTCAGATAAAGTTACTAAATAAAATGATTAGAGTCTCGGGCTTACAAACTTTTAAAGGAAACTCAGGTTAAACTGTTAAATGCAAAGTACAAAATTCAAATTATCATGGATAATCTTGGCTTATAAACAGTGATACTGGTCACTGTCTTATCAACTCAGATTGAATGCTGAGTTTTCTCAACTTTATGTGGAATGACTTCTGCCTTGCTTTTATCTTTAGTTAATACCTCATGAGCAGTGGTAGGTTATATACTGTAAACAATGAAACGTAGGAAAGAAAGAAAGAAGGGCTTCAGTTTGAGAGAGGCAGTGTTTTTCCGCAATTAAATTTAGAGATTCTCATTGTGTACTTTAAAATTATTTCAATGATACTTATATTTTTTAAAAATAAAATGCCAAATAATTTTAAAGGAGCCATTCCTTTTTTTAAAAAAAGTACTTTAAGTTCCAAAACATACTCCTTTTGAGGTAAAAGATTAAGTTTGGCTTTTTATTATGAAAAAGTATCTGTGGAAAGATTGTGAAATTTCCCATAAGTATTTTGTAGTTGTTGTTTGTTTAGGTCTCATGAGTAATTTTTTTGTTTCTCAGGGAAGGCAGAGACAACACACACATACTTTTCCCCGTCATGTGAAAAACAGGCTTCCAACTTGACAATTCAGAGCAACTTAGATACAGAAACAACAGAACAAAACATTTTTGAGCCTTTGGGGATTATTTTAAAGTGAAAGGTGTGGGACGTTGGCCAACTTTGACGTCTCTTAAATATTTTTAGCAACCACAGGGTAGTTTATGTCTATATTAAATATATAACATCATCTAACAGTTTCTTTAACCTTTTATTTTAAAGGAGAATTCTCCAGATCCTTTTCAAATGATACCAGTACTACCTCCAATTGGAGCGACTCTTAGATCATCTGATTGTTTGCAGCCCAGTTCATTTCCTATGTGCCTGTCTGCAAGTGATTTGCCAGAGAAAATAACTGAAAACGAGGATCCCAGGAAGCCCATGGAACCAGGTAACATTTGATACTCTGCCTGCTCTCACCAAAAAAACCAACCAAACAAACAACAGCAACAAAAAAAAACTACCTTTTATGCCTCTTGTTTTCATTTTTATCTTAAAAAGTTTTCTCCAATTAAATTTTCTTCCTAAAGACTGGCATCTCTAATTTGAACTCAAATCCAGGAATGCTCTTAAAAGTGGAAAGCATCATCAATGACCCTAAAAATACCATGTAACAACATCAACATATCTTTATAGGGCAGTGTTTCGCGTACACAGTACTTTAGCTTACATTATCTCCTTTAAACCCTAGAGCTACTCTGTGAATTAGGTGGGAGTTATATTTTTCATTTTTATAGATGAGAAAAGCAAGGCTTGAAGAGATTGAGTGACTTGTCCGAGGTCGCTCAGCTTATAAATGAAGTAAATAGGTTTGAATGCAGGTCTTCAGGACCTATGTGAAGTTCTGCATTTAGGCTATATAGCATAGTGGTTAAGAGCCTCGGATATGGAGTTAAATTGTTCTGGGACCAGATGCCAGCTGTGACATTTATTTGCTATGTAACTGACTTTGGGAAAGTTACTTAATTTTCCTAAGCCTCAGTTTCCCTATCTTTGAAATGAGTTTAATAATACCTAATTTAGAAAGTGATTGTGACAATTAAATAAGGCCTATAAAATACTTAGTATTGAGCCTAACACCTCTAAAAACCCCATAGTACATGTAGTCGTCGTTATTACTAATACCTCTACCTCACTACCTATTAGATATAGCTTTTATGTTTTAAATTATAATCCCAGCTCTTTAGCTATTATACATCTTTTGTAAATACTTTTGTTTATAGACATTTTTGTGTCTCAGGAGAGTGTATATGTTGCTTCAGGGCATGTGCTTGGATGATAGGGGCAGAACAAGAAGCCAAGACCAGGAAATCAGAGTAAGCAGTAGGTTTGGAATTACAAAGGTAATCTAGACCTCTGGGATTAAGAACCATGGCACCGATGAATTTTAGTATCGTAGGGATCAGGAACCTAGACAAAAAGTTGAGGTAATAAAGGATCAGGAATCAGGCAAGAATTGTGGGCCATGGGAATGGAATATTATCTACAACTAGGACCTTGATAATGAGCCAGTTTCCTGCATCTCACCCAGAACTTCTGGATGTTTCCTTTTTTTTTCAAATGTTTTATTGGGGAACAGTGTGTTCTTCCCAGAGCCCATCAGCTCCAAGTTAAGTCATTGTCCTTCAATCTAGTTGTGGAGGGCACAGCTCAGCTCTAAATCCAGTTGCCGTTTTTTATCTTTAGTTGCAGGGGGCGCAGCCCGCCATGCCATGTGGGAATTGAACTGGCAACCTTGTTGTTGAGAGCTCACGTTCTAACCAACTGAGCCATCCGGCCGCCCCTCCAGCAGCTAAGCAGCAGCTCATTGTCTTCAATCTAGTTGTGGAGGGCGCAGCTCACTGGCCCATGTGGGAATTGAACTGGCAACCCTGTTGTTCAGAGCTCGCGCTCTAACCAACTGAGCCACCCGGCTGCCCCCTGGATGTTACCATTTGAGATAAGAATCACTGGCACTCTTTAGCCCTGTACACAGGAAAAAGATTCTGACAATAGTGTGTACAAGAAAAAGAGAAGGTTATGGTTTGGGGGAGGTTGTTTCCCACTTTGAGATTTGAATGTGAAGATACACAGAATTTTGTAGCTAAATCAAAAGGAAAAGCCATCCCTTATCTTTTTGTGACTGTTTGCTAAAACTATCTTAAAAGGAAGCATTTTGAAAGTTGTATCCAACATATTATGTGACTTTTTCTCAAATAATTTGCAGACTTCAGTGTTTATCTTGGAGGGAAGGTGGTCACTGAAGACCTTGCTGAGAAGGTGACGTTTAAGCTAAAACATAAAGGATATGAAAGATAGCCACACAAAGAGAGATGACAGTATATGCGCTCCAGGCAAGGAAAATAATATATGTGAAGGTTTGAAGGCAAGTTTTCAGAAAAGGAAAGACAGCCATTGGGGCCAGAGAATGAGGGAAAAGGCGGGACAAGATGATGGTGGAGAAAGACAGTGAAAAATTATTCGTGGTTTTATAGGCCACGACAAGCCTACCTGATTTGAGTGTTTTTCTTAAGTGCAATAGAAAGTCATTAAAGTGTTTTAAACAGTGGAGTGATGTGCTCCAATCCAAATTATATTTTAAGATGATCCCTTTTGCCTGTGTGGATTGTAGGGAAGCCAGACCAGAGGTAGGAAGAATACTTAGGAGCCTTTTGTAAGAGATGGTGTGTGGACCAAGGTGTTTGCAGTGGAGATGGAGAGAAGGGGACAAATTTGAAATACATTTTAGACAGAAACAACTGAACTTGCTAAACTTGTTGATAGATGTGAAGAGAAGGGAAGAATGAAGAATGATTCCTAGGGGCGTCTGGATGGCTCAGTTGGTTACAGTGCGAGCGCTGAACAACAGGGTTGCCGGTTCGATTCCCACATGGGATGATGGCGGGCTGCACCCCCTGCAACTAAAGATTGAAAACAGTGACTGGACTTGGAGCTGAGCTGTGCCCTCCACAGCTAGATTGAAGGACAACTGCCTAGAGAGGCACACTGTCCCCCAATATTTCCCAATAAAATTTATTTAAAAAAATGATTCCTAGGCAGGAGGATGGTTGACAATTTTGAGGGGAAAAAATTAAAAATTGAGGTTGATATATCTGTGAGACATGAAAGCAGAACTATCAAGCAGGCAGTTGAAAATGCAAGCCTAAAGTTCACAGAAGAGGTCTGGACTGGAGGCATAAATTTGGAAACCATCAGCATAGACATGGTCTTTACAGTCCATGAGAGTTGGTGAAATCACCTATTAAAGAGTAGGGTAGGAAGAGAAGAAACCCAGGATTTAGCCCTGAGGACATCTAACATTTAAAAGGTAGAGGAGGAAGAGCCAACAAAGAAGACTTCCTCATTAGCCAGTTGTGTAGGAGAGGAATTAGGAGAGAGTAGGGTCATGATTTCAAAGTACCGAGCAAAGGTCAAGGAAAAAGAGGTCAAAGGAGCAGCCCATGGATTCCACATCATGGAGATTGCCAGTGATCTTGACGAGTAGTTCAAGGAGAAGATCAGTGCAGAAGCTGAAGAGTTGAGGCGTGAATGGGAAATGAAGTAGTGAAGCAGAGATAGGGTGTGTAGATAATTGTTTTGCGTATTTTTGTCACGAAGAGGAGCAGAGAAATGGGCTGGCAACTAGAGGGAGATGTGAGGTCACTAGGAAATATTAGAGCATATTTGTATGCTAATGGACACAAGCCAGTAGACCCCGAGAGATTGGTAGCACTTGAGAGGGAGGCTGTAATAAAAAGTGCAGAGCTCTTTAGAAGACAGGAGGGGCTGACATACAGATCAGTCTTTGGTAAGAGGAAAGGTACATCCTACATTTTAACAGGAAAATGTAGGTAAATTGTGTATATTTGTTGGTGAGAAGAGAAAGCAGGTCAGGGCTGATGATGAGTTCTATTTTCTCAGTCAAGTATAAGGCAAGGCCATGAACTTAAGTGATCTACTGTCTGTTTTTCAAACCTCTGTTCTCTGCCCTCTCCAATCTATCCTGCTTAGCACTTTCTACATTTATCTTCCTCAGATGCAGTTCAGTTCCCGTCTGCTCCAGTGTCTTCACAAGATCCCCAACACTTTTTAAAAATAAGTGTAAATTTTTCCATATGACTCTCACCTGCTTTTCTAGCTTCATCTCTCAATAGTCTTTTTCTTATAAGTTGAATTGAGGTCACAAGTCTGCAAACTATGACCCATGAGCCAAATCTAGCCAGTCCCCAGCGTTTGGACTGAGTTTTATTGGAACTCAGTCATGCCCATTCCTTTAACGTATTGTCTATGGCTGCTTTCACACTGCAATGGCAGAGTTTGAGTAGTTAGGACAGAGACTATATGGCCACAAAGCCTAAAATGTTTACTTTATGGCCTTTTACAGAGACGTATGCCAACCCCTAATTTTAATCAAACTGAACTTTTCACAGTCAGACTTAGTGGAGAGGCTATGAAGTCAAGACAGACCGGAGATTGACACGTGGTACCAAAAGGGTCACTGAACCTTAATTTATTCTTTTGTACAATGGAGATAGAATACTTACCTCCCTTGTTGTCACAGGGTTAAGGTTAACCTGACAAACATAAAAGCATATGTTCCCAGCACATGGTAACCCTTCAGGACAAGCCACTCTGCTTCTGGTAGCAGTGGGCTTCATTTTCTTCTCCATCCACCTTCATCTCTGCCTCTCAGAATTCTACTCATCCTTCCCTGCACCTCGGTATTGAAACGTCCTGATTTCCCAGCAGTCAGATGTGATTTCTCATTCTCCTTTACCAATAGTTTACATTCCCTTCTATACTACAAGCTCATTAAGAGTTAATAGTTAACTTCAGTTGATAACTCCTGCATATTACATCACATGGAATAAACACAAACTGATTATTTGCTCATTTATATTGAACGCATTTACAAGGGGAGAGATCAGTGTGGACTAGCATTTTTAGTGAAGATTTCATTAAGGAGCTCCTCTCAAATAAATATACGGGTGCTAAAAAGGGTTATAGTAATTGAGAAAAATGTGAGGTCAATAGAGCTTATAACTTTTAATTATCTACTTTGTGATGTAAGAACCTTGCAGTTTTCCATGAAAGTTTCTAGGTGCTTGTACTAGTTATCTGTTGCTACATAACAAATGGCCCTAAAACTTAGCAGGTTAAAGCAATGAATATTTATTATCTCACAGTTTCTGAAGCTTAAGAATCCAGGAGTAGCCTAGCTGAGTGGTTCTGGCTCAGGTCATTTCATGCAGTTGCAGTCAGACTGTCAGATGGGACAGCAATCATCTGAAGGCTCGACTTGGACTGGAGGATCCTCTTTCATGCTCACTCACGTAGCCATTGTCAGGAGATTTCACTTCCTGAACACATGGGCTTCTCCCTAGGGATGCTCACAACATGGCTTCCCCCAGAAAAAGTGGTCAAGAAAGAGAGTATGGGGGACCTAGACGTAAACCACAATAACGTCATGGTTCTGTTCGCTTTATTTTATTGGTCATACAGACCAATCTGATAAAATGTGGAAAGGAACTACATTGAGGTATGCCTACCAGGAAGGTGTGGGTCATTGGGGCCCTTTTCGAGGACTGGCTATCATAGTGCTTGATTACCTGGGTAGTATTTATCCCAAAGGAATAGTGTTTCCCTGTTCATATGAATGAAGCAATTATTATCTCATCAGTGTTAAAATCTTCAAACTTTCAAAAATATGTTTTAAAACCTGTTATTACTATGAATGAATTGTGTTCAATTTCATTAACATGGGGTTAAAGGACCTTCAGTAAAATTATATCTGCACTTTATATTACAGAATAATTTCTGTTTATTGTCCAGCTGTCTTTTCCTTTTCCTTTGGAATCTGATTTTCTCTTTTCCCCTCAATCATTCAGATAATTGTCAAGATAAAATCACCGAAGGAAAAGAGGCAAATAGTTCTTCTGCAGAGGATTCAGAAAGCCTTGCAGAAACTACTGATGTCTTAAATATGGTAATGGTTTTCTTATTTCTGTATCTAGATATAAGTTTGAATTTTATTTCATTATATGTTTGTGTCTGTGTGTGTGTATCTGTGTACTTCCTATTCTGTTACATGCATAAAAAGCTTTTTGTTTGGGTTTCATTTTATTTTAAAATAAGCTTTATTAAGGTATAGGTTACATACAAGAAAATTTATGTCAATCCTCATATCATAAGTATGCTTGAGAGTTGCTTACAGTTGAGAGTTAATTGTATTGTAACTATCTGAACTGTTTTATATTATTTATCTACATATATTTTAGAATATGTAAATATATAATCATGTGTAGTCTTTATTAATTTTAGAACATATACTTTTTTGTTTGTTTCAGACACACATGATGAGTCTAAATTCCAATGACAAGTGTTTAAAATTATCACCAATTCAAAAACAAAAGGTATAGTATGGAAAGTTATTTTTATTATGGTGGGTAAGAACAGTGTAATTTTTTTTTTCTTGAAAGGTTTCGGGAAAGAACACAAGAAAGGTAAGCATTCACTTATTTTCAAATTTTAAAGAGGAATACAATGTAGATAGCCTCAATTTTGACTTGTTGGTATATATTTTCTGTGATGCAACAAGAGTGACAATTTCATTGCTGAAATTTGCTCTTTGGAGTCACTAACAAGTCAGAATAGCCATACTTTCTTGCCACCAAGGTGAAAGATTACTGTTGCAGGTCTTAAGCATTCCAAGAGGTTACAGTTTATCAGAGTGGCTCTTCGGACTTTAATTGAGTATGACTGTGGGTGAGTTACTGTGCTCACCTTACAGGATGATATTAACATCTTTTCTAGCTCTAAAATGTTGTGGTTTTGGTGAAAATATTTGACAATTGCTTTTCCAGTGTTTGGAATAGGCTTTAATTTAGCAAGGAATTGATAGCATAAAAACAAGATTAAACATTTGGAAATGAGTCAAACTGTGCACAGGTGCTAGAAAAAGACCTTTAATGAATAACAAATAAATAGCAAAAGGAAGGAATAGTTTTGTTTTCACAACCCTGGAGAGATAAAGGCCTACCCTAAAAATCTTTTGCTTTTCCTGACTTTAAGGACCAGTTGGGTGAAAGAATGAGGGATTTGGGGATTAGAAGACTAAATTGGAGAAATGTAAATTGAAGGCAGAAGGCCATAGAAAACGTTGAATTTATATTTCTAATGCCTTTGCCACATTGTTAAGCTAAAAATCCTTAAAAAATCAAAGTCACCGAAATGCAAGAGAATCTTGCTAAATTATAAAAAATTTAGTGCCAATCCTCATTAGTCTTATCTATATTTTACTGAGAGGCATGGTAAATAAGAGCTTTTTTTTTTTTAATGTGGGAGAGCTGTTCTCCTAACACAGTTATGGAAGCTCAGTGAATGTCGACTGACTTATTGACTGACTATACTTCCAAGCAGACAGCTTTCCTGTGTCTTTCCTTCCTCTTGTCTTAGACTCTGGGCTCTGCCTCTTCTGTGCTGCTTTATTGTGCTAAGGAGATAAAGGCACTTACATTTGGAAATCGTTTCTGGCACCTAGGCCTGTATCTCTCTTAGGGCTCTTGAAAGAATCGTAACTTTTTAAAGAATAGGACCTAGAACAAAGAGGAAAAGAAGGCACTTCCTTTTAAATTGATACATATTTTATACTTCACATACTCCTTTAAGTAGAAGCCCTACCAGGCCTACTTTGGTGAATAAAAAAGATTTATTATAGTATTTCTATGTATGAAATTTTTAACTTGTGCTTTTTAAATAAATTTTTTAAGCAGCAAAACTTACCTCTTCCTGGGCCTAGCACTGATCACAAGTTTTGAAACTTGATTTAGTGAGGTTTTACAGTCCAGCAAATTCATCGACTCTTTCAATTCATTAGCTTTTAGAATTTAGGTCAGTAATTTGATTTTTGCCTTATTTTGTCCAGAAGGAAATTAATTTCAAATTCTTAATGTATCATTCAAATCCCAATGTGTAATTTCATAGTTTTTATAAAAATCTTGCAGTTTACCTTAAGTATTTTCGTTATAGTGGTTTTTTCATGTATGCAAATAATTATAATTGAAAAATAAAATAGATAAAATCAAAAATTTGAGAACCCAAGATTTTGTTTTGAAAAGAAAAATACATTCATTATTATTTAGTACATCAATAAAGATTTCATTTGCAGTTTTTAGTTCTGTTATTTTCTTCTAGAAATAAGCTATTGATTTTTTCAATTTTTAAATTTTCCACATTTTCATTTACTTTAACTATGTAAAATTTTGTGGAATCAAAAGATCAAAGTTTGACCAAATTAAACTTTGATCAAATTAAAATGATAGGAAAGGTAGAAAAAATTAAACTGAACTACACTGCATGCAAGAGAACTATACATTTTCAACAGTATTTTGCAAAATCAATCTGGAAATGTATTACATTTAAGAATTGACTCAGATTAAGAAAAAGGTCAGAGAATCAATATTAATGGTACTGTGAGTAATGGCAAAATTATGGCAGGTAGTAAGAATTTGAAAGTTAAACACAGGCATATGTTACTAAATCAAAATTAGGTGTTCCACAGACTTAGAGAGTGGCATAAATTATCCCCAAAGAAAACAAAATCTGAACGAAATGTCCAGTAAAACTGGATGTTTTTGTTCTCCTAGTGAAACTGATGACAATGTAAAACCTTGGCAGTTTTTGTAGTAAGTAAGTTACCTTTGTCAACTAATAGTAGTATGATGATTACTTCAACAAATTTACAGAAACAAGAACCAGTTGAGAAACTGAAGCAGCATACAGCTCGTACTGAAAGTGATGATAGCAGTGAATATGAAATTGAAGAGATGTCCAAACGATCAAAAGAAGGGAAAGAGTATAAACAACATTTGGCGAAAGGAACATACATGATATCAACATCTATGTGTGTGAAAGCATCTTCAGATGATGAGGATGTAGGTCATGACTCAAGCCAGTCTGGCCCTGAGGCCGACACCAATGTGGAGGGCTTGCAAAAGCAGATATTTAGATGTCAAAATAAGCATGATATTTATCCACTTGATGATAAAGAAGTAGAAAGCAAAAGTGATGGAGGATGCAGTCAACTGGATTCAGAAGCAGACGAAATAGTCTCTGAGAAGGAAACTAAGCTGGCAGAAATGGCAGGTCTGAAGGATATAGGAAAAAGTGAAGAGAATATTAATAATAAAGAGAATATTAATAATAAAAGTGAAGAGAAAAATATTAGTACATCTTTTGAGGACTTACCAAATGAGGATATTGAAGAAAATGATGATTTTGTTAAGGAAAGGAACAAGCAAGACGGGATCTTTGGGAGTGAAAGAGAATCTGTACAGGAGCCAGACAGTGACGTGGAAGGTGAAAATGGAAGTCAACAGGGTACAACAGATGGCTTCGAGCCGCTTGAGTCACTAGAATGTAGTAGTGGAGAAAAAGATGATGATGAAGTGGAAACTGACCAAAACTTACGGGATAACGCAAAAGTTATTAAACAAGGACAAGAGCAAGAGACTGAACACAAAATGTCCAAATTCGTGGCACAATATGATTTTAAGTGTGACCACGTGAGAGAGATGTCAGAGGAAGAGGAAAGAGCAGAGAATTCAGAAGGAAGTGGAATAGAGGAACAAAAAAAGATAGAGAAAAATATGGAGGTGCCTGAAGGAAATGAGGAGGAGGAAGCAGAGATCCTGTCAGATGACTTTACAGACATAGCAGAGGTGAGTGAAGGTGATGGAAAGTCAGAGGGAGAAGCGGAGGATGTGCCTGAAGTTGGAGATGAGGGAATCTGGAAGGAGGGTAACTCAGGAGTGGAACATAGGCAAACTGAGGAGGGAGAACAGGCCAAAGACAAAGGAGGAGAAATGGAGAGCCAGGGTAAGGGAGAGAAAGATTTAGAAGAGAAGAAACAGGAGCAAAAGGAGAGGGAACAAGGCCATGAGGAAGAAAGAAACAAAAGGGTGGAGGAAAGGGAAGAGGAGGAGCAAGGAGAGGAGGAGGGGGAAGGAGAGGAGGAAGAAGAAGAGGAAGGAGAAGAAGAGGGGGATGGGGAAGGAGAAGGAGGGGAGGAAGAAATGGAGGAAAAAGAGGGGGAGGAGGAGGAAGAAGAAGAGGAAGGAGAGGGAGAGGGGGATGGGGAAGGAGAAGGAGGGGAGGAAGAAATGGAGGAAAAAGAGGGGGAGGAGGAGGAAGAAGAAGAGGAAGGAGAGGGAGAGGAGGATGGAGAGGAGGAGGGAGAGGGGGATGGAGAGGAGGAGGGAGAGGGGGATGGAGAGGAGGAGGGAGAGGGGGATGGAGAGGAGGAGGGAGAGGAGGAGGGAGAGGGGGTTGGAGAGGAGGAGGGAGAGGGGGATGGAGAGGAGGAGGGAGAGGGGGATGGAGAGCGGGAAGGGAAAGGGGAAGTCAAGGAGGAAGGGGAGGAGGAGGAAGGGGAGGCGGAAGAGGAGGAAGGGGAGGAAAGGGAAGAGGAAGAAGAAGACAATAAGGAAGAGGAGGGGAAATGCCAAAAGACAGGCAATGAAGAGAGTGAAAGGCGGGGAAGAGAGGGTGAAGGCAAAGAGTCCCGAAAAGTGAGCAAAATTAAAGGGTCTATGATATATAACAAAGATAAAACATATCCAAGAAAGATGGTGACTAACACAGAGGGAAAGGGGCGAGAGAATCAAGTACGGAGGTTCAGAATGCCAGTACAGTCAAAACAACTTTTAAAAAACAGGCCACCAGGTTCCAAAAAATTCTGGAGTCATGTATTACCACATTATTTGGAACTGAAGTGACAAACTTAAAATTTGACCTGATTGTGTCCAGCCAAAAAACAATTTGATCACCTTCCATGTAATAGGCACTTAGTACATTTTATTAAATTGATTTTATGTCATGGTTACCCTACTTGTGGTACAGTAGTGACTGATAATGACAACACAAGGAACTCTTAAGTTTTGGCTCCCCTTAGACTAATACCTTGCTATATTTTCACCAAAAATTGTTCATCTATAACTAGAAAATATCAAAAGATCATAGCAGATAATTATATATTCCTCATTCAAGACAGATTTAGGTAATAGGAATACACTAGAAGAGTATTTTGTCTGTGTATACAAAAATGGCATAGATCCTTAAGGGCTATAAAGATATCTGATTTCTTATAAATCTGTTAGCACAGTTATTTTCAGTCTGATTACTGTTTACCTACTACATAGAATAATTTTATAAGAACGGATGGTAGGGACAGCCGGTTAGCTCAGTTGGTTAGAGCGTGGTG
Source organism: Rhinolophus hipposideros (assembly GCF_964194185.1). Classification (NCBI taxonomy): domain Eukaryota; kingdom Metazoa; phylum Chordata; class Mammalia; order Chiroptera; family Rhinolophidae; genus Rhinolophus; species Rhinolophus hipposideros. The sequence goes on from NC_138046.1 coordinate 97,378,546, forward strand.
CTGATAACACCAGGTTGCTGGTTCGATCCCCACATGGGCCACTGTGAGCTGCGCCTTCCTAAAATATAAATAAATAAAGAAAAGTGAAAAAAAAGAAAGGATGGTATTCTAAAGCTACCATGAGGAATTCACATTTTAAAGAAATAGTGATGTCTTTTCTACATTTTATGTGTCCTTTTGCAACAATCGACCAAGTGACAGTTGGATTCAGAGCTCAGATCTTAATAATGTAGTTTCTTTTAGTTACTGTCTAGGCAAATGGCAGTTTATCTAATGAAATGGAGATTAACTTAAACATATAATTGGGAAGTGTTGTAAGTCTTTAAGTATTTATAGGCCAGGCAAAGCTACTCATTAGGCCTCAGTGTCCGCATCTGTAAAATGGAGTGGATTCGATGATAAGAAAACAATACTTCTAACTCTTAAATTCTTTCATTCTATTAGGTTGATGAGTTACTCTATCATGTTTGTTATTTGCATAAGAAATATTTAAGAAAAATTACACGTTAAAATTAATGTAGTTTTCTGTAAAATATTGTTCTTGACTCTTAAAAGTTTATGACAGCTTTAATGTCTCTTGTCTTCTGTAATTCTGTATTTGTAAACTCCTATGATTTTCACGCTCTAACTGTACTGTCAGAACCTCATTCCCAGGATGTATACGTACTATCAATGTATTCTCTGTTGACTGTTCTGTAATTCTGTTTGTTGCTTGTCAGAATGTTTCAAGTGAAATAAAAATTGAGTGTATACAGTCAGTAATTGTGAAAAGAAAAACTAATCTTAGATATTGAATTTTGGAGGCTAGATTTCCACTAATTTCAGTCTACCCTTAACATTTTCAATGTATGTAATGCAGCTAGTTTGTTTGATTGTTCTTTATTCATAGTTCCCTTTTCAACTTTTTACCTTTCCCAGTCCTTCTTTGGACATGAGGGATTTCTTGTACTTTCTTTTCTCAAGGAGGATTTTGATGGTAAACTTCCTGTGAATTTTGTGTAGTTGAATTCTTTGCACATTTGATTCTCCTTGAATAAGAAAGACTAAAAGGAGAAAGACTAGAATATGAAGTGAAGAAATTCTTAGAAGCAACTGTAAATTTTGTCTTAGCTGCAGGGATCTCTGTTAGTTTCCCTTAACTAACCAAATATGCTGATTTGGCATTGCAGGGTTCTACCAAATTCTGTCACATTCTACCACATTCATAAAGTGTTAGTAGAATAGAATTAATACTTTTATAAAGATATATGTGCTGTGTTGTTAATTCTAGTGAGAAGCATGGTTATTTAAAAAGGTTATTAAGATGGATGACAGAAGTGAAGTTCATAAAGGACAAACCTCCAGGGAGATAAATGTTTAAACGCAAGTTATTCATCTTCCACTGAAGTGATAATCAGCCACCAATACTGAAATGATGTTCATAAAATGTGTCCACCTCAGTATTTGAACTGGTCTAGATAACCATTTTTTTAAACATCATTTCTTCACATTTCCCTGGCCAAAAAAATGTTGTGTACTTTCAGAAGCAGTAATTCGTGCAGGCGTAGTGTTCTGGTCAAAAAGAACACTGTCCTAGACCTGAATTAATACTTGGTTAAATAGACTGAAATAACTGGTACCTTCTTTATTGCCCCATCTGCTGGTTGATCAGGCTTTCACTGTAGTTTATCAGTGATCATTTTGAGGCAAGTGTGAGTTGTGTACATAGAATCTATTGAGTTACAGTTTCAAATGAGGACTCTGGCAGAAAATACTTAAAGGTCAGCTACAAAGGAGTACCCCAGAAGGCTCTACTGCTGAACAGCAGCCCTTGAGGTGAGTGCAATTGAAATGTTTGTTATTATTTCACTAGAGAGATAAAACTTGCTGGACACATATATACAAAACAAAATGCTACCATGGAGGAAGGCGCTGTCATTCCTTCCTTCATTCTTTCTACAGTGAAAATTAAATGTGGTATTAAATGCCCAGTACCTGACACATAACTTAATATTTGGTGTATAGTATTCATTCAACCAATATTTATATACCAAGCGCCAAAAAGCAAGCAAAAGCTTCCCCAAACCAGGTGGCTCTGAAGAAGCGAGGGCCGCTTAGTCAGCCTCCTGCAGCCCTCTTCCCTGTCTGGGGCGTTCAGTAGGCACAGGTTTCTTGAAAGAACACGTAAGAGGAGTTCCTGTGACTCTGCCTTAACTGTTGCTTAACAGAGCCCTTTGGTTTCCTGATACCCCCACGTTTTCAGCCAGGACTGCACAAAGATAAAAATATGATCTGAAAACAGATCGATGGCTTTCCTTTATTAAATCCCTTAATTAATAAGAAGCAAAGGTTTTGTGCCCTGGGTGTGCAGAGAGTAAGATATGGCTTCTGATCTCAAGAAACCATTGGCTACTTCTATAGGCTGACCAGAAAATTTGCGAGTATGAGAGAGTACTTCAAGAGTGGCACTGCAGCTGTCATAGAGAAAGGCTAGGAAAGGGCTTCCAAGGAGCAGTGGTGAAAAGTGAACTGAGTCATGGAAAGTGAAAGCTAAGCAGGCAAAGGGGGTGTGGAGAGCAAGGACTTTCCAGGCTGATGGAAGCCACGAGAGTGTCCATGTCTGTGCAGCCTAGGGCATTTTTGGTCCTGGTTAGAAGAGCAAAGGGCCTTGTGGGTTTGTAGAAGAAGTGAAACAGCAAGAGTCATATGATTACACTTGGGCTTTTGTAACATCGTTCTGGCAGCAATATGGAGGGTGGATTGGAAGGGAACGGAACCAGAAGCAGGGGTGCCAGTTAGGAGGCAGTAAGAGGAGACCAGGCAGAGACTAGGGAGGGGCTGGGCTGGGACAGTGGGGATGGAGAATTGGGTACATATGTGATCAAGGGGATTTAGGGATAGAATTGGAGGCTTAGTAAAGAGATGCAGCTTGGAGGGAGTGAAAAGGCCAAGCCTTTCTTGTTTCTGGCCTGGAGAACTGGCTGGAAAGAGGGCCATTCACCAAGGCTGAGAACAGAAGAGTAGGGGCAGGTTCGGGAGACTTTTAGGGCTTGTTGATCCAGGAGATGTTCAGCAGTCCGATACACGCCTGGGTCTGGAGCTCGGGAGACAGCTGAGTATCACCAGCACATGTATGCAGATAACACTGTGGAGCTGAATGAGAGGCAGCAGTCATAGGGTGGAAAGAGAACTGAAGACAAAATGCAGGGCCACATCTGTAGGTAAGGGGAGGTTGAGAAAGGGAAGTGAGAAGGAGGTGGGATAAGAACACTTTCCAGGAAAGAGGTACTGCCCAAGCCGAGGAAGAAGAAACCGTCAATGGCTGCAGAGAGGGCCTGCGAGAGGCCCAGAAGAGGGCCGGGCAGAACCCACATTGCCAGCAAAGAGTGAGCTCCAGCAAGTCTGCTTTGCAGGGAAATGTAATCAGAACTAGACTTTGAAAAGTCAATATCAGACAAAGAGTGCTACTGGCATGTTTCTCCATTTAGGAAGGGAGATGTATATTCCAGAGACTTTGGTGCTCTGGGAAAAGAAAATCCCAAATGTTTAGTTGCTGTTTACTATATACAATGGTATATAAGACTGGGATGTTATTGAAGTGAGCTGTCAACAAAAAGGAGTCTGCAGTGCTTTCAATATCAGTGGTGTTGGGGGGACTCTGAGTAGCCATTATGGTCTTCAGTTTATTTGAACAGAATTGGGAAAGAGCATAGATTCTGGAGTCCAGTAGGCAGGCATGAGTTCAAACCTCAGCCTTTCACTGACTAGCTGTTGTGGACACTTGGAAAAGTGTTTTCTTTTTTAAACCTTTCTGAGTCTTATTTCCCTCTTTTAGTAAAGAGGGCCGGGGGGTCTTTTGATAATTAGTTAACACATGAAACGTGTTAGAGGTACTCAGCAAATGGTGACCTGTACCACTCTTAATTCTCCTTTCTAATCCCACCGAGTCAAGTGCAGTGATACCCTCCTGAATCTCATGAGCTTAGTTCTCTGCACCTCACTTTTGTTTAACTATAACATAGCAACTGCCCCCCCCAAATTGGCTTATGGAAATAGATCTGTGGGAATGCAATGGATTACAGTAATGATAACCCATAAATATGGGGTAGAATGAAATTCTGCTGTTACACACCATATACGGGTCAAATACTGCCCCTCAGCATGATGAAAGTGTGATGAAAGGCTGATCACACTCCTATAGTTCGCCTACAATTTACATGTTAGTGCTGTCACAGGGACCGTAGATTTATCTCTGCGTCCTAAGGTTTTTTATCAAAATAGTTTTAAAAAGTAATTCACACACGAAGCGTAATCATGTATCATGCATTTGTTTAAGCTAAAGAGGAAAATAATTTTTCTGAGAAAAAAGAGGGGGGGGAAAGAGTAAAAATGAAACAAGAATAAAACTCTACCAGCAAGATGTTCTGTACCCTAAGTGTTATGTTCCTTTTTGCTCATCAGAGTCAAACTTTAATGTATTGGGTGGTAAAGTACAGGATTAGGAATGAAGGAAGGGGTTGGTACATAGAAAGAAGGAAAAGTTTAGAGATTCTAAAGTAGTGTCATTGGAAGCTAACAATTGGGGAGTCGCAACTGGCAGCCCGTGGGTACAATCTGCAGATTTATTTTTGTCTGGTATACATAGTGATTTTATTTAAACATGTGAATCTGTTGCCAACATTGAAACATCAGGAGATTTTACATAGAAAAGATGTTTTGGGGATTCTCTTGGAAACCCTGAGGATCTGGGCGCACCGTACCCTGCAGCAGCACCAGCCTGCAGTCCAGCCCAGGCCACTCCGCCACTTCCCTGCTGTCCCCCTGTAATCCCCCGGCTGCTCCTGACAGGCGTGCCACCCTCTTCCTTCACTTGCTCTGGCTGCCAGACTCCTGCAAAAGAATAAAGGGATGTGTATAACAGCGTAGAATACATAAGTGAACATGTTCAATGAACTATGTTCTAGTGCTAAGACCTGGGACATTATAGCAAAATATGTGTGTCCTCGCTTCTTGGTTTTTGACTGTCCTCCATGTGTGCACTAGGGATCCTATCTTACTTTTTACGGAGGGGCCTTCACCAAACACTTACATTTACATACAAATACTGTTTGCTCATGTTATTTTCTCTGTAAATAATCTTTTTAATCTCGACATAAACCTTCCAAGGTAGGTGTTGCTAATGTCATTTGCCCATTTTACAGATAGACTGTAAAGTACATTAATTAGGTGCCTTGCTCAGGCCATGAGTCATGGAGAAAGGCTTGGAAAGCAGTGCTGAGGTCTTTGTACTTAATGCCCGTCCCACTCTCTACTCCTGCCTCAGTGATTTCTAGTGTAATTAAACATGAACTTACATGTTAACTCTTGTCCTAAAGAAACCTTGAAATTGAAACTTAAAAATACACACTTTCCCACCTGATATGACTTAGATATAAAGGTCCATGCTCTATTAGCCTATTTGGAAAATATTTTCTACCCTATGTGACATTGAGGCATGTCATAAATCCAGAATTGTAGCATAAAATGTTACGCTTTATAGTCCTTTTTAAAAAAACTTTAAAGAAAAACTCTTTTGAAGTTAATATACACACAGGAAAGTATGTCGTGCATGATTAACTTAATGTATATTCCACAAACTGTACACTCCCATGTAGTTAATACCCAGATCAAGGAACAGCAGTGTTAGCTCCCGAGAAGCTCCCCTTTAACCCCCTTCCAGCCATTTCCCATCCCCCGTCCCAGGGTGACCTCTACACTGACTTCTGATAGCAATCTCTAGTTTTTAAAGCATACAATGTGATTGAATTCCTAAGGAAACTGAAACCTCAGAAGTAACCTTTGGTTTCTTGGTATGTAAAAAGCAGTACCCTGGGCCAGACCAAAGACTGCGGCTTCCAGTGCTGTCTGACCAATGAAACAAGGGTCCTTTTGTGGTACCCAGGCTCATATGCTTCTTTACTGTGGTCTTAACACAAGATGTGTGTCCACTGACCACTCCAGATGACCTTACATCTTACGTGGTTCTGGTGACAAGACCGTATTTAAACTTTTATCTTTTCTTTTATAAAATGACAGTATTCTTCCAAGCTCTCCTTGTTTGTATTTGAAGGTAAGTGCTGTATGTGAGTTAAAGTATTTGTCCGGATGTGTATAGATTAATTTAAATGTGCTTAATAAGTGCGAAGTGCTACAATTAATGGTGTGATTTGTAGTGAAAATGTCCTTTTCTAGGAGCTTTTTCAAATTTAGAAAATTATATAGTTCTAGCATTTCTTCATTGTTACAGATTTTCATAAAGTTAATGGGTAAAATTATAGTTCATTTAAAAGAGATGAGTGTTTTGCTTATTTCTAAAATAAGGCAAAATTCCATGTTTCTTTTTATAATATCATGATATCCTGTGGTTACATTAATATGTTAGTTAACTAGCACAATTGGAATTGACCCAGGTGCTAGAATAGCAAAACTCTCCAAGTAAGGAGGACTTTGCCTGAACACAGCTCACTGTTCCTCCCTCTGGGAGATAGAACAGCAGAGTCTGAAATTCTGTGTCATGAGCAGTGTTCTTTCTAGTTGGCCTTCATTTATGTACATTTATGAATACATCTATTTATCAGCCCAAAGTCTTAAATCTAGTAATCTTGCTTTCCATTCCCTTTCAGAGTCAAGCTGTGTCTGTTCATTTTAGCTATCCATAATATATACCTGACTAGGTCTAATAAATAATATAAGTCACTTAGAGGGGAAACCATGAAGAAAAAAAGAAAGCCTTAGAAGTTCTTGGTAAATAGTAGCTACCTTGTAGTTAACCCTCCCAATCCTAACATGTCTGCCCTGGTACCCTGTTCTCCTCTCCTGTGATCCCCTCTAGTGTGCACTTCTCCTGGCCTTTGATTAACCTAAGTCAAGCCCTCCCAGAGTAACTTCTGAAATTCTTTTTAAATCTCAAGGCTTCATTTCCGGATTGCTTGTCCTCACTGGGAATGCTATTAGGCCACACTGTTAGGGCTACTGGCCTGAGGATGCCAGTTAGATCTGTTACTAAGGTGTGAAATATAAACATATCTTTTCCTAGCCTGAGCTCTAGTATTTTTATTTTTGCCAGAAGAAAGCTGAGTTAATTATTAGAGGCATTGTTTTCAAACCGTCCACTAAAGATTCTGTTGGGTGTCAGGCTTGTCCTTAACCAAACAGCCACTTAGGAACAGGACCACGAGAAGGCAGTTATTGTTGAAGGGACATAAAGGACCATGTGGTGTGAGGCAAGTAGAGCCAAGGTGAACTTTGGAAAACCATTCTTCAAAGGAGCGAATGGTTCCAATTACTTGCTGCCTTACCTATTAGAGGTCATTGTACCTTCAATGATGCACATAAATGAAAAGCATAGGACAAAATCCAATGAGCCTAATCTCAATGACAAAAAATAAGCAGTATTCCACCCCAAATATGAAATTGCAAATAAAAAGAAATCTCAATACAGAATAAAGGATAAAACTAATGTTTCATGCCTATACTTAATAAGCATCACATGATTTACACCCAGACTATCAAATCAACAGACAGACTGTTTTATAATTTGGATTAGCTGGACAGGAGTCAGATGGACTAGGTTGTGCTTCAGTTTGGTTTTCCCTCTGCTGTAAGTAACTAAGAGCAAACCACTTAGACTGCCTATGTCCCTGTGTCTTTTTCCTGCAATGTAAGTAATTATACTTGCCTCTCGTGAATATCAGTGAAGTGTACTTCTGAAGTGCTTTTAAATCCCTATGTTTTGGAAAATGAACATAATGAATATGTAGACACGATTATGGTATAATGTGACAGTAGGTAGAAAGCTTTTTAACTTCTCTAAAGTTTAAAAGCATTCTTTTGAGACAGCCCTGAAAGTATTTTTTTTCCCATTTTAACCTTTCCATAGGTGCTAACAGAATTTGGGGAATTCTAGTCATTAAAAATGAAATCGAGCAACATGTACAAAATCCTTGGTAATATAGTCACTTGATATGCAGTATGAGTTATGCAGTATTTTATTTCTTTGAATTCAGTTTTTGAATTCACATCTATGTGTTCTTTGAGATGGTATACATTATTTATGAAAGCAATATCAAATCTCTGGTGTTTAGAAAAGAAAATCTAACTTCCCTGATTGTCGATTTTGTGACAGGATAACAGATATTCGGAAGATGCAGATTCAGAAGACGAGGGTGAGGAATTCGGTGCATATCTGGAAAGTGAGAAGAAAGCTGTGAGAGACAGTGAAAGTGTTCTCGCAGATAGCTACAGCGAAACTAGTGACAACTCATATGAAAAGGTATTGGCAACCATTGAAAAGGTGTGATGATATGTGCTTCAATCCTTAGATCCTGCCTCAGAGAAAGTATGTGGGTGCCCTGGTCTGCAGAGGGCAGATTCCAACTTCTGTGGGAGCAGAAATACTTCTATGAATAACTTTGTTTGGGTACTGTAGGAAAAGCTTTGGCAATTTTATGAATGAGGCACACTTTGTTTTTAGCCTTCTTTCCACACTTCTTGGTAGCATTCTTTTCCCTGCAGGAGTGGAAATTAACTGATACAGGCCAGTGTAGTGTACTGTTGAGAAATTAACAATGAAGTACAGCACTGGGTCCTTGAAATGATGAAATCACAAAGTTAGGAGCCTGGTACTGGTGGCAGGAATGGGATGTGTGCGTGCCGATGTACGTGTCTATTTACATGTATAGGGCGAAACGAAAGTTGTCCACAGCAGTATTTGAGGTTGTGATCAGCTCTGCAGAGATGCAGTCTAGAAGGAAGCATTTATAGGAGGAATAGGAGACGGTATCACTGAGGAAGAAAAAGGCATCCTGAAAGTAGAGCAAGGGATACCAAAAACATCTCTTCCATTTGGCAGTTTTGCTCAACAGTGACTCTGCTAGGAAATCTTTGGTAGGTTTGAAATCATTCATTTGCTGACACTACCCTGGATTAATTTCAGAGGTGTAGAATTCAGAAACCCAAACTGAATGACACTGTATTGATTCGTTTTCATTTTTTGGACCTCTTGCGCGGAATACTGCGTTAGTTAATCATGCCTTATCGTTGATGAAACACTATCGTTATTGGTCTGAGCAAGGCTCCCCTCGCTTTGTTTAAATCGGTCTCCTTTTAGCTCCATTCCCCTTCTCCTTAACATAAACAACCATTGAAACATGCTTGTCCTTTTATTTGAATATGTCCTTTTAAAACGTGTTTTGTGTGCATGTATTTTTAATTTAAAACATGATATTGTGCTACAGAGGTCATTCTCTTTCTCGATTCCTTCTTTTTTCCAACTCACACTGAAAAAAAAGTGTTCTGTCAAGTTTAAGAGCGAAGGAAAGATTCTTTTTGTATGGAACATTTATGAGTTCTAGTTAGGGTGGTCCCTAAAATTCTTTACCTTTGAATTCATTAAACTCCAATTTAGCATTGTAAGATACTGAGCTAATTCATATATTGATTAATGTTCCTAAATCTTCTTTTAGTAGAATTCTTGAATCATACAGTGTTTTTTTCTGAATCAGACAAAATTTAAGCTAGGAGTGACGTTAGCAATCACTTGCTATCTAAGGCAAGAGCCCAGCAAAGTGAAGTAATAGTCACGTGTTTATTTTGTTAGCTACAGGCCAACTCTGGAACCCTGCTTAGAAAGCAAGACTAGGTTTTCTAGTATAGCACAAATATGTTTATTATATTGTTTCTTTATTTTTTATAGGACAAAATACCCAATGAAGAGGAATGGTCCATTTGTGACTACAACGAAAATCCAAAAGGTGTGAGCCCATTTGACTTCGAAAGAAGACTTTTTTTAAAAAGGCTAGATACATAACATAGATACATAGATGCATATATCTATATGCACATATGTGCCATTCTTGCGTAATTATAGCTTACACACATGTATTCTATTTTATGCTTATTCCTCTCACATGACCCTCATAACAAGCTATGAAGTATGTGACATAGGCTTATTTGTTCTCATTGATAACCACCATAGGTTCTTCACATAAAAATATTCGCATTACTCTTAGCTGCTCATGTGTCAATGTCAAGTGGTTTAAGACAGTCTTTTTACTACCTTTTTTTTTTCTTTTCAATTAGTAGTATTAAGTTGAGCTTTTGCCCCAAATTTCGATTTATATCTCTGGTGAGCACTGCCAGACCCCATTGCGGATGACCAGGCTGGCCTAGCGCCACAGCAGGCCATCTAGTTATTTCCCCCAGAGCCCAGACCTGAGTTTTCCATCTTACCCCGGACATTTAAGAGGAATCCTTTCTCAGGCTTAGCTGTTGGTGTCAGAGAACAGGTGCCGCAAGATAGAGGAGACGGTGATTGTCCATGAGACCTACATTTTCTACACCCAAATCATCCGTTTTTGCAGATGACCCCTGTTTCCACACTATCACGTCACAGGGTGCCTTTTACTGTGTTTTCATTAAAAATAACTTTCATAATAGTAGATAGTTGATCTGAACTTAAGCACAGAAGGAAGTTCCCTTAATATTTTTCTCTTCTAACTTCTGTAGAAAGAGAAGTAAGTTTTAGACTGTTTTAAGAAAAATGTTAAAATATTTGTCATCTCTTAAGTATTCTTAACATATAGCCTAAAATGTTAAAAAGAACCTGTACGATTTAAGTAATTGATAATATAAATTAAAAGAATGCATATGCTTCATGAGTATACTTTAAAGATCATTATTCAGCTATATAACATGTGGATTAATTTGGAATGCAAAAAATAACATGCCCAGTTGAGTAAAAAGAATTTAATTATAACTAGGTTAATTTTTAAAAAGGTAATTTATATTTTACAGCAGTCTTCCCTAACATTTACTGTTACTTTTGTAGCTATATTTAGGTACTGGTCATCTAAATATTTACAGAATTGATCACGTCATTCTGAGCTTTTTGCTCAACTTTTCAGGATATAAGCAGCGTAGACCTTGTCCACTACCCCAGTGGTACGCTTTTTTAATATTACCCCATAATTCAGAGTAGATAGAGTTTCGCTGAAAACATCAGGGCTTTTCTTTTTCTCATTAGTTAAAAAAAATTTTTTCTAAATATATTCTATTGTAGGAAGCATGTATTATCATACAAAATACTGTTCTTCAGACTTCCTGAAAGATGAACCCACGCCAGGTAAAGACATTAAAGTCTCAAAGAAGGTAAGTGAAATGAACTTTTCATTTTAATGTTAAGACCAAAGTATTGAATTGCTCCTTCTACTTTTGATATGGTGATCCACATAATTTAACTCGCTTAATATAAGGTTTATGGCCCAGAAATGTGAAGAATTTCAGGTGATTCACATTTTTAACGTGCATATTTATTTCTTTATTGGACTTTAGATTGTGAGTCAGGTTGTTCTGCCAAAATTTAATAGCATATTTCTTTCAATCATCCCATACATGCTGATTCATCATGCAATAAAAGATTCATATGATTTCATTGATATGTGGTATATAAACCAAAAATAACAAAAGAACAAGACCAACAAATGAGAAACAAAAACTCATAGACACAGACAATAGTTTAGTGGTTACCAGAGGGTAAGGGAGGAGGAAGGTGGTAGATGAGGGTAAGGGGGATCAAATATATGGTGATGGAAGGAGAACTGACTCTGGGTGGTGAACACACAATGGGATTTGTAGTTGATGTGGTGCAGAATTGTACACCTGAAATCTATGTAATTTTACTAACAATTGTCACCCCAATAAATTTTTAAAAAAGAAGTTTATTAAATTATAAGAGTATAATAATCATGACAGCCTAGAAGAGGGTAAGGTAAAGCCACAAAATAGAGAGGATAAATGAAAACATAAAGATAATTGTGCTTAGAAAACGTTACGCCATGTTACTTCAGTCTCTCAGGAGATGACTAATACCTGGTTTGGAGTTATTAAAAGCCTGATGAATACATTTCTTCTCCTTAGAAGTAAGTTACTCTTTTCACTTGCAGGAGAACTTTCTTTAATCATGAGACTACGTTTCACGGTAAAAGAGGAAACAAGGAAGAAAAGATAAATGAAAGGCCTTGTTAATTCTTACTATTCAACTTTCAGGTCTCAGCTTAAATGTTACTTCCAAATAGAGGCCTTTTGTGACCAGCAGCACTTATATAAATTATTATATCTCACTATTATTCTGTCACATAACACCCTTTTTTATCCTTCTTAGTATTTATCACAATTTGCAATTACATAGTCCTTTATATATCTGCTTTATGGCTCTATCTTCCCATTGGCCTTCAGCTTCATGGGGACAGAAATGATTTTCTGGTTTGCTTTCCAGTATATCCTCAGCACTTATCACAGTTCCTGGTATGTGGTAAATGCTCAGTAAACATTTTTGGTTGACATTGAATTGTAAACTGTAAGGAAGTAAGAAAGAGGAAAGGATAATGATGTAAAACTAGGAGCCGCTCTTAAAGTAGTAAACAACCTGTCTTTTGCCATCTTTGGAGGTATATGCCACTCTGAAATTCCTTTCAGAATTATATCAGGAATTTCAAGTTATTTTGGCCCTGATCCCCCTATTGTTATCTTTTCCTAAAAATTACTTCATGACCATTTTTATGTTTATAAAAATTATCTTATAAATTTGAATTATTATACCCAAAAAGGTAGTCATGACCTGGCTCAAATGACACTGTGAAGTTGTCCTTAGAATATAACAGATATATCATCAGCATTTGATCAAGGTTTAGGAACTTTTCATGTTATCTGTCTAGGAAACCAGAACATTTAACAGATACTCTACTATGCTTCATAGTGTCGCTGTGAATAGTTTTTCCAATTTTAAGAGCTCAGGGAAAGACTCTGGCAAAGAAAATCAAACATGAGGGAGGAAGATGTAAAGTAAAGGAGTCAGGAGACCTAAAAACCTAAGGAGAGGAAAAGTGAAGTGAAACAGCAGAAAAAATATTTGAAAACACACCCTCCAACCAAATGAAAATGTGTATTCTGGAACACACGGTCAAGTTTCAGGAATGTTTCAGACTCTCCAGTCTTCATCATTGTCCATAGGTGGTAGGATTTGGGTGCACAAGACTGGAGAGAGGGCAGAGCCAGGAAAGGGGTGCCGTGTGGGAGGCAGAGTGGCAGGCGCCTGTAGGAGCACAGCAAGCAAGACCCCCGAGTGCCAGCACCAGTCGATGGGACAAAGGTGAGGATATGCAGGGCTGCGAGTGCCAGGCTGAAGAATTCATCTTAAACTTCGATTCTGCTTAAATTTTCATTTATACCCAATGGAAAAATATATTTCAGCAAACACATATTTCCTAGGTTAAAGGAAGGAAACAAAAGGTAATGAAAATTATATTTTAAAAATCAAAAAACAGTAATAAGTATATTCCCTACTTAAGGAATACGCTGTTATTCTCCATATTTTAAAAAGGAAATAGATGATTTGGGTGAGACTTTTATCAATCATCCCCGCAGGACATTTTTTTTTAAATCTATAATGTCTTTGACCTATTTACACCATCCAAGCCAAACAAATCAAACTTTTTAAAACTTGGAAAGTTAATGTTGCATTAACTTATATCAAAATAAACATGTATTTGAGATTTTACGTGCACACACACACACACACACACACACACACACTTAATTAGACGCTCCAAAGGTAATCTGAAAAAAAGAAAAAGAAAGAATTGCATTCTTGGTCTCTGCAAGACAGAATTCACTATTGAATTTTGTTTTGATGATTTTAACATTTCAGATATCCAGGTTAGGGCTCATGACTTTAATTGGCAGCAGCGATCTTTTGGTAGGTGATTGTCACATCTGGAAATTACCAAATATTGCTTTTCTAAAGTGTAGTCAGTGCTGATTATTTGGATCCACAGTTAGCCACTGAGGAAATTGTGTTATTGGCTTAATTTCCTTCCACCCAAGTAAGCTAATGAAAAAAGCAATAAGCTTTTCAGTTATTAAAAAGAATTTTTTTCCATCATGGAGTTAGTTTATTTGTGTATTTATTTAGCATATATTAATTGGGTATATCTTATGTGCCAGGCACAAGGCTAGAGGCTGCAGGTACACAGGTTAAAGATCCAGTTCCTTCCCTCAGAAACTAGCTGGAACATGGCAGATTCCCAGGATAGTTCCCCATGCCAGTTCACAGTGAATAGATTTCTTATGCATTGTCACTACCATAAATAAAAGAGTCTGAGAGGAGAATTTCTCCACCAAAAGTATGCCTGTGGATTCTTGCCTTTCCTGGCAACTACCTTTCTCTGATGCTACGCTTTGTTCACCATCACAGCTATTGCTCCGCATGTTCACCTCAAACACACAGTCAGCGTTACCTTGTGAGGAAAATCTGCGGTATACATGTGGTCTCAGGTTTTCCCAGGCTTACAACCTGAGATTGTCTCTTTCAGGCTCACCCAATAATTACTCCTCTGCTTTTTAAAAATAGCTTTATTGAGGTATAATTTATATATAATAAACTGCACATATTAAAAGTATGTAATTTGATTAGTTTTGATATATGTATACACCTAGGAAACCATAATCACAATCAAGAGAGTGAACAGTGCCATTATAGGCAGAAGGTTCTTTGTGACTCTTTGTGATCCCTATCTACATCCCTCACCCCCTACCATCCTCAGTAAACCACTCACCTGCTTTCTGTAATCATACATTATTTTGCAAGGTCTACGTTTTTGCAAATCCTACACTATGTACTCTCTTTTTTGGTTTGGCTTCCTTCGTTCAGCATAATTGTTTTGAGATTCATCCATGCATGTATCAGTAGTTCATTCCTTTATATTTATTGCAGAATTATATTCTATTTTGAGTTAATTTTTTTATATGGTGACGGTAGGGATTGAAGTTCCTGTTTCTTAACATATGGACATAGTTGTTCTAGCACTATTTGTTGAAAAAAAGACTAGCCTTTCTCTACTGAATTGCCTTTACATCTTTGTCATAAATCAGTTGACTTTTTGTGGGCCTATTTCTGGACTCTGTATTCTGTTCCTTTGATCAGTTTATCTTATGTCAGTACCACACTGTTTTCATTACTGTAGCTTTATAATAAATCTTGAAATCAACAAGTGTTAGTTCTCCAACTTTGTTCTTTTCCAAACTTGATTTAGGTATTCTAGACCCTTTGCATTTCCGTGTGAATTTTGAGAATCAGTTTGTCAATTACTGAAAACAGAAATGCCTGTCAGGATTTTGATTGGAATTGCTTTGAATCTATAGATGAATTTGAGAAGAATTAACATGTTAACAATATTAAGTCCCCTAACTCATGAAACGATATTTCTCTCCATGTATTGATGTCTTAAACTTCTCTTAGCAATGTTTCGTACTTTTCAGTGTATAGGTCTTGCACATATTTTGTCAGATTTATTTTGTGTTTTCTGTTTTTATTCCCTGATTAACTGGTTAGAAGTTTATCAATTTTATTGATCTTTTCAATGAACCAGTATTTGGCTTCATTGATTTTTCTGTATTGTTTTCTATTTTATTAATATCCACTATGGTCTTTATTATTTCTTATTTCCTTTTACTTATTTTGGGTTTCATTTGCTCTTCTTTTTCTAGTTTTCTTTTTTTTTAAAGATTTTATTGGGGAAGGGGAACAGGACTTTATTGGGGAACAATGTGTACTTCCAGGACTTTCTTCCAAGTCAAGTTGTTGTCCTTTTCAGTCTTAGTTGTGGAGGGTGCCGTTCAGCTTCAAGTTGTCCTTTCAGTCTTAGTTGTGGAGGCGCAGCTCAGCTCGAGGTCCAGTTGCCATTGTTAGTTGCAGGGGGCGCAGCCCACCATCCCTTGTGGGAGTCAAGGAATCAAACTGGCAACCTTGTGGTTGAGAACCCGCGCGCCAACAAACTGAGCCATCCAGGAGCTCAGCAGCAGCTCAGCTCAAGGTGCCCTGTTCAATCTTAGTTGCAGGGGACGGAGCCCACTATCCCTTCCAGGACTCGAGGAATCAAACTGGCAACCTTGTGGTTGAGAGCCCACTGGCCCATGTGGGAATCGAACTGGCAGCCTTCGGAGTTAGGAGCACCGAGCTCCAACCGGCTGAGCTACCAGGCCAGTCCCATTCTTTTCCTAGTTTCTTAACATAAAAGTTGGGGTCACTGATTTTCATTTTCATTTAGTTCAAAATACTTCCTTAATTCCCATATGATTTCTTCTTTCACTCATGGATTATTTTCAACATATTTGGAATTATCCAAAGATCTTTCTGTTATTAATTTCTAATTTAATTATGTTGTGACTGGAGAACATACTTGACTTGAGTCCTTTTAAATTTAGTGACCCAACCTTTTAAATTTTAAGGCCCAGAATCAGGTTTATCTTACTAAGTATTCCATGTGTACTTGAGAAGAAGGTTGCGAAAAATGCTACTGTTGGGTGGAGTTGTCCTGTCAATATGAAGTAGGTCAAGTTCGTTGATAGTGTTATTCAAGTCTTCATTATCCTTCTTGATTTTCTTTGTACTTGTTCTGTTCTTGAGAGAGGGGTATTAAAGTACCTGACTATAATTGTAGATTGATCCTGTACTTATATTAGTTTTTGCTTCATATATTTTACTGCTGTTGCTAGATTCCGTAATGTTTAGTATAGTTACAGTCTTTTAATTGACCCCTTTATTATTATGAAGTTGCCTTCTTTATCCCTGATGATATTTGATCTGAAATCTACTTGTTCTGATATTACATAGCCGTTCTAGCTTTCTTTAGATTTGACTTATAATAGTATCTTTTTCCCTCCTCTTGCTTTTAACCCATTTGTGATTTTAAAATTGAAATGCAATGTGGGGGGTGGGAGATGAGGGTAAGGGGGATCAAATATATGGATGGAAGGAGAACTGACTCTGGGTGGTGAACACACAATGGGATTTATAGATGATGTCATACAGAATTGTACACTTGAAATCTATGTAACTTTACTAACAATTCTCACCCAATAAAGTTAAAAAAATTTTGAAATGCATTTAATATAGGCAGCATATTGATGGGTCTTGTTTTTTTTTTTTATCTAATCTGAAAAATCTCTGCCTTTTCATTGGAGCATTTAGACGATTTATATTTAATCTGATTATTGATGCAGTTAGGTTTAAATCTATCATCTTACTATTTATAATATTCTTCATCCCTAAAATATGCGGGTTTATTTTCTCTGATATTAATATAGCTATGTTAGCTTTCCTATGGTTAGCATTTTCCTCATATATCTCTTTTTGTTTTTAGAGATTTTTATTAAAATATAGCTAACAGAATATTATACTAGTTTCAGGTGTGCACCATAGTTATTCAACATTTATATACCTAAAGCAATGATCACCATGATAAGTCCAGCAACCATCTGGCACAATATCACAATATTATTGACTGTATTCCCTGTGCTGTACATTACGTCTCCATGACTTATTTGTTTTATACCAGGAAATTTGAACCTCTTCCCTGCTCCTTTCTCCACCCCTTTTAATTTTTCAATTACAGTTGACATTCAATATTATTTTATATTGGGCCCACCTGGTGGCTCAGATGGTTGGAGTGCAGTGCTCCTAACGCCGAGGTCGCCGGTTCAATTCCCACATGGGCCAGTGAGCTGCACCCTCTACAGCTAAGATTGTGAACAATGGCTCTCCCTGGAACTGGGCTGCCAGGAGCAGCCAGTGGCCAGCAGGAGTGACCGGCAGCCAGCGAGAGCTGCCGTTAGTGCTGCTGTGAGTGGCCGACCGACGATCGGTGACCCACTGCCTCAGCTGGGAGGAGCGCAAGGCTCATAATACCAGCATGGGCCAGGGAGCTTTGTCCTACACAACTGGACTGAGAAACAACGGCTTGAACCGGAGGGGGGGGGGCGGAAGAAGGAAAAAAAAATATATATATATATGTTATTTTATATTAATTTCATGTGTACAGCATAGTGGTTAGACATTTATATAATTTAAGAACTGATCCCCCGACTAATCTAATACCCACCTGACATTATACATAGTTATTACCATATTATTGACTATATTACCTATGCTTTACTTTACATCCCCATGACTATTTTGTAACTACCAATTTGTGCTTCTTAAGCCCTTTCCCATTTAGACTCACCCCCACAACCTCCCTCCCATCTGGCAACCATCAAAATGTTCTCTGTATCTGTAAGTTTGATTCTGTTTTGTTTGTTCAATTTGTTCTTCAGATTCCACATATAGGTAAAATCACACTGCACCTGTCTTTTGCTGTCTGACTACCCTAGTCAGCACCATATCCTCCAGGTCCATCCATGCCGCCGCAGATGGCAGAAAACTATTCCCTTCCATGGCCGAGCAATATTCCATTGTATATATGTATGACCTCTTCTTTATCTATTCGTTGACTGATGGACGCCCAAGCTGCCTCCACATCTTGGCCATTATAAACAATGCTGTAATGAACATATGGATGCACACATCCTCTCAAAGTAGCATTTTGGGTTTCTTCAGATAAATACCCAGAAGTGGGATTACTGGGTTTTTTGTCTTTTGTTATAGCCTTTCTTTTAAAGACTATGGTGTCTGGTATAAATATTGCTACCACAGCTTGCTTTGTTTTGGTTTGGTTTTCATTTTCATGAAATAACTTTTTCCCATCTTGTAACTTTCAGTCTGTGTCTCTTTTGATCTGAAGTGAGTCTCTTGTAGGCAGCATATGTAAGGGTCTTGTTTACTTATCCATTCAGCCACCCTATGTATTTTGATTGGAGCATTTAATCCAATTGCATTTAATGTAATTATTGATAGATATGTAGTTATTGACATTTTATTATTATTTTTTTTCAACTTGAAGTCCCTCTTACATTTTTTATAATGCTGGTTTGGGGGCAATGAACTCTTTTAGCTTTTTCTCGTCTGGGAAGCTCTTTATCTGTCCTTCAATTCTAAATGATAGCTTTGCTGGGTAGAGTAATCTTGGTTGTAGGTCCTTGCTTTTCATCACTTCGAATATTTTCTGCCAGTCCCTTCTGGCCTGCAAAGTTTCTGTTGAGAAATCAGGTGACAATCTTATGGGAGTGCCCTTGTAGGTAACTAACTGCTTTTCTCTTGCTGCTTGTAACAGTCTCTCTTTGTTTTTAACCTTTGGCATTTTAGTTATGATGTGTCTTGGTGTGGGCCTCTTTGGGTTCGTCTTGTTTGGGACTCTCTGTACTTCCTGGACTTCTATGTCTATTTCCTTCATTAGGTTAGGGAAGTTTTCCATCATTATTTCTTCAAATAGGTTTTCAATTCCTTGCTCTCTCTCTTCTCTTTTTGGTACCCCTATGAAGAAAATGTTGGTATGCTTCGTGTTGTCCCAGAGGCCCTTTAAACTATCCTCATTTTTTTGGATTCTTTTTTCTTTCTGATTGGGTGGTTTCAGCTACCTTATCTTCTAAATCACTGATTCGATCCTGTGTTTCATCTAATCTACCTTGTTTCCCTGAAAATAAGACCTACCCAGACCATCAGCTCTAATGCGTCTTTTGGAGCAAAAATTAATATAAGACCCAGTATTATATTATACCTGCTCTTACATTATATTAAAATAAGACAGGATATTATATTATAGAGACCCGGTCTTAACATTATATTAAAATAAGACCAGGTCTTATATTAATTTTTGCTCCAAAAGATGCATTAGAGCTAATGATCTGGCTAGGTCTTATTTTCGGGGAAACACAGTACTGTTGATTCCCTCTAATGTATTCTTCATTTCAGCTAGTTTTTATTTCTGACTGGTTCTTTTTTATGTTTTCTATCTCCATTTTTATATTTCCTGTCTCTTTGTTGAAGTTCTCTCTGAGTTCATTGAACATCCTTATAACCAGTGTTTTGAACTCTGCACCTGGTATATTGCCTGTCTCCATTTTGTTTAGCTCTTTTTCTGGAGCTTTGTTCTGTTCTTTCATTTGGGACATGTTTTTTTGCCACCCCATTTTGGCTGCCTCCCTGTGTTTGTTTCTATGTATTAGGTGGAGCTGCTATGCCTCCTGGTCTTAGGAGAGTGGCCTTATGTAGTAGGTGTCCTGTGATGCCCAGTGGCGCAGCCTCCCTGGTCACCTGAGCCAGGTGCTCCAGGTATGTCCTTTGTGTGGGTTGTGTGTGCCCTCCTGTTGTAGTTGAGCCTTAGTTGCTGTTTACATGTCAGTGGAAGGGATTGACCCTCAGGCTGATTGGTTGTGAGGCCTGGCTATGACTACAGTAGACGAGCTGTTGTTCAGGGGATGACCTTATGGAGCAGGATTCACTTTAGAAGGGCTCTGGTGCCTGCCCAGTCTGCCCTTTGGGTGTGTCATCCTTGGAGGTGGCTGGGTTATTGCTCCAGCTTGGTCTGAAGCTGGCCACCAGGAATGCCTGCCCTGTGGTCTCCAGGGAGGGGCCCCACTGCAGGCCAATTTCAGCCACAGGCTGTGGCCTTCCCAGAGACACCTGGCATGAGCCACAAAGCAATCCACGTATGGCCACCACCCATGCTGGGCTTGAAGGTGCCTTGAGAGACCAAGCCACGACCCAAGGCAAGCTGCCACTATTGCAGGGCTTAGGGCTGCTCAGCAGAGGTACGGGCAATGCCCAAGGCAGATGCTGCTTGTTTGGAGTTTGTGAACCTTTGAAAGACTTGAGGAAAGTCTGCAGCATGGGCCAAGACAGGTCACTTATATGGGAAAGCCACTGGAAGCAACTTGGGTGTGCCAGAAAGTTGGTTGGGTTGGGTGTCAGGGAATCACCAGGGTGGAGTAAACGATCTGTGTTAGCCAGGTTGATGGAGACTCAGATACGGCAGCAGCCTGCTTCGGGATGGGGGAGGGCCCAACACAGAAACAATGGCTTCTGCCAGCTCCTCTCTCTAGGAGAAAGCTGCCCCTCCAGCCCGTCCTGAACCCAAACAATTCATTTCCTCCCCATTTGTCCCTGGTGCCTTTCAGGCTGCTAACCCAGTGCTGGAGCTCAGAGCAAGTGAGTCAGTCAGCGGGTAAGTCCGTGCATGGGTTCTTTAAGAGGAATGCCTGGGACTCCAGTCACCCTCATGTCACTCAGTCACAATCTCCATTGGTTTTTGCAGCCAGATGTTGTGGCGACTTTTCTCCCCAGCAGTTGAACCCTAGGCTGGGGAGCCTGGTGTGGGGCTGGGACCCCTCGCTCCTCCAAGGGGTATCTCTGCAGCCAAGTTATCTCTTTTGATTTTAAATGGTCACGTGCAGGTGTAGGACCAGCCCATTCTGCATCTCTGCCTCTCTTAGCATTCTCATGGTGGCTTCTTCTGTATGTCCTTGGTTGTAGGGCTTCTGTTCAGCTAGACTTCAGGCGATTCTCAATGATGGTTGTTCTGTAGTTTAGTTGTAATTTTGATGTGGTCATGAGAGGAGGCAAGCACACCATTTACCTACTCTACCTTCTTGACCGGAAATGAATCTTTTTTTTTTTCCACTCTACTTTTTCTTGTGTTTTAGATGTGTCTTCTGTAAATGGAGTATAGGCTTGGTTTTGTCTTTTAAATTTTTAACACACATACCTAAAATCTAAAGCTAATCAGTGTTCCTAACTTTTCCCCAAATAATACCATGATCTTAGAAGTGTTTTCTCTCCTGTCACCCCTTCCTTCCCATTTTACATGTTAATGTATCCAGAATTTTAATTTTTTAAGCTCACAAATTAAATGCTATTATTATTTTTTAGACCACTTTCTTTACTCACCATTCCTTTTTACATCTCAGATGTCCTTTCTGGGATCCTTTTTCTTCTTCCTGAAGAAATCATTTGGAAGGTTCTGTCATAGATTTCTTTTGTAGTTAACATTTTCAGTATCTGTTCACTTGAAGATGATAGTATGGGTTGTTGTTGAAGGTTAAACCTTGAAGGGTCTTGTTTTAGGGAGGAATAATATTGTCATTGGTCAAAGAAAACATCCTGATGGATGCTAAGAATGTATATATGATGCCCCATAAAGATGTGATGCAATAATATTAAGACTTGTTGAAAATTATACCCCAAAATACTATTAAGTGAATATCTCACTTAATGAAATGAATTCTTTCTGTGTTTTTTCTAGATTTTCTTCTTTAAGCGACTGTCATCGATCAGTCAAAAAGTTATGCAGAATAATAATGAGTCACTCTCAGAAATAAAACCAAAGGGAGATCAAATACCTTATAAAAACAACAACAGAGATGACTGCCAGGACCACAAGGGACAAAATCATCAAGCTACTTCATGCCAAAATTCAGCAAAAACATCAAAATATTGTTCAATACTTTAAATATATATGTGGTCACCAAGTACAATATAATTTATCTTTGAAAAACATAACTTCTGAAGAAATATTTCTGGTAAAAATCTTAAAGATATAAGTTAATATCTTTTATTTGCTTTGAATTGTACGACCAGTTTTGATATTTATTTATGCTAATATTTTTGACAAACAATTTCAAAATATGTGTATGTCAGACTCTTTTTCAAGTGTTGTGGCCTTAACTTTTCAGTGTTGCACAAAGAGTATATTTTCATATGTGAAGTTTGAATTAAGATATTTCATAGTTTTTATGAAACAGTTTTACTTCTTATAATTTCATAAGGCCATTATTTACAATCTTATAACACTGTAACAATTTTTCATGTATTTGCAATTTTTAAAAACTGAGTCAAAATTGTTTTCAAACAGCACATTTTAATAAACTATCTGGTCGGTTCTGTCATTTAAATGAATGAATATGAGTGAAATTTGTATGTACTTGGAGTTATCAGTTGACAAAACGGGCAAAAAAAATCTGTCTAATTTAAAACTATTCAAAGACATAAAATGCATTTACCTCTGAGTAAAGGAAATACAACTGTGTAAACAGTACATCTTTATAGATAAACTGTTGAAATTTCTTTGCTTCCTGCTCTTTCCTTCAGTGAGGTGATTTGGCATAAAGACATTGCAGATTATGTGGTATGATCTGGAGTGTTTGACCTCGCCACAGATCGCCACCTCAGGAGGACCAAACATAGCCAGGTTTGCCATTTCAACAGCAGTAATCAAGGATGGCTCCATCACAAAGTGCTCTACCACAGGAATAAAAAAGGAAAAGCTATTAAGTCTACGCTGATACAGACGTTGCTTCCCTATGTTCACATATGATACTTATTTAATGGAGCAAACTACCTTCATTTTCCCCATTCTAGCTTCTGAACAGTTTCTTCTTCAATCACTGACCATAGCCCCGTTTTAAAAATGTAAAACTCTATCTTTGTGTTTCATGCACACAGGTTGTGAGGATGTTAGTCTAGAGTAGATGTGGTTTTGAATTCTTATAAAATAGCTTTTATGTAAATATTAAATTTAGTAGAAATCTAATTTTACTAAAGGTAAATTTAAAACAATGTTTTGCTATTGCCACTATAGTATAATATTAGTACAGTATTGCAAAAATACTTTGCTAAAATGTAAACTATAGGAGCCAAGTAGAAGTAAAGCTCACAGATAATACTTAGACATGCCAGTTGTGGTAGGCAGGATTCTAAGATGGCCCTCAAGGTTCCCATGTGCAGGTGTACTTGCCCTGAATAATGCCTTCCCTTTGAGTGTGGGTGGGTCCAGTGAATATGATGAAATATCACTCCATTGCTTAGGTTATTTATATTAAAAAGGTTAAAGATTTTGCAGATGTAATTAAAATTCCTACCGAGTTAACTTTAAGCAAAGGGGAAATAACCCTAGCTGGGCCTGACCTGATGAGGTGAGCCCTTTCAAAGAGGCTCTAGACAGCAAAGATGGAAGAAGTCAGAACTATTCAAAGAAGTAGTGATGCCCTCCTATTGATCTTGAAGCAAACTGCCACACTGGGAGAGAGCCATATGCCAGGGAAAGGTGAGAAGTCTCTAGGATCCGAGGGCCTCCATCCTACACCTGGAAGGAACTGAATTCTGCCAACAACCAGTGAGCCCAGAAGAGGAACCCAATCCTCAGATTGGAGCACAGCCCTGGCTGACACCTTGATTATAGCCTTGAGAGGCCCCGACTGGAGGACCCAGTTAAGCAGTGCCAAGGCTCCTGACCCACGAAAACTATGATATAATAAGTATATCTAGTTTTGATCCACTAAGTTTATGGTAGTTGTCATGCAGCAATAGAAACTAATGCCAGTTTTATTCTGGAGAAGGGCCTGTCTATATGGTGACTTCCTTCATCAACACCAGCAAGGGAGAGTCAGTAGAGTCTGCTAGCAAGTCCAAAATCCAGGTGTTAACAGGGCAGTGCTCCCTCTGAAGGCATTAGGGGTGTTGCATGCCTCTCTCCTAACTTCTGGCATCCTCAAGTATTCCTTGGCCTGTAGATACACCATTCGTCACTCCAATCCTGTGTCCTCATGTCATTCTCCGTAACATTTCTTCACATTGTCTTACTTCTGTGTGTGTCTATCTCCATTTCCAAATACTCTTTTTGTATGTACACACCAGCCATACTGGATTAGAAACCACTGTAATGACATCATTTTAACAATTATCCTCGTTAAAGACCCCATTTCCAAATAATATCACACTCTGAGGTACTAAGGGTTAGGACTTCAACACATCTTGTAAGGAAGACACAATTCAACACTTAATAGTGCTTCAGTAAGAATGTAAGAGACTAGAGACTAAACAATGGAACATTTTTTTATATAAATTTTATTGGGGAGTATTAGGGAACAGTGTGTTTCTCCAGGGCTCATCAGCTCCAAGTCGTTGTCCTTCAATCTAGCTGTGGAGGGCGCAGCTCAGCTCCAAGTCCAGCTGCCGTTTTCAATCTTTAGTTGCAGGGCACACAGCCCACCATCCCATGCGGGAATTGAACTGGCAACTTTGTTGTTGAGAGCTCGCGCTCTAACCAACTGAGCCATCTGGTCACCCAAGAATATTTTTTTTGTGGTCTGTTGCTCCCAGACTGAAGTACTGTTATGGTTAGAATAATTTTTTAGCACTTCAATGCAGAGTAAAGAATAGGATAAGGGATGTTCCATGTGTGCATTCTTCTTGGAATACTTCTTAATGCCCATCCCATTGACCACATCCAATTTATCATACTCCTATGTGCTAATACATATGGTGCACATGTTATGACTATGGATAATTTTATATACTGTAAAATTTTTATAAGATGCAACTCCATGATTTTTTAATATGTTATTAAATACTTCTTTTGGGTAACAGACATTGGAAAGGCTCAGCTACATCTAAATTACAAAAAGGAGGTAGTTCTATTATAAACTTCCTTAACCAGTTTTGTCTAACACAATCATGGCTCCCCCGGCCTACTCCCAAATTCGTACTGAATGTTTTAAAGTAACACATAGATGTAAAGATTTTGTTGGGTATCCGATGGACATGCGTCCTAATTGGGGAGACCACCTCAGGGATACTGTGGATACCTGATCATGGCATTGTACACCAGAAGCTAAACATTAATGAATGCCAACTATAATTTTATATATATAATGTGATGGTTCGGTGTGGGGTTGGAGGGATGGTGGATGGGGGGAGGGGGGTTCACAGTGTGAGGGATGTAGATGATGAACGTCTGGGTATTGCCTTGTCTTGTACACCTGAAACTAATAAATAAAAAATAAAAAAATAAAAAAATAAAGTAACACATAGAATCAGACAAATTAGCTGTGAAAATGTGTTAAATACAAACTCTGATTTGGTAACAACCTCTCGAACACATACACACGTGCACACACACATGCACACATGTACACACATTCTAATGAAAATCATTCCAGATCCAGAATTGAGTCTGATAAACCACAATTGCACTTGCTTGAACATCTTGGTTTTATTTACCCAAGAAGTCTTCACTGAACACACAGGGCAGAATTCAGAAGTCTTTTTTAAAGTAGAACATTTTTGCTTTCTCTGTGATTATTTATAGAGTGTAAATATTGTTTTTCTAGAAGTCCTCTGTTGATGAGACATAAATATACAGAAGTGGTAATCATTTTTGCTAATGAGATGTGTATTGATTCAGACCCTTTATTGAAGAGAAAGCATTCAGCAAGAGAGACTGCATACTTGGTTTTCCCCATTCTGGACACCAGAATCCTCTTTTTTTTTTTTTTTTTTAGTTTCAGGTGTACAAAGCAATGTCATTGTTACACGTTTACCTCCCTCACAAAATGATAACCCAATCTACTTCCCCTCTGACATCGTATATAACAGTTACAATACATTGACTATATTCCCTATGCTGTACTTTATATATATGGATATACCGGGGGTGCCAAAAACACGTATACAAGTGGACACTTTGGTCAACGTTGCTCAAGCAGTAGTTCACCATAATCAAAAGTGTCTGGATGCTGATGGTAACCACTTTGAGCACCTCTTGTAATTGAAGAAGTCAAATGTGACTTGTATTCATCTTTTGTTATCGGTATATGTTATTACAATTTTAATACAGGTTTCCTTTCTTAAAATGTGTATGCATTTTTTTGGCACTCTCTGTAAATGTATACAGAGAAAGGAAAACTGTAATATTCAATATATACCTATAACAAAAGATGAATACAAGTCATGTTTGCCTTCTGCAATTACAGAGATGCTCAAAGTGGTTACCATCAGCGTCCAGACACCTCTGATTACACTGAACTACTGTTTGGGCAACATTGACCAAAGTGTCCACTTATATACATGTTTTTGGCACCCCCAGTGTATATTTTTAATTATAGTTGATATTCAATATTATTCTACTTCAGCTTCAGGTATACAGCGCAGTGGTCAGGCATCTACACAGACCATGAAGTGGTCTCCCTAATAAGTCCAGTGCCCATCTGGCACCCTACATAATCTTTATAGCATTATTGATTATATTCTGCAAACTGTACTTCACATTCCTGTGACTATATTGTGACTACTAATTTGTACTTTCTAATCCCTTCGCCTTCTCTCCCATAGATACCAGAATCTTGTGTACAAACAACAGGCAGAGACACATAACACATAAATGAAGCATTTCATCCAGAACTTTATGAAGGCAAGCTAGAAATTTAGGGAGAATCATAAATGTATATATTTTATTATAAAGTTAAAGCATGATTATGAGTAATAACATTAATATTTAATAAGCATTTATACACCACACACTGTTCTAAGTGCTTTCTCTTTATTAACTCATTTAATCTTCACAAGAAGCCTATGAGAAAAGTTTTATTATTCCCACTTTCAGATGTAGAAATGAGTCACAGAGAAGATAATTAACTTGCATAAAAACACACCAATTGTAATTGGATTTCTGACTTTATGAAACCTGTGCTTTTAACCACTATACTTTAAATTGTGTAGAGCACTGTAATGAATTTCTTACGTTCATTTCCATTTTTCCTCTCTGAGGAACTAATGAATATCCTTAGCCAGGTGTGGCTAAGAAAATGGTCTTCACTTGGATTTTGTTTTGCTTTACTTTTACTCAAGTGCTGTTGCTAAATCCTTTTCTGGGCTCACGTGTCATCTCCTTTGAGATCTGTTTTAAGTGAAGCTACCTTTGTACTGTGTCAACTTAGCTAACCCAGAACTGTTTCCCAGGATTTCCTTGTGTGGTTCTGGTTTTGGGTTGGCCACAAGAGATATTAGAAGGTAAACATTAAGTAGTCACTACTGTTGTCTGAAGGTCAGTGGAAGGTACCCGGCAATGCTAGAGAGTGCACACATTGCTGCTGACATGCTGGCCTACCTTGTTAGCAGGGGACAGCAGCTGGGCCCACAGATTCTTATCCTTGTGGGTTCCTGTTCATCCTTGTGTGTTCCTGTTTGTCCTTGTGGGCTCCTATTTGTCCTTCTGGGCTCCTGTTTGTCCTTGCTCTCTCCCTCTTCATGTTCAGTTTTGCTTTTCTGACTGCTCGCCCTGCTACCTAGAGTGACTTCAGGCTCATCACTATATGCAGAGACAACAGTTCTTTACACAGTTTCTCACCAGCTTCCACAATTGCCTAAGATCTAATCCTTATCATTAATTCCAAATTCCTTATCACATATTCAATGCAAGTCAACAAGGTGGGTGTTGAAGGTGGCTCCGATCCACATAGTGACTCAGGGACACAGGCCAATCAATGGGCAGCCTGACATCTCAACACGTGGGCTTTATGATTGCTGAGAAGAAAAAGAGACTGGATAACTTTGAAATGCTTTGGCTAAAAAATGATAAATGTTACTTCCTCAAGCCCTTCAGCTACATGACTCCGTTTAACTATAAAGGGGACATGGAAATATGGAGAAACACATTCAATGAGCAGTATATGTCTCTGCCGCAGTCCACACTTCTGTTCACCAAATACCCCTATGTACAATCTTCCCGTAGTGGACATTATTGGTGCCCCACCTTGATGCCTTTCATCAAGAAGGTGCACATATCCCCAGCTTCTCCCTCTTCTGGAAAGTTGCCCTTGGCCAAAGGGAAGCCTGTTTGAATGGAAGGTGGTGGCCCTATGGACCTCAGCCAATGACTGAATGACACAGAGTTCCAAAGGCCAATCTCCCTTGCTTCAGGGTGGGGCTAATTCTAGTGCTCCACAACTATTCCATAGTATCAGACCGAATTTATTCTATACCTCATACCACATTTTTGCTTAGATTTTTCTCCTGCTCTATTTTCCTTCCCTAAATTTCTTTATCTTGAGAACATGCCCGCAAGAAATCACTTGAACAAGAATCTTAGACTCTACTTCTAGGAAATCTGTTCTAAAATATTCCCAAACATAGAACACCCTCCACCCTTCTCCAAGGGAGACCACCAAAGTCCCATCTAATCAATGAATCTAGCTCACAACCCTGCATCTCTGGGTGATGCATGGTAATCACATCAGGACCAGTTTTCTTGGTCTAGAGGACTAACAAAAAAGACAAATTATCTGGCCCGCCCTCCAACAAACACCTAAGGTATAATGGCAGGAATAAACACTCCTATTTGGAAAGTGGAAGAAGGGAGACACACAGATGTTACCAGAATGTAACGATTTTAAAACCCTGCTCTGTAGATCATTGCAGATGCCAAGAGTGAAGGACATTCTGAATCAGGTGCTGATTTTCTCTCTGGGAGAAACTCCACTGTCCACTTTTCTTTATGATCCCTGTATCTACCATCTGGAGCTGCTTCATTTTTTCTATTATGCTCCTTGCCATGTCTGAAATCATTATTGAAGAACATATATGCCCTCCTTGAGTCTATATAGCTTTGTCAGCTACCCTTAGAAGATTGGGGATTAAAATTAAAATTAGAAGATTGGTTTTCAATCTGGAATAGTCAAAGCCTTGTTTTGTTTTTGCTTGTGGGTTCTCTAGCAGAACAAGACTCTTAAAAACTTATTAGACTTGTCAATGCATGAATAGATAAAGAAATGAAATATTATTCGGCCATAAAAAGGAATGAAGTAGAGACACATGCTACAATGTGGATGAACCTTAAAGCACGATGAGGTCTGACAAGTTCACGAACTCATCCTAGAAAAAGTGCTACATACCTCATTGCTGAATATCACTACGGTCACCTGTGAAGTACTCCACTTGGGAAGTTATGTATCGACAACAGCACCTAGTCCACCCTTCAAAGCAATTTTGGAACTCTTTTTCTGGAATGGCCATTAGAGCTGTCGTCCTATTACCCTTGATGTCCTGAATGTCATCAAAACGTCTTCCTTTCAATATTTCCTTTATCTTAGGGTAAAGAGAGAAGTCACTGGGGGCCAGATCAGGTGAGTAGGGAGCGTGTTCCAACACAGTTCTTTGTTTACTGACTAAAAACTCTCTCACAGACAGTGCCGAGTGAGCTGGTGCATTGTCGTGATGCAAGAGCCATGAATTGTTGGCGAAAAGTTCAGGTCGTCTAACTTTTTCATGCAGCCTTTTCAGCATTTCCAAATAGTAAACTTGGTTAACTGTTTGTCCAGTTGATACAAATTCATAATGAATAATCCCTCTGATATCAAAAAATGTTCGCAACATCATTGCAACAAGTTCGCGAACTTAATTGTCTGACTTCTATGGTAAGTGGCAGAAGTCAGATACAAAAGATCAAAGATTATATAATTCCATTTATATGAAATATCCAGAATAGGCAAATCCATAGACATGAAGTAGATTAGTGGTTTCTATAAACTGGGAGGAGGATAGAAGGGGAAAGGACTGCTAATTGGAGTGATGAAAAGTTTCTGCAATTAGATAGTTGGGGTGATGGTTGCACAGCTTTATGAATATACTAAACACCACTGAATTATACATTAAAAATAAACTTAATAAAAATGTACTAGATTTCTTAATATGTGATTGTAGTCAATTCCATTCAATTCCAGTCAATTCCACACACACAGTTCTTTTTGGGACATAGTTAACAGATCCGGCACATTTTTTGCTATTTTCTAAATCCCGTATCTTTCTCCTGATTTAATGGCGAGGGAATCTAAAAGAGGTCAGAGAAGACTATAATCTTAATCAGGTATTTTCCCTGAGTAATTTTATTCAAGAGAGTAATTTTATTGAGGTCCACATCCTTAATCTCATCTTTACCCAATACCACTTTTGAAAAAGTGGATTTATTGAGATATAATTGAAATAAATAAACTATGTATTTTAAAATATGCAATTTGACAAGTGTACTATACATACATACATATATATATATACATATACATATATATTGGGGGTGCCAAAAAAGGTATACACATGACTCGTGTTCATCTTTTGTAATCAGTATATATTGAGTATTACCTTTCTTTTTAACTTTTATTTATTGAAGTGTGTTTTTCCAGGACCCATAAGCTCCATGTCAAGTAGTTGTTTCAATCTAGTTGTGGAGGGCGCAGCTCACAGTGGCCCATGTGGAGATCGAGCCAGCAACCTTGTTAAGAGCACTGCGCTCTAACCAAATGAGCCAACTGGCCACCCGAGTATTACAATTACATCTTAAAATGTGTATACATTTTTTGGCTCTCTCTCTCTCTTACATATATATATATATATATATATATACACACACACACATACACGTATACATATACATACATATACATATACATGTATATGTATATATTTACACATATATATACACACATATATACACACATATATATATCAACATTCTCGACATATCTATCACTCCAAAATGTTTACCCCTTTGTAACCTCTCTTTTCCACCCCTCTCCATCCCCTCTCCCGGGCAATCACTGATATGTTTTCTGTCACTATAGTTTAGCTTGCATTTTCTAGAATTTATATAAATGAAATAATACATTATGTACTTTTTTATCTGCCTGAAGTCACTCAGCATAATTATTCACAGTGGGATGGCTGGGTCACATGGTAGGTGTATGGTTAACTTTTTAAGAAATTTCCGAACTATTTTCCAAAGTAATTGGTTATACCATTTTACATTCCCATCAGCAGTATAGAAGCAATCCATTTTCTCCACATCTTAGCCAACACTTGATATATATGGTCAGTCTTTTAAATTTTAGCCATCCTAAGCGGTTGTAGTGATCTCATTATGGTTTTAATTTGAATTTTCCTAATGATGTTGAGCATCTTTTCTGTGTTTATTTACCATCCATATATCTACTTTGGTGAATTGTCTTTTCCAAATTTGGGTTTTTTTTTCTCTTATTATTGAGTTTTGAGTGTTCTTTATATATGCTGGACATGTGATTTGCTAATATTTTCTCTCCATCTGTGACTTGTCTTTTAATTTTCCTAACTGTCTTTAAAAGAGCAAATGTTTTTAATTCTGATGAAGTCCATTTAACATTATTTTTTTTCTTTTATGGATTGTGCTTTTGGTGTCCTATCTAAGAATCTTTCCCTACCCCAAGGCCACAAAGATTTTCTCCTATGTTTTCTTCTAGATATTTTATAGTTTTATTAACAATCAGGACTATGAATCTTTTTCTTCATTAAAGATAATTTTTTTTTAATTAAAAAAAATTTTGTCTTGGGGAACAGTGTGTTTCTCCAGGGCCCATCAGCTCCAAGTCGTTGTCCTTCAATCTAGTTGTGGAGGGCGCAGCTCAGCTCCAAGTCTAGTTGCCAGGGATGCGGGAATTGAACCAGCAACCTTGTTGGTAAGAGCTCGTGCTCTAACCAACTGAGCCATCTGGCTGCCCACTATGAATATTTTTTGAATTAGTGAATTCAAAATTTATTTTTATTCATCATCAAATGAAATGAATTTTAAATTAATGTCTTTAGTGTGAGGTTTGGATTCAAGTTCCTTTTTATTGGCATATGAATGTTTAATTGTTACAGCAGCATTTGTTGAAATGACTGTCTTATCTCCACTGCATTTCTTTTGCACATTTGTCAGAAATCAACTGACCTAATACGTGTGGGCCCATTTATGGACTTTCTATTCTGCTTCATTTATCTGTCTACTTTTATGCAAATACAATATTGTCTTCATAAA
The DNA here is from genome assembly GCF_964194185.1 of Rhinolophus hipposideros. Classification (NCBI taxonomy): domain Eukaryota; kingdom Metazoa; phylum Chordata; class Mammalia; order Chiroptera; family Rhinolophidae; genus Rhinolophus; species Rhinolophus hipposideros. The sequence continues at coordinate 97,410,930 of NC_138046.1, forward strand.
TGTAGCTTTTTAATAAATCTTGAAGTCAAGGAATGTTATTCCTCCAAATTTGTTCTTTTTTAAAGTTGTTTTTGCTCTTCTGGGTTCTTGGTATTTCCGTATTCATTTTAGAATCAGTCTGTTAATTTCTATTTTAAAAGCCTACTGAGGTTTCCATTTCGATTGAGTTTAATGTATAGATCACTTTGGGGAGAATTGATATTTTAATAGTATTGAGTCTGATCCATTAATTTTAATTTCTCTCAACAATATTTTATTGTTTTTGGTATTCAGATCTTAACGAGTTTTTGGGGTGGCCGGTTAGCTCAGTTGGTTAGAGCGTGGTGCTGGTGGCACCAACGTTGCCGGTTTGATCCACACATGGGCCATTGTGAGCTGTGCCCTCCTTAAAAAATTTTAAAACGAAAGAAAGAAAGAAAGGAGGGAGGAGGAGGGAGGGAGGGAGAGAGGGAGGGAGGGAGAGAGAGAGAGAGAGAGAGAGAGAGAGAGAGAGAGAGAGAGAGAGAGGGAAAGAGGGAAAGAGGGAAAGAGGGAAAGAGGGAAAGAGGGAAAGAGGGAAAGAGGGAAAGAAGGAAAGAAGGAAAGAAGGAAAGAAGGAAAGAAGGAAGGAAAGTTAGTTTTTGGGCCAGGTCGGTAGCTCAGGCGGTTAGACCTCCATGCTCCTAACTCCAAAGGCTGCCGGTTCAATTCCCACATGGGCCAGTGGGCTCTCAACCACAAGGTTGCCAGTTCAACTCCTCGAGTCCCGCAAGGGATGGTGGGCAGCTCCCCCTGCAACTAAAGATTGAACATAGCACCTTGAGCTGAGCTGCTGCTGAGCTCCTGGATGACTCATTGCATTGGAGTGCATCCTCTCAACCACAAGGTTGCCGGTTCGACTCCCACAAGGAATGGTGGGCTGTGCCCCCTGCAACTAACTGCGGCAACTGGACCTGGAGCTGAGCTGCGCCCTCCGCAACTAAGACTGAAAGGACAGCAACTTGAAGCTGAACGGCACCCTCCACAACTAAGATTGAAAGGACAACAACTTGACCTGGAAAAAGTCCTGGAAGTACACACTGTTCCCCAATAAAGTCCTGTTCCCCTTCCCCAATAAAATCTTTAAAAAATAGTTTTTGTCAGATTTATCACTAAATATTTCATATGTTTAATGCAATTAAGAGTGGTACTACATTTACATTTAAATTTCCAGTTGTTTGTATAATATGTAGGATGGAGAACTCACTTACTAGTTTTAATTACTTTTTTGTAGATGCCATTGAATTTTCTATATGGACGATCATTTAATCTTCAAAAATAGGCAGTTTTACTTTTTTCTTTCCAAGCTGAATACTTTTATTTCCTTTACTTGCCTAATTGCACTGGCTAGAATTTCCAGTACAATATTGAATAGGAGTGGCAACAGTGAATGTTATGATCTTGGAAAAACATTCAGTCATTTTCCATTAAATATGACATCGACCACAGTTCTTTTGTAAATAAATACTATTTATTGAGTTGAAGAAGTTTCCTTCTAGTCTCAGTTTGCTGAAAATTTTTACTAGGCATGGCTGTCGAATTTTGTCAAATACTTTTTTTTTGAGGTTATCATATAGTTTCTTTTTTATGGTCTGTTAATGTGGTGAGCTACATTAATTGAATTTTGTATGTAAAACTCATTTTTATCCCTATGATAAACTCCATATTACGCATTTTTATATTTTATATTATATATTGTTTGATTCAATTTGCTAACATTTAAAGAATTTTTACATCTGTGCTCATGGGGGAAATTGATCTGTAGTTTTCTTTTTCTTTTCTTTTCTTTTTTTTTTTGTAATATCTTTGTCTGCATTTGCTATCAGAGTAATAATGTTGGCCTCCCAGAATGAGTTGGGACATATTCCTCCCTCTTCAATTTTCTCTCTAAGAGTTTGTGAGAATTGGTATTATTTCTTCCTTAAATATTTGGTAGAATTCAGCAATGAGGTCAAGCGGGCCTGGAATTTTTTTTGTGGGAAGATTTTTAACTATACATGTTGGCTCTTGAATCCTAAAGCCTACGAGTGACGCATCATACTTCTCATAGCCAGAACCAGCCACATGGTTCTACTTAATTGCAAGAATTCTAGGAAATGTAGGGGTGCACATAGATATTTGGTGGTCAATAAATGTTTGTATCATAGGGTCTTTCAGAAAATTTCTAGAAAATTATGTCTACATGAGTAGTTACTCGAAGTTGACTTTAAAGTCCTGAGATGTAGCCCCAGATTACTAGGCAGATTTGTCCCCTCTAACACTCTGCAAAAGGCCCATTGCTTTCATCATACTACTCTGGAAATAAGATCACATGCTCTGTGCTGTGGCTCTGTTCTCTGTTGAGTGGAAACTCAGTTTTCTCCTCCTATGGCTTCTGCTCCACATTGGTGAAGGAGAGGATTTTATCCAAGTTAGGCTGGGGCAGGAAAAATCATTTCTAGATTGGATCCAAGATGAAAATTGTTCCTTAGCCTTATGGAAACACAAATAGCATGACTCTTCCTGTCTTACACTATAAATATTCCAGTGTCTGCAGCAGCTTCTCTTGGCTGCAGAACTGTTTAAGTAGTTCATGGCCACCAATATTTGAACTACCAAAACCCATAAAAGTTCAAATTTCATTAATATTTTCATATTAACATTCATTTCTTAAGTATATCAGATAAGTTTGATCATAAATTAAGAACTAAGTTATTGGAAATGATATTATTCAGGCACATGCCAAGAGGCTGCAACAGAGACCCACGATTCAGTGACTTATTCAAAGTATATGTTTCTCTCTCAGATCACAATTTTAAAATGTGCAGCCCAAGGCGAGTAAAGCTGCTCTGTGATCCTCAATATGGGGCTTCCATTACATGGCTCATGATGGCCTGAGTCCAGTTCTCATAATCTCCCAGCCAAGATTAAAGAGACAGGCTCAGGAGAGCCCATGAACCTTCCATTGTAGGGGGTCAAATTGGAAATAGCATATAATACTTCTGCTCACATCCAATGACCACAACTTAGTCTCCTGACCACACCAAATTGCAAGAGAGGCTGAAATATCATCCTGAGCTGGGAATCCGAGTTCCTAGCTAAAGTTCGTGAGCTCTGTTGTTAAAGAGAGAGACTGGATATTTGTGGAAAGTGAGCTGGATTTCAGGAGTGCACAATATTGGCAGGAAGGCAGAAGGAAAAAGATTTGGAAACAAGCAAAATGAGGGCAGCTTTTTGTGGGGGTGGAGTGCACAGGGAAATGGGCACTATAGGAACAGTCTAAGGCACTGCTACTGGGTTTTTAAAAATCCAAATATTTTGTCATTTTTCTGTCACTTGTTCTAGATTTGAGGTCCAAATGACAAGGGAAAGATGCCTGCCCTACACTGTGTTGGGAAAATAAGAAAGAATCAAATGGATGTTACCTCCTAAAACACCTTGGGTGTCCAGAGAGAAGGAACCATTTGAATTTCTCATACCACCAGATTTTTCACAATAGGGAGAAGTAGTTCCCCAGAAAGAAATTGGGGTATCCCTTAGAAGAGGTATCAGGCTATCACAAAACAAATATCTACCATATCAATAACTTAAACTGTTTGCCAGAATATTGGTCCCATCTAATTTATTTGGCCATTCCAAAAACAAGTTTGTGGCTACTATAAAAAAAAAAAATCATCACTCCCCATACGCTGTCAGGATCTAGGTGTTATCTTTGTACTTTCTTGTACCTATGCCTTGTTTTCCATTCTTTACAAGTTTTCCAGGCCTTATTATCTGTTGCCTGAACTATCCCTCCTTGGCTTGAGATGGAAGTAAGAAAAAAACTCTAGGGAGTCTGGGAAAACTTCCCTGAAATGTCTTTGAAGATAAGATCCGAAACTAAGGAGTTGTTATCTAGAATGAGGAGTAGGAAAAACAAACAAAAGGAAGAGTATGTGTAAAGATCCTGAGACAGAAAGTAACAGAGCACAGCCAAAAATAAGCTCATTGTGACTGCAGTACAAAGAGTGATGGGAATCGTGGTGAGAGTTGAGTCTGGCTGGGTAGACAGTGTGCAAATCAATAGAACCTTATATGCTGTGCTCAAAATCTTGTTCCTTCATCTACCTGCACCAGTAATCAAGCAAAGGGTTTTAAGCTGGTGAGTGACAGTTTGCTCTGGCTGCAGCAAGTGGTGAGTATCCTGAGGCTTCAGGAGAGACAGTAGTAGATGCAGGAGACAGCTTAGAAAGTCAGGGATAGGAATCCAGTGGATGGCAATGAAGATGGAGCAACATGGCAGAATTGAAGCAGCCTAAGGAGGAAAATGAATTGGACTTAAGGATGGGTTGGGTGGAATGGAAGGAGTCAAGGATGAACAGTGGTGCCAGTCACAGAGACAAAGAATATTAGAGTATAATTAGGTTTGCAGGTTAGAGGTCCTAAATCTATCCAATATATGTGGAGTTGGAGGTGCATTTGAACAATCAAGAGAAGTTATGTAGTAGAGTTAAGAACACAAAAGAGAGCCTAAAGATACAGATTTATGAGGTCTCAGTGTTTAGCTGGTAATTAAAACTCTGTGTGTGAATGAGGTCACCTAGGGTGAGAATATAGAGATTCTCATGGGATTCAACATTTAATGGTTTCCCGGAGACTGATGGATGGCCAAAGAGACTAAGCAGCATTCAGAGAGGTTGGGGGCATAATAGTTCGGTATCTTGGAAGGTACAGATTATTATGTTGGGGCGGACGGGTGGCTCAGTTGGTTAGAGCACGAGCTCTGGGCAACGGAGCTGCCAATTCGATTCCCACATGGGCCAGCGAGCTGCGCTCTCCACAACTAGAATGAAGTCAATGAGCTGCCGCTCAGCTCCCGGATGGCTCAGTTGGTTGGAATGAGGGCTGTCGACCACAAGTTTGCCGGGTCGACTCCCGCAGAGGATGGTAGGCTGCACCCCTTGCAACTAACAACGGCAACTGGATCTGGAGCTGAGGTGCGCCCTCTACAACTAAGATTGAAAGGACAACAACATGACTTGGAAAAGTCCTGGAAGTACACACTGTTCCCCAATAAAGTCCTGTTCCTCTTTTATAAAAAAAAAATTATTAGCGTTGCTAGAAGTGACAAGTAGTCATTAGCGTTGAGTGCTTCTGAGACGTATAAAGATGAGGACTGAAACATGTCTATTGGTGCAAATGACATGCAGGTTATGACAGCAAGAATTATTTGAGAGGAGCAATGTGGGCCAACCCAGACTGGAGTAGGGTGATGGAGTCAGAGAGATTAGATAACATTTCTGAAAGGAAAAAAAAAAAGTTGGAGGCAAACTATATAATATGACCCTCACACAATAGCATTCATTTGAGAATAAGATATTCCAAACTTTGGGTTTCATTGTACCAGATCATACACTCAAGAGACATAGGTATCACTGTGTATTCTACAGGATCATGAGGCAACTGGGGAAAGTGCCTACATCTTATCTGTCCAGACAAACAGAAATTGGACCCACTCTGGCATAGAGAGAGAAGGACCAGAGCAATACAGGAAAGCTTCAAGCAGCCGCCTGAAAAATATTACTGTAGAATCCCAAGGCTGATAGCTCAGAATCTTTATTCAGCTTGGATGTGTTCAACTCTTGTGGGCCTTTGTGCAAGTCTTGTAACTTTTCCATGCATCAACTTTTCTTTGGCTACTTACCAGGGTCAGAGAAAGGCTGATCCTTGAAAAGCACTTGGAACAAAAAAATATCCAACAGGATTTGACTAAATGAAGCACTTGATTAGTTATCACTACCAGCATGATATAACCTAGGAAGGACTATTAACTCATTGTTTCTAAACTTGGCTTGTTTTTGGACTTGGCTGGAGCCCTCAGAGCTCTGGCCAAACAGCAGGGCTTCTGCGTGTGCTCTGGCCTCCCTGAGGACCTCACAATGAGCCAGAAACTCTCAGAATCCAAGAGAGGTCTTTAGGAAAAAGAGGAGAAAGGGCATGGGCACAACCACAGGGAGAGACAGCCTATACTGTGCACACACATACAGGAGATGTGTGTTAGCTGTTCTTTTGGCAGCTAGAAGCCCTTCTTTAGCCGCCAGGACTAACTGCCTAGTCTTACGTCTTCACAGTGATGCTGACCTTTGGGTTGCTCACAAGAGAGTAAATGAAAGCTTTCCCTGTCCTCCAGCACATCCTTTTTTGACTTGAAACACATGACAAGGCTGTTACCTCCAGCAGATGCTTTCTGGATGAATCAGCATTCTAAAAGACAGAGGCCCTAGGATGTACCAATATCAACAGAATCAGCAAAATTAAGAGAGTGGGGAGACAGACAATTCCATGGACGCAGACTTCTGCGGAGTGTCAGTTACCCTATCTTCAAAGTTGGCAGCCCAAGAATCTTATTGAGGAGAAAGGGAGAAAGGGTCAGAACCACCTCTTCAGGGCCCTGGGTGGACCCCACAGGGCCTAGGACTAAGATCTTCTTTGGGAAATCGATGTCATAGTACTTTGATGGAGGCTTGTCTCTGAGGATAGTTTTTTATGCAAAAGCATGCCAGTCCCACACTGTTATCCTCCTTTTCCAATGCACAGCCTCTGGAATACAAACTGAGTGTGTCCTTATTACCACATTAAGGTATTGCTGCCTCAGAAGTGTCCTGGCCTCCTGTTTCTCTGTTCCTCTGTTAGGCTGGGAGGTTAGTGCCACAAATCACAGTTACAACCCTAGGTGAGGGCTTTGAAGTTTGGCCTTCAATCCTTATAGGAAAGAGATTGTGTCACAAGATCTAACTGATCTGCCCTCACTTTGTTCCATTTTCTGTCAGCCTCTAGTTCTGGGTCATGTTCCCTTGTATGTATTTCTGATACAGGAGAGTTAGCATGTTCCTAGGTAGACAGGGAGGCCCCGGGTGAAATAAAGAAAAGACAGCCATATCCTAAAACTCCAGGTTTTGAAATCACTCCTTCGCTCCAGGACATAATGTAACAAGGCCTTGAGATTAATCATAAAATTCCTTTTGGGCTGACAAACGGAGCAGATATGATAGATAAGAGTAGGTTATTTTGCTAATTCTTTTAGGATGGTCAAGCAGAACAAACCTGGTAAATGAATTTCATTAGAAGGCGCCAGTTCCCTTCTTAAAACAAGTTCCTTTCTTCAAACAGCTCCCCTTCCCCAAGCAGGCAAGGAAAGGTATAAAAGTAAGAGCTTTTGCCTCAGTCATGGGACACCCCCCATTCGGGACCCCCTCCCGTTCAGGAGCTGCAACCTCTTCTCCTACCTCTAATAAACTATCCTCCTTTACAACTTTTTGCCCCTCCTTGGTCCATGTTTCGTTCTTCGGCTTCACGAGACATGATCCCGGCTCACACTCAGAAACTGCCGGCAGATCCAACATCACCTACATCATTTCCACAGCTTTAATTTGGTTAAAATACACACACACACAACACACACACACACACACACACACACACACACACAAAACAAACACAGGTCCTTGGAACTTAGATGTCCTCTGTCAAGATCTAGAAGCTAATGTTTGCTGTGGCTTCCCTCACTTTTCCCTGCTTGAATTGTATATCGTTTTTCCCCTTTTAGTCCCTTTTCTCCAGTGTCCTCAAGGATCTCATTCACTGCTATGATTTTAGCTTTCACCTCCATGCAAGCATTTCAAATCTATACACTTCTTGTCATCTTTCCTTCTGAATTTCAAATTATCTTAGCATTAGGCATCTCCACATGGTTGTTTCACCTGCATTGCAATCTTAGCATGTTCAAAATTCAACTCATCTTCTCCATATACTGGCTCCTCACCTGCGTCAGTTCAAGTTCAACCAGAGAAGCAGAATCAGTAGGGGATATACGTACACCACATAAGGCAGTATGGATTTGTTACAGCGAATTGCTCTTATGCAATTGTGGAAACTTGCTAAGCAGTTTCTGTGTGGCTGTTGTCTCTGAGTCTCTGCTGGAGCTTGAAGTTCATAGGGCAGGCAATAGGGAAGGAAAGATGTAAAGTGGAGGGAGGAGATCAAGGGCAAGCTGGAACCAACAAGCATGAGCTGGAGCCCCCTGAGGAAGAACTGGAACTCATACCGTGTTTCCACGAAAATAAAACCTAGCTGGACCATCAGCTCTAACGCGTCTTTTGGAGCAAAAATTAATATAAGACCCAGTATATATTATATTATGTTGTGTTACGTTACATTATTATAATATTATATTATATTATATTATATTATATTATATTATATTATACCCAGTCTTACATTATATTAAAATAAGACCGGTCTTATATTAATTTTTGCTCCAAAAGACACATTAGAGCTGACTGTCCAGCTAGGTCTTATTTCCGGGGAAACACGGCATTAGCTCTTGCTGCCACTGAGCTTGGTGATGAGGATATGCAGCCAAAGTGGGGCTCTTTGTCACAGAGTTAAACAAACCCACCTGGCCTAGGAGTCTAAGAAACTGAAGGAGGATCTGAAGGGACGGTAGAGCACTTGCAGGCCCAGCTGCTGCTTCATACCATCGAGGTAAGTCAGCAAATCAGCACCATGTGTGAGCTACAAAATGGCCACTGCTTTCCTCCCAGCCTCCAAATCCCCCAAGAATCTCCCTGTGGCCAATCTTAACTGGAAGCAAACAAGAGAATGAATTCTGGGAAATATAGCTCAGCCTAGCCAAGCTGAAACATTACAAAGCCATTAAACTCCACCCCTAGTCAACTTGGCATCCAGACACATCTCCTTAAAGTATACTTCATCTCTGAATAAAGATAATAGCGAAGTGCTGCTTTGCCCAGCAAGATACAACTATCCCTCAGGCAAGTAAAAAAATGCTAACCCTTTCCCCAGAAGAAAATGCGGAGTTCCTTTTTTGGCCTTGGGTGACGTTCACTCTTTTTCAAGCTGATTCACACACTTCTTTAATATCTTATAACTTAAATACTGAGATATGAAGTTAAGTATTATTAATACATCTGTGTTAGATGATAAAGTGATGAAAAAAGGACGGAAAACAAAAATATCTGCTATGGGGCCGGCCCGGTGCCTCAGGCAGTTAGAGCTCCACGCTCCTAACGCCAAAGGCTGCCGGTTCAATTCCCACATGGGCCAGTGGGCTCTCAACCACGAGGTTGCCAGTTCAATTCCTCGAGTCCCGCAAGGGATGGTGGGCTGTGCCCCCTGCAACTAGCAACGACAACTGGACCTGGCGCTGAGCTGTGCCCTCCACAACTAAGACTGAAAGAACAACTTGACTTGGAAAAAAAAAAAGTCCTGGAAGTACACACTGTTCCCCAATAAAGTCCTGTTCCCCTTCCCCAATAAAATGTTTTAAAAAATATATCTGCGATGTATAAACACATTTGTATTAAAATGAGGAAGAGATACATCTACTACAGTCTTTGTCTCTGCAATGGTGACATAGTCATAGCTGATATTTATGATACCTTCTTACCATAGTCTATCATTATATATTCTTTTTGCTGTCAGCAAGCACCTCATTGTTCTTCGCTTGGTGGAGTGACACAAACTTTCATTATTTTTTTTTTATTTTTTATTTTTTTAAAGATTTTTATTGGGGAAGGGGAACAGGACTTTATTGGGGAACAGTGTGTACTTCCAGGACTTTTTTCCAAGTCAAGTTGTTGTCCTTTCAATCTTAGTTGTGGAGGGTGCAGCTCAGCTCCAGGTCCAGTTGCTGTTGCTAGTTGCAGGGGGCGCAGCCCACCATCCCTTGTGGGAGTCGAAACCGTCAACCTTGTGGTTGAGAGGACGCGCTCCAACCAACTGAGCCATCTGGGAGCTCAGCGGCAGGTCAGCTCAAGGTGCCGTGTTCAATCTTAGTTGCAGGGGGCGGAGCCCACCATCCCTTGCGGGACTCGAGGAGTTGAACACTCAACCTTGTGGTTGAGAGCCCACTAGCCATGTGGGAATCAAACCGGCAGCCTTCAGAGTTAGGAGCATGGAGGTCTAACCGTCTGAGCCACCGGGCCGGCCCACAGATTTTCATTCTTGTAGGTTCTGCAATATTAGCAGTCCCAGCTGAATTGGGTTGTTGAAGTTTTCTGTTGACTTTAATTCTAGGACATGGGAATATTAAGAGGCAGCCTTAAGGATTTCCTGCTTTCCAGCTCGTCTTCTTCTTGCCCCCATTGAGTGGTAATAGTGGCACTATTTCTCTCTGATAGTCAGAATTAATCACCCTAGCCGGACAGTAACCCCCTTCTCTGCCTGTTCATTCAGAGTTATGAGGCACCCAGAGTGTCCAGGCAGCAGTCTCAGCTTCCATGATTCCAATGATTCCATGTCAGTGGAATCATTCTTGAGTCCCTGGTGAAAGCATTCTTCCCTTTGGAATGAAGACCTCTAGACCAGTGGCACCTATGCATGGCAGGGATGGGAAGTAACATCTTTCTAATAGATTACTTGAGGTTATAGTGAACAGTGCCACTTCCATTTTCACCGCTGTACTCATAGATCTATAAATACTGGCTATGGGAGAAATAGCACCATATATTGGATGCTGACTGAAAAGCATATACAGCATCCAGGAGGACCTTACCCAGCCCTGCAAGGTGTTGCCACTTAGCTGGTGCCATAAACTGTGTCTTCAAAAGGCCACTCGACTTCTATTAACCTGCTTCAGGATGATGGGGAACATGGTAAGACCAGGAAATTCCATGATCGTGGGCCCATTGCCTTACTTCATTTGTTGTGAAGTGAGTTCCTTGATTGGAAACAATGCTGTATGGAACACCATGATGGTGGATGAGGTATTCTGTAAGGCCATGGATGGTAACTTTGGCAGAAGCATGTGGACAGAGAAGGAAAACCCATAGCCAGTGTGCCTATGCAAATAACCAACCAGGTAGACTGCTCAAAGTCCTGCCTCCTGGGAGGATTTCCCCTCATGGCTGCCCCTCAGGGCTGTCATTGGGTAGGGTTGCTGTGCTACCACTCTTCACTTTCAGGTAGTGCCTGCACGCCATGCAGAACTATCTGTAAGCCAGGTCTGAGTTTTTTCTTCCTCAGTCAACTGGTCACAGAGAACGCACCATCAGGCCAGAGATCTGGGCTGGAAGAGAGAAAGCAATGTAGCAGAAATAGGGGCCATGGGCATTTGGGCCACTTCCTCGTGCAATTTAATTGTGCCTTCAGGGCCTGCTCAAGCCTGATTACGTGTGCATCCCTTCCATTTGATGATGGAGTACAGCTATGCACACCCCACTTTATGGCTTGGTCAGTTGGGCAACACTCAGTTCATGATGGGCAGCTCAGGTTACATGGCAACGTGGTGGTCCGTCGTTGAGTGTTTGGTCTCTATTAAGGCCCAGTGGCAAGCCAAATGTTTCTGAAGAGGAGAGTAGTTATCCACAAATGATGGCAGGGATTTGCTACCAAATTCTAGGGATCAGCTTTTTCCTCACCGATAGGGGCTTGCCAAAGACTTCAAAATGCATCTCAATCTGCCACTGACACTTTGAACACCACCACATCACCTGGATCACAGGGTCCAAGTGGCACAGCAGCTTGCACAGAAGCCTAGACATATTGCAGTCTTCTCCTGTTGTGAGCCCCACTCAAAACTAGCCTTTCTTCTGTCACATCCATACAATGCCTAACCAAAGAGGAAGATAAGAGGGATTCTTTCAACCAGCCTCAGTTTTAAATATCTCTGAGCAAGCCTCTGATTGGCCTGTCTCGGACCCATGCTTACCCCTCTAATTATAGTGGCTTGGTGACAAAGTTGTACTATTGACCCAGCCTGATTCACGTAACCACTCCTATGACCAAGATTTGGAGTGGCTGTGGTTGGCAGGCCCCCTCCAAAACCACAGGAGCAGTTCCCCAAATGTGTCTCTGGGAATTCATCATCAAGACAAGTAAAGAAAATGCCCTTCTCGAGGTGCTAAGGCCCTGGTGAAGTCTTTCCCCTTGTAGAGTAGTTCTTTTTAATGGAGAAGTCTCTGAGCATATTTCAGAGTGATTACTCTTCCTTTCTTCCTGCCACAGCAGAAGGGTCTTTACTCTGGACCTTCATTATGAAAACCTGGCAGGGTTCTTGGAGGTAAAGCCCACAGCCGGGTTTGGGTGCTGCTATGACATAGCCCCCAGAAGTTTCTCACTCTCCTATTAGCCTACATTCAGCTTCCAGCAATTTTCTAAGTTGCATTTAAATATTCCTACCAGTGTAAGCTCCTGAATGTCTTCTGCTTTAGGTAAGCAGATCTTTTCAGGTAGTGATGGGTGACTATTTGCCCTGACAACTCAGTTCTTTGTTGGATCAGAGAAAAGTGATTTGTTTGTTTGCCCAGCTTTTTCTTGTTGTCAGGATAAGAACGATGACTTCCAAGCATGTGGCAACTGAAACCACAAGTGGTTAATTTTTGCGTCCTTGTACAGGCACACTTATCTTCTTGCACTTCATTTCATTGTGCTTCACAATTGTTGCATTTTCTACAAATTAAAGGCAAGACTCTCCATGAGCAAATGATATGACTCACTTTATTGCAATGTTCAGGAACGGAACCCGCAATATCTGCATTTCTCAATTATCTGTATGATCACCTATTCCTACTTTATAAAAGCATTTTTCTTGACTCTTTTACTGAATACACCAAATTGATATTTTCTAAAATTGCTTTTCCTTTTTTGTAGCTTATTATTTTCGTAAAAGAGATGTTTTCCTTTGAATATTTAGAGTAAAAATAGTCCCTTTCCCTTATGATACAGAATGTTTTCATCCCCTAGAGCTTGGGTCGTTTCATTCTGAATATTCATTCTAGAAAGAGAAGAAATCTCTTTAAGCCATGGGATTGTAAACATACACCCTTCTTGGACTGTCCTTACCTTTTTTTGATTTTGACTTTGAGCATTTCTACCTTAACCCTCTGAAATCTAAACTATTTTTTTAGGTGGGCGCAGCTCACAGTGGCCCATGTGGGGATTGAACTGACAACCGTGGTGTTATCAGCACCACGCTCTAACCAACTGAGCTAACCGGCCACTTCCAGATCTAGATTTTTAATAGATGCCAGTGAGCAAAAGTACCAGCCCAACTCATCCTACCCTTCTGGCATTCATTCAACATGATTCCAGTCTAGTATAGTCTGTAGTTTGTACAGGTGTAGTATGTCAAAGACTAAATCTGTGATAATGGCGCTACTCAAAGTGTGGTCCCTGGACCTGGGCTGCTCTCTGACTTTTTTCCCTTTCATTTTTTCTACTGAGCAGTGTTTATTGATTTTACAAAAGCACTGACCAATGATGGATTGGAAAGTTTAAAATAATAGTCCTTTACCAGAGATAGTTTGAGAAGCAGTGCCCTAGGCTGCGTAACTCAAGTGTCTCCTTGATTTGGGAAATATCAACCCATTTCCCAAGGGACAGTGAGCCACCAGCTTTCCCCTTACACTTCAGGCCCTTACTCTGAAAGGATGTAGAAAGAGAAGACTTGATTTGAAATGGTGGGAGAATGAGGAGGTGTGGGAAGATTAGGGGCACAGGGATGGAAGGGCCTTGTCTGATGCTCTCAGAAAATCTTTCCTGCAGTAGGTAGGGGTTGCCAGGTAATCCTTCATTACTATTTCTGATTTGACAAGCTCAAGGAAGTGAATAGGGGTGAATCCTGGGAATCCTGTTCCTTCTTTCTCCACTGTGGGTCATTTTGTCCTGATTCAGGGGACAGGACCGTGGTGTTGAATCCAACCTCCTTCACATGGCACAGAGCAGAAAGACACCTCCACTCCCACGGCTGGACTTTGATGTCTGTATTCCCTTCTCCTCACTGACATTTTACTCAGAACCCAGGAATGCCTCAGAGGACAGAACAGGCACTGTCAGCACGGTCCTGAGGTGCCTGGGAAGTCTTTATTAGCTTGTAGGCAACTAGGCTGCACTCTCACAGGTACTACTGTAAAACCATGTTTCCCCTACTCTGTATCTGTGGGGTTGGTTTTGGAGACCTAACGTAGGACATCTTATGTACCCTTATTGACTATTCAGTGTCAGTACTGCACTCCTGCCTACGGAGAAGTTTGGAACCGATTTCTTGCCTGCCTATTTTTGTGTCTCATGCTAACAATGTCTTTTTTTCAATTCATTAATAGTTATGTCAAATAGAACAGGAATGAGATCATAGCTCTGTGGCATTCCCTGAGTGACTTCTCTTCCTGTTTCCATCAACTCATTACCCAAACTTCTGGGTTCGATTGGTTCACAGATTATGAATCTACTTAACCTTCCTGTCTACCAAGATGTTGTGGGATGAACTGATGACTTCTCTCCATCACCTTCCCTCTGCCCTCATCCTTTCTATGAGAGCAAGGCCTGGAAAAATAACAATTAATAATAATAATAATAATAATAATAATAATAATAATAATAATAAGAAGAAGAAGAAGAAGAAGTAATAAATCTGATGAGACTTCGCTCTAAGGTAGCGAAGAGAGCAACACAACACCGAGAGTGGTATTTCCTGTATTTCAGCCAGACTCACGGGGTAGGGGAGAGCCAGGTGTTCCTTCTCAGCCTAGTAATAGAATGTACGTTGGTTTTTGTGAGGTGAGCTTGCTTCAGAGATGATATAGGAAAGAAAGGCCACTGGACAGACAACCTGGACCTGGAATGTGGGGTGCCTGTTAACCGTTGCTCATGGGCCTAGAACAGTGGTTCTCAGTTGGCAAATTTTCCCCTAGAGGACATTTGACAAGGTCTGGAGACATATTTTGATTGTCACAACTTGGAAAATAAAGGGTTGCTATTGGCATCTGGTGCATGGAGGCCAGAGATACTGCTACCCATCCTTCAGTGCATGGGGCAGCTACCCTCCCCAAAAAAGCAGTATTGAGCCCCAAATGTTAATAGTATCTAGGCTGAGAAACCCGGGCCTAGGATTTATCCCATTCTAAAAGCTGCACTGCTAAGCGTGGGAAAACAAAAATCAGCATCTGGTCAAACTCCAGGTCACATCCCTGAGATTCTAGTTTCGTTGGTCTGGAGTCCAGCCTGGATGTTATTTTCATGAAGCCTCCCTGCCCCACTCCCCTTGCGTGTGAATAGGATTGAGAACCACTGCCTGGAGTGTCTGGTCTGATGGAGACCATAGATGAAGCATTCTCTTGAGGGTTATTAAAGGGTCATTGGGTCCTTGAAGAGGTAGCAGCCATGGAGACACCCACAGGAGATGGAGAAAAGCTCCAGAAGCACTGGAGAGGATAAGGTGGAAGTTCAAGTTAGGAGCTTTTGTGAGAAGTGGGGAAACAGGCATGCCCTCTAGATAAAAGAATTTGAAAACATTCTGAAGGATGTTCCCAGGGTCCTTAGTATAGCTAGGGCCAGACTGCTGGGGCAAGGAGACAGGAGCTCCTCCACAATGGATGTGGCCCCCGCCAAGGCACAGGGCTCCATAAACCCAGAGGTGGCTGGATTTACTCCCACTTGCCCCTTCCTCCAGGCACCTTTGTGCAGTGCCCAAAATGCACAACCTAATTTTTGTGGCTGCTTGCTCGCAGGTCGTGAAAAGAAATTCACGAGTCACGTAGAAATACAGAAGGAAGACTTATTAAAGTAAGAGAAGGGTTGGCTGGGCAGAGTCTGCTGGAAACTACTGCATCAAGTCTTTGTTTCAAATTTTACATTTTCTAACCAGGATGTAAATTGCTTCAGCCTGTAAAGGGATTTTCTATTGAGTTCGGCTTTAGTCCGATGGGGCAAGGGAAGCAGTTAAGCTGGTTATCTCTACCTTTGCATATGTTATGTAGATTTAAGTTGGAGCCTGGAGTGGCTCCCATACAGATGCAAAACCTCTCCCAAGTCACAGGGCCAGCGAAGTAAACGGAACCATTGAGACTGGTCTGCATAGTAAAAGTACAGCAAACAGAGCCATCAAGGCCTGGCGGAAAGGAGGCAAAATAAAGAAAGATTTCAAAAAGTCCCAAGCTAAATTACACTTGTTAAATCGAATTGTACTGTTACCAAAGTCAGGTTCAGTGCCGCTTGCCGCCCGAAGAGCCCAAAAACTAGTGACAAGGGTTGATGAGGAGAAAAGCGTCCTTCATTCTAGATGCCTGCAGCTAGGGAAGATGGCAGACTCATGTCTAAGAAAACCACCTTCCCCGAGCCAAAAATGATTAAGAGGTTTTCTCGGCAGGTAAATGGGAAAGAACAAAGGAAAGCAGACCTCAGGGCTGACAGTTGAGACGTTGTCTCCTGGGGTCTTCTGAGGCCTTAAGACTGCCTCAATGTTATCTTAAATCTTATTGTCCGTAGCTGGAAAATTATCGGTGAAAAACTACTAGGGAGTTGTGATGGGGGTCCCGACATCCAGGCACCTGAGGATTAAAGAAGCTGCTCTTTTCAGGTTAGGATGGTTTGTTTTTAAATTTATTGGGGTGATAATTGTTAGTGAAATTACATAGATTTCAGGTGTACAATTGTGTATAGATTAGGATGTTTGTTAATTAATGAGGTCTGGGTAGCCTTGAAAAAGGGAACACACAGGGTTCTTCAGTTAATCAGTGGGAGGAGAAACAAAGAAGAAACAACTGAATATCAGGTTGGATCAAACTGCTAACTATAGCTAAGTTTAATTACATTATTGATCTAGCGAGTTCCACCCTTACAATGCCAGAGATCCAAATCTCAAAATAGAAGATTTAGTACCAGCATTACAATCCCCGTCTCATCATTAATGCAGCAGCCCTGATTGGAATTTGCCTTAGCTAAGATCTTCTTTGCACAGGAAAGGGGTGAGGCAGGAAAGGGGCGAGGTTCTGCCTTAAGGGTTTACAAAAGCACCCATTTGAGAAAGCCTCGAAGAAACCAGATCCATAGTGCAGACACCCTAGAAACCCTATCCTGATGCCACAAAACAGGGTGGAGGCTCCAGGCTAGTTGTGGTGTCCTTGGGGTGGGTGACAACAACCCAGGAAATGGGGAAATCTGGTTGCAGGAGTCAACAGCTGGATTCTCGCTCGAGCTGTGGATGGGACAAAGAACTTCACCCATCAGCTGACCCTGGAAAGATTCTCAAGCCCCATTCCCAAGCACAGGCGCAGCAGGCACCTGCCCAGTCTAGCGCTTGCTTCATTCCTTTACAAAAGAGAAACACAAATGCTGTAGTGTGGACATTGGTGCTGGCAGAACCAGACACTTAAGTTCAAATCCCTGCTCTGCCCGTTAAGCATTTCTTTTTGGATAAAATGGGTATAATGATAGGGAACTTGGGGCATGCTTGTGAGGGTTCCAGACGAAAAGGGGGCCACGTACTAAACCTGACAAGCTCAGGGAAGGCCTGCTTGGTGGGCCTCACGAACTCAAGAGACCAAAAGTAAACACATAGGATGGTCTGAACAGAAAAATTCCTAACTAAAAGTGGGTCAGGACAGGTAGTCACATCCTAAGCCTGTAGCTTCCTTGACAAAGGTCAGTGTTTACCTTAAGTGAGCCTGTCTACTGTCTTTTTGCAGAGTAATCTCCTTTTCCCAACCCCTCAAGGCACAACGGCCAGCACCGGAGCCAGAGGACACAGAACCCTTCATTGTTATCTTGTTCCCCGAATACCATCTTTATGTGCTGTAAATGTTAATTAACTATCCTGTACCCACCAATGTAAAAGCTTGTGTTTCTCTATTTTGCCTTTTTATCCAATTCTAGAGATTTCCCCCTTTGCTTTCTCCTGCCCCCTTAATCTACCACCAATGGATTTCATATCACCCTCCTTACATTTCCTTTTATTCTAATGTATATTATAAACTGCAAAACTGCCATTCTCTGGAGCATTTTCTCAATCCGTTGAGATTTTGTTTCCCTGCAATTATTGTCAGTTTGGCTCAAATAAACTCATACAAATTCTCTCCAGTTTTGGACGTTTCTTACGTTGTTGATAAGGTCAAACCAGCGAAGGTGGCCATCGTAACCGTCTTCAGTGGGCCACTCAGGACCCGCTCCGTTGCCTCATCTCTGTCTGTTTGACTCATGCAGCTTTCTGCCCAGATGACATTGTGCTGGGGGCGAGGGATCTGGAAGGCAGTTGGGCCACCAGTGTGTGTATTCTTTCGGGTGAGAGGGTGCTTCATTGGAAAAGAGAAAAGATACTTTAGGGTAATCTGGCTTGCTAGGGCACGCCCCTGGCGCGCTCTAGCTCTGGGGACTCAGCCCCCTTTCCTGAAGAAGCGCAAGCATAAAAGGAAGGGGTGGATGGGAGCCCTGAGTCACTGCCAGAGTTGGGGGAGGCGGAGGAAGGAGGGGAGGCCCGAGTCGGGAGGGAGGGAGAGAGGCGAGAGGAGGAGTTTTCCAGCTCAGCCCTGGCAGCAAACTGCGCAGCCCCCTTGGTCTGGTGCGTCTCCTCCCGCCCCGGGAAGCGCGCTGCACCGTGGGGCCGAGAGGAGCGCCCGCGCACCATGGGGAGCCCCGCACTGTGGCTGGCACTGCTGCTGCCCCCCGTACTGCTGCTGCTGCTGCGGGTCCCGCCGAGCCGAGGCTTCCCAGGTAAGTCTGGAGGCGGGACAGCCTCCCCACCCGGTCACCGGGGACCCCTCCGTTCGCGACAGAGGGAGGTGCGGGGGGCGCCCTTTGTTTGCGCCAAACTCGTCTTTCGCTGTCCGGGGGAGGTGGGTGACGCAGAGCCGGGCTCGCGTCTGGGCACCTGGAGGGGAGAGCCTACTTTCAATTCCTAGTGAGGCGCCGAGCACCTTCGTGGCGCGGGGAGCCCGAATACCTTTTGCGTCTGGGGTTCCAGGGGTCCAAGCAAACCCACGTTGGCGCAGGAGGCTACTCGGAGAAATTTGGTCGCGGGCTAGTTTCTCACCACCCGAAGTTTTGCTTCTCACACGGTTGGCTGCTCAGGGCCAGGGCCCAAGGGCACAGCAGCTGGTCCTGGAAGGAGCCCTTATCCCCCTCCCTCTCTTGGTCCCAGGCCACCCCCTGAGCCTGCAGGGCACAGTGGAGTGACTCTTGCGGACAGTACAAGCAGGGCCTCTCCCGCTTCCCCCAACCCCCCCTACTGGGGATTCTGAGAAAGTCTGTACCTCCGGGACAGAGGTGCCAGCTGAGAGTGGTGACATGTGGCATGCGC
Organism: Rhinolophus hipposideros; assembly: GCF_964194185.1. NCBI lineage: Eukaryota > Metazoa > Chordata > Mammalia > Chiroptera > Rhinolophidae > Rhinolophus > Rhinolophus hipposideros. Next base: position 97,429,996 of record NC_138046.1, read on the forward strand.
TCGGTTAGCCCCAGAGAAAGAGGGCTACACGCGCGGCTCTGCTTAGGAGCGGCTCTGCGGCGCTAGAGGGTGTGGCTTCTCGTTAGGGGCGTGGTCTTTAGCATCTAAGGGGACTCTGGTGTTTATTAGGGCTCTCTTAGTGTTGGCAAAACCTTCTTTGGAGATGACCTTCAAAAAGCTACAGCTAAGCCGCTCATCGGGGAGTCTTAGGTTAGCAAAGAGCTTCAGGGGAACAGGGCAACATGAATGCACGTCTGTCTCCCCAGAATGGAGAAGAAATCCATTAGCGCATATTAACTTAGTGTTAATGGGAAAGTGGGTGACTAGGACTATAGGGCATGCAAAAATATTTGGCTTCGCGTTCAACACCTTGGGCAGTTTAAATCTGGGGTCTGAGAAACCTACTGAGTTCTGAATGAAGGCGAGGGGCTGGGGAACGAGGGGAGGGTTCCCAGATAGTGTTCTTGAGAGATCTAAGGATGAATGGCTGTTGAAAATTCTCTGCACATCCCCAAATGAAGGAGTTAAACCAATGTGTAAAGCGATAAAGAGGAACATTTGTGTTTTGAGCTGACTCTTGCACGTGTAAGCTGTTTGGTAGGAACTGATTCAGGGTAAAGTGGAGAGGACACTTTATCTTCAGTGTAAGGAAGTGCCATTCCCATGGCGTGTTAATGGCCCCCCCACCCTCTAGTAGGAGTCAGGTTAAAATGAACCTGGAGGGGAAAGGGAAGTCAGTACTGGACAAGAAGCCACTCTGGGGGAGCAGTGGGAGAAGTTGAGAAGTTAGAGTCGCCATACTCTGAATGGGGAGGCATCTCTGACCTGCGTGTACATCAATCTGGTGGAACCTTTTTCAGCCAAGGAGCCCGTTTTCTTTTTCCATCTGACCTCCATACTCCCCTTACACTGCCCTTCGTTCTTTCTCTCAGCTTCTACCCTTGTATACTGTAACTTGCACCAGTGCCCAGCCATCCACAGAATCATGGGTTTTCCAGCTTGGGCATTCAGTACTCTCCATCTTTAGGGACCTGGCCCTGGCTGGCCTGGCTCACCCACCAGCCTGCCAGCTGCCCCCAAATGGAGGCCACCGCTCTCCTCCTTGCCACCCCTCCTCATTCCTAACCTGCCCTCTGAATCTGCGCTGAACACAAATGAGCAGACAGAAGCTGATTGGAGCGGCTTTCAAAGCACTCTTCTTGAGCCCTCTGTTGGCAGGTCTAGGTGGGGTCTCTCAAGAAATGTACTCTTCAGGGGCTATTGAATTCAAAGGTGGGATTTCACTCCAAGCTACAAGTTTTGGAAGGCTGGGGAGGGGAGACGCTCAAGGCCAGTGGGTCCCGAGGCAAATTATGTCAACTGAGTTCACCCTAAGTGCTGGGTGATGGATTTTAAAGATCATTTCAGAGGCTCCCTCCTAGCAAGTGGACATGATGTCTCTAGTAAGAGAGAAGGTAAGAAGAGGCCTGGAGCCAGGAACCTCTGAAAGAGGGAGATGGGGATCCAGGGCCCCATCATCCCCCTCGTTACATAACTGGCAGAGATTTAACAACAAATCTGTCAGAGTAAATCCTTCCTATTCCCACTTCTAGAAGGTCTCTGGAGTTCTTCCATCTTCAAACTTGATGCGGCTTTTCTGGCCCTCTGACTTATTCTTTGCAGCCTAGCAAAGATGATGTCTGAAAAACCCCACATGAAATGTGTGGAAAGTTCCAGCCAAGTTATCTGCATTTGACTGTGTTTGTATGCCTATAAGGGGTAGGGGTTTGGATTCTGTTCTCAAATGAACTCTTGAAACCTTATTCACACCTCAGATTTTGAAGGGTCCCTGCATCTCCTTCAGCAAGGCTGAAGATGGAGAATGGGTGCTGTGGCCACCGAGAAAGGCTCTGTGAACCTTACACCTGGAGAAAACTGGTTAAAGGAACGTGGTTTGGCCAGTCAGGAAAGTCGAGTGAGGTCTTCTAAAAGCCAAATCAGACCACATCAGCCAAAGCAAAGCAGTCTTTTGAAATGCCACATTTCGAGATAAGTATTAGGAACTGAACACCTGGCTCAGGATATACAATTAAAGTCTCAGGCTTTAAAACATGTAATCAGTTGACAAAATTACTCTGCATTAAAAAGGAGAATGCTGGGGAGAGCAGGACATTTTCATCTGGCATTTTCTTCACTGATAACACTTTCAGTATAGTATATTGGTGTTACTGATGCTCATTTCACAGACTTGTGAGCTCTGACAGACACCAGAAACCATTGTTAAAGCTTTGCCCTCAAACCTTCCCACCTCTTCAGTCCTCACACCACAATTAACATATGGCCCCTCTATTTTTTTTTTTAATTAATTTTATTGGGGTGACAATTGTTAGTAAATTTACATAGATTTCAGGTGTACAATTCTGTATTACATCGTCTATAAATCCCATTGCGTGTTCACCACCCAGAGTCAGTTCTCCTTCCATCACCATATATTTGATCCCCTTTACCCTCATCACCCACCCCCCACCCCCTTACCCTCTGGTAACCACTAAATTATTGTCTGTGTCTATGAGTTTTTGTTTCTCATTTGTTTGTCTTGTTCTTTTTGGTTTATATACCACATATCAGTGAAATCATAGGGTTCTCTGCTTTTTCCGTCTGACTTATTTCACTTAGCATTATTCTCTCGAGATCCATCCATGTTGTCACAAATGCTCCTATATCATCTTTCCTTAACGCCGAATAGTATTCCATTGTGTATATGTACCACAACTTCTTTATCCATTCATCTATCGAAGGACATTTTGGTTGTTTCCATGTCTTGGCCACCGTAAACAAAGCTGCAATGAACATTGGAGTACACGTGTCTCTATAGAGAAATGCTTTTATATTTTTGGGGTAGATACCCAGGAGAGCGATTGCTGGGTCATATGGTAATTCTATTCGTAATTTCTTGAGGAACCTCCACACTGCCTTCCATAGATGGCCCCTCTATTTTTGATTTTTACTATAACATTCACAGCTTTTAGTCTCTGTCACTCTAATTCTTTCTGCTTTTCTCTGGCCAGATACTGGTCTTTTAAGTACAATTTTACTTTAGTGCCATTTTTATCGCTTTACTCTTCTACTCAAAGATGTAGAACAGCAGCTCCCTGTCCTCTCTAAAAGTTAACTATTAGATTGGTGCAAAAGTAATTGCGGTTTAAAAGGATAAAAAAATTGCAGAAACCACAATGACTTTTGCACCAACCTGATAGAAAGTTCTCAGCTGTTTTCAGGGTACTATATGTTTGGCTTTGTGGGGACAAAGCCCCAGAAAGCAGTTTCCAGGCTCTCGGCCTCACATAGAAAGGTGCTGGCTCAGGTAGTAAATGGCCATCAACTGTGGCTAGTTGGCCATCAGCTGTAACCAGTGAGCCATTGGGCACTGATGTAACTTCTGTGGCTACGCTAGCAGAAGAAATGGGGGCTAGCAAGAGCGGATTGCAGAGAGGCGAATGCCGCCGGTGACAATATAGTGATATGACTCCCCTACTTATGGCTCCGTGGGTGTTCCTTTTTGGCCTCATCATGTCCTGCGTTCTTATGTGGGGAGCAGGAGCAGAGATCCCGCCTGACACCCCGCACAACAGTTTCCAGCCTAATTTTCCAGGCCTTTTTTTCTAGTTTCCTAAAATCTGGCCAAAATAGACTATCTGTTTTTACAGTGCTTGAGTGACATTTTTCTCTCATTTTGGTGATTACTGCTTCCTGCACCTGAACTGCTTTCCCCCAGCCACCAGTCTGTCCCAATTCTGCCCATCATCCAGCAACACCCCCACTTTGATGAAACTTTGCCTACATCCCTCAAATGGGAAGCTTCTGCCTTCCTATAAGCACTGTGTCTCCTCTCTCTTGTGGTATTTATCTTACATGCCTGCATTGCAAAAATGTATGCACTCCTTTATACAGGCAGACCTCGGAGCTATTACAGGTTCGGTTCCAGACCACTGTAATAAAGTGAGGAACACAATAAAACGAGTCATAATCTTTTTGCTGGTGGAGGGCCTTGTCTGCAATTTGTAAAACACACAACATCTGTGAAGTACAATAAAGCAAATCACAATAAAACCAAGGTATGCCTGTACTTCTAGATGCTGAGCTCTTGAAGGCAGGGCGCTGCTATGTTTTACCCTTCTTTGTATTTCCCACGGTGCCTAGCTGAGCACCTTCAGCTGGGTGGTTTTTGTACTTTTGGAGTTACTAGTGCTGTGTAATTCGGGTGATGGACCATTGGACAGAAAAGGAGCTGAGAGGAACATGTGAGCAGGTCAACAGGGCTTTGTGCCACCATGAATCTACCTACACAGGGACTATGGCTTGCTGGCTTAAAAGAGGTTCCTTTTAAATCCATGAACACACTCTGTTGAAGTAATAACCTTCTCTGTTGGGGGCTGTAAGACGAGAGACTGACTGCAGCCACAGGCTGGAGTTTGCATTTATTATTTTTGTTGGCCGTTTTGCTCTGCCCCCTTCCAAAGTGGTTGAATGGTTTCCTTAGTAAACTCAAATATGTGTGCTACATCAATTCCCCTTTCAGAGAACACAACTAAAATGGGTAATTGAAAGTGAAGATTGAGTTTAAACAGAAGAAGGTTTACTTTTGCCAGGCTATAGCAGAGTATGAAATTGTAGCAGCCAAGTTCTGATTAATACTCAGGTTAAAGATTCATTTCCCAAAAAGCAGTGTGAATAAATTAACCTCTCCCAAGTTCTAGTTCCTAGGGAGTTTCTCAAGCCAGCCCCTTGGTTCTTGATTGTGTGATTACTTGACTGTCAGCTTTTACGGGCCATTGTTTCAGGGGTTTTAAGCCTGAATCTTTCTCTTGGGTATTTGAAGTTAGTTATGAGACAGAATCAGTTTCTGCCTTCTCTAATGAAACCTGGGCTCTATCCAGAGACTGACTTTTCAAAGTGGACACTGAATGATGGAGTGCTTAGGATACCCGGATGAAGAAGGGAGGGTAGTCCTTTTGTCAATAGCTTTCTGTCTTATGGGGAAATAGACACTGAGTTGTCTGAGGTGGTAAATGTTATAACATAGGTGGACTGTCAGGCCTGGGAACAGAGAGAGGAGCCATGCAGGGACACTGGGCGTTGGAGAATGATGCTGATAGATTCCAAGGCTAGTGGCACTACAGGCCAGGGAAGGTTAAAGTAGGGGGTCTGTAGGCTTCCCTAAGAACATTTTGAATTGGAAACAAAAATCCGTGTGGATATTCTTTTTCTGGGTAGAAGGCCTTATCCCGATTCAAAACTCACTGCTCAGTAGATCATCTTCATGAACTCGCTGTGAGAATGTGTACTTAATGGTCACAAAAATCAACATACAAAGTAAGAGGAAATTGTCAGAGTAGGCAAACTTTGATTGAACCAATGAGCAGGTAGCCTCTTGAATTATAACCAGCGGTACAATTTCCTGTTCTCATTTAAAAAGCCACAGTAAACAAAGCAGACATAATCATAGACTGGAATTGCCTTCAGGCCCTGGCTAGCAACTGGTTGTACCCCTCACTTAGCACAGTGTGTGGGACCTGATGGAGGATCAATATTTGTGGATTGATTGATTGAAGTAAGTGTGACAGGGAATCAACACATGCTATTTCAAGTATCCCTGCAGGATTTATTCAGAATTTCCAAGAGGATAATTTCCAAAGAAAAAGTAATGTGAGACAGCAAAATGTCAGAGGCAATTTGCAGTACCCTGAACAAAAGATCCATCTGGACAGGCAACAAGTCAGCACACAGTTAATTGCTGAGGCTCTTGGATTTCCAGTCACGCTAGGACACTATCCTAGATAGGAGACTTAGAGACTCCAGGCAGTTCCAGGGGCAGGATTTTTCAGATAAAGATTTAAGGTTAAAGCTTGTGCAAGAGAAAAGTCACTGGTAGCATTGCTAAGCTCCTAAGTTTTCCAGATGATAATTGATTGCACCTGGATCTTATGGCTGCATAGCGCACTTTGGCCTCAGAAACTTCTGGATTGCTCATTCCCGGGCTGAATGATTCACTCACCCATAATCCTTAGCTCATACTGGATGCCTCTTTATGTATTGTTCTCCAGGGAGACGATAAATGGGTTTGGATATAATGACTTGGATTATCGCAGAGGTTTGGGGTTGTAAATTGAGTATATTGGGTTTAAAACTATTTTTATGAGTAATAGTCAGACAGATCCAAACAGAATTTGGGGACAGACTTTTTGCCTTAGCTTTGAAACATTGCCACACTATTTCTTCCTTGCTTTCACAGTGACCTGCAGTGTGATGGCTCATGTACGTCAGTGATTTGTTTCCCCTGCTGTCATTGGCTGTTTGCAGTGTGTGTCCAATTTTGCCTAGTGAGAATCTATGTCTTCAATTCCAATTGCACCCCAGGACCCTTGGACAGAGGATTCAGCCCTGCCACTTACTGTGTGGGTGGCTGAGCTGAATGACCCTGCCAGTTCCAGGATCCAAGACTCTTCAGAAACACTGGTTAAATTAAGGCCACAGGGTGAGAATTGAGCCAAGAGTTGGCAGGCCCATTGTAGAGTGGTGAGGAAGTGGTGGCGTGGCCCACCTTCTGAGACTGCCCCCAGAGTGGCCATCCATGTAGGGACTCGGACTTGTTGCCACTGACTCAGCATTTGTCAGACAAAGGTTCTAATTCCTTTAAATAACCAGTGCTGAAATTCTGTTTCCATTTAGATTATTTTTTTTGTTTCCATTTAGATTTTAACTTAGTTTTCCAAGGGGTAAAATCATATTTTTTCACCATTAGCTACTCACGGATCTGATGCCCCCAGCCATGTTAGCCCGCTACTTGTTCATTTCTTGTTCATTTCGTGGCCTCATGGCCTAGCTGGGACTTGGCTCCTGGGAGGCTCTTGGTGGATCTGTGGAATGCAATATGCTGGGGAGCACTCCTCTGGCTAGTCCCGACCAGCTAGGTGGATGTCTCAGGCTCTAATTTCCCACAGGAGTCTCTCACCCACATCCAGGCTCCCCTGCGTGGGCCACTTAATTAATTCACAGAAATGTTGGGACTTCAGGCTGGGAGGAGCACCCGAGATGTAATACCCTGCATGGAAGTGATGACCCTCTGAGGCTCAGACAGTAGAAGGGATTTGTCTGGGGTCACACAGGGTGTTAGAATAAGAGCTGTGTTTAGAACTGAGTCTCTGGTGACTCCAGAATTCCCTTTACTCTACCACAGGCATGTATTGAACTCAAGTTTTGAGTGGCCACTACATATTAGGTGCCGAACTGGGCACCAGGGAAAGGCAGGCAAGAGTCAATCAGACTGCGCGCACTCACTGGGCCCCTGTCCAGGGTGTACTTCTACATAGTGGTTAATATCAACACTTGGCTGCAATCTCAGGGGCTTGACCTGGGGATGCTTGGGTGTTTCTCAGGGGTTCTGAGAAGTTGCTATCCATGGCCACTTGTTGCCCCCTTTTGTTGAGGTCCCAAATGCCCCCACTCTAGGCCACTTGCTTTGAGCTTCCCAACTGATATGTGGTGACATTTTTAACAGCTTTATAAAGATAGAATTCACATACCATACAGCACCCCTTTAAACCAATTCATTGGTTATTAGTATCTTCACAGAGATGTGTATTCATCACCACAATTTTAAAGTATTTTCATTAACCCCAAAAGAAACCCTACATCCCTTACCCATCACTCCTTAGCCCACAGCAGTAGGCAGCCACTAATCTATTTCTGTCTCTATAGATTTGCTTATCCCTAACATTGCATATAAATGGAATCATACGATATTTGCCCTTATCTGTCTGACTTCTTTCACTTAGCATAATGTTTCCAAGAGTCATTCATGTTGTAGCAGGTATCAATACTTGATTCCTTTTTATGGTCAAATTATATTCCATTGTGTGGCTAGACCACATTTTATCTACTCATTCATGATTTGATGGACATTTGAGTTGTTTCCACTTTGTGATTATTGCAAATAATGCTGCAATGAATATTCATGTACAAGTTTCTGTATAGACACATATGTTTTCATTTCTCTTGGGTCTCTACCTAGGAGTGGAATTGCTGGGTCATATGGTGAACTCTATGTTTAAACATTTGAGGAACTGCCAGGCTGTTTTCCAAAGTGACTGCACTGTTTTACATTCCTACCAGCAGTGTATGAGGGTTCCAATTTCTCTACATCCTCACCAACTCTTGATATTATCTGTCTTTGATTAAGTGATGTAATTTTATCAGCTCATTAACAGCTTCCACAAAAGGGTTGAGTGACAAAGCAGAGTCTGTTCTGCTAACTGGCAGGATACTAACAAGAGTCACGTAAGGATGCCTGCCACCCTCTCATGGCTGGCTGCAGGCCACCTTTGGGGGAATTAGAAAAAGATGCCCTGTCTGGGCACATGTAATTGTGTGGGCACAGGACTTGGTCAGGACATGGACTTTGGGTCATTAGGAGAAGGACAGAGGCAGGCCCAGGACGCCACACTTGGAGAGTGGAGGCAGGATGATTTGAGACCCTACTTGCTCTTTCGGTGTGTATGATGGTGGGTGCTGTGCTGTTGGGAACTCCCTGAACAATCATGTATGCAGCAGTTCTGGAGGTCAGTAGCCCCAGGTGGGACAGAGCTATGGACCCCATATTCTTTTACAGCATGTGACTATTTAAAAGGAGAACAAAACAAAAGACTGTAGTTGCATGCCAGCAGCCTCCTTGCATGCCTGAATCCTTGGATTACCTGGGAGCAAGTCAGAAATGCAGAAGCTCAGGTCCCTCTTAATAAGACCTGCTGAATCAGGATGTGCATTTTTAACAGATCCCTCCGCTGATTCTTACACATGGTGAAATTCCAGAAGTACTAGTCTGATAAATGAGTTCCCCCCTTTGTAATGACAGGGTAGCTTGCATGTTTATAACTGCCGCACAATAGCTCCCTTCCCCTCCTCTCTCCTGTTGTTGGCTGTGCCTTCCTCACTGCACCCTCTAGACTTCTTTCCTGTCTCCTACATCCTCTAGACTTCCTTTCCTGCCTCCCACATTCCAGAGATAAGCCTTTAGGTTCCCACTCCCTCCTCTAAAAGACACACACACACACACACACACACACACACACACACACACACACACACACACACACACACGGGGCCCCTGACTTGATCTGTTAAGTCCTCAGCAGTGCAGTTCCTGCCTGGCCTATCGACTCACAGCAGTCAAGAACATCTTCAATGATTGGTAACAGGGTCCCTGCATGGATTTGCCCTGCAGCTAAGCTTTATCTCAGAAAAAAGTCCAGCTCTTAAGAAAGCCACACTAGTCTGATCAGGGCTGCTCCTGCTTCTCTGACAAGATCTAGAACAGACCAACCCTTAAAGACACAGGGACTACACATCCTTGTACCGGAAACCACTGCCACTGGTGCTAGGGCAGCACCTTGGAGGATGGGTGAGATAGAGGTCCGTGGGGTGGGCAGAGAGCACACCCAGCCGTTCATGTTCAACCCCACCCCCCCACCCAAGCCCCATGAATGGGGCAAGTCAGGAAGACTGAACTGTTAACAGCACTAAAGGGTGCCTCCCACCTTTTCAGGGGGGAGGAGTGTCCGTGAGTAAGTGGTTCCCAGCCCACCAATGGTATTTGCACAGGCTGAATTAGGATAACCTGGGGAGTTGGATGAAATGAGGATTCCTGGGCCCCACCTCTGTGTATTCTGCCTGGTTTTGTGTAACCAGTGAGCTAAGAAGGATTTTTCAATTTTCAAATGGTTTAAAAATGAAAAGGAGAACAACATTTCATGACGTAAGAAAATTAGATGAAATTCAAGTGTCAGTGTCATTGGCATACCCAAGCTCATTTGTTTGGGTGTTGTCTGTGGCTACTTGGTGATACAACAGCAGAGTTGAGTAGCTGTGACAGAGATTGTATGGTCTGCAAAGCTGAAAGTATTTACTACCTGGCCCTTTATAGAAAAGGTTTGTCAACCCCTAAACTAGGGCCTTGCTACTCAAAGTATAGATGGAGAACCAGTCTCAACTGGGAGCTTCATGGAACTATACAATCTTGAACTTCACCTCAGACCTATGAAATCAGAGCCTACCATTTAACAAGATCCCCAAGTATTTGGGGCTGCTTCTCCCTCACCACGAGGCTCAGCCCAGGACTCATCTGGGCCTTAGCCAGGAGTCTTTCAAGATGCCAGGGCCAGGGTGCTATAACTAGCATTATACACCATACTATTAATTTATTGGACAGATAAGTAGATGTCTTGTTCTCTGTGTTTGAGGCTTGGTGTACCTGTGGATGCTTCAGACCCTCTAGCAACTAGGTCCCTATTTTATTCTTGCCAATCCTGGGCCAGGGCCTGGTGGTCTAATTCAAAGCTGGAGGTGGACTGGCCTGTGTTACCTGCTGACAGACTTCCTTGATGCTGCCTGATTTCTGGGTCGCAGGCTGGGGTGTCCATATCTGCTGCCCTGCGGGGATCTGGCTAGGAGGGGTGGCCCTCAGCCTTCCACCGTCCCATAGCCCTGATCGCTGCTGATGGCTTGACTTGGACACCTATTTTTTGCAAGTTGCTGTTCCTTCACGAGCCTATAATCTTGCTACTGGTCAGGACCCTCCTAGTAGAACAATTCCAAAAGTGGCTTCCTTGAAGCATTGCTTCCCAATGAGGTTCATAGATAGTCTATGGGCAGCACAATGTATTGTAAATAAGTTGAGAAGTGCTGGGTTAAGTAGGTTGCTTGATTGCAGGACTGCTCAGGGTCATTGATATGCTACTGTACCTTGTCTTCTGGGAGAGGACAGGGAGGAATAGTGGCGACCACAGACTCTCAAAATGTGGTTCTCAGACTAGCAGCAGCAGCAGCACCTGGGAACTTAGGAGATATGTAAATTCTCAGGCCCCAGCCCAGAGCTACTGAATCTGGGTATGAGGGAAGGTGGGCCCAGCCGTTGTATTTTAACAAACCCTCCAGGTGATTCTGGTGCATGCTCAAATTTGAGAACTACTGGGGTGGATATTTTTTAATTTTCTCAGAGCATCTCATTAGATTAGTGTTTCCCATTTGTTGTTGTTAAAAGGAAACTGTGTTTTTGGTTTCAGGACAAGACATTTGGGAAGATGACATTGAATTTCCTGAAGCATTTACTGGTGGCAGTGACCACTGCAGGCTCAAGGGGGGAAAAAAAAACACCTTTCGGTAGCATCGTCTCTCCCACGTCTGTCCTGCTAAGTGGTTGTGGGCAGAATTGCTTAGAAGCTTTTTCCTCCAGTTGAAAGCCACCAACTTTTGGCCTGTTGCCAACATCTGTTCTTTTAAATGTGTTTTTGTGTATTAACATGTGAAGAAAAGCGGAAACAGCCTTTGGGATGCATTTCTTTCCCCCTCTGTTCATCCATCGCCTCCCTTCAGAATACTCTTCTTTCCTCCTCCACAAAACTTCCTCATCCAAATCCCTAACCCATCTTTCCAGGCCAGTCAAGTCGAAATGGCTTTTGTTGGTGGTGCCCTTGCCATGGGAAAGTCTCTGAGGCTGTGGCCTGTCCCCAGGCAGCGCCTCCCAGCATGGGACAGCTGTGTATTTCTTTTCAGAGCTCAGCTCGCTCCCTCTCATCCCAGAGCTTCCTCCATCACCTTTCCCTATCAGGGCCCATGCTGTCACAGCCATGGGTCTGCATGTGAACAGTTTTCATCCTTTGCTATCAGAGAGTTTGTAAATGTTGTGTTGTCACTAGTCCTAGTGACATTGAGGCCTGCGGGTGAAGTGAGAGGAGCCACTAAGTTTCCAAGCCCAGTTTCCTTTCCTTTGCTTAAATGGAGGTGAGACCTCAAGACCTCAAGAGCTGATGTGGATGGGTGGGTTCTTGAATTGTTTTTGCCTTCTGAACAGAATTGTAAAGAAGCAGAATCATCTCATTGGCCAGAAAACAGGCAATTTGGTGGCCCCCAAATGTGAATCTGTTGCAAGAGCAAGCTCTTCTCCAGCTCAGCATCTTCCTCGCATGCTCTGTAGCTCTGATGCCACGTGGCTTCACCCAGTACCTCGATCTGGAAGTTTCTGCTGAAGGCCATGCTTGCAGCCTCCCTCCTTCCTTGGATTTTTTTTTTATTAGTTTCAGGTACATGAAACAATGTAATAGTTAAGACATTAGGGAGACTCCTTCATGGACGGTATAAATCCTTTCTTGGATTTTGAGTGTTTCTCGCTTGACCTCTGTGGATGACAGTTAAACCCTCAAAGGAGCTCTCTGTTTTTACTTTGAAGGCAAGACCTATTTTTACCTTTGTATTGAATGCAAACAGTCAGACTCCAGGGTTGTGGGCTTACCCCTTGGTGAGAACAGCAGTTGGCATTTGTTGAGGACCCCTGTTTTGGGATGACCTCCTCAGATTTAGGTGCCTATCTGTTTCTCTTCTCTTCTTCCAGCTTTAGGTAATGGGCGGGGACATACTTAGGCCCTGCATAATATTGAACAATAATAGAAGGAGATTGGATTGGAAAAAAAACAAACATTATTTTTCCCTTGGATGAGAGTAATGCCTTCATTTACAAAGTCATCCTTTTAACTTTCTATTTGTTAGTTGTGTTTAATATGTCACAATTAAAATTTTACAAGCCACATACTGTCTTCATAGTCTTTGCTAGTTAAAGGCAAAATCCCTGGGGATTGTGGGTGCCGTGTCATCAGCTGTGCCTGAAGTTCCCTTTGGGGTCTTGTGCAGAAGAGTTTGAATGAGGAAAGAACATTCTCTCAGAGGAAGCAGGGCTGTCTGAGAGCTCATGACTGGCAGAGATTATCCTTTCGCCAGACCCCCACTTTACCAACCTTTTTTTTTCCTGGATGAAATGGCCAATTAAGAATAGCTTTAATGGGGAAAGAACTTATGTAAGGGTGGTGTTGGGGTGCAAGCGAGGGAGGAACAGTCCCCAGCAAGATGGAGCCCCAGTGGCGCACAGCAGTTGCCCAGTAAGCAGTACACTTATTGCCTTTCCTTTTCTCTGCCTCTCTTCCCCAGCTCATCATCACACTTCCTGGGGTCCCCCCAAGATCACTACAGGTGCCTTGTCTTAAGATCTCCATTTGGGGGAATTCACACAAACAATGGCTAAACTGGAACTCGACCCAGGATTTTGGTTTCCGATTCCGAGTTCTTCTACTGCTGAACAGATTCCTGGTGTGCAGCGCTACTTTAGTTAGTGACCTGTAAGGCCGATTTCTATGATGGAAGCTTCAGGAGTGTTTCAGTTATCTATTGTTGTGTAAGAAACCATGCTAAAATGTAGTGGCTTAAAACAGCAGACACTATTTGTTCATGATTCTGCAATTTGGGCAGGGCTCAGTGGGGATGGCTTGTATCGGCTCAACATGGTGTTGGCGGGAGGCAGCTCATAGGGAGCTGAAGGATCCAAGATGGCTCCATTAACGTGTCTGGCATTTCATCTGGGATGACTGGAATAACTGGGATGGCTGGGCCTCTCTCTAAGTGTTTGCAATCTCCCGGTCTCTTTGTCTTTTCTGTCTCTCCTTGTTGTCCTTTTCTCCAGCAGAGTAAATGGACTTTTTTTACATGTACATGGTTTCCCAGGGGATGAAAACCAAAGCTGTCAAGATGCTTAAGGCCTACGCACCTAAGTGTCACAGCATCACTTCTGTCACAGTCTATTCATTAAAGCAAATCGCAAAGCAGGCTAGATTTGGGGTGGTGGTAGTAGTGGATAGACTCCACCTCTTAAGATGGGGAGAGTGGTGTGCATGTGCAGGGTGGGAGTTATTATTGGTGGCCAACTTCACATGCAGTGCACTCCAGGCTGGTTTGGGAGAGCATATTGGAAATGGGAGTTTGATTTCTTAGGATGTTTGCTGTGTGCATTCTAATTAAACCCCAGGTTGATTATCCAAGTGTATTAGGCTGTTTATCTGCAGAATGTGGCCGGCCCAGATTCATTGCAAATCCATAGAACTGAGTAAATCTGTAGTCCTGGGAATATCCAAGGTTTATTTCCCAGTGCTTACCGGTACTAGCACCCCCTCAATTCTTTACTCATCCATACTTTTTTCTCTTATTTTCATCAAAGTCGAAGACTTTATTAAAGAAGAGGTAACTCAAAATAGGTCATAGACCTAAATATAAAACCTATAACTATAAAACTTCTTGATGATAATATGGGAGAAAATCTCTGGGAGCTTGAGTTAGATAAGGCTTTCTTAGATATGACACCAAAAGCATGATCTATAAAAGGTAAAAAAACAATTGTACTTCATCCAAATTTAATACTTCTGTTCTTAAAGACAGTCAAGAGGATGAAAAGACAAGCCATAACCTGGAGAAAATATTTGCAAATGACATATCTGATAAGGACTTTTATCCAGAATATATAAAGAGCTCTCTAAACTCAATAAGAAAACAAGTAACCCAATTTAAAGAGGAGGCAAAATCTTTCAACAGACTCCTCACCAAAGAAGGTTATATGAAAAGATGCTCAACATCATTATCTGTCTATTAGCTGGATGAACTTGTCCAACATAACTTCTGCTTTCATTTGCCAAATGTGAACAGTGCCACCTGCATTCCTAGGGAAGTGGTTTGTAACAGTGCAGTGCAAATAAAGGTATGGTTATAACTCCGCCCTGCTCCTCCCCCCCAAAAAAAAGAAAACCAACTTGCATACATTTCTATTCCTTGTAGAGGGCTGACTAGCCATTTTCTCTGTCTCCCTCGCTGGACTTTATGTGACAGACACCCACAAATTGCTGGCCATGACTGTGAGGTAACCACTGGCCACTAGCAATTTGAGGCTGATCGTTTACTGTAAGCTCAAGTGGACGTGGGTGTCTCCTACCATGCTTTTCCAAGCCAGTCTGGTTTCTAGGGTTCCATAAAAAAAATCCCCAAATGCCTACTTCTTCTGCCCTCAAGTGTCCCAATGTCCTTTCATTTCAAGGAACTTGCATCATTTGTGCCCCATAGCAAAGAGCAATAGTGTTCGTTGGTACTATCAATACCAAAGAGATTTACTTGGACTTGATTTTTTTTCTTCAAATTCCTTTCTAATCAATGGTAAAGTCTGAAATGTATTATTTTATATTCTCAGATACCATTTTTTCTCCAGAATGTAATGTTAAATTCAATGCTGAATGCTTAATAAGGACACTGATTACACGAGGAGTAAGTAACAGAACATTTTTCATCTAGCTTCTAAATTTGGAAAAAGAACCTTGGATGAACGCTGCAGTGTCCCAAATAATTTTCCATTTCTGCGAATCCCAAAGGCCCTTCTTTATGCATTTAGCATTCCTGAAAGTCCTGAAATAATAATAATGATAATAATAATAAAGCATACAGGGACAAACAGGGTTTTTAAAAAAATACCTTATTGAGGTATATTTGACATATAAACTCCACTGAATTGCTGTTATATCTTTTTCAAACATTAACTGGCAGTTTTTTTGCAGGTCTGTTTCTGTGTTTTTTATTGTGACCTATTGATCTATGTACCTATGTCTTCGCCAATACCCCATTATCCTGAATACTGTAGTTTTGTAAATAGTCTTAAAATTGGGTTGTGTGTTTCCTCCAACTTTATTCTTCTTTTCCAAAATTGTTTTGGCAATAAAGTCCATATAAGTTTTAGAATAAGCTTGTCTATATCTACTGAAAAAACCCTGCTGGGATTCTGATTGTAATTATGTTAACTCGATTGATCAATTTGGGGCAAATTGACATCTTTACTATTTTGCATTTTCTAATTCACAAGCATAGTATATCTCTTCATTTATTTGGGTCATTTTAAAATTTCTTTCATCGGCATTTTGGAGTTGTCTGGTACATGTTTTGTTAGATTTATACTTAAGTATTTCATTTTCTGGAGCTATTGGAAGTGGTAGTTTTCTTTTTTATTATTATTATTGCTTTCTAATGGTTCTTAAGCAGCATATAGAAATACAAGTGATTTTTGTTTTTTGACTTTGTATCTTGAAATGTTGCTAACCTCAGGAGTAATTTCACAGACTCTTTAAATAAGAGTGTTGAAAGTGAACGTCTTTGCATTATTCCCCATCGTAGGGGGAAAGCCCTCAATCTTTCACCATGAAATATAATGTTAATTGTAGGCTTTTTGTAGTTCCTCTTCATCAGGTTGAGGAAATTCTCTTCTTAGTTTGCTGTGAATTTATGTTATGAATGGATGTTATGTTTCGTCACATGCTTTTTTGGTATAAATTGATACGATAATGTGAATTTTCTTTAGTCTGTTAATGTGGTGGGTTACATTGACTGATTTTTTTATTGATTGATTTTTTTAAAATAGTAAGTCAGCCTTTATGTTCCCAGGATATATACCACTTGATGTCGGTATATTATTTTTTCTATGTATTGCTGGGTTTTATTTGGTAATATATCATTCAGGACTTTTGCATCTATGTTCATAATGGATATTGCTCTATAGGTTTTTTTTTTGATTTATTGGGGTGACAATTGTTAGTGAAATTACATAGATTTCAGGTGTACAACTCTGTATTACATCATCTATAAATCCCACTGTGTGTTCACCACCCAGAGTCAGTTCTCCTTCATCACCATATATTTGATCTCCCTTACCCTCATCTCCCTCCCCCCACCCGGTTTTTTTTTTTTTTAAATCTTCTCCCATTCAGTTTGTTACCTCTTTATTTTTATTTATTTACTTATTTATTTTTATTTTTTTATATTGGGGCAGGGGAACAGGACTTTATTGGGGAATAGTGTGTACTTCCAGGACTTTTTTCCAAGTCAAGTTGTTGTCCTTTCAATCTTAGTTGTTGTGGAGGGTGCTGTTCAGCTTCAAGTTGTTGTCCTTTCAGTCTTAGTTGTGGAGGGCGCAGCTCAGCTCCAGGTCCAGTTGCCGTTGCTAGTTGCAGGGGGCGCAGCCCACCATGCCTTGTGGGAGTCCAACCAGCAACCTTGTGGTTGAGAGGACGTGCTCCAACCAACTGAGCCATCTGGGAGGCAGCTCAGCTCAAGCTGCCATGTTCAATCTTAGTTGCAGGGGGCGCTGCCCACCATCCCTTGCGGGACTCGAGGAATTGAACCGGCAATCTTGTGGTTGAGAGCCCACTGGCCCATGTGGGAATCGAACCGGCAGCCTTTGGAGTTAGGAGCACGGAGCTCCAACCGCCTGAGCCACTGCGCCAGCCCCTGCCCTATAGTTTTATTGTCTTGTAATTTCTTTGGTTTTCCCATCAGGGTAATGCAGGCCTCATAAAATGATTTGTGACGTGTTCTCTCCACTTCTACTTTCTAGAAGAGATTCTGTAGAGTTGGTGTTATTTCTTCTTTAAATATTTGGTAGAATTTACCAGTGAAATTCACACACCCACCACCATCCCTTGTGGGAGTCAAGGAATCAAACCGGCAGCCTTTGGTGTTAGGAGGAACACCGAGCTCCAACCACCAGAGCTACCCGGCCGGCCCCTCTAAGCACCTCTTTTGCTGCATCCCATTGCACTCTTTCTCCTCTCCTTCTTGAACTCTGATGCCTTGAATGCTAGACCTTTTGATCTTGTCCCAAGGTTCCTGAGCAAAAGTGGAAAAAAAACTGAAAATAATTCACCAAACAAGGGGAATACAGAGAAGGACAGAAAGCCATGGGTGCTCTCCCCATCCTCTTGAGGCCACAGCTTTTCCAATCATTGAGAATGGTTCTCCTTACCCAGAATTTTAGGTGCCTGCAGGCCCCTGCTGTTACTGATACAGCAGCCACTGCTTTCATTCTTGCCCATTGCTACCACAAGATGACCTGGGGATTGGAGCACAAGAGAACAAAGAAAGTACAAAAGAAAACTGGAGGATGTTCCCCCCACCACCACCCCGAGATTTAGGAGTCCCCTTTCCCACTCCTTGGGCCAGAACTTGAGGGCTGCTTCTGGAACTCTCTGTATCTAATGCCCACTCCTGTGTTTGAGCTGACTTGAGTTTAGTCCAGGGAAAGGTCACCATCAATTCAGTGATACTTCAAATTTTGTCTCCTCCCGTCTGCCTGCTAATGTTTGCTTTTCAGAGTCCTCACATAGCTGTTCAATATACTCTGTTCAGGTTTTTTAGTTGCATTCGTAGGAAAGAGAAGGTACAGTGTGATTACTCCATCTTACCAAGAACGAGAATCTTGTGACCTGTTTTTTTAATGTTACATGAACTTTTTCATGGTGGTCAAATGTGTGCTTTCCTTCCTCCGTTCTTTCTTTCTCTCTTTTGTTTCTTCTTTTGTTTATTTCCTGCACTTTCTTGACTGTGGTACCAAGGATATTGTTAGACCTTGATAAATAGCTTTTGACTTGACTTTGTTGCAGATGGTAAAAATTCTTTTGCGGGAGGCTTTATAAATATTACAATTTAGAGAAATGATTGGAATGCTCATCACTGGAAAACACTTTCTGCTTTCTAAAGATATGTCTACTAGGATGAGAAAAGAAAAGAATCATAATTTAAAAAGTGGGGAATACTGATCTTATGGAGTGGCTCTGAAAGTTCAGAAAGGATAATATGTCTGTATCTGACACAGATGTGAGTTACTTTTGTTTCTTTAAGTAAACCCAGTTCCATCCAAACCTTTTTTTCATGAGGTGATGCCAGTGAATATATGTTAATAATTAAAGGCACATAACCATGCAGAACGATTAGGCATCAAATGCTATATGTCCTTCTTTTGATTTATTGGGTAGCTCATCTGAGCAGTGAATGAACAATCGTATCTGTAGCCTGAGAAATGGAAATTGTAGAATTGGAGATTCAGTAAAACACGATCTTTCACGCAGATGAGGCTTCTGGTAAACTTTTCAATGATTGGTTATGTTTTGGCACTTCTATTGGTATCGTCACACATTAAACTGCTTCAGAACATTAGTGAAATGATATCTACTTATGTATAAAAGGGTGAACTGCGAGGAACTGTGTGGCTTCTTTTTCACTGTGAACGGATGACTGCTTTCTGCAGCAGACCCATGTACTAGGTCATGTACTCGGTGGCCCCAGCTCAGGTGATTAGCTCAGCTTCCGACTCCACCCAACTTATTGCTAATCACAGATGAACCAGGCACACATCCTTATTATGAGCCGGTATCTGAAATCGACTGCAGCTTAAATCTAGTGATAGCTGAGGCTCAGAAAACATTTATGTTAACATCCAAGTTCTGTTTAAAACATCAACAAAAGCCAAATCCCCCAGTTTAATAGGCTCTTTTGAACTTTCCTCTTGTGAACCAACAATGTGGACATGTAATTCATCATTAGCTCATAAAAGCACTGCAGAAATATAAATCCGGATTGAAGCCTAAACAAATGGAACCATGCTGCTTTCAACTACAGCCCCCAATCCTGGTATCTAAGACCTTCTCTCCTTTTCTCCAGCCACTCATGTCGTTTATCGGTCCCATCTTCCTCTTCCTCTGTCCTTCTGCTCACACTCCTGACCTCAAGTCTTTCCCTTTGATAAAATGCCTGTGTCTCAATTTAAAAATCTTCGGTAGAATACACCAACTCCATGGTTAAAGAGGAGGAAACAAAGACTCTGATAGGTGGTGGGCTAGGTGGTGGCAGAGCTTGCTGAGGTTTCCTAGCATCCATTCCATTGTTCTACTCTTCTAAAAAGGCACTGTGCTGTTCATAGAACATCCCCTCTGAAGATACCACATGGAGTTTTATTATTATTGGGGTGACAATGGTGAGTAAAGTTACATAGATTTCAGGTATACAATTCTGTAACACATCATCTATATCTCACATTGTGTGCTCATCACCCAGAGTCAGTCCACACGGAGTTTTTAATCTGCTCACAACTTTCTTCCCATACCTTTTAAGTATACGAAAGATCAATGTGTGGTGGCGTTAGAAGTCAGGATGGTGGCGTGATTCTGGTCATGTTTCATTTCTGGGTCTGAGTTATTTTACATGGCTGTATTTAGTTGTCGTAATTCATTGAGCTGTGCACTTTTCTTTAAATGAAACACTTGTAACAAGCGTACAGAAGAGGGATGACTGGTGTGGACAGACTGGGAAAACTGCCGAAGAGGAGACAAGTGGAGTATAGCATCATCCCTGATATTTTTGCTGGGGCCTCAGAACTTAATATTTGACTAATGTTCTTTATTATGCAACAAGTCCCCTCTCTCATCCATCTTAAAAATTCATTTTCCTCTTAAAGTTCTTTTATTCTGCTCTCCAGGGTACTTTTGCTTCCTGGCGCCTGTATAATCTTTGTACCATCAGTGCTGCAGATTCCTACTTAAAAAGAGGCATTTGCCACAGCCAAAAATCATAGCGATAATCATGCCGTGATCTCGGCTTCCACCGCGGGGTACTTACTCATTTAATATTTGCTGTGCGCACTTCTAACAAGCCAGGGCACATCTGGATTTGTAGTTGCCCAGCACGTCTGTGCTCCAAGACTCCAACAATATGTGTGAGAGTGTCTATAGCTTATTTTCTAAGTGACAGCACCGAAACCATATGTTTTTCTCTCTTTTTACATTGAGTCTGAGACATATGAAATGATTATTCTTTGAGGCTTCTCTCTCTCCCCACTTTCCACCTTTCTTTTACAGCAGGGGCAGGGGCAGGAGCCCAAGTTTGTAACCAACAGTGGATTGAAAGCCACAGATCCCTACCTCCTTCCCAGAGCTGACAAAATGATCTTTCGTAGGTGTTCATCACTTTGCTTTTTTATTATTTCTCGCTCTTATTTTTAGAGTCATCTTTCATCCTCTCCTCTCCAAAGGTTGCTTTTCAGTGACATGAAAGTCAATCTGGGGTCTGTGTGTGAGACATCATTTGGTATTATAATTTCACAGAACCACAGAATCTTAACCTTGGAAAGGGCCTTAGAGCTCCCCACATTACTCCCCAGTGCAGAAATCCCCCATCTCGCTTCCCCTGCCAGCATCCAGCAGCCTTGTGGGAACATTTCCAGGCTCGGTGAGCTTTGATGGTGTCTCAAGATGGTCTTGAAGCCTTAGAAAATCCTGCCTTACATTGGGTTGAAGCCAGTCTCTGGATAACTTCCAGACATTGTCCCTATTTTTCACTTGAATTACAGTATGCAGAGCAAGTCTCTCTGTATTTTCTTCCATGAGAAATCAGAGCACAGGATACTATTTCCCTAAAGTCTAATTTTCTTCAGACTATAAATCTAAAGTGTCCTCACCATTCAACAAACTTTTACTTATTTGTTTACTTATTTACTTTCCCACGTTGGTCACTTTTTGGTTTTTCTTTTTAGCCCTTTCACTGTGTTGATTTCAAGTTTTTTTCTTCAAAATGTGTCAAAAATCCACAAAAAATAAAAAGTTGATATGTTGACTATTTTATACATTTAATAATAACATTTTGAGCTGCTTTGTACATAAGTGACATTTTTATTTTGAACCATTGTTATATGGTAATACATTTACCATTATATCGAATTTTAGCAAAAAATACTCAAAACATACTAAGTGGCATCTATTATATTTAAGTATAAATAAATTAGAATCTAATGGCATTGCTGATGTAAAAAATTTATTACAAAATGTTACACAATATGGCATACAAAACATCTTGGTTGTTGATAGCGCAAGCCACAGGAAAATATATCCGAATGTCACAGCAAAAGTGTTAGAATCTTCCAGAACATCTGTGCCATCCTTAAAGTACGGCCCCAAGAACTGTCCAAAATCACCTGCTACTCCTGGTGCGGTTGGTCCAGGATAAACTAGCCTTCTGTGGTTTAGCCTCTGTCCTCCTGCTGGTCACTGTTGCTTTCTCCTCTTTAGAAGCTGCTACACCTGCCAGCTCACAATGTGGGGAACTACCTGACTACTCTCTCCCAAGTCTGCCAAGGTGGGTCCCTTCATACTGGGTATGTACAGCTTAGTGTAGGACAAGAAATACAAGACTTCATGTTTATAATCTCTCTTCAATTTCTCCTTGTAGGTTTCCCACCAACTCTGATGATGTCTTCATCTGTCACTTTTGCCCATTTGTAGCTACCTCTGTTGATGCCCTGTCTCATTTCCCCTCAGCCCACCTCTGCGTTCCCCCACAGTGCCCACTCATGAGGAGTTCCACACCTCAGACGGCCCTATGTCTCAGAGGCTTTGCCTGCAGGCTTTCTTCCAGTGCTGTGGAAGCTTGCTTAGCAGGAAGTTCTGGAAGAGTAGGAGAATTAACACCCCTGGGGCCAGCCCTCAACCGAAGAGAGACAGGGGTGGATAAATACCCTAGCTTCCAAGTTCCCCAGAGGATCCCCAATGGCAGTGAGCCCTGGTTGCCCCCAAAAGCAGCTTGCTCATTAGCATGCCTTGATGGACTTCTCTCTTTTTTCCTTTCTCACTCCCCTTACATTCTCACTGTGCTGCCTGGGGTCACCTCCCAAATGATCTACCTGCACTCAAGTCCTCATCTCAGGGTCTGCTTTGGGAGGAGCGAAACTGAGATCCTGCCCTCTCCAGCTTTGCACCTTCTTTAAATTACTCTTCTTAACTCGTCTTTCACTCCTGGAACTACACAAAGCCCTACAGCACATCTCCCGAGAGAGTGTTACCAATTAATGGGTTGTGAAATCCAGTTTAGTGGCTCATGATCAGCAGTGTTTCAGAATTAAAATGGAATAGAATTGAAAAGATGAGAGGCGGGGACGGGCCCGGTGGCTCAGGTGGTTGGAGCTCTGAGCTCCTAACTTAGAAGGCTGCCGGTTCGATTCCCACATGGGCCAGTGGGCTTTCAACCACAAGGTTGCCAGTTCAATTCCTCGAGTCCCACAAGGGATGGTGGGCAGCGCCCCCTGCAACTAAGATTGAATATGGCACCTTGAGCTGAGCTCCCGGATGGCTCAGTTGGTTGGAGTGCGTCCTCTCAACCACAAGGTTGCTGGTTCGACTCCCGCAAGGGATGGTGGGCTGTGCCCCCTGCAACTAGCAACGGCAACTGGACCTGGAGCTGAGCTGCGCTATCCACAACTAAGACTGAAAGGACAACAACTTGACTTGGAAAAAAGTCCTGGAAGTACACACTGTTCCCCAATAAAGTCCTGTTCTCCTTTCCCAATAAAATCTTTAAAAAAAAAAATACGAGAGGGCATCACACCTTAAATACTGTTCTGTGAAACTTATCTTTCAGTCACATAATTGTGTGTACTGAGTCACAAGATAAAATTCTTTTTTATACTATGGGTAGTGGTTAAAAAAAAATTAAAAACTCACTGCTGGGCCGGCCCTGTGGCTCTGGTGGTTG
The DNA here is from genome assembly GCF_964194185.1 of Rhinolophus hipposideros. Lineage (NCBI taxonomy): Eukaryota > Metazoa > Chordata > Mammalia > Chiroptera > Rhinolophidae > Rhinolophus > Rhinolophus hipposideros. The sequence continues at coordinate 97,453,231 of NC_138046.1, forward strand.
CAGCGCCTGCTCCTAAGCCAATGTCGCGGGTTCGATTCCCACATGGGCCAGTGAGCTGCGCCCTCTATAGCTAAGATTGTGAACAACAGCTCTCCCTGGAGCTGGGCTGCTGTGTGCTGCCATGAGCGGTGAGCAGCCCGCATGAGCTGCTGTGAGTGGCCGACTGACCTACGACTGACTGCTTCAGCCCGGGGGAGCGCAATGCTCATAACACCAGCATGGGCCAGGGAGCTGTGTCCTACACAACTAGACTGAGAAACAACGGCTTGAACCGGAGTGTGGGGGTGGGTGGAGGTAGAAGAAGGGGGGAAAAACTCACTGCTTATGCGAACAACATACAGAAATCAGTATTTCTTTTGGGTATTTACAACCACTGAGGTACATATTATTGTCCAGTCAAAGGAATATCAGATGGAGGTATATGGGCCTTTGTGCAAACGAGATGTGTTGTGTCAGAGGAGGCATTCTCTTAAGTAAATCAAGAAAATGAGGTTACTTTGTCCTGATTTTTTTCTTTTTAAACTAATGCTGATTCCAAATGATCATCATTAAAAAAAATTCTTACAATTTTTCTGTTTAATAATATGTTCTAAAATAAAGCTTAGGATAGAATTGAAGTTTTTCACATCTGTGGATTACACACACTCCATATTTTCATGGGTTTGAAACTTGCCCATCCTTAGTCTTTTACACTTCTTTGGTTTCCTTTAGTTTTCCAGTGATTATGAGGAACAATTCCACAGTCTGCTCTCTACATTCTTGCAGGTCCTGAGATGTGCTTTCCCTAATGTGGAAATTTGAGGTAAAGCAGCCAGCTGGGGGCTCAGCACTCTGTTCCAAGCCCCTCTTCCTAATGTGTGGCTTTTCCTAGTCTGATGATGGTTCATCTCCATGGAGGTAACAAGAAGCACAGCAGGGGTTGAGAAAATCTAGTTTTAATCTGTTAATCTGTTCATTTTTCCACTTATTTTCAAGATAAAGGTTTTTATGTTTATCTTGTAACTTTAGAACTCCTGATTTATATTGAATCATACGGAACCTGGGCAGTTTGTATCATAATAGGGTGAATAAGATGTTGCCCTCTGGGGGAAAATAATAGTCATGGGGATGTAAAGTACAGCATAGGGAATATAGTCAATAATATGGTAATAACAATGTATGGTAGCAGATGGGTACTAGACTTATTGGGGTGATCACTTTGTGAGTTATATAAATGTCTAATTACTGTGTTGTACACCTGAAACTAATATAATATTCTATGTCAACTGTAATTGAAAAATACATTTTTAAAAATTAAAGATGTTGCCCTTGTCTAATCACTAATTTAATGATTCTTCCACATGACTGGAGGAGTAGCAGGCAATCTCAGAAGCTCCCCGATTCCTCACAGGGCATGACTGTGTTTGGGGCTGGGGTCTTGAAAGCAAGCTCATGCAGCAACAGAAGAGTCCACAGAACCCATCTGGGCTTCAGCTCTCTGCTCTATTCCCAAACCCACTTCTTTCCTGCTTTCCATTCTTGATACTTTTTTTTTTTTAGTTTCAGGTGTACAAAACAAAATAGTGATTAGACCTTTATATACCTCACAAAGTGATAACCCCAATAAGTCTTGTTACCCATTAGTTCTTCTCTTTCTTTCTTTCTCTCTCTCTCTCTCTCTCTCTCTCTCTCTCTCTCTCTCTCTCTCTCTCTCTCTCAAATAACTTTATTAAATGATTGTAAAAGGATCACTGGACCATTGGAAAAAAATCTGAAAAGACGGAAAAGCATAAACAATAAAAAGGAAAATCAAATTACCTATAATCTATCACCCAGAGATAACTACTTTTTTTTTTTCAAATATTTTTTTTTTTTTTTCGGTTGTTGAGAGCCCACTGGCCCATGTGGGAATCGAACCGGCAGCCTTCGGAGTTAGGAGCATGGAACTCTAACCGCCTGCGCCACCGGGCCGGCCCCAGAGATAACTACTTTTAATATTGGTGTTTATCTTTCTAGGCTCTATTCTATACAAACATTTGCACAATTTAAAAAATATTATTTTCCATTTTTGGGTAATCTGCTTTTCATAAACTTAAAATTTGTGGTGTAAACAAAATGTTGGCAAACATTTCAAACATACTGAAAAGTTGAAAGCATTTTTATGGTAAACAACCATATGGTACCAAGTAGATGCTACAATTAATATTTATACATGTTTCATTGCATGTCTATCCGTCATTCTATCCATCTATCAGTGCATCTCGTTTTTTAATACATTTCAAACTTATTGACATTAGCACCCCCATGCTTTAGTATCCATACCATTATCATTTCATTACTATTTGTATTATTACTTTTAATAGCTATATCACAATTTGTTTAGTTAGTCCTCTCTTGATGGACATTAGAGTATTTTCAACTTTTTGTTAGTATTAATATAAACACCGTCACAACAAATATCTTTGTTTATGCACACTTCTCTGATTGCCTCCTCAGGATGAATTTTGGTAGTGGCTGGCTCAAAGTGCATGTGTATTTGTAAGGGTTTTCATATGTATTGCCAGTTTACTTTCTAGAAGGAATCTTAGTAATTGCACATGTACAAGCAATATATAAGACTGTCTAACAGTAGATATTGCTGATCTTTTTAAGTTCTTCTAATCTGTTTGGGGAAATGTATTTTATGGATTTAATTTGTAAGTTTTTCCCCTTTCGTTCTTTCCCAGACTTCAAATTCCTTCTCATCTTGCCATGGTGATCAGCATTTCTTCATCCTTCTTTCTCCCTGGGCAGTCTAGATTCAGAATCCCAACTTTCCATTGCAGAGACGGGTAGGAAGTTGTGTCTGCTTGGGTGACTTCATGGACTAGGTCTTGGGTCCATTTGACCCAGTTTTTTTTTTTTTTTTTTTTAATTTTATTGGGGAATATTAGGGGACAGTGTGTTTCTCTAGGGCCCATCAGCTCCAAGTCATTGTCCTTCAATCTAGTTGCGGAGGGCTCAGTTCAGGTCCTAGTCTAGTTGCCGTTTTCAATCTTTAGTTGCAGGGGGCGCAGCCCACAATCCTATGTGGGAATTGAACCGGCAACCCTGTTGTTCAGGGCTCACGCTCTAACCAACTGAGCCATCGGGCTGCCCCGATCCAGTTTTGTTGCCTAAGCTCCAAGAGGCCTTCTCTGTGTATCGTGACATATTCTCATCACCCCTTTCCCAAGTTTATCTGACCCACACAGAAAGTTTCTTCTGAGCATTGATAATGATAATGATAATGATAATGGTAGGATATTGGCATACATATTAAAAGCAAGAAATATTTTAGGTAGACTTTAAAGAACTTTAGACCATCCTAGAGGTAAAGTATTGAGAGCTGCTTGAGAGTAGGCTGGGACAGCTATGGCTCCAGACTTTGAATATTCATTGGGAAACTCTCAGTTCTTGGATCTGGTGTCTGCATCAGATCATCTTCCCAGAGCATTTCCAGATCTAAGATTCTCTAATTTTATTGGCAAAGCATGCCTTTTAGTTGAGGCCCAAATTATCATTCTTAAAAGAACTTGTAGGATAAACAAGTTCTTTTAATTGCAAACAAATGAGAAACCAACCTAACAAACAAACTTTTTTACATCAAATACATTATAATTGCTCTGGTTGAAAAATAAATGTGTTTTTTTTTAAATTAAACATTGACTGGAACAAAAGAATCTTTATATAATATGTAATAAAACAACAAATACCTTTGTACTTACCAGCCAGTGTAATAAAAAGAATATTACCAAAAAACCTATAAATGTTATCTTGAAGTCCTCGCTATACCCTTGCTGGATTCCATCCCTTTTATTTCTTCAGAGGTAACAGATATCCTAACTTCGGGTTTGTCATTCCTTTGACTTTTTGTAGTACTTCCAAATCTGTACCTCTAACACCTTTTGTATGTTACCTCTTACTTTTGTATGTACCTCTTACTTTTGTATGTTTTTGACCTTTGCATAAATGGACTCATACTGAACTTATTCTTCTGCAACTTGTTTTTCTCTCAACATTATAGATTCTTTTTTTAAAATCTTTTTTATTTTTTAAGGCTTTTTTTTGGGGGGGGGAACAGGACTTTATACGGGAACAGTGTGTACTTCCAGGACTTTTTTCCAAGTCAAGTTGTTGTCCTTCCAATCTTAGTTGTGGAGGGTGCCGTTCAGTTTCAAGTTGTTGTTCTTTCAGTCTTAGTTGTGGAGGGCACAGCTCAGCTCCAGGTCCAGTTGCCATTGCTAGTTTCAGGGGGCGCAGCCCACCATCCATTGCGGGACTCAAGGAGTTGAACCAGCAACCTTGTGGTTGAGAGGACGCGCTCCAACCAACTGAGCCATCTGGGAGGCAGCTCAGCTCAAGGTGCCGTGTTCAATCTTAGTTGCAGGGGGCACAGCCCACCATCCCTTGTGGGACTCGAGGAATTGAACTGGCAACCTTGTGGTTGAGAGCCCACTGGCCCATGTGGGAATCGAATCGGTAGCCTTCGGAGTTAGGAGCACAGAGCTCCAACCGCCTGAGCCACCGGCTGGCCCTCAACGTTAGATTCTTAAGATTTGTTCATATTGTTGCATGTGGTTGTAGTTTGTTCATTCACATTACTATATAGAATCCCATTGTGTAAATAGATCATAGTCTATTCATGCTACTCTTGATGTGCCGTTTGGTTGTTGCTAGTTTTATGTTATGACAGTGTTGTTGGGAAGATTCTTGTCCATTTCCCTGGAACAATGTGCAGGGATTCCTCCAGAATGAATACTTAGGAGTGGAATTGCTGGATCACAGTACATGTATAACTTTGACTTTGTTCAATAATACAAATCATTTACTAGAGACATTGTACTAATTTAAACTTTTGCCGCCAGTGTGTGTTTCCATTGTTCAACATCCCTGTCAACACTTAATCTTGTTAGACTTTTAAATTTTTGGCAGACTGATTGTGTGTGAAATGGTATCACTATGTTTTTAATTATCATTATTAATGAGATTTCAGTAATATAATAGCAATAATAATGTGGTTATGAATTCTCATGGGAGGGTTTTTTTCATCTTCTATTCAGTGCCAGGGTACAAGAGAAGAAATATTCTTTGTAGCCCCGGTTCACACGATGGATTTATTTCTAATTCACGCTTTACACTGAGCTTGTAGACCTTCAGTGTATCAGCTCTGTGGGGGGGGAGGTCTTCTCTGAAACTGCCACGCTTTAGTGGTCCCTGGCGTTTGTCTTCTGTAAGTGAATCTTCACCAGTCCATGGATATCAAAGCTCAATTTTGGCAGTTGTCCTCCATGAAAGGTGAGCTTCAACATCTGCTTACCTGACCAGGTTCCCTCTTTTGCAAAGGCTTTGGCTTCTGAGTATTCCCTACTTTCATGCAAACTCAAAGTGCATTTAAAATTTAAACAAAAAATTCATTCAGAATTTTTTAGTTGATTTTTGTATGTGCACGGTCAGGCTACAATATGGCTCCTATGCCTGAAATAGAGTCTTAATTGCTTGACTTTGAAATTGACTCCCTTTCCAACCTATAGTTACTTTTAAATGTATTTATGGGATTGAACCAGAGCAATCTGGTAATTTGAGAAATCCAAGGACACTTGTATCTCCTCAAACTGCCCTCCTCAGATTCACAAACTAGAAAAGTCTCCCTGGAGATGTTTACCCTATCACTTGTTCAAGATTTTACAATAAAACAGAGTTGCCATTTGCTAACACTTGAGAATTTCCGTGTGTGTTTACCTGGGGAGGAGAGGAAATCTGCCTAGGATGTTTCCCATTTACTGCCTGCCTTAATTTTTCATTTGCAATTCCTTGTTCAGATAGTTCTAGGAGACATCAGCATTCATGCTCTAATACCCATGTCTTACTTTCCCCGTGCATCCTTAATGATGAAAAAGATGCCATACCCAATTTGATTTGATTTTGCTGTATGGAACCTGAATATGCCACAAATCCCATATATCTAGAAAACTTTCAGAGGTCAATACCAATAATACAATTACTGACAACTTTTGTAAGTGATGCAAAATAGTGCTTGCCTTTCCCCTTCCTTTCGGATAGGAATGTGACCACATTGATGTAATTAAATATTTTATGTAAATCAGCCAGGGCAGTGCCTGGGGTAGTTTCTATTCACTAAATACCGGGAGTAGGTCCTTCTTCTCCCTTATAAGCCACTGGCACCTGCATTAGGACTCACTGGTGTCTACTTTGGCCAATAAGGCCGAATAAGGTGGTGCTGCACAGAGCTGTCCCGTGTGATGAAAGGTTAGAGGAATCACCTGCTACTTCATTTCATTTACCTTTTATTTGGCTGCTTCCTTTTTTTAAATTAAAGTTTATTGGGGTGACAGTTGTTAGTAAAGTTACATAGATTTCAGGTGTACAATTCTGTAATACGTCATCTGTAAATCCCCTTGTGTGTTCACCACCCAAAGTCAGTTCTCCTTCCATCCATCACCATATATTTGATCCCCCTTACCCTCATCTCCCACCCCCCACCCCCCTTATCCTCTGGTAACCACCAAACTATTCTCTGTGTCTATGAGTTTTTGTTTCTTGTTTGTCTTGTTCTTTTGTTGTTTTTGGTTTATATACCACATAACAGTGAAATCATATGGTTCTCTGCTTTTTCTGTCTGACTTATTTCGCTTAGCATTATACTCTCAAGATCCATCCATGTTGTCACAAATGTTCCTATATCATCTTTTCTTACAGCCGAATAGTATTCCATTGTGTATATATACCACAACTTCTTTATCCATTCATCTATCGAAGGACATTTTGGTTGTTTCCATGTCTTGGCCACCGTAAACAAAGCTGCAATGAACATTGGAGCACACGTATCTTTATGGATAAATGTTTTCAGATTTTTTAGGTAGATGCCCAGAAAAGGAATTGCTGGGTCATATGGTAATTCTATTTTTAATTTTTTGTGGAATCTTCACACTGCCTTCCATAGCGGCTGCACCAGTCTGCATTCCCACCAACAGTGGATGAGGGTTCCTTTTTCTCCACAGCATCTCTGACACTTGTTACTATTTGTCTTGTTGATGAAGGCTGCTTCCTTTTTACCCTGGACTCATCAGGGTGTTAGAAAATTGCTCAGAAAGACACAACTGTGGCAAAGTTCCCTTAAAGTTTTACACTTCCTTCTTCACTGGCCCATGGTTTCTGAGAATTCGCCTTATTTCTGCAAATGGAGACTTGATTAGCTCCATCAGTTGCCTACCTGCAAACAGTCTTGCCTTGACCCTGGAGCATACTGATGACTTGAGGTGCTGGTGGAAGGACAAAAGGAGCTTGTCACTGCAGGCCTTTCTACCTCAAGGGGCTGGGAAGGATCCAACATGCCTGCAGGTTCCTGTATGGACAAGTTGCAGCAACCTTCAGAGCAGCCAAGACATAAAAATGGTAGTTTGTATTTGGACCTAGAATTTCTGAGCTTTGAATTCTTGGACCAGAAGCTTCTCGGTAAGGGAAACCAGGATGCATATAAATATCCAAATCCATATTAGTCTCTTTGTTAGACTCTAGGTCAGCAGATCAAGACTGCCAACTAGCAGGATGATAGCACTGGGAATAGAATGAGCCTGAATGCCATATTCCATGATGGGGGTGGGAAGCAGCAGATGTGGGATGTAGCAGGCACTAGAGAGGGGGGAAATATCTTCTCCTTTTACTGGGTATTGGAATCATCCCCAGACACATCTAGAGTTGGACTACATTGTGACTTAAAATGGCTCTTGTGGACTCCCCAGGGGCTATGATCATCATTTATAATGTGGTTTCCAAGGGAAAGCCAAGTTCATGTTACAAACAACTAAATGCACTTTTGGGACACCATCATTTGTAGGTAAAAGGCACTTGGGGTCCCTTGTCATCAGTGTCTTGAAATCCTGGCAAGGTTACAAGCCAACCTGGGCCTCTCTTTGAAAGGGGCCTGCATGTCGTATTTGTTGAATAACACCAGAAGCCCGTTGATCCAGTAGATTACTCCCATTTGCCTGTTCTGCTACTTGAAGCTTGCTGGTCAAGATCAGGCAGTTTCCACAATGAGAAAAGGAAGCCATTTTGGGAACCCTTTGTGTAATTGGTTGTGTTAAGGCATTATGTAAATATTAGAGTGGAAGAGTGCCTTAATTGATATGTATAGCAAAGATTACTCTCTTTAATTATCAACTTGGGATTCCTAGATAAATGGTGTATGGCAGTTACTTTCAAGTTCTTTTGATTGCTACCTGCAGTAAGAAATATATTTTATATCACAATCCAGAGCACATCCATACATGCACATGATATGTCATCCAATTTAAGATTCCATTGGTTTTCAGAGGCACTGTTATTTTAGGTACCATTAAAAAAGAGAAAAGTTATGCCAATTAAATTACACCATTTCATTGATTGTGAAGGTCACCACAAGTTCAGAGAAATTAAAATGTAAAAAAAGTGCTCTTTGGAATCAATGAAATATACATTCCTGAAACAGAAGTTTCATAAACCTTTACTATGTACAGTGTGTTACAAGTGTTTACTTCTTTTCCTATTCTGATCTAATGTATTTTATTAAAAATAAAGCTAGTCCCACTACATTTGTTGAAGAGCACACTAACGTGTTTTAAGTCTGAGCTATAGTATTGTTTTAAAAAAGGAATCAGAGGTAATATGCCAAGACTGATTTCTTATCCCAAACCAGATGTCATACCATATGTTTTGGTCATTCATGTCATTCAAATATGAATTGATGGCCTACTGTTTAAGTCAGAACTCTTGATGGCAAGTGACATCTTGAGCTAGCTTTGGTAATAGGGAGATTTTATTGTGTTATGTAAGGGGAAGGGGTATGCTAGTGGGCCCCAGGAATGCTAGAAGGGCTCGAATACTGTGAGATCTCTCTTTCTCTCCGTTTTGTCTCTGCTTTTCTCTGACAAGTTCATTCTCTTGGATTAGCATTCACTATGAGACTTGACCTTTGCAACTACAGGGCTCATTATCTTCCTTATTTTACTACCAGAGAAAAATCCTCTGAAGGATCTGATTGTCTTATCTGGGTTCATGTGGTCATCGCCACAGACAGGGGATAGGATCGTCATTTCCGCTAGAACCACATGGGTGGGATGGGGAATGATGCCCTCCTCCAAAGGGAGGAGTCCTGTTTCACTTAGAAGAACACAGTAGATGTCTATCACACCTAAATAGGGGTAGGACCAGGCATTATGTATTGGAGTTTAGCCTCTCCCAACAGGTATTGCACAAGGCCTGCAGATTGTCATTTTTTTAAAAAAATTTCAGGTATACAAAGCAACACAATAGACATTTACACCCCTGGCAAAGTGATAACTCCCCCAATCTACTACCCCTCTGGCATCATATATAACTGTTACAATACCGTTGACTATCTTCCTGATGCTGTACTGCAGATTGTCATTTTGAAAATCAGAATTACCATCAGTTCATTTCTACCCTTTTCCCCCAGAACTCGATTCTTCCAGTGAAGATAATACTAACTGACAGCAGCCAGTGTGTGACTGTCAATTCAAGGGCACTGAATAAAAAAAAAAGGATGCTTTCAAAAATCAAAGAGAGAAGCTACTCAGAAAAGAAACCATTCTGCCTCCTATCACAGGCAGAGTTGGCCAAATAAATAGTGCATGAAAGGCTTCAAGTGAAATCGAAGTTTTCATCCTTGGGTGCTGGTGTTCCATTTTCTGTCAGGGAAACAGAATGTTCCAGAAGGATGAAGCCGCAGGTTCAGCTGAGTAGGCTGTGGCCTGTCACTTACAGAATTCTCATGATGTTCATTTAAGGGCTGTTTTCTGGAAATGTCTTTTTTCACAGTCTTCTCTCTCTCTCCCTCCTGCTCCCCTTCTTCCTCCATTTAACTTACTGTATTAACATATTCTACAGCTGCACAATTAAAGGCTTGCTGCCTACCATTCTCATTACATACTGCTGCAATTTTATTTTCTTAGTATCTTTCTTTCCTAAATCCTATTGTTCTCAGTTTTGCCATAATGTGCCAGAATTTTGTAAATTACCCCACTGGTTTACTGCCAAGAACAATGTACCCATTGTAGCTTTATTTGGGAAGCTTTTTTGAATCTTAAATACAGTATCTGTTTCTGTAAGTACAACCTTTACCAAGGGAGATGACACTGGTGTACTACTCAAGTAGATCAGTAGTATGTAAAGTTTCAGGGGGAAGAACCCTTGTGAGAGGGACTCTGGGTGGAGACGCGCTTTGTTAGTTTCACTGGGGCGCTAAGGGGAAACAAAACCCAACCATATTCCTGAGGAGTTTGAGGTCTTTGGGAACACAGAGCCTACACACGTCTGAAATCACTTCTGAAAATCCCAAACAGTGTAAGATCAGTGCTAATTCAAAAATGTTAACAGAGCATCTCAATGTAAATAGAATTTACAGATTAGAAAAGACAGAGGAGCTAGGCTTTGAAGTAGCTTTAAAACAGTAAAGGGACTGAGCAGGGGAAGGGTTTTTTAGGTTGGTTGTGCAAAGCCATGAAGACAGAAATAAGCAGCTGTGAAAGTGCATAAGATTTATGGTCAGAAGAGCTCAATCCTTGTTTCTCTTGTAACTGATGTTCATTTCATTCTCTGAGCTGAGAGTACAGTTATGAACAAGGTAGCCAAGAGTCACTGCCCTCCCCAGTTTTACATTCTAGTCCTTGGATGATACCTACCTCATGGGGTTGCACGGAGGACTTAAAGAAGCAACAGAAATGAATGGACCTCACGAAGTTTAGAGTGATGCACCATGCTAATTGTTTATTACTAGTTGGAGGAGGAGGGCAAGTTGATTTGCTTAACTACAATCATCCCAACTAGAAGTCAAAGATGGAAAGGTTCTGAGGGAACATGATTTGAAAACATGTACTGCACTCTTCTCCCCGCTACTGTCATTCCCTTTTACAGATGAGCAAACTGAGGCTCAGGGAAGGAAACCGGCTTCTGCAGTCAAGACCAACCACACAGTTAGTAGAGGAGCTGGAACTTAATCCCAGGGCTCTTGCAATTGCATCCTACCAGAGAGGAGGGCCATGAGTGGTTGAGGAAACTCTGTTCCTGCTTGACATTTATTTCATGGAATAGAACATCTATATCCTGAACAAATCAGGGGAAACCAAAGGCTTCCATTACTACCCCAAGCAATCTTTCTCAGATAGTCAAATGTCTTCATTTTTAGGAAAGAAACAATTAACTAGACAAGGCTGTGGGTCTTCAAAATATTCTAAATCACTCCTTTTCTAATTTTTGTGACTAAGACTCATATGAAGAAATATATTCTACTGTGACGTATTATTAGGGTGAAGATATTATTTATTGTCCCATCAAGACATTTTTGAGTGTGAAAAGGAGTGCAGTTGATAGTAATGCTGGACAACAGTCAAAATGGAACTGTCTCATGCAAACTGGGGACACCTTACCACACATACACTATATAATTGAAATAAAAGTTGCACAAAGTAGTATTTATCTGTAATATGTGCAGTGAACCCTGACACTTTCTGTTCTGTTTCACTATAGAAATACTACTTGTGACCCACTAAATTGGGTCAAAAGTTTGAAGCATAGTACTTTAGTTGGTTGTTGGCACATGTGAAGGACTTGGGACTGTGATGGAGAAAGGGAATGAGGGGTGTATGGTGAGGTGAATGTCTGAGATATCCTGTAAACTTGTCCTATCTGACATATTCTCCCCCAAGGAAAACACTGGTAATAAACATTTCCTTCAATCGATTCCCCATGATTAGCAAAAGGTTGAGATCCATCTTTCTGAATTCCTTTTTTTGCTTAGAACAGGCATCTTTTCTGTGTGTTCTCCCACCTCCTTTTCTTACCCTTGAGCTTTCATCTGTTCATCTGCCACTGATTTAGAGAAGGAAGGCTTCCAAGGAAGAGTGACTTATTTATAGTGTCTGGTCCTTTGTGTAGTTGTTCAGGACCTGTGATTTGGAGTTGAAGTTGATGCTCTTGAAAAACTGAATTATCTTCTCTGCTCTACTCCTTCAAACATGCACATCTCTCCTGTTTCAAAACTTTGCCAAGACATAACAGAGCAGTTCTTGTCTGCCAGCCAGGTCTGTGGGACTCACTCCTGGGCTTTTTCAATAGCCCACCATGTATTGCGACTTTCTAGCTATGAAGCTCTTGCGAATTTACTCAGGGAGGAGATACGGGTTACCACTCTGCCTACCCTTCCTTGGGGTCCCCCCAAATGACTGAACATTCATGTGTGTTAGCAAGAGCCACAAGAATGTGAGAGACTCAGTAGTAATACTTCACAGCAATAAAATAACTTTCTGTAGGCTCCTATTTTGTAAAGATATTTAGGTCACGAAGGCATATAGGGAACCACAGGGGTTTTCCTGCCTCAAAGGATAAACTGGTAATAGCTTGAGCCTGAAAGTCACTTTTTTCTAAGGCAAATTTTATCATCTGATTGTCTGAATTCATGGACTGGACTTGACAACAATTTATTTTACTAGAGAGCGCTGAGTATGTGGCTTTTCCTGGTGAATAATATATGATATGATATGATATAATGTAATATACCAGGGGTGCCAAAAATGTACACATTTTAAGAGCTGTTATCTATGTATTACTTTTTGAAGTTGAATTGAATTTCAATAGCAATGTGTAGTATGACATTCACTCAAAAGATGGCGTTAATTAAATGAATGCTAGCATCACCATGTGACAGGCAGGACAAAGAAAACGGCAGAAGCACAGTTGTCGTTTGAGGAGCATGAGACCATTTTGAAGTGGTACTTGAAATTTGAGAACATTGTGGAAGTACAACGACAGTGGAGGTGTGAGTATGCCACAGGACCCCCAAACGCCTAACAATTGCACGCATTCGTGATAAGTTTGAGACGCATGGTGCTGTGTGTGATGTGCACATGGGAAGATCCAGGAGGCCTCCCACGGTAACAAGTCCTGCTTCTGCTGCTGTGGTGTTGGAACAGTTTACACGCTCGCCACAGAAGTCTACCAAACAATGTTCGCCACAATCAGAAGTGTCTGGATGCTGACGGTAACCACTTTGAGCACCTCTTGTAATTGCAGAAGACAAACGGGACTTGTATTCATCTTGTGTTATTGGTATTTATTGAGTATTATAATTTTAATAGTTTTTTCCTTTCTTAAAATGTGTATACATTTTCTGGCACCCTCTGTATATATATTTCTAAACCATAAATCATACAAGATGGTTTAGACAGAGGAATTTAAACACACAGAAAACTTTGGTAGCACTGAGATGCCTGACTATGCTTAATGCTTTAAAAAATCTTGAAAAATGTATCAGGTCAGATATAATAAGTTTGTCATTTTAATATTTTTATCAGCTCATTCATATGCATAGTAGTTCAAGGCAGTAGAAACCTAAAATACATATACACTGAATTAAGTAGAACATGTGATTATGAGCCATAAAATGGCTTATAAAATAAACCACAGATGGTAGTAACTATTTTAACAAAATATTTTAAAACATATACATATGCCATTTAACCTTTATGGCAACCCTATGAGGCATGGCTGATTTGGGGTATTTGAGTTTTAGGTAGATTAAATATCTGTCTTAACTTGGTTCCCTAGAAGCAGAGCCTGTGACTTGATGGACTGCTCTCAGGGAAAACCTATAAGTAAGGGAGGGAAGCAAAAAAGAGCCATGCAAGGACAGTCTCAGGTGAAATCTGCACCACAAGATTCTCAGGAACATAAATCTGAAGGATTTTCATGTAAGGTAACCTGCTTCCTGACAGTAGAATTCTGGGAGTTCAAAGGCCACTCCTTGTTCTGTCCCCCTCAGTCATGCTGGTGGTATTTCTGCCCATATAAATCATTAAGCACTTTGTGGGTCTCCTATGGGTCTTCTTAGAGTTCACTCCATTAGACAAGAATTTATCTCATAGCCATAAACTCTTCTCTGTTGTTTGAGAGGATCTCTGAGGCATCTCCTTCATTTAACAAAGGATTTGACAGTCATATTCTTGGTTTCATCTTTAGACTATGTTTTTCTGGCAATGCCTGGATTTGATCTTTGTTTAGAAGCCATTCAAATGTCCTTTTCACTTGACTGCAGCTGCAGTGTAACCCCTTTGGCAAAATCATTTGCTAGCACTAAGTCGTCTGGCTCCCACAAATAAATACTCTGTGGCTTCTAATAGTGCGAAATACCTTTTTATAACACGTCCAAATCTCTCCAGTATTGTCACAGTTCAAATGTATATACTAAAACTGTACTGAATAGGGTAAAACCATTCCAGACATATGAGCATAAGGACACATGACTTATGTGTCATAAAGAACTTAAGGCAGAGTTTTCTTTCTTCCAACATTTATTAATTACCTATTCTGAATTGTATACAAAGCAGATAAGACATGATTCTCACGCATGAGCAATTTAGAGACATGATTGACTACATAGAATTTTTTTTATTTAAGTCTAAACTGATGCTGTCTAATATGGTAGTCACATATGGCTATTTAAATTGACATTAATTAAAATTAAGTGAAATAAAAACATTCAGTTCCTCAGTTGCACAGGCCATATTTCAAGTGCTTAATAACCCATATGGGTAGTGGCTGCCCTGTTGGACAGCACAGATATAGAACATTTCCATTGTTGCAGAAAGTTTTGTTGAACAGCAATAATCTAGAAAAAAACCAAAAAGCTATAATGAAGATAAGCATTTATCCTTCCTTGAAATATATTTATCTCTCCTCTACCATATTAAAAAGAGTCAAGTGTCAAGGAGCATTCTACATACTTCTTCAGTAAATTTAACAAAGGACTCTAACATGCTTCATAATAAAGAATGCTATAAAACTATGGTTCTTAATATTTTTTGGGGGTCACATATCCTTATTAAAGTTTACTGAAAGTTAGAAACTTTTTCCCTAGGAAAGTGTATTCATGTACCAAATGGCATGTCTGATTGATTATAGGGTGTAATTAGAATCCACAAAGCCCTTCCATTGATCCTCTAGGAGGTCAGAGATTCAGGTTAAAATCTCTACTGCAAAGTGAATTTTATTTTCCCATGGACTTTCAGTATAAAATGATTGATGCTGTTTATTATTAAAAAGGACTTCTGATGATAAATTATATTTAGAATAATGACGATGAAGGTAAAACCAAACATTTCTGACAAACCATTAAGAATGCAGAGCTGTCTTCGAAATAAAAAATAAACCCAACGCTTTGAGCTAAACTTATAACACAGAAGCAGCGAATCTGCCCATTTGGATTGCGTATCACAATCAATAAAGAAATACAGTTTCAGCAAACTGGGTACGTTTTCCATTGGTCTCAATGTTTCCTCAGCCCCTGCCTACCTTACAGTGAGAAAACTTTAGGGTAATGGAAGGAGAACTCTAGTAAGTAGCCTTCTAAAATCAAAATTCCTGATGTAATTCTAATACATATAATACATATTTCTTAAGAGTGAGTTTGATGTCTTAATGTTGTCTACCTGGATAGTCAGAATGAAAGGGTAGGATACAGTAGGCCAGGAAGACCCTTTTTAGAACTTAGGAAAAAGAGTGGATCTTTCTTTGAAAATCTGTTGAATTAGATGAAGTTTCCGTAAGGATAGTAGAATTATACATGGAATTGGCAGAGGGACAGAGTCCTACATGGCAATGAGCTTCTGATTTCCAAGCCATCGTAGAATTTGTATTTGTGAGGAAGAAGCACTGAAGCATTCTTTCCAAAGACTGGTAATCCAAACCATATGAGCACTGATTAATGGTTGTCATAAGAAAACCTCAGTTAACCAGAATTCTAAAGTGATGGCCTTTTGTAAACAAAGAAGAGCTTGTTAGCAAACTCCCTCTCTCCTCTCCCCGTGGCCCCTTTGAATCTGTGGAAAACCTTTTCCCCCAGTATGTATGAATCTCCTTTGCTGCTTTAGTAAGCTTCAGTAAGTACAATCTTCTGAAAATAAGTTAGTCAGTCTGATCTTATTGTATCCTTCAGAATGTCTGTTTTGTAGATTGGTTATATTTTTTATAGAAGTTGATGTATTGGTTTAGGCTGAATATAAACTGGAAAATTTTGGGGAGGAGTGGCTAATATACATTTATTTTCTTTCCACTTTTATCTCTTATCAATAGTAGGCAGTAAATTTTCTGTTCATTTGTGTATCAGTTGGATGCATTCAGCTGCAAGTAACAAGCAATGCTACTCACAGTAACTTCAATTGAAAGGACATTTATTGTTTACCTAATAAGAAGTATGGAGGCAAGATGGCTAAGGGTGATTCAGTAGTCCAGGGGTGTCCAAACTGCGGCCTGCGGGCCAACTGCGGCCCGCAATCCATTGTTAATTGGCCCGCAGCAAATTCCAAAAATATATTTAGTTTACTTAAATAAACCAGGTGAGGCGATACGTACTTCACCTCGAGTGAGTGGCCCGGCTGTTTGTGTATTTTACCGCATATGGCCCTTGGTAAAAAACATTGAAAAAAGTTTGGACACCCCTGCAGTAGTCCAATAAGGTCATCATAGACCCCAGGTTCTTTTGATCCTTCCACTCTACCATCCTCAGCTGAAAATCTTTAGTCCTGAGTCATCTTACCTTATGGTTGCAAAACAGTTGCTGTAGCATTAGGCGTATTCATCCTTATACAATAACTTCCAAAGCAGGAAGGGGGAAAAGAGAGCAAAAGAATCTTCTTGTGCAGTTCTCTCTTTTAAGAGGGAGAAAATCTTTCCCATAAGCCCCACCCCCAAGCTGATTTCTTTTTACTTGTCATTGGCCAATCCTGGGTTTCGTGACTACCCATGAACAATCATTGGCAAAGGGGAATTTCTGGATTACAGTCATCAAGGTTCATCTCTTGGGGGAAGGGTACATGGATGCTGAACACAACCTGGGGTCTTTTAGCAAGAAGAAAGGAGGATGGTTGCCCAGCAGGCAGGCAGCAGCTGCACACATATCCTTCATCTTGCTTTTACCAGACCCACTCCTCCTCAGCATACTTCTTATTGCACTACTGAGGAGGCCTTTTGCACTTTGCCTATCGGTGCAAAGAAGAGCAACGGTTAGTGGGTTGGGATCTAAGTGGAGGTGTGTGGGCCAATATAAGTGAGTTGCTAAAGAAGTTGCTAATCAGGGTAGCCTCCTCCAGGATTCTGAATTGAGATCTCCTGAAATGTCTGCCTTGAGGGCTCTGATTTTAAAGTCAAAGCTTAGTGAGAATGCCTGGCTTTGAGTATGAGTGAACTAGCCAAACAAATGAAGAGAAGAGGTGCTTTACCTCTGCTAGGGAGGGTGCTACATTAGGGGCAGTCACGTGAACCATCTTTGTGTCCCCTTTTGGCTCGTTAGAAAGACTTTTCTCTGGTGTAACCTGGAGGTTTCATCTCTTTAGGCAAATATCTACCACTTTTCAGATGACGCTTGAGTTGAGCTTGGGGTCTTGAGTTGAACTTGTGGTTTAACAACACATGTAGTTTACCCCTGAAACTCCTAGAGGCAATGAATAACGTCAAGGCTTACTGTAGGAGTTACGTGTGTGCAGGTGAAAGAGGAAATGGAGGAAACTCAAACGCCAGAGAGTATAGAAGCCCATTTTTTGACAGTTGGCCCTGCATTTGTTTGTGTGGCAGTCCCTTTAGATGTGTAGCAAGGCTTGGGGATATGAAGACTTGCAATAATGTGGAAAGAATAATAAATAGTAGATACTACAACCCACTCTTTTTAGTCTTTAACAGTTATTTAATGTTTTTTGTTAAAAATTTTAAAGTGATGATATGCTCAATGAAGAAAACTTGAAAAGCATAGAAAAAAGGGAAATTTTCACCCATTAATTCTTCTACTCCAGTGTGGATCTTGTCTAAATTTGGTTTATGTGTACTTTATTGCACTGAAGTTTTACATTATAGTGTAGTAAAGTGTACCAATAATTTCCTCTATGGGTTATGGTTTATATGTTTTGTTTAATAGTCTTCCCATGTCTCATGATCATGTGGATATTCTGCATTTTTTCTCACATTTTTGGCTTTCTAATTTAGGTCTATAAACTATCCGCAAATGATTTTTTGGTACGGTGTGATGGTGTGAGATAAGACTCAAACTTAGTGGTTTTTTTTTTTTTTTTTTTTAGATTTTATTGGGGAAGGGGAACAGGACACTATTGGGGAACAGTGTATACTTCCAGGACTTTTTTCCAAGTCAAGTTGTTGTCCTTTCAATCTTAGTTATGGAGGGCACAGCGCAGCTCTAGGTACAGTTGCCATTGCTAGTTGCAGGGGGCGCAGCCCACCATCCCTTGCAGGAGTCGAACCGGCAACCTTTTGGTTGAGAGGACGCGCTTCAACCAACTGAGCTATCTGGGAGGCAGCTCAGCTCAAGGTGCCGTGTTCAATCTTAGTTGCAGAGGACAGAGCCCACCATCCCTTGCGGGACTCGAGGAATTGAACTGGCAACCTTGTGGTTGAGAGCCCACTGGCCCATGTGGGAATCGAACCGGCAGCCTTCGGAGTTAGGAGCATGGAGCTCCAACCGCCTGAGCCATCGGGTCGTCCCTCAAACTTAGTTTTTTAATATGCTTATCCAATTAATTCCCACATATTTATTGACACCCCCTACTGATTAATAATTTTATTTGATCATATTCCAAATTTGACATATATAAGTCTGTGTATATATATATACACACACACATATATATATATACACGTGTGTATATATATATGTATATATACAGTTTCATACTCCATCCTGTATATAGTTTGCAGTATCTGCTTTTTTTCTTAGGTGTATTTCATACACATTACCCATTCCAAACTTGATTAGTGGATACATAATAGCTTATTGATATGAGATAATTTGTTTGCTTATTTCCCTATTGTCAGAAGTTTAATTTTCATTGTAATAAACAATAGGTGATGAATGTGTCTTAGAATGCTGATGTACAAGTAAAGTAGGGCTGTGCACCTGTCTCTCCAGTAGGTCTCAGTCACTTCCCTTCTCTATGGAAGGCCCTTACCCATGAGATTACACATATTTCTCACTGTAAAAATGTGATGGTCAAGGAGAGGCACCAACTAGACCTTCCTTCAGGAAGGACTGGTTGTCTCAACTGGAGGCAATGCTGTTCACAGCCGTCAGCTTTCATCTCCTCCAGAGATTGCCTCAGCTGTTGATAGTGCTTCGCTCAAGTTCACGTCCTTCCCAAGGTGGGCCATATCCAGCGACTGACTGAGGCAGAGACATACAGGTCCAGCCATTTCAGCCCAGTGTGAGAGGCTGTCATTGGGCTGACATCAGAGCTAGACTTCTTCATCTTTCCAAACCTGCTTCCATCTTATCCCTTTCACAGGTGTTGATCCCTAATACACATCCTGTGCACTGAACTCCATCTCAGAGGCTACTTTCCAGAGAACGCAACCCGTGATGATGGTTGTCTTCTTTGCTTAGAGCCAGGAAATAAGTCCAGAGCCTCTCACTGCCTACGTAGGTTATATGCAGGCCAAGATGACCTGGGGGAAGAGAGAAGTGCTCTTAATATGAGACAGATCTCTTGACGCTTAGAAATGTGCCAAATGGAGTTGGAAAATCCATGAATTCTTTGACGAATTTTAGTTCAGCTCTGAATATGGAGAGAAAAAGGGACAGGGTGGGAGGGGAGGGACAGTAGAGTCTTTAACATCTCTAATATATCCAAAATGTATTTTGGAAACTAAGCTTCGAGTTATATGCATAATAAAGTTTATTTTTCATTATGAAAGTAATACATGTTTCTAGTAGAAAATTTAGAAGAAAAGGAAGACAAGCATCTAATTACCGTAGACTCTTTTCTATGCATTATTTTGAATTTTATTGTTTTATATTGTTGTGAATCACACCATTATATAATTTTGTTATAGCACATTTTTCACTTAATATTCTAACATAAAGCTTTTTCCATACTATTGTATCTTTTTATAAACATTATTCTTAATGGCTACATCATATTATATCCAATAAATGCACTATAGTTTATTTAACTGTAACATTGACTATGTGGTCTGTTATAGTCTTTGGCTATTATAAATGACATTGCAAAGAAATCTTTGTGTATAAACATTTTTTTTCTATATTTAACATGATTTCCTTGAGATAGATTCCCAGATATGGAATGACTGGATGAGGGGATTTGAACATAGGCTTTTGATTCATGTTGCTAGATTGCTTTCCTGAAGGGTTATATAGGTTTTCGTGTTTACTTTTTGATATGGAATAATGAAGATTTTGTGGAGTTTTGTGCCTGTCTGGGTGGCCAGAGACCAGATGAAGAAACCTGGAAGCAAAGCAGATCACAGAACTGTGCTTCTCTAGTTGGGAGGCCTTTTCCAAATGGACATGGCCCCAGCTTTCATCACATCTCCACTTTCAACTTCCATATTCACCATCTCTCATCAAGGATACAAGTGAGGCAGGGACTTGTATCCTTATGGGGATTTGAATAACCTCATAATAGAGAGTGTCCTTCTCTGTATATTTATAGGTCCCTGTAGGTAAATGTGTGACCAAGATGGTGCCAACTCAATGGTCAGTGATGAGTCTAGGAAGTCTAGATTGAAAGATCTCTAAATTTAAGAATACTGTTTTGAAGTTTGGGGCCTAGTACTGCTTCAAAGATTAAAGATCTACCACTTACTAAAATTCAATATTTAATATTTTAAAAATGATTCACTTCCAACTTCCAAGTAAGTTTAAATTTTAAAATTAAGTACGGAATTTCTCTCTGAGGTTGTGGTTTTTCAAGGGTAGCAAGACTCATCAAGCAATTTGACTTTAGCTTGTTGAGAGATTCTGAAAAAACATCCAGATTGTCGATGTTAGGCCTCATTTCCTACAAATATACCAAAGCAGCTTTATTTCTTTTGTCATTAAGACATTTGATTTGCCTCCTTACCCCCTACCCAAATTCATTTCACAGGGTGGACTGATTTTCAGGTACCATAAACACCCAGTTCTACTGGGTGTTCTTTGACTACTAGAGAAACTGGGCCATGTCTGAGCCACACACCTTTTACTGCGTCTCCCCTGGCATGAGATTCATGTACATTGGCATCTTCTCAGAGTAAAGTTGACTTTCTCTCTATCCTGAGTCCAGAATTTCTGTTGGCACATGGTGATTCCCAAACAGTTTGAGGCTCGTTTTAATTGGCTCTTGCCATCTCGGTCCAGCCAGGTTCACTCTGAGAGGGCCCCTCCCTGTCCCTTCATGAATGGCCACAGAAGCTTTCACTCTTGGCTCTGCGTTCTAATAGCCCCTCTTGCATGGACTGTGCCAAAGCAATGCTTTGAAATATTCATCCATATCATGTGGCTTTTCTTGCTGCAGTTTCTGTTCTTTTTTATTGTAGGATCTGGAGACGCACCGCTAGAAGACGATGAAGTCGGGTACTCACACACTAGATATAAAGGTGAATGCTTTGCTTGTGTGCTAATGAGGACCTGCTGATGCCAAGAGAACTTTCTTTTTTGCCCTGCAGAGCAGACTGTAATAAAGTGACCAGACCACACATTTAAGTTCTAATTACCTGTCCGGAGAAAAATAGTTAAAATTAATAATGCATATGCTCCCATAAAAAAAAAGATGAAAGAAAGAAAATAAATCATTTGGAAATCTTTGAAGTGCTGACCTTCAGCACCCCAGTGGTCATTTTATTCTCATAAGTTTCTTTACTGTTCTTACTTCTGCAAAGCCAAATTCTAGCTGATGAAAGTGAAAATCAAGCCATGAGTCCTGCCCGATTCATACATTACAGCCAGAATCGTCCAGAGTAAACCACCCGAGGTCAAATCTGGACCCAGTGCTGCTAATGTACTGAGATGAATGGGCACCGAGATAACTTGATTTTCATAAGCTCATTTCATTGTGCTTTTCCTGAGTCCAGGTTGGCTCCCAAAATGATGAGTCAAGTGTGTTGCCCCATGAAACTTCAATTTAATGATAAAGCACTCCATCTCTACACATTTCCAGCAATCTACCCCCTAGCAGGTATAAAAAGCTTAATCAAGAAACTTCTATGTAGGCTCAGGTAAGTATGTCCACAAATATTATTATTGGTGAGTCATTTCTCTGAAGCTTAGGAAGCCCTAAGAAAAGTGAAGGTAAATTTAGATTATTTCTCTGGGAATCTGGTTCCCATTACAGTGGAGAAATCATTTGAAGAAAATTGGTTAATAAAGTCCCACTGTGACATTTTGCCCAGGAAATGTGTCCACATTTTGACCAGAGGACACTTTCTTACTCTGTTGTGATATGTCTGAGTTACAAGAGAATCAGGGTACTGCTGGTCAGTCTTTGGTTGGAGACAGTCTTTCAGTTGTTTTCCACACAAGTGAACAATCTTTCTAATGTAATGACTGATGCCCATGTCCAGGTGTGTTTCCCACCATATTCCGTATTTGTTTTTGATCTGTGAATGCAAATACTCATTCCTATCTACAACTTCTATATTCATTCTCTTAGGAATTAACTAGTCAAACAAAGCCCCAGTTAGTTAATTAGATGCTTGGGGTAAAGAAGTATTCTAATTGCTAACGCTTCTTAATTAATTGAGGGTTTAAAAAATATTTTTTTTTCTTTGAGTCCCTTGTTGAAAAATTTTCAACACATGCATGCACATGTGACCCTTCACATGTACAGTAGGTGTTATCTAGTGCTCGCAAATGATTGTTGCCAGTATTCATCCTCACCCCACAGCATGGCAAGTGTGGAAGGTAGACCAGACGGCCAAAATATGTGCCTTTCCTAGAACTTACCCTGCATGTTTACGAATAAATACTTCTCAGGAAATTGTTTGCATTGTCATTTTTTTTTACTTGTAAAACTTAGAGGCAAACCATTGTTAATTGGGGGTTTACCTGTAGATCCTCAGACTCCCACACAGTGCCTGGCACAGAATATGTATTCAATAAGTGTTTTTGAATTCAATTTAAGTAAAAGAAAAGAAATGAAATTTAACCACATTTATTGTGTTCCCAGAATGTGGCAGACATTGCTTTTGGTTCTTTTACTTGGAATGCCATCATGTTGTCACATTAATTGAGGGAAGGGAAGGCACGTAGAGATATGTTGTTATTTCTTATTTACATGAAGGGAGCGCAGATTAGAGAGGGTAGCTGGCTTTCTCAGAGTCAAACAACTAGCAAACGTTATGTTTAGATCTGAAATCCAGATGTTTTAGCTCAGTGTCCAGATTTTGCTAGTGGTTCCTCTGTAGTCTGCTACAGGACACCGCCTACCCCAAGCACTCCAGTTAATTGGAATGCTTACCACATTGGCTCAGGAGGATGAAAAACCTGTCCTGAATAATCAATTTTGATTTCTCCCTAAATAAACCCTGTCTTAATTGAAGCAGCATAAGAGCTTCCTTTCTCTAAACCTCTATGTTAAACGTTTTGCTATTTCACTTAAACTCATGGTGCTTGTATGCACTTCAAATTCAAGTCCCTCACTGACATTTTAATTACTATCACTGCAGGACTGCTAAACTGTCAAAATGTGTCCTGAAGATTTGCCTTGGAAAGTAATCCGAAAGAAATTCCTTTTGTAAATAAATGAAAACAAGATTTTTCCCCCACACATTGACAACAGCACAACTTTTGGCTGTGCCTACAGCACTGCTAGGAGGATTTGAAGGGTCAATATGGGGCAAAATCTGCTAATTTTATGTTGTATCAAAATACATGAATTTGTAATACAAGTATTTGCAGCTCATTCTCTAATGTACCTGTTAGTCTTAAATATTTGCCCTCAGTACATTTGTGGAAAAGACAACCAGAATGTGTGCACTAAGAGTTGCAGACATGCTGCCTCATATTAGTTTACTCTAAAAATCGCCCCTCCTAAACTCATGCCAAAGTCCAGAAGCTGGGGGTGAGTGTTTTCAACATTTGGGTGAAAAACAAATGGAGAATTAGGCACTCTTCTAGTTTGTACATCAGTGGAATTGTGACCAGGACCCAGAGTGCAAAGGGGACTTGCCCTCAGTGGAAGGGTTACAAGAGGCCATTCAAAGTTATCAGTTAGAAGAAGGAGTAAGGAGGCGGGCATGGAAGAGAGATGGGTAGGGGATCGGAGAGGAATAAGACAGAGTTTCAGTCATGCAACTTTAAAGCTAGATGGGACTTTAACATAGTTTAATCCACTCCTGTCTCTTGTAGACGAGGAATCAGGTTCCCTGAAAAGTTTAGTGAATTTTCCAGGGTTACTAGGAGTTAGAATGTATGCCCAGGCCTCTTGATTCTGCCCAGTACTGTAGCCACCATACTGCACTCGCTCACTCCGTTGTCATCATCTCTCTCTGGGTCTCCCACATTCACTCCCACGTCATCACCCTTGCCCCACCTCTAATGAGGACTTCCTTTTCTCTCTTCAGTCAAGGTTTCCACAGTTTGGCCTGTGAGATGGTGGGAAAAGAGGTAGTAAAGGGGAATTGTCCAGAGAAGAAGACGGCTAGAGATGGGGAAGCACAGAAGCATTGCAATCTAGAAGGGGAGCTGGGCAATCAGGAAAACTAAGGATAAAGAGACAGGGGGAAAGTTAGGGAGAAGGGTGGGGCGGGGTTAGATCATAAAGATAAAGAGGTAAAGTGACAGGTGGTTTTTTAGCGTTAACATCATGGATGTCCTCTGACAAATTATTAAAAAGTGCTTCTTTGAGATTAAAAACACCAAGTGCATTTGGGAGTTTCCTTGTAGGTGATCTTTCCTATTACAGTTGGAAAAGAAAGGCAGAAAGAGAGAGAAAGAAAGAAATATACCTCAACTTTTAGGAGTCACAGAAGCTAGGAGGCTCCAAATCTCAGTTTTATTTGAGTGGTAGGAGGTATTTATGGACTTCTGATTATAAGAAGGACTATCCACAGCTTGGCACTGCTAAGCAAGCATACCCCAAGGGCTTCTCCTTTATCTGTGATCTTGAAATCTAGTTTCATGGCCTACCTAGAGCCATCACCAAAGAAAGCACTAAAGCATTTGTATGTAGAAGAAAATAATGGAGACATATATGCTGTTTTGTACTTACTTCAGGGTCTAGATTTTTCTCATTTAAAAATGTTAACATCAGAGGAAGGAAACTTTGTTTAAGGAAGTTCTGTAAGCCTGCTGTAAAGTAAGCTCCTATAGTCTCTATCCGCATGGTCGAGTTTAATCAGCTCTATGCTGAAGACATCACTTTTACCCAGAAAGTACAGGGAATACTGCTTGAGTCCCAACTTTGGGACCCACTTGCAGCTGTCTGCAAAACACTGTATCGTGAAGTGTTAGACAGAGGAGACAGGGCAACACAAAAGTGAAAAAGGCAATGCACCAGACCTGGACATGGCTGAGAAGCACTCAGAAACACATCTTTGGAAGAAACTTCCTGGCAGTCGTGCAGGGTGTGTCCTTCCTGGCCACTGGGTGGCGCAAGAACTCCACTCACTGACAGCTCAGGTGCTGGAGTGGAGTGGGGCCAGGCAGCTACAGGAAGGGGGCTCCTTCCTGTCGGTGGCACTGAGAGCTCAGCAGGCTTGAGGGAGCTTGTCACTGGTTCCCATCAATTGTGCAACGGCCACTGTGGGAACTCCCCACTGAGCTAATCCTGCCCTAATTTTATGGCTGTCAGCGAGCACCTACCAGAGGCACACAGGAGAGGTTCTGATTTATTAGTGTCATCCTAGCTGTATTCCGGGCTAAAAGGAGACCAAAATCATGACACCCTGAACTTTGCCATTTGGGAAGGGTATCACTCTCTTCCCTACATGGGGCATAACTGGGGACATCTGGAAGGAAGGGTTGCTTCTCTATGTGGAACAATTGTGACTTTAAGCCAAAATTATGTCCTGTGGCAAAAACTTGGAAATGGTAGCTTCACTCACATTAATTAAAATAGCATTATGAGTTTTTAGGGAGAATATGCATACAGACTTGGACAAAAATCTAAGTTAACCAAGTCCTAAACCACCGCCCCCAACCATGTGTGGATGGTTGAAGTTAGGGTTCACAATGATATCAATTGCCTTCAAGAGAATTATGTATCTCGTTAAGGGAAATAATGAAAAGAACGAGTGTTTATTGAACATTTACTATGTGCTAGGTAATGTGGTAAGTGCTTGGTATGCATTGTTTTTAAGAGCCCTATGATATAGTTGTAGGTATCAACTCAGAGAGGTTAAGTAACTTGTCCAAGATCACACAGCTAGTCATGGAGGAAGGCAGATCCTGTTCATATATGTCTGTCACTTAATCCCACAATCATACCTTCCCTTCCCAGAGACACCTTAAAAGATATGGGGCACTGTTTGGATGTCCACACTCTGGAATGCAGCCAGTCAGGGACTTCAAGAGTGAGGAGACACATTTTCTGAAGATATCATTTTCTATTTCCTTGTTTGTTTCTGCTACCTGTAGACACCCCGTGGTGCTCCCCAATCAAGGTGAAGTACGGAGATGTGTACTGCAGGGCCCCTCAAGGAGGATACTACAAAACAGCACTGGGGACCAGGTGTGACATTCGCTGCAGGAAGGGCTATGAACTGCATGGCTCTTCTCAGCTGATCTGCCAGTCAAACAAACGGTGGTCCGACAAGGTCATTTGCAAACGTGAGTATCTCAGAGCCATGTTGGATCCTCGAGGCCAATTCTTTTGCTCCGAGATCAGGGCTTTTTCCTGAATGTCTTGTGGTCTTTGATGAGAAAAACTCTAATTGTGACCAGAAGCCCGTGGATTTCTAAGATGTGGGAATGAGATGACACCTTTCAGACAGAATGTTGTGATCAGCTGTCTGGGAAAGGGGGAGAGAACAGCGGTTTGTTCAGCAAACAGGTTATGTTTGCTCAGTATGTGCTGAATCCTTTAAAGGTGTTAAGAGATTTCGAAACAAGACACACAAGCTCTGCCATCAAGGGTTTCACAGAATAGCATCAGAGACAGCAGGGCAGAGATGTAAACCGTGACAGAAGTACAAGAATGGTGCTAAGTCATGGGCTTGTGGTAAAGGAGACAAGAAGTGTTCTCCCAAGAGGTAGAGCTTAGGGAGGCAGGCAAAGAGTTACTGAAGAATGCTGCTTATTCCATGAGAGGAAGTATGCCTCAGGGGAGAAGGTTGGAAGAGCCCTGCAGGGGCTGACTTTTAGCTTCATGAAAAGTCACATTTCATTGGGGAAACTGTAAGTGGTACAGCATTATTGAAGTACATTTTAGGTGCCATCGTTTTTCAAAACAGCCATCATTTATTGAGCATCTGTTGTGTGCCAAGCATTTCACCTACATTCAATTTTTGCAACAACCTACTGATATGGGTGCCATTACTTTAACTTTATTGTTGGGGAAATTGAGGCTTGGGGCTGCAGCTTATAAAGACTACGCAACTGGGTGACTACAGTGGTCACTTTCAGTGCTTCCCCCAAGTCTCCCCAGATGCCCTGTTCCCAGTTCTGTGTCCATCCTTCAGATTCTGAGTGCTTTGCTTTTAATGACTTGCACCTTTGATCTTCTTCAGAAGAAGACGCTGCTCTTTCAGAGGACTTCCCTCTTTGTTCTGACAGGGAAAGCGTCCCCCCGTGGGCACTCTGTAGCTGCCCAATACTGACTGGTAAAGGATTATGAACGTCTAGCTTCCTTGCCTGGGGACAGGACAAACTCAGGTGTCATCCATGCCCCAGAACTCCCTTGGGGGAGCAGGTTGACTTTGCCTGAGATGTCCCCTTGCTGGGTTTCCACCACTCCCTTGTCCTGCCTCCCCCATCCCTCCCTGATCTCCCCTGGGAGCACTTTCTTATGAAATAATTTGCACACCAATCTTTGTTTCAGGCTCTGCTTCTGAGGAACCCAACCTAAGACAGTGACTTAGTTGGCATGCCAACCCCAGCTAGTCTGATCGGAGACTTCGTCTCCCTTCTGTGCGACAGGCAGCCATCCATTTTTTTTCTCTAATTCTGTCCATTATATTTAAATTAACTTTTCACCCTATGCTTTCAGAGTTTCTGGACTAAAACTCTACGGACAGAAACTGCGAAATGCTGAATCTGGTTTTCTATTTTTCAGAAAAGCGGTGTCCTACCCTTGCCATGCCAGCAAATGGAGGGTTCAAGTGCGTAGATGGTGCCTACTTTAACTCTCGGTGTGAGTACTATTGCTCACCAGGGTACACACTGAAAGGGGAGCGGACCGTCACGTGTATGGACAACAAGGCTTGGAGTGGCCAGCCAGCCTCCTGCGTTGGTAAGACGATCACAGCCCTCAGGAGGCACGTGCTTTGGGAGGAGCAGGAGGTGTGCATCCAGTGGATTGAAAGGAAGCATCAATATTCCACGTGTAAAGCACAAGCACTCAGCTTTGCTTTTGGTAGCTCCCTTTATCCCTAGTTCTCTGGCTCAGCACAGACCTAACCTCATTCTCTATCCTCCAGCTGACTTTACAGCTGATGGCTTTCATCTGACATTTGTCTCTTTCTTGGCTTGCTATTGAGGCAGCTGCAGGCTGGCAGAGGGAGGGCACATTCCCGCTGCTTTAGATCAGGGATCTGCCTTGTAGCGTTGAGCAGTTATTGACATTTGCAGAGATGGTCCTGCAGAGAGCATCTGTGTTTTTCAGCCTGCAGATGTAGTTCCTTTGCTGTGGATTCCGCTAGTCAGCAAGCACTCAGTTTGCTGAGCTGGAAGGTATTTGGATGTATTACCTTACTCTGGGTTTGTTGAGCAGTGATTCTCAGGTGTCGTCCTGGGAGCAGCAGCACCACTTGGGATCTCTTTAGAAATGCCAATTCTCAGGTCTGCTGAGTCAGAAACTCTGGGGGTGGTCCTAGCACTTTTGCTTTAATGAGCTCTTTGTGGGGTTCCAAAGTGAAATAGAGAGCCACTGACTAAGGCAGTGCTTCTCAAACTTGAACATGTATCGGAACGACCTGGGGACCTTGGTAGACATGCAGATACTAATCCAGCAGGTCTGGGGTGGGTGCTGGGATTCCGCGAGTGCATGCTCCAGTGCAAGGTCTCTGAACCTCAGCACAGTGGACTTTGGGGGCCAGATAACACTTTGTCATGCGGTCCTGTCTTCTGCATTGTAGGATGCTTAGCAGGTCCTTGGCGTTTACTCACTAGATACCACTAACCACTAACATCCTCCCGCCCCCAATGGTGACAACCAAAATATGTCTCCAGGAAGGGGGAGGAGAGGAAGGAGAAAAATCACTCCTTCATTGAGAATCACTGCTCTAGGGACAGTGGAGTGCCACCCTGGCTACTTACTAGAATCACCTGAGTATCTTTTATTTTATTTATTTATTTTTTTAAAAAAGATTTTATTGGGGAAGGGGAACAGGACTTTATTGGGGAACAGTGTGTACTTCCAGGCCTTTTTTCCAAGTCAAGTTGTTGTCCTTTCAATCATAGTTGTGGAGGGCACAGCTCAGCTCCAGGTTGCAGGGGGCGCAGCCCACCATCCCTTGCGGGAGTTGAAACAGTAACCATGTGGTTGAGAGGACTCTACCCAACTGGGCCATCAAAATCCACATTTAATAAGGCCCCCAGGGGACTCCTGTGCCCTTAAAGTGTTGGGGCAGACTGATCCAGGCCAGTGGTTTTCAACTGTGGTTGCCATTTCAATCTGAATCTCTGAGGCCCTGGTGTTTTTCCAAAGCTACCTCCAAGTGATTGAGAACCACTGTCCCAGGAGATCCTTTACTCATAAACTGGTGGAACTGCCAGGACCCACCATTATTCAGAATATTGTAGTCCAATCCCCCATTCTACATATGAGGCCTGAGAGGTCACCTGACTTGCTTGAGTTTGCATAGAGCCAAGCCTTTGTCTCCAGGCTTGCAGGCCCAAAGTCCCGGAATGCAGGCACGGCTGTGTCACTGATATGCTAAGGCAGCTGGTCATAGGAGCCTGGCTCGTACCCTGCTGGGACCTGCAAATTCTACAGAGAACTGTTCAGCTCAGTCTGCTAATGTGCTTTACCCCAAGGACTCCTTCCTGCCTGCTCAGTGTCTGGAGCAAGTACTTCAGGAGTAAGACTGAAATTAGAGGCTACCCTCTGGGGGTAGATGTGTTCCTCTGGCTCCTCTGGCCTCGGTCCCAGGGATGTCTTCATGATGGTACCACTGTCCACCGTCTTCTCTGGCTGCATCAGCCATCCTCACTCTGCTGTTATGTAGTTAATGACCTGTAGCCAAAGTGCCTGGCCCAAGATGTGATGAAAACCTTTCTATATCACAGTCGCTGCCTGCACCAGGTCCAAATAATTACTCAGAGAATGGACTTAGACTTACCGTATTTTGGCATGTATGATGCGCTTCCGTGTATAATGCGCACCCACGTTTTTGGCCCACACTTTTATTTTTCCCCCTTTCTTCCGCCTCTCCGCCCCCCCACTCCAATTCAAACCATTGTTTCTCAGTCTAGTTGTGTAGAACACAGCTCCCTGGCCCGTGCTGGTATAATGAGCCTTGTGCTCCCCCCGGCTGAGGCAGTCGGTTGCCAGTGGTTGGTCGACCAGTCGTCGCTCACGGCAGTTCTTGCCAGCCGCTCATGGCAGAACAACATAAGCCTGCGGCAGCCCTTGGCAGCCCAGCTCCAGGGAGAGCTGTTGTTCACAATCTTAGCTGTAGGGGGCGCAGCTTACTGGCCCATGTGGGAATCGAACCAGCGACCTCGGCTTTAGGAGCACAGCGCTCCAACCACCTGAGCCACTGGGCGGGCCCCATTTTAATTTTTTAATTCAAATTTTTATTTGTTTACATTTAGGTACTTGTTTTTTTGTATTATAAAGGAATTTTGGCATTGAAATTTTTTTTATCATATTATGGTACAAGAAATTTTATGTAACAAATAATTACAAAACACAAGGTACAAAACACAGATACAAGGTACAAGAAATTTTATGTACCGGTAACAAATTTATGATATTTACATATCATCAAAGTCCAAGAACTCTTTGTCGCTGCAAGTTCATTTTAAGTTCAACAAAACCGATTATCGTATTCCAGGGTATATTTTGCATACGGATATCATTATTGAATTCTAGAGGTACACTTTTAACTCATAAGCATTAATAAAAGAATCAAAAACATTTACATAGATACAGAATTAATACGACACATGTGTAATATGCATCCGTATTTTCCCCTCACAAATTTGGACAAGAAAGTGCACATTATACACAGAAAAATACGGTATTCTGGGCTTCTTTTTTTCCTAGGGTTCAGGTAGGAGTTTGTATTGGTCAGTAATTGGGAAAACAGAAACCAAACTAGGTATTTCAAACAGAGGGGGATTTAATATAGGGAAGTGGTTACAAAAGTATAGTCAGAGCTGGAGGATCAAAAGATGAAAAACAGTTATTAGAGATGAGTTATAGCAGAAAGCCATTCCAACCCAGGGCTGGAGGAGCAAAAGTGGGATAGTAGTGTCACCCAAAGTCCATAAGCCCACCCTTGATGCTGACATTTCTATAACTGATACCATCATTGATGAGAATGAAGTCAGGAGGCCACACTCCTGCTGATATTTCAGGAGCCCAGGAAATCTTCATTGAAATTCCTGCCAGAAGCATAATTGCTTCCACCTTCTTCCTGATTTCTATTCTCATGGGAGTGCCTCTTATTGGCAAACGTATCTGGAACCCAGCTGGCAAAAGGAGCCTGGGAAATGTAACTTTGGGACTTTTAGTTCAGTCAGTAAAGGGGAGAGTATAGAAAAATAGAGCATCAACAGGATATTTGGCATAGCAGCCCTTTTCTGGGTTTTAGATTTCTCCCCAGAATCATTGTACTTGTCAGTAGTGAAGAGAAGACTGCAAAGCAGTGCTGGTCATCCTGTGCAGGTAGAATAGTGCTGAGGCTGTGAACTTTGAACATGTTCCTCTTGAAGGACATAACCTAAGGCCAGATGTTCAGGTCAAAAGGGCCCCTCACAGATGTTGCTTTCAGTATCTCTCTTGTGACTTGGTGTGTTCAAGGTAACTCTTCAAAACAATCCAACAAGTTTTGAATCTCTCCTTCCTCACATTGGAAGGGGCAGAGAGGATGGGAGAAGATGCTAAGCAAGCATTGGCAAAGAGTTCTCTTGTGTTCACACTGTTCAGATGTCCAGATTGTGTGCAACGATGGAAACAAAATGCTAATTATTCTCAAAAAGCAACAAGCATGTCTTAAGCTGGACCAGATGGGCCTGGAATCTTCCCAGAGGGAGAGAGAAAACACACACAAAATGAACCCCAATTTCAGGGGATTGAGAGTTTGCCAGGGCAAGGTTCAAACATATTTGGGGGAAGGGGGAATTGTGCATGCAATTAGGTAGGAATGGCTGAAAGGGTACCAGTGAGTCACAGAGCATTGAGCCTGCAGGAAAAACAGAGAAGTGGACAAAGGAAGCAGACAATTCTTCCTTTGATTTTGGTGATACATAAGCTGGAGCTTGTCCCCAGTGAATTTTACTCCAGGGATATCACTGACTTTTTTGGCTTTAAATGTATTAAATTAGTTTAATCAGTTTGTGTGTTGGTGGGGCTATGGGGACCTTGAGCATAACTAAGAGCCTCAGCCTATTTTAGGAGGTGACACATGGTGGCTGAGTAGTTCCCAGATTTCCACACAACCTTGACCAGTGCATCTTGGCCAGAGCTGTGCTGAGTGCTGAGAAAATTGTCCCAGTTCTCCTCTAGGCCTGGAGGGAAGAAAGAACGTTGGGCTGACTTTTGACTCAGAGGTGGTCAGTTCTGTGGTTTGGCAAATTTGAAAGTATCACAAGTTAAAATTAATTCTCTTATGCAGACCACACTCTGGCAGTGGACTCAAATCCGTGGTTATTTCAGAAACAGATGTTGATAGAAAGAAGGCAGTGTAGGAGAAAAAAGCATACAGCAAATTGCAGGAGGGCATAATATTGAAAGAGCCGCAACTTCATTGATATAAAAAGAAAAACTTTAGAATGTAACAACTGTAACAACTATTGTTCTGGGGGGATATTGCTTTCTTTCTTTCCATTTTTAGTTATTTTTGGTTACACCCGGCATTTAGATAGAACAGTGAACAGTTAGAGTAGACACATGATCTCTCCTTTAGGCCAACACTTTTTCCTAGGCCAAAAGAGGAAAAGAAAACAATTAAAGAAAATTAAAAAACCATAGACAATGAAAATCCAGCAAATATAATTTGACAGGCAGACAGCCCCATTCAGTTGGTTTAACAAAGGACGATGTACAAAACCAACTTGGCTTTTGGAATTGCTCTCCTGTTTTGTATTTCCTACAGACTAGAAAATAATTGAGAGGTAGTACTAATGAAATTCTAGGGTAAAAAAAAAAATCTCTGAGATTCAGGATATGCAAATTGATGGAATACTTTTGTGGCTTCCCAACTATCTGACAGCTGGGTTTCCCCAATAACCCATAGGGAAGTTTGCTGGGCCACACTGCATCATTTCCAGAGATTTAGTTGAAAAATACAAACAATGTGGGGTCTAAAAATAAATGTAGATGTTGTTGTAGATGACCTTAAATTATGCCTAATGTTTCCTGGGTTGACAAATACACATTCTTTTGCAAACTTTCAGGAAGCTACTTTCAACTTTGAAACCACTTGATTGATTGACATACTGATCCACTTTCTACCTGACAAAGTTTGTTAGTGCAAACTGAACAGGTCAACTTTTAGTGGCCCTCCCCAATATAAACATATCACCAGTGAGTTTTTGGTTGACCATCTTTCTGATGAAGATGGTGACTTTTAATTGTGAAATTCATTGTTTCCCTTCTTGTCTCTTTGTCTATTTGGGAATTTTTTTTTTAAAGGAGAGTACAGCTTGTAGTGGCCCATGTGGGGATCGAACCAGCAACCTTGGTGTTATTAGCACCACGCTCTAACCAACTGAGCTAACCGGCCACCCCATATTTGGGAAAGTTTTTAAATGTTACTTGGTGCCAAAGAAACAGAACCGCTTCCCAAAGACATATACAAGGATTGCACTCTTGCTGGGGAAGCAAATAACTGGGCAAGTTTGCAGTGTCCAGGTTTATTCTGCCTTTGGCAGTCACTCTCTTCTATGCTCCATGAAATGATCACTTCCACCCTCCATCACCAACCTCATACTGTTTTATTTTATTTATTATTATTATTTTATTAGTTTCAGGTGCACAAGACAAGGTAATACTTAAACGTTCATCATTTATATCCCTCACACTGTGGAACCCCCGCCCCCATCCCCCCTTCCACTATCCCTCCGACATCGCACTATTTTATATTTTATATTTCTCATACTATTTTATATTTCTCATACTATTTTATATTTCTATCAGTAACCTCTTGGTTCTATCAGTAACCTATTGCTGTACAACAGACCATGCAAAATTTGGTGGCTTCAAACAACCATATTATTGCTCATGGTTGTTTGGGTTGGGTAATTTGGGCAGGTTTCAGAGACAGTTCACCTTTGTTTCACTAAGTAGTGGCTGAGGTGACTGACTAGGGCTGGAGATTCCAAGATGGCTTCACTCACATGTGTGACATCTCAGTTGGAGGTGGCTGTACTGGCTAGGGTTTGGCTGAGTTTCTTTCTCTCTCTCTCCATAATTTCTCATCTTTTCCACATCACCTCTCCAGTCAGATAATTGGACTTCTTTAGATGGCAGCTGCCTTCCAAGATAGTGGAAGTAGAAGGTGTCAGTCAGACTCTTTCAGGGCCTAGGCCTGAGAGTGGCATAGGGTCACTTCCCTTGCTTTTTATCAGTCAAAGCAAGTTATAAGGCTAACACAGGTTC